>NC_062214.1:37519360-38205360 GCF_902686445.1 Sciurus carolinensis
TCAATATCACAACACCCTGTTTCATTTTCTCTGTAACACTGATCATCATTCAGAAACATTTTTGTTAATTTCTTTAACTATTCCCACTCCTAGAAAATAAAACTGTACAGCAAAGAGGGGCCTGATCTTGCTTACATTATCTGTTTCTCCTACAGTGGTGCCTGGAAGACAGTAGGTACATATTAAATTTTCTTAATGGAATGATTATTTCACATGTCATAGCTCAATTCTTTTTAGAGAGCTATTATCAAGTTGCCTGGTAGAAGGAAAAGGAAACTTGCAGAGCCACACAATCCCCAGAATTCAAGTGATAAAGAGGGTCCAGCAGGCAGATGTGCCATCTGGATTCAGACACTGGACCAAGGATGGTCAGGAAATAGTAAAGAGTGTGTAGAAGTCACAAAACTAGGCAAACTCATGTTTCTCAGGTTTGCCTCTTCACTTTTCCTTTGAAGTAAAGGATATACCCTAGGATTCACTAGTTTTGAGGCTAGCTTTGTTGTTCAGTGAACATCCCTAGGTAGAAAGGGAATAGAGAAGAATTCTAATGAAAGGACCTTATTAATCTTATAACTTTGAATAGACTACAAATAAACTCACACTAGCTGGGTTTATTACCCTTTTTGACAAGACATTGAGAAGGCTTCAAGATGAAAACTATTAAAAAGTGTATAAAAAGCATTGTGATTGCAATGAACTTGCACTTTAGATGACAGCATTCAAGGTCATTTGGGCAAATATGCAATAATGATGCAGGGCTCTCAAATTAATGATGGTATTTCCTTGAATCTTCAATTCATGTTCATTGCCATCACTGAATAAACATTTTTTGAACACTAAACTAGGAACAATAAATCCTTGGGAAGGCATATGATGTACTGGGAGATATCCAAAGAATAGCATGTATCATCTTCTCAAAGTCTGAGAAACAGAGTTTCACTTTGGTATTTTTAAATTCATGAAAACTTTGCTTTTCAGGGTAAGCGATAAGAGCCAGGTGTGGTGACACACGCCTGTAATCCAAGGGTCTTAAGAAACTGAGGCGGGAGGACCTCAAGTTCAAAGCCAGCCTCAGCAACTTAACAAGGCCCTAAGCAACTTAGAGAGATCTTGTCTCTAAATAAAAAAATTAAAAGGGCTGGGCTTGTGGCTCAGTAGTTAAGTGTCCAAAAACCCCCACAAAGGTAAAAATAAGTCATGAGATTTTCAAGAAATGTTTTGATGGTGGATGGTTATTTTGACTGAGCCACTGACCTAGCCCTTTCATTGTCTTTTAGAAGCATTCCCTATCCTACAATATCTTTATCATTTTAACACCTCTTTTCTCTTATGGGTTTACAATGTCTACATCTGTGTCAACTATAAACAAGATGTGTAGGCACAACAAATAGTTCATGTTTTCAACTGAATTTCCTAGTTCTTGCTATTGGGACAGGCCATGAGTTAAGATTTGGTCAATGGATCACAGACAGTAATGAGGAATGTCAAGTCACAGATGAAGCACTTAAGAGCTAATGTACCTCTTCCTTCACCTGTTACCCTCCTCAGAAACTTTAGAAGTCACATGCTGAGATGGTGAAAATAGAACAGGCAGGGAACCTGGGTCCAACCCTGGTCTTAAGATGGAGATGAGCTTCCAGGGCCTTGCCTGAGAGTATTCATGAGCCAGAAATAATAAACTTTTAAACTTTTGTCTATGACAGTGCTTTAATCAACTTTGTTTTTGTTTTGGTTTGTTTGTTTTTGGTTTTGATAGCTATAGCTAAAAGACCTGACAAGAGCAGTGTAGAGGGTAAAAGGTTTATTTTAGCTCATTGTTTCAGAAGTTCAGACGGTTGTCAGTTAACTCCATAGCTTTGGACCCAGATGAGGCAGGACCTCATGGTGGAAGGGAGTGGCAGAGGAAAGCAGCTCAGAACATGGCAACCAGGAAGCAGAAAGACAGAGTTCTGCTCACCACAGACATAGTATAAACCCCAAAGGCATGCCCCAAGAGACTTATGTCCTCCCTGAACCCTACTTGCCTACAGTTACTACCCAGTTAATCCATATCAATGGATTAATCCACTGATTATGCACCTTTCATAATCTAATCATTACACCTCTGAACATTCTTGCATTGTCTCACACGAGTTTTTTGTGAACACTTCATATTTAAACCATAACAGAAAATTTAAAAATAAACCACTCAGATTCATTCTTTTATCATCATAGTGTGGTCTAACCTGTCCTTTTCTAGTACTCTACTCATAATCAATTCAAACCAGAGATGCCAGCTCAGTCTAATAAATGTTTGTTTTCTGATGAGCAGGAAGTTTTGGAAAATCAGCTTGTCTATCAAGTTTGCCAAGTTCTGGTTCTGACACCTAGAAGACAAATCAGTTTTATTCAAACACTCAAATTGGAATTTCAATAGATCCTCAAACTAAATTTTGTTATTCTTTTTTTAACTTCTTAAACTGTACCTGAACAATCCTGAAGTATTGGTTTCCAATTCTCTGGGTATTGAAGTCCTGATGCTTTTTATAAACTGCATGTACTAAGGCACCAAAAGGACAAAAGATATGAACTGAGAGTGTTAGAACCGCAGTCACTATTTTAAAGGCTGCATCTCAATAGAGCTGAAAGAACACGCAGACCTTTCTCGATAACAAGGGGACCTAAATCACACTCACATTGGGAAAAGTTCCCATTCCATTCTATTGAACTGCTGCTATTCCCAACAAGAATATTGCCTATCATGTTAAATTGTACTGCAGGAGGCTGGTGAGAAACAGGGCGTACAAATCAAGGTTCTGATGAACACACTTGATAGAATGGAACTGTAATGGGGCAAAGGTCAGGAGCTGTAAGAGGACTGCAGTGCTTTGGAAACATAAGACCCTCAAATATCTCACCATTTGTCAGAGGTGATAATACTGAATTATGCACTTCAGTAAATGAACACAGTGAGCTAAGCTTCCTCTTGAGAAGTGAATTATTTGCTCATCTTTGGATGCTATGTTAACTCTCTCCAGACACAGAATCCCCTTATAAAAAGAGGCACATATCTTAAAAATGTATCTTTGTAGATTTTAACACAATATCAGAAGTATAGTAATAATAGTGACTAGTATTAATAGAGACCTTAATATAAGCCAGTCTTTATTGTATATATCACATGTACATAATTTGTTATCTTAAGAATAAGACAATGGAGTAAAGATTATTATTAGTTCCAGTTTATAGATTTAAAAAAAACACTAGGAACCTCAAGTATGAAAACTTTAAGCATGTTTTCCTATAAATTGTCCTATGCATATTAGAGCTGGGTTTGAACTTGGTAGCCCGACTTGAGTGTGACATATAACTATCATGTGCCAAAGTCACTGTTTAGGGTACTCATGAATAGAAGGGAAGAAAGAAGGAAGACTGGAAGCATGGATGGAAGGAGAAATAAAAACTGATGAAAAAAAAGAAAAAAGGGGAAGGAAAGGATGAAGGAGGACTGGAAGGATGGATAGAAGGTTGAACAGAAATAGATATAGAGAGAGAACTGGAAGGAAGGATGAAAAAGATGGATGGAAGAAGGGGTAGAAGGAAGGATAGTAGGGAGGCAAGTTGGATGATTGATGGATGGATGGGTGGATAGATGGATGGATGGATGAATTATCAGATGAATGGAAGCTAAATCATTTCACTGGATGTATAAATATAAGTAATAGAGTCTTTTATTGCCCTGCCCTAATTTAGTTTACAATGTTAAGAAAACTCCTGACACTCACAAAATAAAAATTATGACAAAATTGATCTGAGCTTCCCTGAGTGTAGCCCAGTTTTATCAGCAACTCTTCTCTAGCTCTTTCTTCTCATGTACATTGATTACACTTGTGTGCCATCTCCTGTCCAAGATTTCCTTCTTCAAGGCTACCCTGAATTTTCTTTTAACTGGATTTTGTCTCTAAGTGGAAGTGGAAACACTGTAGGTAGGGGATAAAGGGAATAGAGGAGGGGAGGAAAAGGAATTATCAATCAAATCACACCAATGGCGCCTGGAACTTAATCACCCTGGTGCCCCCTGAGAGCCTGCAGAGACATGCATCTCGGGGCAATTCCACCTGAGGGGTGGGGGAGCTTATTGGTTTACAATTTCATTACTCACTGGTTGAAGAGTGCTCTGGTTGACATGGGTGCATTGCTTCCCAGAGCTTCCAGCATGCTACACAGGTGTCAAGGTAGGCGTTAGCAGTCAGGAAAAGGCCTCAGACAATGAAGGGCAGGGTTGAAGGTAGAGGTAGAACTGCTGAGCCTTGAAGGTACAAGGGCAAGTCCAACTGGGTGGAAAAAGTGCTACAGGCGGTGCACACCTGACTATTCTGGACTGCGCCAGGAAGAGGAGTGATTCTCATTCCTGTTTCCTCTGAGCCAGTTAGTGTCAGTAGAGTCTTAGCACAGCACCAGGAATCCTATATTATTCAATCTAGTTTAAACATATGGCAGCAGAAACTTCAAGAAGTTAGTTGCTTTGCCCAATGTCAATTACAAAGTAGTGCTGTCAAAATTGTGAATTAAATCTTCTGATTGAGCATCCAGGACTCTTTATGTATTTATATCATATTGTATATTTTCTGTGCCAAGTTCAAATGGAAGGCAGGACGGAGCTCTCTGCCTTTCCCTGAAATCTAAATATGGAAAAAAAGAAAGAATGTTAGCCAGACTCCCAAGTGCACTGAGGATGTGGGAAGGACCGTTCCATCTAAATGGTGACTGATTTGCCACTTCTTAGTATAACATCCTCTTATAGCTCTGAGCTCTTTGGTGTAAAGACTTAATTTCAGTTTACATTTTAGATTGTAAGGAAAGCAAAAAGGCTGTGAAATTGAGACAAGAGCTGCATTACTTCTATAGCTATTTATCAGGATATTTCTGAGGGACACTGAGCAGGAAGGAGGCTGAATGAAATGGAAGGTTTGGCAAAGGGGTCATGGAATTGAAGTGGAAGAGGGAAGCTGATGTAGTCTGTTAACCCTCCCCCACCTCCCCGCAATGTCCAGGGCATCTCCTAGACTGTCTGTTTTTGGCTGTCTCCTTGAAAACCCCTCTCCAAAATCATCTGCCTATTTCCTCTAGAAATCTCACTCTCTGGTAACTGGAACAGCTGCCCATGCCTGTCACCCACTCCTTCAAAGGTTTCCCTTCTGGAGACATTCATTACCCTTACTTGACACCTTCTAGAGATGCAATGTCCTTGCTATGGTTTGGATGTGAGATGTCCCCCAAAATCTCACATGTGAGACAATGTAAGAAAGTTCAGAAATGATTGGGTTGTCCAAAGGACTTAAAATCAGCATGCTACAGAGATATAGCCACATCAATGTTCATTGCTGCTCAATTCACCATAGCCAGATTGTGGAACCAACCTAGATGTCCTTCAATTGATGAATGGATAAAGAAACTGTGGCATATATATACAATGGAATATTACTCCGCCATAAAGAATGATAAAATTATGGCATTTGCAGGCAAATGGATGAAATTGGAGAATATCATGCTAAGTGAGATAAGCCAATCTCAAAAAACTAAAGGACAAATGATCTCGCTGATAAGCGGATGATGACATATAATGGGGGGGGGGGAGGGGTTAGCGTTAGGGTTAGGGTTAGGTTTAGGGTTAGGGTTAAGGAGGGGGGCAAGAATGGAGAAAGGAAGGACTGTATAGAGGGAAAAGAGGGGTGGGAGGGGTGGGGGGAAGGAAAAAAATAACAGAATGAATCAAACAACATTACCCTATGTAAATTTATGATTACACAAATGGTATGCCTTGACTCCATGTACAAACAGAGAAACAACATGTATCCCATTTGTTTACAATAAAAAAAAATAATAATTGGGTTGTAAGAGTTTTAACCCAATCAGTACTTTAATCCCTGACAGGGATTAACTGAGTGGTAACTGAAGTGGTAACTGAAGTGGTAACTGAAGTGGTATGGAGTGGCTGGAGGAAGCGGGAATGGGATGTGGCTGTGGGTATGTATTTGTACCTGGGGAGTGGAGTCTCTTTCTGCTTCTGATCTTCATGTGAGCTGCTTTCCTCCACCACTCATCCACCATAATGTCTCGCCTCACCTCGAGCCCCAAGGAATAGAGCTGGCATTCTGTGGACTAAGACAACTGAAATTGTGAGCCCTCACATAAACTTTTCCTCCTCTATAATTGTTCTGGTTGGGTCCTTAAGTCACACCAGTGGAAAAAGTTGACTAAAACAGACTCCATACCAAAGCAGGCAAGAGCTATGCAGAGGCAGGCAAGTTTTCGGCATCTCTGAAATCAAATTACCTCCTGGGCTGTCTTCATGTGTGTGCATGTGTGTGCATGTGACTGAGACTGAACACAGGATGCTCTATCATTTAGCTACTGAACTACAATTCCAGCCTTTTTCTTTCTTTCTTCTTCTTCTTCTTTGTCTTTTTTTTTTTTTTTTTTTTTTTTTTTTTTAAGAGAGTGCCAAGACTGACCTCTAACTTGTAATCCTCCTGCTTCAACCTCCCGAATCCACTAAGGTTATGGGCTCATGCCACTGCTTCTGGCAGTCAAAATAAAATTACACATTAGAACAGATTCTTTAACTATACCACCTTTTTACTTAGATATCTAGAAAGTCATTTCAGATACACAGGTCAACACACCTGAATATCCTGCTCTTCTCATCTTTCAGATTTAAAGGGAAGGACTAGTTTTCCATTGGCACATGCTTAAGTGAAATCATGAAAGTCTCACAAAGTGGAATGAAGCCAGATCTGCTGTGTATCTTGGGCACAGACCGCCAGAAGGCTAGCTTTCAGTTTATAGATGTTAAGCTGGCAAAATGCATAGTGTTTCTTATGTACATTCAACATCTCCTGCTACTGAAGAATAGGATGGATATGTCAGCCATATGTTTCTTCAGTGCCTAAGTCAGGCAGGCAGAGAGGGAGGGAAGGAAACAAGGAAGGAAGGGAAAGAGAAAGGAAGAAAGGGAAGAGGGATGGGAAGAAGGACAGAAAGCAGGATAGAAGGAAGGTAAAGAGAGACAAAGGGAGAGAAAGTAAGGAAAAAAGGCGTTTCCTTTGATGACTCTCACACTCCAATGTTTAATATATAGGTGCTGCACTGGCCATCCGCAGCTTGATATTTTTTTCTTTTTTTCTTTTAATTTGTAAAATTTTTACAGACTGCATTTTGATTCATTGTAC
Organism: Sciurus carolinensis; assembly: GCF_902686445.1. Lineage (NCBI taxonomy): Eukaryota > Metazoa > Chordata > Mammalia > Rodentia > Sciuridae > Sciurus > Sciurus carolinensis. The sequence continues at coordinate 37,526,572 of NC_062214.1, forward strand.
ACAAATGGGGTACAACTTTTCATTTCTATGGTTATACACGATGTAGATTCACACCATTCGTGTAATCATACATATACATAGGGTAATGATGTCTGTCTCAGTCTACCATCTTTCCGTCCCCCACCCCCTCCCTCCCCATTTTCCTCTACACCATCCAAAGTTCCTTCATTCTTCTCTTCCCCTTGCCACCACCCCTTGATTTTTTAAAACCACCCTTAGGTTTTCTTTCTGGAGGTAGATTTGAGGGGAACAGGATGGCTGCTTCACATCACAACTGTTGCCAAGTGTTGAGTCATGGAACAGGAGAGCTGCAGATGTCCTGTCCAAGGCCTGAAACAGTCTTCTAATTTTTAATTTTTATTCTATTGTGAAAAGACCTCAAGCCTGACACTGTTTTTGTTTAGGTTACAGCCTGTCCCGTCAGTGAAAGGGAATTGACTGGGAAAGAATATGCTACGTAAACCCCAGAGTCACAACATGATTTAAAAATAAATCTGCTGAAAGAGATGCACTTTTCCCTTATCTTGTTTCTCCTGTAGAACCAGCATCTCTGTTTAGCAATTGTATAATGAGGATAATTCTGATAATGGGAGTCATCTGTGATATTTCTCAACCAACTACAAATAGTATATCATATATCACCATTTTTCCACTTGATGAGGCAGAACTTTGTGATTCTTCTGAAGCATGACGCCTCCTCCAGGCTAGCTCAAAAGAGACCTGGGTGCCAGGGGACAGATGCTGATGCCAGGTGAGAAGATGGCTATCTTCCTCATCACCAGACCCTGCCCTTCCCCACTTCTCCTCCTTTCCCCAGAGGGCTGAGAACATTTTTGTGCCTTTCAGAAGCAGGTAAGGGAGGGAGGAAGGAGCAGCAGCCAGGACTTCCCATGTCACCTCCAACCTCTGAGCAAGGACCTCTGGTATCCATGACAGGGAGGTAGCAGCAGCCTGACTTTGCTCCAGTGTTCCTATAATTCCAAATAGATTAATAAGTAGGAAGATAGGAGAGGATACCGAGGGGAAATGGAGAAATAATGCTAGTTAGAAATCCAACATAGGGTATTACAAAAGAGAGAATAGTTCCTTTCATTATCCTACCATAAATTTACAAGAAGCTAAAGTTGTGAGAATGGAGAGGGAACTGGGAGATTCCAGGGGTCTGGGATTGTGCAGGGCCCATAGCTATCACCTCCCAGGACAGCTAAGGATGCACTGACCACACAGACTGCAAAGGTCATTGCTCTGGATTCTTCCATTTGAAGCACAGAAGGGACGTGATAAAAATTGAAATGATGAGCCAATGAAGAGACTGGCCAAACCATCCACTGAGACGTCTCGATTTAAAGTGTGCCTCACTCACAAGCAGTTGTGGTAAACTGAGACCAGTTGAGACTGGAGTGTGTCTGTGAGGAAAAGAAAAATATTCATTGCCTGGGATTTTGTTGTCTTTGGTTTCTCTTATTGAATCTAGGATTCATAAAAGTTCAATGGCACATGGGGAGAATTAGGGTTAAATTCCATTTACTATTTTACTATTAATATATGGTAGTTAATATAAAGACTGTGTGAAATTCACTATTTAATCCACTTGGACAGTACAAAAGGCTTTATGAAGGCTTATAGTTCAAACACAGGTGCTATGTTTACCTTTACTGTAAACGAGTTAGGTAATGAAGGTGAACTAAATCACCAGCTTGACATTCTAACTCAGAGCATGTCGCTGAGGGACCCTGGGAGGCTCCAGAACCAGCAGCTGCTATTATCTGATCTGCTTCATGCACTACAGTGGATATTTGCCCAAACTCATAAAAATTTCTCTGCAAGGTCTATTGAATGTCGCTAGTATTTGTAACATAATAATCAAAATGAATTGTTGCTCTGGTGGTAGGATGAATACACAAGGACTGATTAATCCACTTGCAGAAACTCTGAAATGAAGATGAAAAACATAACAGCCACCCTTAATATTAACCCCAGGGGGACTCTGTTATTAATTGGTCCAGATTTAAGCACAGCTTTTAATCAACTTGCAGGCTCTTAAGCCCACGCCTCCAGAACTGCTTGTTCACCTCTAAGAACTGTGAATTAAATGTTGAACAAATGTCAGGGAAGGTCCTTTCAGAGAGCTCATCTTAGGACATTTCATGTACAGCCATATCTTGTGATAAAGCAGTGCAGCTGTGCTTCTGCACCAGGCTCATGTCGACAGAGAATTCACCTTCAATTTTTCATAGAAGAATGATGAAGGGATAATTCTATGCTGAGAATGAAATAGGTTTTTGAATCTATACCATGGCAATTGAGGCCAAAACAAGCATTTTTAGAAGAAACAGGAGAAAAAGGATCTCATTTGTGCAGATAATTGATTTAAAACACTGGTGTAATAAACTGGCCTGTAATGTTGATCTCAACAGGGGTCTTTAAATGTTTGGGTTTCAAGGAATTGTTTGAAACTATCTCTCTATAACAGTGAAAGCATGATCACAGATGGCTCTCAAATGCAAACAAAATTCTAGGGGTTCATGAACCCTGCAATGTCTACCATCTGACTCATAAGTAAGAATCCCCAGCTAAGATGCTTTTACGGCAACAGACAACTCCTCTCCTGTAATCCTCTCTATACCTGTTATTATTATTGGTTTATTGTCTGTTTTTCTTAGTACTCTATAAACTTCCTGAAGTTGGAGACCCATGGAGCTTGTCAGGGCTTGGAACACAATACCCCAAAATGCAGCACATTGACACTGTATATTTTCCAGCTGATGGAAATTTTGAAGACTTGCAGAAGTAAGACATTTTCTCCTTCTGCCATTATCCTTTCTCTCAACTCCTTTCTCCCCTGAGTGGGTCTCAGAAAATAGAATGTTTTCCCCCAAAAGCAAGCTGTAAAACCTAGGGAGGTCACTCTGACCTTCTTTCTCCCCTGAAAAGTCTCATGACAGGTGTCCTGCTCCATGCCCAGACAGAGACACAGGAACAAATCTCAACAACAGACCTTGCTGAAGGTCTCCCCAGTTTGTAACCATTAGGTCAATCATGCTGGATCTTTTTTCTGCAATCAAATTTCTTCACAACTAGCAATTCCCTCACCACACTTAGCAAAGAAATACATGTTTCCCCAGGTCTCTGGTTGTTTTAGTCAGCTTTTTCAGTGCTGTGACTAAAAGGATCTGATCAGCACAATTGTAGAAGAGAAAAGGTTTATTTGAGGGCTCACGGTTTCAGAGTCTTAGTCCATAGGCCAGCTCCATTCCTTGGGGCTCGAGGTGAGGCTGAGCATCATGGCAGGAGAGAGAGGCAGAGGGAAGCAGCTTACATCACAGTGATCAGGAAGCAGAGAAACTCTCCACTCTCCAGATACAAATTACATACCCCAAAGCCAGGCCCCAATTCCAATCTCCTCCAGCCACACCCTACCACTTCAATTAGTCCCATCAGGGATTAATTCATTGATTGGGTTAAGATTCTTACAACCCCATAATTTTCCTCTGAACCTTCCTGCATTGTCTCACATGTGAACTTTGGAAGAACACCTCATATCCAAACCATAACACTGGGTCTTCATTTCCAAAGCGCTCCCCAACCCCGTCATATAAAACTTTGGTTAAATAAATTTGTTATGCTTTTCTCTTGTTACTCTGTCTTCTGTTTTAACTGTGTCCGGTGTAAACCTTGTGATGGTTGAAGAAATGACACCACACTTTCTTCCCTGCTATCTTCATGGCTGGATCTCTAGCACATAAAACCAGGCTCAGGATTTAGGTAGAACTCAAAAAAATACATGTGCCATTAAAATACAGAATAATAAAAATTTAACAATTTTGTAATAAAAATTTAATTTTCTCATTCAAGACCAAATAATGCTATGTACAAAAAATGGAGGAAAAAAATTTCCAAAATTAAGAGAAAACGAATGGTTCCTCTGCCTCCAGTTATGCACGATTAACCTTTCATTGTACATCATTTACCTAATGGTAATGAGCTGTGGAAAGCAGTGTTTGTAATTGTATTTGATTTGTTTGTTTCTCTGACCAGCGTTGTTCAAATTCCAGTATTGTGAACACCACGTGGACCGAATGTGAAAACACAGATTATTGGGATCTACCTAGATATTCTGATTCTAGAAGTTCAGGATGGGACTTGAAATTCTATGTTTCCCATAAAGTTCTAGGTGACGATGATACTGCTGGCCCATGAACCATGCTTTGAATAGTAAGGTCCTAAATCACCTTGAGAAATGTGTCTAATAATCTCATATTACAGATAAGGAAATCTCATCAGCCCCAGCTAACACAAGATAGCTAGAGGTGCGAAGGCAGACCTTAGAATTCCAGTTTCTGTTTGTGTGCTGTTAAGTTATGGTGCCACTCTATCCATCAGCCAAAATAAAGTCCTTAATCACATCCTTACTTAATGTTCTTCATAGAATTTTTCTTTAGGATAGATGACTATAAAGCAATTAAGCTCTTATTTCCTTTTACTATGCAATCATTGTTATAACAGCATTAACTGGATTTTTAAGGAAGAAAAATAAATCTCTCCTACTCCCTCCATTTTATCAGAGGTGCCTTTTTGTCTTTTTGTTGTAAACATGCCAATTTTTTAATAACTCTAATTACAGTGAATGCAAAAGTTGTGCTCATTTTCACCAACATATTGAGCATTGTTCATTCCCTTGTGTTGATTTTATTATTCTGACAATGGCTAAATGAATATGCTAAGTGTATATGAAAAACTGAGTAACAGCCCTTCACGTGGTTACTCTGAGAGTCTGTGCCTCTATCTACTTTATTGCAAAGGAGTTGCTCTGACATATTTGGCTTATATGTTGACAAAATTCTCAGAAATAGCTTTAAGGGGAGTCAAGGATAGCAGTACTGTTCAGACTCAGTCTTGGTTTTGTTCAGAAAATAATTGTCCAACATCACCTCTCCCACTTCACCTTGCTTAACTCTGCAGGAATTATACCATTTTTAGAAAGCAAGTATATCTTCCACTTAGGATATTTTTAAATGACTCTGGAGAGACATGAAGAAAACTTAAAGGTTGTGGTGAGGAAGGTTTCCTACTTTATGACATCATTCAAGTCCTCCTAAATTGGCCTATAAATTCCTGTAAAAAGTATACTTGTTTTAGAGTAGACTAGTCTAAACTTCTTATGGAAATATAAATAAGTAAGAATAATAGATAAAATTTTGAGGAGACATTGAGTCATTCAGTAGCCTATGTCTACCAGACTTTATGATGCTACAATAATTAAATCAATAACAGGAGAAAGTCTAACAGTTTAAAAAGAGTCCAAAATGGATTTGAATTCACTATTTCATAAGAGCAAGATTTTAAATAAATGAGAATTGATGACTTTTTCATCATGTGGAATTGAGATAAATTAGATATTTGGAAACATAATTTAGTGGATTTCTATCTAAATTTATGCATCAAAAGAATCCAGATGGAGCAAAATTTAACTATTTAAATAAAGTTAAACTGTGAAACTACCCAAATAAAATATGAAAATCTGATAAATTTGACAACATAAAAATTAAAAAAAAATTCTGTGTGGTAATAATATCATATCATAAACAAAGGTCAGAAGAGAAATGGTAAACTTGGAAACATATTCTTAGCACATGAGAACAAAAAGTGATTTTTGTAATGTAATACACAAACTTCACTTTCAAGTCAATAATAGACCGGATCTGCAATAGAAAAATATACAACATATATGACCAGAAAACAGAAACATAAGTAGTTTACAGATATGTAAAATTTTCTCAACATCATTTTTATTAATTAATGGGACATTAAAACAGAAATGAGATCATCATTTTTAATCTATCAGACTGGAAACTATCCAAGTACTTAATAATTTATAATAAGATTAACAATTGATTAAAGGAATGAGACAGTCCCATATACTCTTGATTAGGGTACAAATTGCTACAATCTCATTGGATATCAAAATGATAAATAAAAGTGTATTGCAAAATAAAATATGCATATACTTTAAACTTGGAATTTTTCTTCCAGAAGCTTACTTTACAATCACATTCATGAATATGTGGTGAAATATTGTATAAATATATTCATTACAAAATGGTCTGTAATAGTTCAAAAAAATGAGAAGCAATGTAAAGCCCACAGTCAGAGGAATGGCTACATAAATTATGAAACATTCATTCAATAGAATCCAAGATAATTATAAAGAATGAGGTAGAACACTGTATGCTGACAAGGAAAAATTCCCAAGAGATATATTGTCAAATTAAAAAAGAGAAAAGAAAAGGCAAATTATAGGCTAGCATATAGAATGTGTATATTATGCTTTGGTCTTTTTTTAAAGTGGCTCTTGGAATTTAAAAATATCTCATATTTATTTAGTTCTCCCTATGAATAAATACATATCTCACCAAAATATTGTGAAGCCCAAATGAGAAATGAATATAACAACCCATGAAATATATTCCAGCTATGTACTGAATTTAAAAGATTTAACCATACATAGTTTAAATCAATAAAAATTAATTCAGTCCTATATTTTTATGGGTTGGTTAGGTGTATTTTTTTTCAATCTCCCCTTGGTTCATTTGCTTGCTGCTTGCAGCAGGCTAGTGGACCAGGGGGTGCATTCACCTGGGAAGACCTGAATGACTGGATATCTCTCTGCACATGGCCTTCTGCCTGGTCTTCCTTTTGTTAAGCTGCTCCATATCATGGTGGTCTGAGGACAGCATTCCAAAAGGAAAGTCTCAATGCACACAAACTTAGCAGGTTTCTGCTTCTATAACATTTGAAAGTTCATGACTATACAACAGAGTCGACATGGGTCAATACAAGGAAACAGAAATTAGGAAGTAGGATTCTGTGGGGGCCATTAACATTCAGAATCTAACACAAGAGAAATTCATCATCCCCTTCTTACAAATGAAGAGAAAAATAAATGAATTGCCAAAGATGATACTGCTGGTGAGTAGCAGTATCCCTTGATTCCAGTGGCTACATTCTTCACACCACTGTCTGTGGAATCCCACTGTTTTCCCTGCCTCAAACCACTTATTTTCTCTGTTTATTTAATTTTAACTTCAGTTTTCCTTGTGCACCATTTTAAACTAGTTGACTCCAAAGCATCCTCCTGCTTCTTCTCACATTTGGTTCATCCAGTTAAACTTTTCTTGGAGCTGCTCTTGGAATTTTATATATAAAACTGGCTGTAGCTAATGATCTAACACTTTATCTTAACACTCCTATCATAGGCTGCAATATTTAGGTATGAAACATCTATGGAATTTTCAGCCTACAAGACTGTAAGCTCCTTTGATGCAGAAGATCTGGAATAGTACATCTTTGTATGTACTACTTTGCTGACCATAGCATCTCATAAATGTAGGGCATTGAGTGAAGGAGTGAAGTTGCCTTTCTCTCTGATTTGTATCCCCTCCTTAAAGATCCTGTAACAGTGATTTTTTTCAGACTTGAGTGTGCATAAGAATCACCTGAATGTTTTAGTAAACTATAAGTTGTTATGGTTTGGATATGCCCATGTGCTAAAGGGTTGGTCCCCAACCCATGATGCTATTGGGAGATTGTGGAACCTTTAAGAAGTGGAATCTACTGGAAATAAATAAGGTCATTGGAGGCATGCCCTTGAATGGGATATTGGGACCCAGGTTCCTTCATGATTCTTTCTCTCTTTGCCTTCTGGTTGCCATGAGCCAAGCAGTTTCTTCCATCGCATAATCCCACCATGATATTCTGCCTCACCATAGACCCCCAAACAGAGTCAAACAACCATGAACTGAAATCTTTGAAAACATGTGCCAAAATAAACCTTTCCTCCTAATAAGTTGTTTATGTCAAATATTTTGTCATAGTGACAAAAAATTGAGTTACCATATAGTTTAATTTACATACCATTATAATTTCTGACTTCACTGGTATACTTTATAGGCTAAGAATCTTCACTTTTGTCAAGCTTCCAGGTGACTTCTGATGATTGTCACACAGGGATCATACTTTGCCTAGTAACATTCCATAAGACACAATTTTGACACCAAAAAATAATAGAGTAAGAGTTTTATAAAACAAAACAAAAAAATCCCCTATAAAACAACAAATAAAATAATTATAGTCAGAATAATCAGGGAAATATGATGCATTTCACATTATCAATTGCCATTAAATGTGTTTGGCCTTTCAACCTTTTGCTAATCTTGGTTTCCATTTGAACTTCTAAATATTCAGAAGTGAAAATAAAGAAAAATAGTCTGGGAGGTCTTCATAGCTTGTATGTTTTCTTAGTTTATCTGAGATGATTTCAAAGGCAAGTCTGTCCCCACAATATACATCTCACAGTTATCCCTGCTGCAGTTTTATTTTCTCTTTGTCTATTCTCTCCCATTGAAAGTCACTTGAAGATGAATTCTGATCTGAGTTCATGACATGGAACTATCCCTCCAGTTCTTTACATTCCAAATTTCAGTTGCCCTATATGCAATAGTTTTGGTTTATGTTCAATAAATATTTACATGCTCTGCTCCTGTGAAGGAAGAGTATACTCCTCCACCCTATGGCTTTGGACTTTGTAAATTCCTTTGGAGAATGGTATGTTAGTATTTGTTTCATGAACAAGAACTTCTTAAAGTTGCTTTTTGTGGATTAACTTGACTTTTTGCTACAGTGATATGTCATGAGAACATGCTTGGGTAACTGCTGGGTAACTTCAGCAGGGTCTAAAGAAAAAACACACTGGGGAATAGCTGAATTTAATCCACATCTTGAATGCAGGTAGACATCCTTTTGAGCTCATCATAGATTAGTCATGCTATAGGTAAGCGAAGTCATGAGAATAAACACTTCTGGTAGAGAATCACGGAAACGTAAGGTGATTTGTTACACAGCATTTTAATAGCAACAGCTGACTCATACATCACAAATCTTTCAATTCCTCTAGTTTTCCCTTTTCCTTTTGTCCTTTGAGTCTTTGCATACATTAGAAATTATCTCTAAGGTACTGTCTTCCTCTCCACCTCTCCTTCTTTGGCTATTCTCTACTTATCTTCATGGTCCTTGCTTATAAGAAATTTCGTCCTGTGAAAAGTCTTCTGGCTCTGAGATCTGTATGCTAGGTTATTTTTCATACTTTTAGTATCATGGTATGCTTCTATAATAGTATTGCTTATCAATTACAATTGTGTAATTCATTTTCTTCTACTCCCACTCAACCAAAAACTCCAGAGAGCAACAAGTACGTCTGCTGGGTTAATTTTTAAGTCCAAGTGCCTGACATAGTGCTGAAAAATTCAGAACTCTTGGTGAAATTTCATTAAAATGTTTCAATTTAATGTATCAGCATTTCATTGTAATAGTTTATTCAATGTTCCATGATGCCATCCTGAGATTAAAGCCAGGTGGACAAATGCTAATAGCTTTCTAATATTGATAACAGCTGATAAGAGAGAGAGCAAATATTTGATCTTAAAAAAATCAAGTAATGCATCTGAATAATTCTGTATTGTATGTCTTATACTTTCACATAAGGTAGGAAAGAGGAGAATCATCAGCGGCCCTGTAAATAAGGCACCAGCTGGCTGCATTGGAGATACTCATATTTCATGACTGTTCAGAGATGTGTTTTGAGAAATGAGATTTATGGAGACAAGAGTTCATTTAATTCCTGTCAAAAGATGGTAAGATGAGAATACCAGTTTGTCTACGAAAAGAGATGGTGACACCTTTTGAATGAGACAGAAATGAATTGAACTATCCCACATTTGCTTAAGAGAATTTTCATTTTAGATGTTAACTTTCCCACTGGAACTTGCATTATTATATGAGTCAATGGTGTTTGAGGCATCTGAGACATTTTCTCTGCTCTGGCTTTAGATCTTCTCTTTGTGCTTGATGTCTTTACCTTAAGCCCCTTTGGGGTTGCAGTCATACCCAGGAAATATGCCATATAACCAATAATCAACACACAAACAAAACTTGTTTGTATTTTCTAAAATGTCAATGTTAACAAAAAACAAAGAAAATCAAACAACTGTTCCAGATTAAGATCTAAAGAATAATAATAACTGAAAATTGTGCATGATACTAATCTGAGTCCTATTTTAAAAGATGTTTCTGAAAGATATCACAGAGATTTCTTAGAATTGGATCATGAACTTCAATTTTATGAAAATATTATGTCTTATATTGAATGTCCTGGATTTGATAGCTGTTTAGTAGTTATGTGAGAAATTATTCTTGATTTTAGGAAATACATGTTAACATAGTAAGAAGAAGAAGTATGTTGTTACCAACCTACTATTCAGGGAAAAAAAAACAAATAGAAAGATAGAAAATAAATGTAACAAAATACATAAAATTGATGAATCTGGGCAAAAAGAACACGAAATTTCATTGTATTATTCTTGTAAATCTACAATTTGAAATCGTTACAGCTTTTTCTCTTTTTCTAAGAAAGATACAAATTACTAGATTTGGCAGATCTCACATGCTCTGTTCTCAGTGAGCATCCTGCTTTTAGAATTCTCTGAACCACAAGGGGGCACTAAACCCTATTTCATGCAGGACTCCAAACTCCAGGGGACCCAGGTCAAGATCTTCAAGTACTTTTAACAATCTCACATCTGATTCACTACCAGAAAGTGCTGATTCTTCTCGCAAAGGTGGAGCATTGCAGGACGACTGTGGATCCCAGAGTTTATGTTGGAACAGTATATTCAGGAAAGCAGCAGTTCCAGAATTTCTCTATGAGAGAGTTTGGGGACCAGACTCTGGGAAGTCAGCAGTGGGCTGATCTTGAGCTATGAGTGCGTACACTGCTTTCACTCACAGTGGGCAGTCCTTTAGGGTTACTTGGGAGGTGATGAGATAAAAAAAAGGAGACTAAGGCCCTGAAGACAATATCTTGGTGCTGCCACTATTTCATACATGAGGTTAGACAGTCTTTCCTTTGCTTAGATATCAAGACTGAGAACACAGAGCAGGAGCACCACGGTGTTCAGAGCAGGGAACAAACTGAAAGTGCCTGAAATAGGATTAGCATCTCCTAAGTAAGTGCATATAAAGAAAGAACTAGAACGAACCATTTTCCTAAATGAACAATGCAATATCCAACAACTGTGGTTCACATTTTTCTATACAAGCAAATATACCCACCAAACAAGACTCTAAAATCTGCAGGCAAGTATGTTGGTGATTTATTTTTTGTATGTAACTGATCTGAAAAATTATTTGGTTCTCTGCCTTAAACACCCACTTTTTCCAAGATCATTCTGAGGGGAAAAGTCTTTTATAGCACTTGACTTATGATTTTAGGAAAGTATTATGTATTAATATAAAACATTACATGTTGCCTTTATAAATCATCCTTTTTTCTTTTAGATGACTGGTTTATTTATTCTTTGAACATTTACTCAATACCTACATGGGTAACTGTGTCAGTGCATCTCCACAACTCCTTGGCCTTTCCGAGACATTGTTTGTAGATGAATTAAACAATTCTCTCTGTGAGCATTCAGGACCCTCTTCTTAAAGGCTTTCTCTAGCTACAGGCATGGGGGTGAGGGATAGACCACAAATGATGAGGAGGTCATAATCCTTGTAGCAAACATCAACCAATGAGAGGTTGGAATGGGTGTTTAAAAACCTCAGCTTCGAGCCAGCTGGTAGAGCATGCCTATAATCCCAGAGCCTCCGGAAGATGAGGAAGGAGAATTGTGAGTTCAAAGCCAGCCTCAGCAATGGTGAAGTGCTAAGCAATTCAGTGAGATCTGAGACCCTGTCTCTAAATAAAACACAAAACAGTGCTGGGGATATGGTTCAGTGGTTGAGTGCTCCTGAATTCAATACCTGGTACAAAACAAAACAAAACAAAACAGAAAAAAAAAAAAACCCTGAAAACCTCAGTTTCTTCATTCCATCAGTAGAGTGATTCCGAGGTGCATTCTACAGCCTCTCAAAGGGTGCCCAGTAGGATTAAGTTCTGGATGCACATTATGGGGACTTAACAACACACAACTAATTGTCAGTCTTATCTTTTCTCTCTCACTTTCCCAATTTCTCATCTATGCTTGCTGGGTTATATCTGAAAAATGACCTGAACCCCAGTTCTTATCTTTGTATATTCAAACAAAGCCATATTTTCTTCTGAAGGAAGTGGTCTGTGCATGTGAAAAATGATGGCAAGAAGGCAGGAAATGATTCTTCTCCCAGAGCTTACCTTCTACTGGAAGTAGCAGAAGTTATCCAAGGAACAAATTCAGAAATAGAGTGTATCAGGAGTACTATGAGAGTGAATATATAACACAGGACAACAGAATAGAACATGCGTGTAGAAGTTCTCCTGGAAGAAATATTTGAGTAAAACTGAAAATGGAGAAGGAGCAAGCTTGATCAAGGTCTTTTAAAGTAAACATAGGTAAAGACTCAAGAGAGGTCAAAGTCCTGAGATAGAGAAGGTAAGAGAATCAATGGAGCATAGGGGAGGTCAACTTGGTCAGGTAATAGATGACAAAGAGGAAATAACATGACTTTACAGACAAAGAAAAAAAAAAAGAAAGAAAAACACGATAAGTAGTAATATTTAACCTTTTCAGCTTCAATATCTATATTTCCATTTTGGTTGATTTTTCTAGTTCTACAAACATTTGGTGCAATATTAACTTACTGGGGAATATGTATTTATATGTTTAACAAATATTTTATAAACATTTACTATGTAAAGTTGGGCATGGCAACACGTGCCTATAATCCTGGCTACTTGAGAGGATGGGGTAGGAAGATGTAAGTTTGAGGCCAGCCTAAGCAACTTAGTGAGGACCTAAGAAATTTAGGAAGATGGTGTCTCAAGAATAAAACAAATTTAAAAAAAGAAGGTTGGAAATGTGGCTTTGGTTTAAAAGTCCCTTGGTCCAATCCCCAGTATCAAAAAATAAATAAACATTTACTATGACAGAAATAGCCTTATAAACGTAGAAATCAAAGCTAAGCAAGGTAGAATCACTGTATTATGCAGCTGACATTCCGTAGAGTGGCAAAACACAAAAATCCTTTTCTTTAAATTCCTGCATTTAACCATACCTCTATAAATCTTGTTTTCCCTACCTCACTGAATTTTTTACTTAATTTCATAATTTTTTAAATAGTTTCAATATTTAGAATTTGATCTAATCCAGCTTAATATTTCACATTCATAACGAGCATAAAGACTCCTTCTCCGGACTCTGGATTTCAGTTCCTCCAACTGAAGAGCATTTTCAATGGAAATAGCAAGTGTCTCTTTACTAACTGGACACAGTCATGGTAGTTGTTGGAGAGCACGTCTCTGTTTTTGCTGTCAGTGGATTTTGTTTCCATCTGATAACAGCTGATCTTCCAGCAGGTACCTAGGGTTTTCCTGAGATGAGGCTCAGTTTTACCTTGGCTGTTCTGTAGAATACTCAGAAGAGCTGAGCTGAGTTTTATTTCACCCTTTAATTTACCTACCACTGATCCACCATTCTTCCAGCTCTTTTTCATGTTAGAAATTCCACTTTTTGGCTAAGATCGTCACAATTCCTGCCTGTTCATTAACCTCCAAGTTCCCACACCTGGAGCCACCAAAACTGTAAAGTCTTTGTCCTGACTCTCCAAGGAGTCAGAGAACAACAGTATCATACCTACGCCTCCCAAGCCTGCTACGTGTATCACTTTCAGAGGACTCTTGGCTTCAGAAATCACTGGACTACCTGGAGACACTAGACCTTATACATACAATTCTAAACTCTAGGAACCATGTCAACAACTTCCAATACCTTTAGTAACATAATCAAAATAGAAAGTTTCGGCAGATGCCAACCCTTCCTAAATATCTATCATGAGATGAGACAAGCCTCCCCTTCTGAGAGCAGTCCAAGTCTTTACATGATTTCTCTTGGAAGGCCCCAATGTTTAGCTTCTCAATTTTCCCTATAAAGGAAACAGACAGTCTTCTGGTCATGGGGTGAGTCAATAATCAGCAATCAAGCATTAACCAGAATTACACCAATTTAAAGGTGATTAAGACATGATATCTGGAGATAAATAAGCACATACTAGAATCTTATTGACCACATCCTTTTGACTGACTAGGTAGCCAATAGAAAAGACTGGGCTGTGTTGTACATATGTTTAACCTTGAAAGGGAATTCAGAGATGTATCACTGCCAGATTTTCCTGTACTTGACAAGACAAATCCCAAAAATTTCTGATGTAATTAATGAACCCCCAAGATGGAGGATATCTGCTCATCTCTAGATCAAGGAGTCTAGCATAATTCTACTTTTCAACCTCATTTTCACAAATTGATTACTTTTTTCTGCCTGCGGAGAGCTTTAGAAGATGATCAGAGTTTCTGACACTCAGAACAGAGCATATTCATAGGGAGTTTGACAGCCAATCTCATGAACACTAGGAATTTTTCACAGGAAATTCACCTGCTCCTGTGACGCAGAGCATGTGGTTTATCAGAGCAGAACCCCATAAGCCAAAATCTTTTCTTATTTCCTGAATCCTAGCCATAGCCCTACCATCATGTACAGATTGTATTTCATCTTTGATACTTTTTCCAGTGGAAATTTCCAGTAATCATTCACTTCATAGAAAATTACCTTGCTTTGGGACTATGTGTTTAGCTAAAACAACTAGGCAGCCCTAATTCTGCTAAGGACATAGAAAAATGAGTGATGAAAGCAGTTTTTTCAACTGGTTGACATAGCAATTATAATTCCCTTTGGTTTTTAAATGACTTGCTATTTTTGACCAGCTAGATACGACCAAGGATCAAAATATCTCACATGTACCTGGACATTTAAGTTAGAAGAGAATATCTACAGTTTTTCTACCTCAGGAGCTTTACAAACACAGGTTTCAGTTTCCAGAAGTAGGGAAATTTGGAGCCTTTGTTGTCAAGCAGAAAGACGGGCAAACCAAATTCCAGACTCAATTATTCCTCTCTGGGTGGTGGGGTAGTGGGTGGGGAGACACTTAAGGAAACAGTTGTTTTGTCCTCTGTTCTTATTATGAAAGCCCTGATAGAAAATTTTTCCCACTGACTTATGCTCTTCAGTTCACCTCTGACTCAGAATTAATTCTCCATAATCACAAGTTCTATTAATTTTCCATAATCACAAGTTCTATTAATTTTCCATAATCACAAGTTCTAAGACTGTGGGTGCCAGTATCTTTGTCCTACCTAAGGTCTTCAAGTTCCTGCTTTAAAAAAAAAAAAGGGGGGACAAGTTTACTAGATGTTTTGTGTTTTGCCCTGAACTTCACAACATTATGCAGTGTGGGATTCAGTAGCATCAGAACCTCACATTCTGCTTTCAGTAGATTTTGCCTTCTTCATGGTGCCAACAGAACCTAAAGTAAGAAAAGTTAAGGTCCAGAGGTCATGCAGGTAAAGCCTTGCTCCTAATGTTGTCTTTTCCAGCTGTGTCTTTCTCAGAACCCATTCTAAGCAACAGTATCTTAGGGCCCCCAAAAGGCCAGACTGGAAATACCCAGTGGACCTGGACAAGAATATTTCAGGGACAAAGCTCTGACCCTCTGACCCTGCTCAAAGCAAGCAGGGCCAGGTAACTGGTATAACTGTTTTGGAGTGTCTCCTTGAAGGAAGAAACAGGGAAAGTGGAAATAGAGGAGTCTCCAGAAGGACTGTGTAGATGGAGGTAGAGGATTTGTCTGTAAGAATGTGTAACTGTCATTGAACAAAATGGAGCAATTCAGTCAACAGCAGGAAGCCCAGGGAAATAGACTCTCATACTGATGTCCACCAAGGAGGGCTGCTACTGTAATATTTGGGTGGATGCTGCTGTTAGTGGTGTTCTAGCCACTTCTGTCTATCCTTTGTCAGAGAATGAGCCCTGTCCAGATCCAGAACCTTCAGCAATTGAAAACTGAAGAACAAATGGGAATAATCAATAAACTGCCTAAGCTCCTGTGTTAAACTGACCTCCCAGTGAGAAAGAACTACACAGGAAACTCATCTGAAAACATATTCAATTTGCAAATGGTTTACTTCACTCATGGATGTCCCAGATCTTTGGCCCATTAAAAGCCACTGATTTGGATCTAGGTTAGATTAGGAGGTAAAAAACAAACAAAACAAAACAAACAAACAAACACCCCAAGAATTAAAGCTCTTCTTTTTGTGAAGTAATTCTTTCCATTTGCTAAATAAGTCAGTACATCAATAGAGTAAATGAAAGCATTAGACCAATGTTCACCTTAGTTACAGGAATAAATTACATTAAAGTCCTTTAAAATTCCTAATCATGACATGTTAATTGTTATTCATTCTTATCTTTTCTCCATAAGGAATCAACTACAAATCAATACTTCAATATCCTAGTTCACTTTATTACTTTATTTTAAGAACTTGAAATTGCATTAAACTGTCTTTCTGGAGCAACTTGTCCATAAGTCAGATGTTATTCTTCCATGGTATAAGAGGATTTTTTTTTTTTATAAAGACTTACAACTCAGAGGAATACCAGCTATTTTAGGATCCACTTCCCAGTCACAATAACCAGAACCACAAGGTTTTATTTTTCTTTCCCTGAAAAGTGGGCCACTTTCTCCTTTTCTTGCCAGCAATTTAAGGTGAATACTACTGCCCCTGATCCCCACTGGGTTCTGCATTGTCTTGATAGGAAAAAAAAATCACCCACAAATGTTTCTGCCTGAGATACCACAGTGTTTCAAGATTTGGGAGTTATAGAAAATAAGAATCAATTTCATTAAATATTTCCTTCAGTGTATACATTTTTCCATCAATCAGTCCCAAAGCAAAGAGGCAGGGTTTGAAGGGATATGGAATGTAAATACCAGCTACTGTGTGAAGGAGCTTTACGCATGCACAGTCTGTAAAGGACTTGCAATGAGATGCTATCATTGCTTAGATTGCCTGTGCAAGATTGCAACTAATAACTGTGATTACATTCCAAAAACCCTTGACGAAAAATGGCAGGAATGGATGCCCCCATGACTTGCCATTATTGTGTTCTCCTCTCTGCTCCCAGGAACCACTTCTCTTTTAAGGTCCTTTGGTAAGAAAATCTATATTTCTCTATAGAAGCCCGCATTTTGCTAAACGAATACATTTTCTTTGATAAAACACCTATGTTGTTTTCCAGATAGACACTATGATTTTTTTAAGTAGTAAACCCTCTGCAGCATTTTTCATTGCCCCTATTTTTTTTATTCCAGTCATTCCTTCAAAATAAATGTTAAAAATTACAACCTGCAAGGGCATCATTTTCAATAGTGTCTCCTCAATTTCCCCATTGCTAAAGAGCATGCCTTTCTGGTTTGCTGCTGATAATAGTAAATTTTGTATAAAATTCTACAAAAGCATTCACAAAAATTACAGATCAAGAGACTTCTGTTTCTCTATCTGTACAGTGAGGTGGGTTTAAAGGAATAAACTCCAAGATCACTTTCAAGTCTTACAGTATAAAAACGGTCTTGGGACTACAAAGAACTAATCTGTTCTTCAATCTTTATGCTGATTCTTGCTAAGCTAACCCGGAATGGGTGAGAAATCCTTCAAAGAAATTTGATTCCACGACCTTTCTCAGAAACCCTCCCCAGTGACCTTATCAGGGAGACCACCTTCTTTTTGAACAGAAGTTTTCTAAGCATGATTTCAGGCTTCAATGTCTTTTTGTTGGGTCATTAGAGAGAGGGATGGAAAACAAATGATACTGCTTAGAAATCTCTTTCAGAAATGATTTATAAAAGGCCTAAAATGCATTAAAGATTAAAAATTTCAAGCACAGTTAGGAAGCAGCAGAATCAGAGCTTTTTGCTACATCCACTTCTTTTTCAATGAATTAGATCTCAAGTCCCTATCTCATAGTAGGCCCTGTGCCCCAGAGATGTAAAAGGTGAGACCTTGCCTTTAATGAATCATGGAGTACATAAAGAGTCTTAACAACAAGGTGAAAGCAATTACCATGTCCTAAAGACATTGGAGTAGGTGACCCCAAGGTGTAGTGGTATTCAGTAGAGGAGTGCCCAGGATGGTCTGTGAGGGTCAGAGAAGACTTCTCAGAGGAGGTAACATCTGAGCTATTTCATGAAGAAAGAGTAGCATTGGAGACACATAATGGGGGGTGGGAGGGGTGAGTGTTAGGGTTAGAGTTAGGGTTAGGGAGGGGGGCAAGAATGGAGGAAGGAAGGACTGTATAGAGGGAAAAGAGGGTGGGAGGGGTGGGGGGAAGGGAAAAAATAACAGAATGAATCAAACAGCATTACCCTATGTAAATTTGATTACACAAATGGTATGCCTTTACGCCATGTACAAACAGAGAAACAACATGTATCCCATTCGTTTACAAAAAAAAAAAAAAAAAAGAAAAGAAAAAAAAATACCAATGTGGTTAACAGGAAGAATATATTTAAAATTTTTTAACTTTAAAAAAAAAAAAAAAGAGTAACATTGGATGAGCTGAAGAAAAGAACTCCATGCAGAATGTACCTAAGTTCAAGGAGGTAGTCAAGGTGGCCACTGAGTTCACAGAATAAGAGAGCAGAAGACAACCCAGATGGAAGCTCTGGGTGCCAGATACACTGGGACCCTTCTTTTCCTCTGGGCACTGCCTCATTAATTGGGATTGGTGGCAGTGGGTAAATTCCAGAGATACCAAAGGCAGATTTTCTAAGATCAAGTGAATGACTAGAGGGAAGAAATGAAGAAGAGGTTGGTGGGACTGTGGACAGGGCAGGTACAGGAAAGGAACATCTCTGCTTTCCCACCGGCTTCAATATTCTCAATTGAAGTGGATGAGGAATTTCCCTGTGGATTATCTTGGATACTGAGGAGAATGGAAAAGTCTAAGGTAGAAATTTGGGGGGCGTGCTAGCAAAAGCTGTATGGAGATACACAGACACTGAGAAATCTAATTAATAGGACAGTTATGAATATGATTTCTGATGAAGAATTTCCAGGGGAGGTCATTTGGACTCACCCGTGTTGAGGGCAATGGGGGATAGTCAAGCCAGTGTTCACAATCTTCCACCAGCAGTTGGTCAAGCCCTGACCTAGACTGGGAAGATAATAATAGCTGTGGGATCTATTCCCAGGATAAGGGGGAAATTAGGAGGGCCATCATTCAATGGGAAGAGTTTTATTTGCTTATTTATATGTTTGTTTGTTTAATAAGATGCTAGACACCACGTACAAAACTCAGGTCCTCCACATTTACTCATAGTACTATTAAAGACACTACCTCAAAGTAATTTTGTTGCACGTGTATAGGAATAGCTCCTGGAAAAAAAATCAATGCGAGAGACACACTTTCATCTTTTTTTTTTTTTTTTTTTTTTTTTTTTGGTACTGGAGATTGAACCCCAGGAGTGTTTTACCACTGAGGATGGTGGTAATTTTATTTTTTTAATTATGAGACAAGGTCTTGCTATTTGCTGAGAGTCTCACAAAATTGCTGAGGCTGGCCTTAAACTTGGCCATCCTCCTGCCTCAGCCTCCTGAGTTGCTGGGATTATAGCTGTGCACCACCATTCCTAGCCCACATCTTCATCTTTAAGTGAATGAGAAATATGAGTGATAGGGCATTATGAGCAGAGTGAGAGGAAAAGTGGGGTGCATTTCTGCAGAAAGTTTTAGCTGCAGCACAGATTTCTGTTGGCTGGAAGGCATCCTTCTGGGTAGAGTTTGCAGAGTGCATGCAAATGAGTCAGGCACAGTGACTGTTGTAGAGCTTCTAATCAACAAAGCAATAAGTCAGTAATTAGGATTCATCTGACTCAGATCCCTTTCTAGGCATTAATTGGTGGGGGTATGAAGATTGTTAGTTAATAATAGAACAGTTACAGTTTCAGAGTCATTTTCTTTATGTTCATCTATTTGATTGCATGTGTGGCAAACACTTGATCTTCCTTGTCTATGTTTAACTATTTGAGCCTTTTTTTTAAACAGCTATTTATTAATTAAATTAGAGTTGTCTTTAAAGAACAATAGCTGCTCCTTATGGCTGATAGGAAATTGTTTTGAAATTTAGAAGCTGCTGGGGTGGCAGTGTTTCAGAGAGTGTTAGAGGAAGAGGAGTGAATAGCTCGCATCTTCCAGTTGAGCATGTGGAAGCAGAAGAGGGGACACTGAGGCAAGTTCTAGAAATGTACATGTACTAGCATTCCAGAGCATAATGCATCCTGCTTTTTACCCACTTTTAGATAAAATCATCTGCACAGTCAGGTTGCAGCAATTTCTGTCTGCCCTCAAATCACAGATACTGATTTTCATGTTTATAATACTGATTAATTTTGTCTAATGGGCTTTTCCATTCTAACTTTCTGATATTTTCTTTTCCCAAGAAAATTCAAATAAGCCTTTCTTTCTTACTGCAATCATATAGCTTGATCTACTTGGGTTTCTAGTTGGATTGAGATCTCTTCATGTGTTAAGGGACATGTATATGGAAGATATATGGCAAGTTTGTGAATAGCTTAAGAAAATTACTTTCCTTCTTAGATTCTAAACCAAGGACCATAAGTCAGTTGCCCACAGGTAACATGAAAGAGAAAGAGGCTAAAGGTCAGAGAGTAGAAAATGAAATAATGGGGCAAAGGAGAACAGTGGTCCTCAAACTTAAGTATTCATTCTTCTGAAAGAGAGCCTGTTTTGGTAAGTTTGGGGAATCCAGGAATTTGTTTTCCTACAAAGATCAGGATGTTGGACCACCCTCTAAACAGAATAAATAAGAGAGCTGATGCTTCACAAAATCATTCAAATTACAAAACAAAATATTCTGAACAAAATGTAGTTCTGAAACACACACACACACAAACACACACACACACACACACACACACACACACACACACACGTGTAAACACTATCTTTCAGGCCAGATTAGATCCATAAGCTTCCTGTTTACCAATTTTGATGCAAACCAAATCAGGCAGGGGAGTTATGAAGAACTGGGCTGATTGCCCAAGAAGAATCAATGGTAATTTGAAACTGCTTCCTTTCACTTTTCTCTTTCATTCTCAGGAAAGCCCCATCTGGAGACCTAAGAAGGTTTGCTGTGAGGCCTGTATCAAAGAGGAGATGGGGACTGGCAAGGGATATCATGAACCACACCTCCCATGATCCCTATTTTTTTTTTTTTAAACAAAGATGAAATCAAATGAAGGCAACTATAAACAAAGAGGAGACAGGGAAAAGTTTCCAAAGGCAAATCTCAGGGGCTTAAAGAAAAGCCAGTGGGAGGAACCCATCCTTCCCTGGAAATGAGAGAATAAATGACTAGTTCTGGCAGGATCTCCTCTCAGGTTTCTTAAAGCTATAGTTGCCATACAGAATGCCAAGTACATACAAGGCACTGTAAAGAGAATGCTGTGTGATTTCATCCTCACAACACCCACGTAATATAAACTTTACTTTTATTTTTACTTTTCAGATGAGAACATGGAGGCATAAAGAAGTGAAGAAATTTGCCAAAAACCAACCAGATCATTTATCTGGAATTAAGACTGATCTATTTTCTACAGTCAACTGTATTTTTGTTCCTGCCTCCCCATATGTTCAAGATGATTTTGCTACTCCTTGGAAGGATATCTTGCCGCACCTCATTTTTCACCGTAACAGTTCCCAAAAACTATGCTAAGAGTGATGGACTGTATATATTTCATCCTGGGTAAAGATCTACCAGGTAGTTAAAATTTTCCAAATTGCACCAGGAGTGAAGAAGATACTTCAAGAGCCAGCGCAGGTTTGGGGTACCTTATGTTAAAACCTATACAGGCTGACAACTCTGAGATATGATTCATATTCATGTTTCATGAGTATTGATTTCACTGAAAACCTTTATTTTTGTACTCAGAGCTACATGGTACCATTTAGGATATGGTTAGCCAGAACCACAGTAAATGTGACCAAAAGTGGTTTAAAACAAGAAGTCAAGAGGTGGTAAACAAGCTGTCTAGAGGTGATTGATTCAGGGCAGATTCAGCTAGTCTGGATACTCCTCGGGAATCAACTCCTAATTGATCATGGTCCTCCAGCCGATCCCCTTCACTTTTGTGGCTATCTCTGCATGGTTGCAAGATGGCAGCAGTGTTCATCCTCATCACAGTAAGACAAGTGGGAAGGAAGAACTGAGTTGGTAGCAAGGAGCAGTCTTTTGACTTTGCTGTAGAAACCCTTTTGATACAAGTGGAGGACAGAAAAGAGATGAAGGGTCACTAGGATTGTCACCAACTAATCAAGTTCCAATTTTTAGATTTTGGCACATCATTAATTTGAAAAACATGCATTATGTCGTAAAGATGAAGGAGGGCATGTTATACATAGAAATGCCTTTGTTTCTGCCATGGGGAAATCTACTATTTCAAGTAGTTGAAGGCTATAACTGGGTGAGGTGGCACATGCCTATAATCCAGCATCTTGGGAGACTGAGGCAGAAGGATTGCAAGCTCAAAGCCAGCCTCAGCAAAAGCAAAGGCACTAAGCAACTCAGTGAGACCCTGTCTCAAAATAAAATACAAAAATAAAAGGGCTGGGGATGAGGCTTATTGGTTGAGTGCCCCTGAGTTCAATCCCCAGTCCCTCCACCCCAAAAAAGAACTGGTTGAAGGATGTAAATAATATGTTAACTAAGACAGCACTCACCTTCTAGGAGTTCACAATTAAATCCAAATCTAAACTGCACTGCAGAGACCAAACACAGGTGATGATGGAGGAGAACAGAGATCACGATTAAGGGAAAGTTAAAAATAACCTGCATATATTATAGAGGAAAAAAAATTCTTATTCCATCTTCCCAGATTTCATCTTGCAGTAAATGCCAATTCCTGAGAAGACTTTGATTTGTCAGATAAATATCTGAGAGCAGAATCAGAATGTGTGTGGGCAAGCCACACATTTGCATCTGCTTTAATTTAGGAAGGTTGCTCTAGTAAATGAGAAAAAGAACTTAATTTATTCTGGTCCTGAAAATTATGATGAGTGACTCACAATGAATGTAGCATCATTGGATATTAATAATAATTTTTAAAGTAGGCCTGCAGGCTGGGCTTTATTGGATTCTCTTCCAGTGCTATTCAAAGTTATTGAGAATGTCAGCTTAAAATAAAAGGATGTTCATGAGTGATTGCTTATGGGTCACATAGCTTGTCTGTGATTTTGAGCACTTGGGTCTAATTCACAATCTACACTGCTATTTTTGTTATACTCCTGTCCACTTCTTTGCTTATGGTGCTTGCAATAACCTCAGGCATTTCTATTCTTCTGTATTTTAAATAGGTTCCAAAATTCATGACTAGTGAAAAGTAAATTTTGAACCTGTCTCTTTTGCCCCCCAGAGGAGCCCATTTCAGGTCACCAGGCTCACTTATACTCCAACCATCCAAACTGCTTTGCATGTTAAGACAATTCATTTAAAGTTCTTAGTATGGTACTATCATGTCCACAGCCCAGTTATGCCAGGGCAGTGGGGTGGGTTGCAGGAAAGGCAAATAAAATACAACGCCCAGAAACAGCACTGGAGACATATGGTGTGTAGGGAAAGCTCACAAGAGAACACAACCACTGCCAGAAGAATTCAGTGGTGATAGGCCAAACGGTAACACCTGCGTCCCTCAGGGCACTTCACCAGGTGGTACTTTCTCTCTCCCTCATGGTGTTTTGCCCAGTGGAGCTAGCTGGATGAGTGGCATATATTTTTTTCTACAGTTCCCCCCATTCTGCACCAGTTGCCATTGAGAGAGGGGTTCTCTATGTTTGGTTGCAAGAGCAATGACATCATCGGCATTAGCTTGGTTTGTTTGCTTGTATGACCAGCATCCCAAGGATCAACTGCCCTGGTACACGTGTAAGAAAGTAGCTTCCTACAGATGACACTAACTTGCCTTAGTTCCCAGCATGCATAAGAGAAAAACAATGTTCTTTAAGATAATAGGTACCTAGATTTTCTGGCCAAAGTTTGCTTTCATTGTTTTCTTACCTTAACTGAGTTTTGGGGAACAGAAAGAAGGGATTAAGTAAAATGTTGTTTTACTGCCCCCCCCCTTTTTAAGGATGATATAGGTGCCTGGAAGAGAGTCTGAGTAATGCTAAATAAATGCTATTCATCTATAATAGTAATTTGGGAGGGGATGGCTGGGGATTGAACTCAGGGACCTTTTTCTACTAAGCTACATTTCCAATCCTTTTTTTAAAAAAAGTTTTAATTTTGAAACAGGATTTTTCTAAGTTTGCCAGAGAGGTCTTGAATTTGTAATGCTCTTGCCTCAATCTCCAAGTAGGGAGGATCACACCATGGCTGAGAGTATAGTAATTTTAAGATTCCTACCACCAAAATATACCCAGGTGCTGAGGTGCATAAGTGTATAGACTGAAACTAAACTACATTTAGACTTATCCTGTCTCGTGGATTTATAGGCACCTTGGACAAGTTATTCTATTTCCATCTCCTTGTATTTCAGGTCTCCCCTCTGAAAGATAGGAATAACGAAAGCAGATCTTAATTTTTGCTTTTTAAAGAATTAAGGAAAATAATATATATAATACATAAATTATATGTTAACTTACTAAACCAAATTATACTTCTTTAATAACTATCAATGCTACTACTACTGAGCCTATTAGTTCTAATAACTATTCTATTAATAATATTCTACATCCCTCCTGCTTTTGTTAAAAATGTTTCCATCTTCTCTAACAACCTATATTTTCCATGTAGCCCAAAATTCCTGAAAGACTGTGTAACAAATTATTACCAAAAATTAATGGTATAAAACAAGATTTCAATATTTTCATTGATTCTAGGATCAGGAATTTAGACAGAGCACTAAAGACAGTTCATCTCTGCTCAGTGAAGACTGGGTCCTGAGCTAGGAGGCTCAAAGACTGGATCAGGTGGTAGCTGAGGCAGCCCAAAGGTGGGAGCTGGAATCAGTCACACTCACTCACTTACACATCTGACACCTGAACCAGAAGAGTTGGAGCTCTCTGATCATTTCTTTTCAAATATAGTCTCTCTACATCGTCCCTTCCTTTAGTCTGGCAGCCTCAGGCTTCTGGACCTTGTACCTGATACATTGGCAATCCCAGGTGTGTGTCTCTCCCTAGAAGGAAAAGAAAGACAGAAATGTTGTATTTCCTTTTCTGTCCTTGCTTCAGAAAAGACACAACATCAATTCTATTATAGTCACAGACCAGCCAGTCTCAAGTGGAATGGGCATAGATCTCAACTCTTAATGGAGAGTGTCCATAATTCACTATAAGAGAATATGTAAGGTGAAAGAGACATGGGTAGCACTAGTGATAGACACAGGTGTGAACATCTTTAGAGAATAAATTATTTTATTTTACATTAATTTTAGAATTAGAGTTCTTCCATTAATCTTTGGCCTCTTAGCTAGGTCCATCTTCAAGGAGAGGAGAGGCGGTATTTTCTGAGGCATGTTCCATGGGTCCTTGGAACTGAGTGAAGAGCACCAGAGGGGATTTATGTCACCTGTGGATTGATGAATTGATAGATATAGTGGCTTGATAGTCAGTTTCCTCTGGCTTATGACTATAGATGTGTATTTTTCTGTTTTGAAGACACATCTTTAAATAGAACCCTTGTGTGCCTTATTAACTAAATTTCAGCACTATTCTTAGGCATCTAATTTTCTGGAACTTCTTTTCTGTCAGCTAACTCTTATATTCATCTCACATTTTCCTCAAATCATTGGCTCCACCAACATCTCCTTACACCAGATTTCTTAGCCTTGTTGTAAGAGGAGCATTTAGTTACTTAGACCTCCTAATCAGCCTGGATTCTTATTGCTTTTCTTATTATGATTATTCACAGTCGTTTCTATTTCTACCATCATGCCCCAACCCGTTCCTTCTTTTGCATATTTAAGTTCTTTGTCACTTTCCAATCAGGTTCAAGTCTCTCGATCTCTCCAGGACATCATTTCATTAATTCTCACACTCATGGACACTTAACAATACTAGCAAACTGCCCCCCGCCTGCCCCCCACATATCCAGTTATATAGTACTTATATAGTTACTTTAAGGTATATATTTAATTGACTGGAATGATGCACCATAACTGGGATTTTATTGTATGCAGACACTCCTCCTTTCTAACAAAGGATTTTTGATCTACAAGCAATCAACAAATATATGGAAAAATGTTCAACATCTCTAATGTGGTTTTGATGTCTTTATGCTATAAGCACCTCAGCATGCATTCTATGTTGTATCTCAAATGTATTTACTTCCCAGAGAATTGTATTTCCTGGCAAAGAGACTGGATTATGAATGGATAGTATTTTTAAAATAGTTTCCAAATCAACTGTTATAAACATTTTTACCAGGAAAGGAAACTTGATCTAATCACAAACCTCTAGAAGAAAAATGTGTAATGTTTGGAAATGTCACTCAAAAAAGGAGCTGTTGTCATGTCTCAGTAAACTTTGAATATATTTATCTCCCTTTTTGATCTTTACATTGATGTATTCTCTGAGCATTTGACATGTATAAAGACATGCATTTTGTCTCTTGATTTTAAAAAGAAACTGAGGATGCAGTCATGAGGAAGTAGAGAAATGATAGATCTTAATACCAGTTGTGTAGAGTTGGTTGCCTGGTGGATCTGTGGGCCTCTTTGGATTTGGCCATGCCACATGCCTAAGGTCATCAGAATCACTGTCTCTCAACATTCTGTGGCTCATATGCTAGTTTTATAGTATACTTTAAAATAAGAGTCAGTGTGTTTTCATGATGGTAGATGTGATGGTGTTATGGTTTAGATATGAGGTGTCCCCCAAAACTTGCAAGTGAGATAATGCAAGAAAGTTCAGAGGTGAAATGATTGGATTATTAATCAGCACATTAATCCACTGATAGGGATTTACTATAGGCAGGTAGAGTGGGGCTGCAGGAAGCAGGTCATTGGGGGGCGTGCCTTTGGGGTGTGTATTTTGTTCATGGTGAGATGAGTCTCTCTCTCTCTCTCTCTCTCTCTCTCTCTCTGCTTCCTTGTGCCATGCTTCCAGCTGCTTTACTCCCACCATGATGTTCTGCCTCACCTCAGACCCCCAGGAGTAGAGTTGGCCATCTATGGACTAAGACCTCTGAAACTGTGAGCCCCAAATAAACTTATCCTCCTTATAATTATTCTTGACAGGATCTTTTGGTCACAGCAGTGAAAAAAAAAAACCGACTGAAACAGATGGCTTTGGAGTGCTTCTGCAGGGTTCGACTAAACTCTTTCTCAGAGCTCTCTTCATCCATGTTTCTGACTAGAATGTTTCACAAGAGACACTTCTGCAGAGTTGCAGGGTGATGCTGATATACTACTCCCTTACTTTTACTCTTGAAATATTGGGGAAGATGCTTTTGACACTGGCACACCTTGTCATGAATCTCTTGACCTGCAACTGCTCCACCTTCCCCAGGATCATCCATTAACTTCTCTGACTCTTGTGTCAGGTGTGTTTAGCACATGACAAAAGGTTCCAGTGTTTACAGGACACCCACCCCATCAAGATCAGAGATAACAAGACTATCACAGGTTCCAGTCTACCCCTGCTTGGTTTTGATGCCCCAACTTTATATTCGTGTGCCTGCACCTCACACCTGCCTATTCTGAGGACAGCATTCAAGATCCTATTCAAGATCCAGCATCCCTAGCCAAAGCAACAGCCTGAACTGCCACATCTCTGTAACAAAGCCACAGGTACAGATATATATAATCCCAGTGGTTCTGCTTCTCTGATTAAACTCTGAATGATATGGTGATTTTTCTTTCCATAAAATGGAAAATATGCTAGGTTTTGAGAAAAATGTGTTCTTTCTAGGTAAAAAAGGGGGAATGTAAAATTTTGGAGTTAGATGGAATGATGAGGGCTGTAGAACTCTAGGTCATTGATCCCTTTCACAGTATTCCCTCCCTCTTTATCTGTATGTAGCAAGGGGGGAAAAAAAAAGAACAAGTAAAGACAAGCAGTTACTAAACAGTGATGATTCTCTTTACATTTGGTCTTAAGATATGAGATTATTTTTTCACTGCAATATGTTTCCCCCTTAAGAAATCTCTTCAAAGCCATTCCTCTCATGCTACAGAGATGCCTTCTCAAACTCTGTCCTATTCCTTCTCATATCAAACTACATATCAAAGATGTCTCATCTATATGTTTATTTATTTAGACATAGGCTTTTGAATGGAAAGTTTTTCTCAGTTTAAAAAATAATTCTCCTGCACTACATCCCAAGCAGAGAAATCAATCTCAGCAAAGATTGTTTTGCTAAGCTGGTGGCCCTGGGAGTAGAGCCAGGTATGTTGTAGGAATATTCAATTCTGTGTCATTCCCCTTTTGAAAGGACACTGCAGAAAAACTTAATAACTCCACTAGCTTTCCAAATGTATTAACAATTTTCTCTAACACAGAAGGCAGTAAGGCAAAGGCAAACATTTCTTGCCACCTTTTCATTCCATGGCTGGTGGCCAGAGAGACATTCATGGTGTCCACCTGCTAGAATCTCCTCCTATGTGTTAAATTCTTATAGTCTTTGACTCCCACAGGTTCCAAGAAAATATTTTCACCATCATATTAACAAATCATTTACTATTTCCATTCTGCATCATGATAATATTTCAAAAATCTTGCTTCATTAATCATTCATTTTCTCTTCTAAATTTTCAACTGTTGTCTGAAATTTCTTTACTATCTCTGCATGCATTCAACTTTCTCCATCTAAAGAAACCATCTGTTATTCTTTTACTCCCTCTTCCCTATAAGTCATTTATTTACAGAGGAGTTGCCCCATTTCCTCACCATCTTTTAGACTTTCTACCCTCTGAAATATGGCACATGTACTTGATATTCCACTGATGTGCTGACACAAAGATGATGAATGATGTAGTTTGCAAACAAATGTAAGTTTAGCTCTAAGATTACTAGAACTTTTCAGCATTGGTTGTCTTCTAATATTCCAACTGTTCCTGACAAATTTCCCATGTGGGTTCCTTTCATTCCCTTCAATAAACCCTTATATCTTACAAGTGCTCACATTCAGTTCTTTCTCCAACACCCTCATTCTGAGTAATTTCATGTATAGATTTGACTTAGTTTATACCTTCCACAGCAAAATTCTCAGCTTGGAATTATTACATTTTATTATGATTTGGATATGACGTGTCCCCTAAAAGCTCCTGTATTAATACAGGAATGTTTGGAGGTGACTTGATTAGATGATAATAGCTTTACCCAAATCAGTCTATTCTAGTTTGAGTAGATTAACTGGGTGTCAACTGTAAGCCAGTGGGGCATGGCTGGAGGTAGGTCACTGGAGGCATGTGCTGGAAGAAAGCATCTTCCCTTTACTTGCATATACATCCTTGGCTCTAGATCTGCTTCCTTGCTACCATTAGCACAATACCTTATTTCAGCTTGTCACCATCTACAATTGTGGAGTCTACCACTATATTCTATTAAATCTCTGACACTAACCCTACCTTCTCCATTTTTTTCTGTATAAAACCCTTACCATGGTACTCTAGGTCGTCCATCATCACACCCATCTTTTCTCTCTTTCTCTGCTTCTTGGCTGCCATGAGCCCAGTAGCTTTCCTCCACCACCATCCTTCTGCCAAGATTTTCTGCTTCACCTCAGGTCCATAGTGGTAGAGTTGGCCCACTATGGGCCAAACCTCTACTACCATGAATCCAAATAAACTTTTGTTCCTCTACATTGTCCTTCTCAGGTGTTTTCATCCCAGTGAAAAGCCGACTAACACATACTACTATGGACATTTTGCACCCAACAAGTCAAAAATTGAAATAACTATCTTACTCCTCCCTTCACCAATGCATCCTATCCCAGTGCTCAAGCCGGAAAACCAGATACCATCCTCACCTACCCCATTTGTAGTGATCCCCTTTGTTCCACCAATGAAATCTGCTATTGTCTCCCACATCAAGAATTTTCTAATATGTGTTGTAGTTAAATTGGCTTGAAAGTACTTCATACTTTATTTGCCTCTTGGGACATTGAAGGCTATGAGAACTTCTGTAAATAGGTCTTTAATTTTGTTTCACCTAGAGTTTTCAAACTTGCCACCACCATTCCCTTTGTGGATACCTATAGAGATTTCACATAATAAATATTTCCAAAAATAGCATTTAGAAAGCATTAACCTTTATCCTCCTTTTCCATTATCACTGTCATAGTAGATACTGTTCATACTTACACAAAGTCTTTAGAGTATTTTATCTTAAAAAAAAAAAAAACAAAAAACTTTATACCACCACTGTCCAGCTTCTGTGTTCTTACTACTAAAACCTCTTTTGGTTTTTAAAGGATAATCTTTGGACATGGGAGTAGCCTCATCTATAGACAGCCAGAAGCATGTTAGCATTTATGTCTCCTTCAGGGTGGCTTCTGGCCAAGAGCTAGCTGGTGAGAGATACAGATTTTGTTGAAATTTATGTCAAAGAGCTCATCCTGGGATCAGGGTAAGTCTGAGGTTATTCCTGAACTTACACACTTGATTGACTTTTTGCCTTCTCTCTTTTGCTTCTCATGCTCCCTCACGTTCTGTTGAAAGCACTGCCCTTATAAATCACTTGAATCCTTGGTACTAGATCTGCTTCCACCAGCAGCACAATATCTTTTTTCAGCTTCTCACTATCTATAATATAGAGTCTACCACCATATTCTATTAAGTACACTCCCTGCCTCTCACCTCTCTATTTCTTCCAAGATAAAAACCTTATTGTGGTACCTCAGGTCACCCACCATCTCACCCAAACCTCATTCTCCAGCTCCAGCTCCTGTTACTCTTCCCGATGAGCATGACCTCCAGCCATATTAAAGCTATCACTGTTGCCCAAATATATGAAAGTCTATCATGTCATTCATAATATTTCAAAAGTGCTTTCTCTTGCCAGAAGTGACCTCCTCATTTTTTTTCTGGTTGAAAAATTTGTAGACTTTTTTCAAAATCAATTTTAACATCCTAGTGGCCATTGTCTTAATTCTGTCCCTATAATGCAATCCTCAGTTCTTCACCTCTAATGATATTTGGCTCATTGTAATTTTGTTTTTACCCAGCTTGATTTTCTTTCTAATTTTACCTTTTTCTAAACACAGTGAATGTTTCTCAATCACTTTGATCCCCACGGAGTCACATTATGTACAGAAGATGCTCAGTAAATATCCATGACAACCTAGAAATCACCTGTTCAGTAAATCAATGACTCCTGGAGTTGACAGATCCTTGTCATAGGCATGGTTAACCAAAATAAGAGAGTGACTTCATTTCTTAGGTGTCCTTTTTTTCCTCATTGTGAATCACACATTATCTAAATCAAATGGCACATGCAAACAGCTCCCCAAATGGAATATTTTATGTTGCATTTCCATTAATGATCTTGCTTTCTGAGCTGGGGATATAGCTCTGTGGTAGAGTACTTGCCTATACATATGAGGCCCTTGTCTCAATTCTCAGCACCACAGAAAATAAAAACAAATAAATAAAAATAAGTTTGCTTGCCAAATTTATCTGATTGCTTTAAATAACTTCATTGCATGTGTGATAATTAGAGTCTACATTCTTGGCCCTTTAAGCCTTATGGAATTAAATAGCTAGAGCACATCTACAAAAGGATATTGGTGCTATAGAGGGTGTTGGTAGTTCTCAGTATCTCCATGGGGGGTATAGATCAGGTCATATTGGATTTCAGTAGTAGTGCACAGTGCTACTAGTTCATGACCTCAGATCTTATTTTATGGATTTGCCAATGCTCTGTGAATATGATGTTATATGTCCATATTTCTGGGAGTCCCTTTAAAAAGTAAAATGTTTCCCCACTGCCCCCTGTTTCCAGTCTCAACTAATTGGAATGCCTCTTTAGACAGACCAACAACTCACAGCTTCAGTTAAACCTTTTAAGCCTAAAGTGAAACAATTTACTCTTCCTTGTCCTTATCCACTACTACATACTAGAAAGGTTACCTGGTACTTGTCTGGACCAGGATCTATCAGGAGCTCTTGCCTCCTGAAGTCTTCTTGGTTTTCTCTATGGACTGTAGACTAAGTATGAACAAAATCACTCTTTTTCAAATAAGTGATCAGAAAATTTAGATACTGAAGTTTCTGTGAACTTTACTTATTTTTGTGAAAGTAAATAAAAGTGGATTCATTTTTTTTTTCACATAATGGTGCCAGTCAACAACTTTTTAAGGGGTAGTAAAATGTGACTTACATTATTTATTTGCAGTCTTCATCACCATCACTCTTTTAACTTTTTTTCATTCAGTCTTTTATGTCACTTAAGCTGCAGTGCACCAAAATTTAGTGACTTACCACTTTATGTCTCGTTGTACCATTTATGGAATACCTAAAAAAATTTAAACTGAGTCACAAATATACTACTTATAGTTAACTTTGAAATAAATGCTTGTGTTTCCAGAGTTCTATTTTTTTCAGAAGAATAATTGGTGATGTATTCATTAATATTGTTAATGATATCAATAATAAAATACATAATAAGCTATACATTATGATTTCCAACCTATTTTCATGCACCTGTGTCAATTCAATTGACATATTAACAGAATTGAAAACTTGTTATTTAGTGGGTTAAGACAACCACTTAATATTTCTCATAATTCTTTGGGATAACTGGATGGTTCTGCCGGACTAAGTTGACTATTCATGCAACTGTTGTCAACCACAAGTTGACCAGCCGGTTTGTTATTTTTGACTGGGTTTTCTCATGTACTTGCAGCCTGATTGGGACAACTGGTGAACTTGACTCTACCCAGTGTCTCCTAGTCCATCAGTCTTGACTGTCATTTGTTCAGGATAAAGACAGAACTGCAAAAGAGAAAACAGAAGTGTTCAAGAGCTCTTGAGGTTTGGGTTAAGAAATCATTTCCTGTCATGTCCCACCACATTCTATTGACCAGAGCAAGTTACAAGGTCACCCAAGTTCAAGGAGTGGGGAAAGAGAGCCTTTCCCCTGAGGAATAGAACAGTAGAATGTGGACCCAGTAGAGTGTGAAGGGTTGGGGTCATTTTTAAAAGCAGTATCTGTCTCTCTCCTCTGGTTTTTCAGGCATGCTATAATTTCAAGTTTAGTCCATACCCTTTTTGATCTTAAAACTCGTGATTGAAATATTATCTGAAAAACATATTCACAGAGACATGAATGACTCATAAGGCTAAATGTGCCATCTGTCCCTATAGAAAATAATGCCAAAGAATCACTCCAAGCTCCCAACACCCACAGTGTGAACTTTCCACAGAAAAGAACACTGTACATAAACAAGATGTTATAAAAAGGTCCTCCATGTGACAAGAGGATACATCATTTTCTTCATATAATGGCAATAGTAATGACAATGGATGACACAATATCACAGAATATTTGCCATGTATCAGCCTTTGAGCCAAAAGCTTTATTTCATAATCACATTGCTTTGAAGAAGGTGCTATTGATATAATACAATAATGCCCATTTTACAGATGGGAATACTGAGGGTTAGGTGGATTATGTAATGTGCACC
Source organism: Sciurus carolinensis (assembly GCF_902686445.1). Lineage (NCBI taxonomy): Eukaryota > Metazoa > Chordata > Mammalia > Rodentia > Sciuridae > Sciurus > Sciurus carolinensis. Next base: position 37,560,141 of record NC_062214.1, read on the forward strand.
CAAGCCTCCAGTAATTAAATGGCAGAGCCAGGATTTGAATCCATGCATGCCTATCACAAAGCTATGACTCTTTACCATACAGATTCCCACAAGTGGCGTTCTCTACAATTAAAGATAAGCATGATTGATCTTGCTCTCCCCTAGTGGCTCTCAATCTTAGTTGTACAATGAAATCAACTGAACTCTTTTAAAACATATTAATGCCTTGTCTTATCCCCAGACATGCCGATTCTTGTCTTGACTAGGGGGATTTTAGAAACTCCCCCAGAGGATTTTAATATGCAACTGCAGTAGCGTTATGTAAAGTATAAATCCATGAACCAGCAGCATCAGCATCACCTGAGCTTGTTAGGAATGTGAATTCTAGGCTTCTTCCCAAGCCTGTTGAGTCAGAGCATCTGGGGTAGAGCTCAGAAATATGTTTTAAAAATTCTTCCATCAGCTTATTCTGATGCATATGTAAGTTTGAGAATTACTGCTTCAAACCAATGATGCTCACCCTTGTGCGTCAGAATCCACTGGAGTTTTATCAGAACTGGAGTCACCTGAGCTCTTACCCAGATATATGGACTTGATATTTCCACATAGGTCTCTGGGCAATTCTGATACATCCAGGATTTAGTACCACATCTTTATACTCAATAGACTGTATTTCTCCATATACTTCCACTGTGTGGAGATCAGAATTTAAAAGGTTTATGTAGGTTTTCTGAGAGAAAAGCAAATGAACACAAATTTTTGTTCCAGAAGAAAGTTCTGGTACAAAACCTGCAGAACTCTTGATCTTTGACGAGAAGAGTCAGTTACTACAGGATTCCAGAACCACAAATTGATCGGTACCCTATCTATAAGTAATAGGATATAACGTCAGAAGGAAGCCTGAGCTGTGAGCACTGGGATGAAGCCATCTATAGACCTGTGACCTGGACTGTACATTCCAGCAGAGAGGCCTGACTGCAGTCATTATCTTTTCTATGGGGATAAATCAAATGACCAGGCATGACTGATTTTAAGATTAAACTCAGAAGCTAAGGCCCAGTGTGGACATTAGCTTTCCCATGCCAAATAAGAAATCACATTCTAATTCTTCCCAAATTGCCATTTTCAATTTCTGTTGGCATATCTGAGAAATACTGACCCATTACTAATTGGCCCCTTAGCGCTGGGTCCTAGAACAGAAGAAAGTTAAGTTTAGGAAATATTTCTGTTGCAGGTTATCTTGAAACTTTTAAAAAATGCCTTCCTCGGTACCTTTTACTGAGAGCTGTTCATGTAGAACACAGAATCTACAGCTAGGGAACATTTAAAAATCAATTTTCAATCAAAATGTCTTCAATTCCTACATTTTTCAATTAGTTCATCATCCAACAACAAATATTCATTGAGTGCTTACTGGTAAAGCATGGTACTGAATAATGTGTGTGATTTAAAAGAATTGATGCACAGTAGAGGTTGCAACCCAAAGTGTGATCCCTGGATTACCAGCAAAGGCATCACCAGGGAAATTCTTAGATATGCAGATCTCTGGTCTCAACCCAGGTCTCCTGAGTCATTGTGATAATGTTTTGAGGGCATCTAAATGAATATTAAAGTTTAAGAAATGGTGCAATAAAATATATGGTCCTGTCATCTCAAGGCAGTTGAATGAAGATATGAAAAGTCAAGTCATGTTAAAAAGTAGGGAAGGAACAAAACATGGCCCCTGTTCTCATGGATCTTGTAGTTTGGAAACAATGAATGTGACAAGTTGAATAACTGGGTCAGGTTACCTAGACATGGACCCTGAGGAAGATATTTGGGTGAATGTGCCTTATTCAAAGAAGCTTCCATGAGGAGAGGGAAGAGGAGAGAAGCAGGATGGGAAGGGGAAGGAGCTCATTGAGGATGTGGTCCCATCTGGAGTGTAGCCCTGGTCCTGATCACACAAAGAGGTCTGGATATGAAATTTATCACAGCACTGGCACTGACTTGTGATAAGAGAAGCAGGCTTTTGTACTCTGTGAGAATTGCTGGCTGTGCTCCCCATGTGGGAATATGGGACTTAAACATCTAGCCCAGATGGCTAACAATTCATCCGCTCAGAGCACTTCTCTCAAGAAGGTGAACAACTGTGCATGTTCTCTGTTGACACACAACAGTTGGGGATGTGTGCAGTGACCAGTAAAAGGAATGTGAACAGAGTACCTATAGTACTACTATGGTCTGGATTCTGTAATCTCCAAAATTCTTATGTTGAAACCATACCCCACAAGGTATTAGGGAGTGGAGTTCTTGTTGATTAGATTATGAGGGAAGAGCATTCATGAGAAGAATGAGTGCGTGATATGGTTTAATCAAGGTTTGTCCTCTCAGGGCTGGGGGATAGCTCAGTTGGTAGAGTGCTTGCCTTGAAAGCACAAGGCCCTGAGTTTGATCCCCAGTACTGCAAAAAAAAAAAAAAAAAAAAAAAAGTTTGTCCTCTCTGAAACTCATGCTGAAATTTAAACTTCATCATGAAATATTAAGATGTGGTGATACTGGTTGGGGTGTCGAGTTGGCATCCAGATTCTTGATGACCCAAACAAAGAACTGAGCAAGACATGCAGAAGGTAACAGTAGAGCATAGATCTGGTGAAACTGAAAGTGAATACAGCACTCCATGAAGTAGAATGGAGTGAGTCAAGTGAGAAAGTGACCTGAGATTCCTGATGTCTGGGAGTCTTGTCTCATACACTGAACTGCATCTCTGTACCCTTCTGCACAAACCTACTTCAAGACCTCGAACCACTTGTTCCCATTGATTATTTTTGCCCAGTCAGAATACAGAACCTGTGGTGGAAGTTGCCATAAGTGATAAGCCCTCAGTGGCAGGAATTGTCATGGTAACGGGACTTTTCATAAACAGGGACATGAAGACTCATCCACCTGTTGGTACTCCAGTTGGCATTTTTCTTGTGCTCTGTCTTTGCCATCTTGACTTCCTAAAGTACTACCTCAGTGGGAGGTTTAAGAAGTGATTAGGTCTGTGCCCTTGTGAATGCGTCATTGGACTAATAGTGGGTTAATGAGTTATCTGGAAAGTGAATCTCTAAAGTTTTCTCTACTGGTATTCTAATGTGCTCCTTGTTTCCCAACATGTGATGCTCAACACTGCCTCAGTCTAGAAAAAGAATCACAAACCAAAACAAACCTCTATTTTATAATCTACTTAGTCTTTGGTATTTTGTTAACAAGCAAATAAAACAGACTAAGACAGTGCCTTTATAAAAGAGGGACCAGAGAACACTCTAGCTCTTGTCTACCACATGAGGTTACAATGAGAGGTTAGCAGCCTACAATTCAGAGGAGGGGCCTCACCAGAACTTGACCATGCTGTGAACCCGACCTGAAGGTTTTAGCCTCAAGAATGGTAAGAAATAAATTTCCATTGTTTTTAAGTCTCCCAGTGTATGGTACTGGTTATAGCAGCCCAAATGGACTAAGACAAGTATCAATTGTAATAAGATTTAAAGAACAGTGTGAGGAATTAAGAGAATGCTTGCCATACAGGCACATCAGTTGTACTATCTTGCACATATTCAGAGGGAGAGGTGATCGCTGTGTAATATCTGATTGGAAATGTTTGCCAAAGAAATTAGAATTTAAATTGAACTGTGAAGAGCCAAGTCATCTTTCCTTTTCCAATAGCTGTGTTTTGTTTCCCCCTGAAGATTTCTCTCCCACCTCCTCCACGGTCAGCACATGTAATTGATGACGACAGCTATTCCCCAGACTCCAGAGATGGCCAGTAGACTCAGGTTCACCCAGTCAAGGCATCACATCCCCTTGATCACAGGAATGGATTACAAGATGAATATCTAACCAGAAAAAATGTCAGAGAGACCCAATAACCTTGGATTTTGGGAAAGAGGAGACTCATTTCTTCCAGGTTATAGAGCACAGGAATGTGGACAACCTAGAGGGCACAAGACTGAAAGAGAGAAACAGGTCTGAGTATTGGAAGCATTAAGTCTGACTTACCTCTGTACTTCTCATGATATGTGAGCTAATAAATTACATTTGTTGCTTAAGTCAATTGAACTTGTTTTTCTATTTCTTACACCCAGTTAAACATTTCTAGGATGTAGATATGAACACTTCTTTTCCTGTTCATGATTCTCATTTTGGTATTCACAAGATAGACTTCTTGTCCTCTTTCTCTTACTTATGAACTTTTCTCTTTTACTCATACCACTACAGAAATACTTTTTCTTTTTTGCTCTGTGTTCTGTGTTCAGCTATCTTACTCCTAGAACTAAATTGAGAAAGCTCTCCTACCATTTACTTCAAAAGCAGATGTGCATTTTCAGCTGATAAACTTCATAGTAGATGAAAATAGGTGAAAGCTAATAAATTTTAAAGAAAGGTGATAGTATCAGTGCTTAATATGTATACCAATTTATTTATTGACTTTGTAAAGCAAAATAGCATTTTAAAGTAAATATTTTCACCAGCCACCTCTATTAAGCTATATCTTATTTTCAAATAACGATAGAAAAATTCTTATGAATAAGCTAAAAATGTATTAACTTCAAAAAAGAAGTACTGAAAAAAGCAGTTTAATATTTTCAGTGTCAAAACTTGACAATTTATTGGCAGTGTCAAAAAGTGTAAATGCAATCATAAATACCTTAGGGGGTAAAAACCACTGAAAATAAATAAATCTGAATTTTCAAAGATTCCTAAAACTAACTTAGGGTAGGTACACAGTCTTAATATCTGTGTGGACTCCTGGATTTGCTTATTGAAAAGCTTCAAATTTGGTGGAGAAGTGACAACTCATTGATCAAGAGACCTTTTTTTTTTTTTTACTATATTTCAAATTATACCACTCATAATAACTACCACCAATTGCGTGATCACCAAATGGATACTTCACATATCTTATCTCTCTTAATCTTCATAACTATATCTGAGCCTTCAGTCAGGAGATGAGAAATTTGGTTCTTTTTTTTTTTTTAACTTTCCCAACAACATATGGTAACTAAAAAGTAGAACTGGATCCAACCCTATGAGTCTCCCAGTCTAGAGTCTGAACTCTTAACTACCCTACACCTACCATTTTGAATTAGATTTCCCCCATTCTATTGCCACACATCTCATCCTTCTGCAGTACCTTTCACAGTGACCTTTGCATCACGGATGGTTGGGAACTGAGAGTATTAACACTGTCAACAAAAGCAGTCTGCCTGCCCTTTCTCCTTCCAGCCTGCAGGGAACAACACACTATAGCAGGCTGGACTGTACCAGAGTGGGAGAGGAGAGCATCCTCCATCTTCATTTGAACCAGATCGATATTTTCCTGTGACAGAATTAGCCCACCATAGGCTTCCATCTGCTAGAAGTACAGTGATGGGTGGCATTTGGTGCTTCACTCAGAGTTCTCTAAGTCTCCTTCCTAAAGACTAGCTGCACAATGCCACAGCTGCCTCTCACATGGACTCACTGCATTAAGTTCCCCACTAGATGTTCCACACATTTCATTGACCACTCGTCTTTTCACACCTACCATTTCATATTGAATTGAAAATTCAAGTGACTCTTCATAGTCCATGAAGGAGTTTATGTATCTCAGATCAGAATTTCTATACCTCAGCATCTTATAAAAGATAGGGAATGTTTTCTGGAATGAACGAGTCTTTAGATTGGGAGGAGAGAACAAATTTCCTTAATAAGACAAGTGTCTGTTTTGAAAATGTGCACTGGAAAAAGCTATTTTTATGGCTTTTTGAACCATTTTTTATCCGGCAACTTGTTAAATTTATTTTTAAATCTGAGTTCTTTGTAGACCACTTACTCCTGGAATTTTTAGATAACTGATTTTTGTGTATTTTTTTCCTGATTTTATAGATTATTCTCTTCATAAATAAGGAATAATCACATAAGTATCACTTTCTCTTTCCCATCAACTGACATAGAAATTTTGGGGATGCAAAGAAAGAAAGACATACTGAGTCCCAAAAGAAGTATCCATGAACCTTTGGAATGCAGGAACTGCCTGTGAACCATTAGAATTCAAAACAAGCAACCCTTGAGCAACCCAGCCCTCATCCTTGGCCTGCACTATTGTCTGCACAAACTTACATGATGTGGAAACAATGCACAAGTGCTAGAAAAACTGGCAGGAGATGGCATAATTCTTCCCTAACTCCCCTTCTAGCCCAGCCCCTAGCTGTAACTATTAACACCTCAGACAAAGGGGTTGATACCTCTTCCTTTGGAGATAACCCACATTCTCCTTTGAATATGTACTCCTTGATTTACCCCAAAAGATCTCTCTCTCCCTCTCTTGAGTAAGCCTACAGTCTCCCTTGAATGTGTATCTGCTTTCCTAAACAAATCTGTCTTTGACGAGCACATGCTGAAATTGTTTTCTATCATGCATATCAAGGATCACACTTGTCTTGAGTTGAGGTCCCATCTCTGGGAACTCCTCTGTTGACATGAATAACATTACCAAACAAATACAAAATTTTCAATAAGGGCACAGCAAAATGACTCTTGATATTGGCCACTATTGGATTTAATGGGTCTTGATTTATAGCTGGATGTGTACACTGGCAATAAATTGAAGGCTTCTATTATATATATAGATGGCAGGGCCCAAATATAGCATCCTGATACCCAGAGCATGATACACTGTCTTGGAGCTTGTTGTAGAAATCATTTGTTTTTGTCATCTTGATAACTTGTTGGACAGCACAGGCCTTACCTTCCACTCAGATAAGTCCCCATACCCTTTGGTTCCTCTTGGTTAACATTGCCTCTAACAAGCCAGACCCTTTATAAGTTTATTAGAATTAAATTTTCTATGACTTACAACCAAAAGTGTCACAACCAATACAGTAATTCTAAATAAAATCTATGAATGTCCATAACTCCATTGGGAATTCCTTTATGAATAGAATGTTCTGCCAGGGGCAGCGACACATTCCTATAATCCTAGCCACTAGGGAGGCTGAGGCAGGAGGATCATCGCAAGCTCGAGGCTAGCCTCAGCAACTTAGTGAGGCCCTAAGAAACTTAGTGAGTCTCTGTCTCAACACTTAAAAGGGAAAAGTGCTAGGGATGTTGATCAGTGGTTAAGTGCCCGTGGGTTCAATCCCCAGTAACAATGACAAAAAGAAGTAGAATATTCTTCTGCAAGTGGGTTGATTTTAGGGCTACTTCATGTGTTTTTGTGTTTTTCTGGGTCCCTTTGGAACAAATTCAGGCATGGTAAATACCTTGGATAGTACATGTGATATATGGGGGTGGGGGGAATTCTATTTCCTGTAGGAACCACACTGAAGCTAACCAATATGACCTGCAGGGATGCCTGCCCTTAATAATATCTCTCAACTTCTGGAAGTCAAATACTTGAGGGACGGGAATTAGGGGGAAGGCTGTTAAGGACCCTGATATTTTACCTGAAACACCAATCTGCTTCCTGAATTCTGTACCAAAATGAAACCAAAGAGCTCTTTTTTATTTTCTTATCCTAAGTTTTAAAATTTTCTGTTTATAGATAAACTAAAGGTCAGCATTCTGATCCTTATGAGTCATTTAAAAATTTTATTTGTTCTCAAATTTAATGTAAATCAGAATTACCTAGATGTCTTTTTAAAACTTAGTCTCTGATTCAGTAGGTCTGAAGTAAGGTCCAGTAATTTGCAATTTAACAAATTCTAGATGATGTGATTCTGCTGCCTCATGGACCAGACTTTGAGAATCACGGTCTTATTGTGACTGGATTCCTAGGCCAGAGGCCTGACTCTGGGGAGTCAACAAATTGGGTTCAGTCACTGGTCCCAAAAAAACAAACATAAAAGGTAAAATTGACAATCATGAAAGGAATTTTACTTAGTGTAGTTACACCAGAAAGACAAGGTGACCCATGTCCTTCGCTTTGTCTTTGAGGGTCTGAGAGAGACTTTGAGGGGAATGAGTACAAGGATTGAGGTTTGCATAGTTTACAAAGCTGGTGATCTTGATTGGGTGTGATCTGGTCCATCATTATGTCTGGATTGGTCAGGTGGGGACTCGTTGGTGATAAGAGAGTCACATTTACCTGGGAGGTAATTTGGAATCATCACATCAATAATCAGATCTGATTATTTCTGGAATACGAAGTGACTCAGAGAAAAGGAGACAGTTATAAAATGGGGGCAGAGATGCCAAGTCTTTAATCCTGCTTTAAGCCAGGTACTGGACATTTGCAGGCAGAAGTAACGTCCTTGTAGCACTGTATGAGTATCCTACACAGCCCATATGGCAGCATTGAGTGAATAGCCAACAATGAGGGGCAAAGTTGTGTATTTTTTGGCAGTTCCTCAGTACAACTTACTACTGACAACAGAGAAAACTATTTTCCCAGATGTATTTATTTGATTATTTCTCCTCCTTTGATTTGTACTTCTTCAGAGGGCAAAGATACAATTTTGTATCTCTTCTCTCCTGGCTGATTCAGGTTCCCTAAACAGTGTACACCAACACTTAAAGCTATCCTGATGTTTGTTTGTCCTTTGGGGGCTTAAACAAGAGTGAAAACTGAAAATTTGCCCAAAAAGGATGAGAGTTTTTCGAAACACTAGGTCAGACTAGATGGATTAGGAAATCTCCAAACTGGATAATGAATCAAGAAAAATAAATATCGTTTAGTAAATGATAATAATGGACTTCCAACAAATCCATTTGATGTGTATCTGTCAAAGGAAAGCATGCAGGCAGCAATGTCCAATCTCCAAACCTGCGAGGGTTTGGGAGGAAGAAGAGTAGTCTGGGTGGTAATAGGAGATTCTTGTGGACCTAAAGATGCCTGAAGGAGCCAGTTCTCTACCCTCTATCTTTCCTGCCCAGAGGCTGTCTGGAGCCTCAGCTTTCAGAGCACATTCCTGTGAGCACTGCTGGACCCCAAGAGGCACATTCTCAAGCCATTACCCAGGCTGCAAATGAATTTGGCAAGATCTGTTAATTTAAGGGTCTTCTATTAGGTCAGTAGCATTTATAGCAGATTTTTTACATTTTAAATCATCCTTATGGTTGTTATTTTTTAATTATTATGAATGTAATTTTAGTCAACAGTATTTACTTTTAGTCAGTTGGCTTTACAGAGCTTCTACTATGTGTGATCTTCTATATGCAAGGATTATAAAGAACCTGAGATAATACTGGCTTTAAGGAAATTGTGGAATTATTAGGGCAAAAAGACACATGGAGGGCATCATCTTCACAAAACCTCCATCTCTTCAGCTTCTGAGGGAAGTTTCTAAGGGAAGAACAAGTCTCATTTGTGTGCTTGGCACCTATTGAAGTAACTAACTTGGTAGACACATGGTAGACATTCCAATGGTATCTAATGAATGAGAATCCAATAAAATACAAGGTAGCAGGTAATTAATTTGTATCAACATATATTTTAAATATCCTGAGTTAAGAGGACAGGACCATTCTTGAAGAGTACCTAGGGAAAGCTACTCCAAACATGAATTCAGTGCAAGCTGAGCATAAATAGAGAGAGCATGCTTTCTGTGAAGGGCCTTGACAAATACTGAGAGAAAGGAAAGGGCACCCAGGGTTCTGGGACAATGAAGAGATTATCTTCTTGCAGTGAGGATTCAATTTGGAGAAATAGCAAAAGATTATGATCAAAACCATGTTAAATTATTTACATGGATTATTTCTTAGAACCTATAATAAAATCAGGAGGCAGTCACTATTATGGCCCATTTTGTAGGTGAGAAAAGGTTAAGTATCTGGTCTCCATCACACCATGACATGTAGTAAGGCTGGGCTTGGAATGAATTGTGTGCATTCAGGATCTAAACTGGTAACCACCATAGCATAACCTAAACCAAGAATCATTTGATCTGAAGTCTCTTGCTTTATCTTACAGTTCTGTTATACTATGAACAGGGGTGAGATAGAAGGTCAATGGAAATCTAGTGGTTTCTGGAGAAATAGTATATCTTAGATGACCTTAGTTGTGGTGTCTGATGCGTTAAACCAGTTGACAGAAGAGATGGAAGTTCACCTACTAGGGAAGAACTCGATCATCTCAGAGTCAGGATCTGAGTCATGAGCCCAGGGACTGAATTTGTTACAAGGACTTTTCTAAGTACGTTAATTATATGGTAGCCCTGTTGATCTGCTGATTCCATCACTGTTAGGGCATATGTCCTTTACCCTGAAGAGCATTATTTTATCAGGGGAGATCCCAACCATCTTAGTGAATCATGACTCTAGTGATCTCTGATTTTTCACTGACTGACAAGGTACAGTATTGTTTTAGATTCCCAAGTCCCTACACCAGTAGAACTTTACTATACCCATTCATATCTGTCTTTTCCAAGATATCTCCTTATTACTTTCAATGTGCTATTTCAACCAACTAAGGTTATAGCTAAGATGAGTGATTGGGAAGCTCTCCTTCAAAGGATCTATAGTTATATAGTGGCTTTAGTTCCCCTGGCATTGCAGATTTTCTGACAGAAATTACCCATCAATTTGGGCTATTACATAGAGACATGAACATTTTCTATCAGAAGCCAGTAGGTTGGTTTTACAGTCATTCTTCAGCAGAAGTCAGATATCAAGGGCACATGGTAATGGATCTGGGGGAAGAAACAGGTGTAAGAAAGCAACCTGTTGCCACAGAGCACTAGGACCAAAAAAGACCCTGCTTTTATCATTCAGTAAAGAAATACTGACAATAAACCACAATAAATATAATACTACTTACATGTTTAAAGGAAAAATAAACCACTTGAGAATAGAAAGATACAACATGAACATGTAGCTATGAATAGTCATTGGAGTTCTCTTTTAGGACCTGAGATCAGAGAAAAGATCTGAATGAAGCAAAGGAGAATGACATGAAAATGTTTTGGGGAAGAGTTTTCCACATGGGAAAGTTTTAAGCGCAAAGGGACTGAGGCAGGAACAGGATCCATATTTGAGAACTATAAGACCAGAGGGAATAAATCAACATTGAACATCCCCACTAATATTTCCACCAGAATCTAGCACTCAGAGATCAAGGTCATAGACTGATATGTAGATACTGTAGTTTTGAGAGTGAGTTCAAGCTCAAAATAGGTATTAAGGAAAAAAAAAATAGGAACTGGCCAGAGACAGTTAAGTTTCCTTAACACAGGATAAGGAAAATGGAATTACAAAGTCAAGAGTTTCCTGAGTGGGAAATAGATAATAGGGCTCAAGAACACATCAACCTGTTGAGTAAATGGGGAAGTTTGGAATGAAAAGTCAATTTTCAAAAATACATTCAATTCAGTTTATAAGCTATCTGACCTAAAAAATAGGATAAAAGTAAAACAATGTATGGAGAGGGCAGTTAGGTCACAAAATGGGAAAGAATCAGGCAAGAGAAGAGAAAAAATATTTATCTTAACGATGCTGTATTTACTTATTTTTAAATAAATATTTATGTTAGAATAGTTGTAAATTTAAAGAAAATTTGAGAAAATAGCACAAAGAGTTTCATACACACCATGCTCTCTTTCCCCTACTATTGATATAATAGTCATTTGTCACAGCTAATGCACCAATAATGATACAATACTGTTCACTAAAGTCCCTTCTTCATTCAGATTTCCTTTTATGTTCCAGAGTTCCATCCAGGATACACATTACCTTTAGTGGTCATATCACCTTAGACTCTTTGCAGTGGTTACAGTTGAGCAGACTTTCTGAGTTTTTGATAATCTAGAAAACTGGGATTTTTCTAATGTTTCTCTCATTATTAAGACAGAAGTTGTGGGTTTAGAGGAGGAAGACCACAGAAGTAAAGTGTCACTTTCAGCACATATCAACATAGTTTATGACTGACATTGATCACGCAGTCATCAGGTTTCTCCCCTGTAAAGTTACCCTTTGCCCCTCCATATCCATATTGTACTCATTGTAGGAAGTCACAATGCACAGCCCATGGCAAGGGATGGAAAGTTATGCCCTGTGCTTTGAAAGAGGACAATCTACTTAAACTTTCAAGAATTCTTTTGCACTGGAGATCTGTTTGTCCAAAGACCACCCCCAATCAAAGTACTTATATGATCATTTGTTGTTATCAATATAGTCTCATAGACACTTACTTCATACTTTGGATTATAATCCACTAACCCTTTTATTTATTTTGTAGCTCAATTTTTTCCAGGCTTGCACATTGAAAACTCTTCCATTTTATTTATTTACTTTTTAATTTTTTATTTGTTCCCAGTAGTTATACATGACAGTAGAATGCATTTATACATTTTGATAATCATACATAAATGGAATGTAATCTCTCATTTTTCTGATTATACATATTGTAGGATCACATTGGTTGGTCATGCAGTCATATATGTATATGAGGTAATAATGTCTGTTTCACTCTACTCTCATTCCTTCTCCCATACCCCGTCCCCTCCCTTCACTCCCCTCTACCTAATATAAAGTAAGGCTGTTCTTCCCTATCTCTCCCCCTTATTGTGAATTAGCATTTGAATATCAAAGAAAACATCCTGCCTTTAGTTTCCTGGGTTTGGCTTGCTTTGGTGAGCATATTCTCTATCTTCATTTACCAGCAAATGCCAGAATTTCATTCTTCTTTCAAACTGAGTAATATTCCATCATATGTGTATATATATATATATATATATGTATATATATATACACACATATATGGTGTATATACATTTATTATAGATACGTATATACACACAGATATATATATATGCCACATTTTCTTTATCCATTCATCTGTTGAAGGGCATCTAGGTTGGTTCTATATTTTAGCTATGGTGAATTGAGCTGCTTTAAACATCGATGTGGCTGTGTCACTATAGTATGTCAAAGGGATACAGGAGCCAATTTAAAAAGTTATCTGGATATAAGGAACTCTTTAAATTGGTTCCTGTATTCCTTTGACATATGCCCATCATAGAGAGGTGTTTTCCTAAACATTTCCTTATTTTCTGCAACACTATATTCTTCAGATTCATTGTTTTTTTTTTTTAATTTTATGAGCCAATCTTAGAATCTATCATTTTTTACATGAAACTCTATATCAGTATTGGAGAATGGAATCAGAAACCAAAATCTAAGTGGAGTGCTCACTGCTATTGTGGTACCATTGCATCTAGGCATATACGCACATATCTACAAAATTTACACACAGAGCCTTATGTGTCTATAATAAGCCAAACATGAGCTTGCACTGATATCAACTGCTCTAATTTACTAACACATAAAGCATTTTATGTTCCTCTCCTTACTTATTAAACATACTCTATTCATCCTATAGAAATCACTTTCCTACCATGCATTATAATTTATTGTCCAAAGTCAGTATATGCACATATTGACATCAGAATTGTTAAGCTATATACCCATGAAAAAGGACTTTACAAAGTAGGCTACAGTGTTTATGCACTGTCTTTTAACGTTAGTGTTCTTAGCTCTACTCATATCCAATGTTACTGAGATCAGCACCTTCTTACCTACTCTGTCCAGTAAGGCTATTTCATACACTTCTAATTTTATATTTCTAATTCTAAATTTAGATTATTTTACCACTTATTGCATTCCATCCTGGGCTCTTCCAAACTTCTAAAAATGTTTTAAGTTTGGCAAGTTAATATTTATTTTTCATACTGTAAATTTCCATGGGTTTCAGTATATGTGTAGTTTCATGTATCCACCATTACATCATCAATTATAAAAAATCTACTTACCTAAAAAGAAATCCCTGAATATCACTTGTATGATATTCCTCTACTTCCTCCCACCCCTGCTCCACCAAGTTCTGGCAACCATTGATATTTATATCATTACTGTCATATGGCCTTTTCCAAAACACCATATAATAGGAATTTTACAGTATGTAGTCTTCTCATTATTCTCTTTCTCTTGGGACTATGCATTTAAGATTCATCCATGTCTTTTGTGGCTCAACTGTTCTTTTCTTTCTGTCACTGAAAAACATTCACTAGTAAGGATATCCTTTGGCTTGTTGATCCATTCACTTACTGAAACACGTTTTGGTTGCTTCTAGATTTTTGTGATTTCATAATCATAAAACTGCTTTTAGGTCCTTTGGGTATAAACCGAGGAGTGGGATAATGGGGTCAAAAGGTGGGTTGATTCCAAGTTTTCTTAGGATTCTCCATACTGCTTTCCAGAGTGGCTGCACCAATTTGCAACTCCACCAGCAATGTAAAAGTGTGCCTTTTCCCCCACATCCACGCCAATATCTATTATTGTTTGTGTTCTTGATAAAAGTCATTCTAGTTGGAGTAAGATGAAATCTTAGAGTTGTTTTAATTTGCATTTCTCTAATTACTAGAGATGTTGAACACTTTTTCATGTATTTATTAATTGCCTGTGTGTCTTCTTCTGTAAAGTCTCTGTCCAGTTCCTTGGCCCATTTATTGATTGGGTTCTTTGTATTTTTGTTGTCAAAGGACCTAAAATCAGCAAACTACAGTAACACAGCCACATCAATGTTTATAGCAGCTCAGTTCACAATAGCTAGATTGTGGAACCAACCTAGATGCCCTTCAACAAATGAATGGATAAAGAAACTCTGGTATATATACACAATGGAATACTATTCAGCCATAAAGAAGAATGATATTAAGGCATTTGCAAATAAATGGATGGAATTGGAGAATATCATGCTAAGTGAAATAAGCCAAGTCCAAAAAACCAAAGGTCAAATGTTTTTCCTGATAAGTGGAGGATGATATATAATGGGGGTGGGGGTGGGGAAATGAGAGAATGATGGGGGAACTTTAGAATATGTAGGAGAAAATGAGAGGGAGGGGGTTATGAAAAATGGTGGAATAAGACAGACATCATTACCCTATGTACATGTATGCTTACACGAATGGTGTGAATCTACATTGTGTACAACCATAGAAATGAAATTATGTACCCCATTTGTGTACAATGAATCAAAATGCAGTCTATAAAAAAATTGAAAGCTTAATAAAAACTGCTATAAACTTTCATGTAAAGTGCTGAAATCATTTGGGTAAATACTGAGGAGCAAGGTGACTGAGTCATATGGTAAGACCATGCTGAACTCTGTAAGCAACTGCTAAACTGCTTCTAAAGTAACCTTACCAACTGCAATGAATGAGAGTTCCTGTTGTTCTTCATTAACAGTAATTAGTGTTGTCATATCTTTGGATTCTTGCCATTCTAAAGCAATTTGCATGAGGTGTATTGTAATACCTCAATGTTGTTTTAATTTGAAATTCCCTAATTACGAATTATGCTGACAACTTCATATGCTTATTTTCCATTTTGTATATCATCTTTGGTGAAGTGCCTCCTTAGAATTTTTGCCTATTCAAAAATATATTTTTTGTTTTGTTGAGTTATAGAAGTTCATCATGTATTTTGGATTCAAGTCCTTCATCACATTTGTGTTTTTGCAAATATTTTCTCCCAGTCTTGGGTTTGCCTTTTGTTTCTCTTAACAGTGCCTTTGGAGTGCAGAAATTTTAGTTTCAATGAAGTTCGATATATCAATATTTTTTCAAGAATTATGTTGTTGTTTACAGCACAATTCACAATAGCCAAGCTATGTAGCCAACCTAGGTACCCTTCAAAATATGAATGGAAAAAGAAAATGGTGGTATATATACACAGTGAAGTATTATGCAGCCATAAAGAAGAATGGCTTTGGGGCATTTGCTGGTAAGTGGATAGAACTGGCTAACTGAAATAAGCCAGTCCCCAAGAGTCAAAGGTTGAATGCTCTCTCTCTTATGTGGAAGCTAATCTAAACAAGGGGAGAGGGATTAAAAAATTAGAAGAAATATCAGCGGCGTAGATGAAAGGGAATGAAGGGAAGGGAGGAGGAAGGGGATAGGGAAAGACAGTGGAATGAATCTGAATTAAATTTCCTACGTATATTACAACAGTGAATCTATCTCATCATCATGTATATTCCAAGATATTTTTTAAAATGACACTTAAAAAAAACTATAAATAAATAGTGGAAAGATCAGTAGAGGGAAGGAAACAAGGGGAGGGAGGAAGGAAGGGAAAGGGGAA
The DNA here is from genome assembly GCF_902686445.1 of Sciurus carolinensis. Lineage (NCBI taxonomy): Eukaryota > Metazoa > Chordata > Mammalia > Rodentia > Sciuridae > Sciurus > Sciurus carolinensis. Next base: position 37,576,200 of record NC_062214.1, read on the forward strand.
ATAGTAGAGACTGAATTAGAGTAAATTATACTCCATGTTTTTATAATTATGTCAGAATGAATCCTAATGTTATCCATAAATAAAAAGAACTGTTATTTAAAAAAAAAGAATTATGTTACTGTTTTATTTAAATACTATCACGAAACTCAATACCTATGAGCATTTATGAACATTTTCTCCTGTTTTTCTCTACTTTTCTTCTGACCTATCAAATACTGACAGGGGTGTGTTGAAATCTCCAACACAAACAGATTTTTCTATTTCTTCTTTAGTTCTACCAATATTTGCCTCATATATTTTCACACTCTGCTATACATTGCATATGTATCTAGGATTTATTATGTATTTTAGGATGAGGGACTCCCCCCTTTTTCTTATGCAAGACTTTCTTTATTGCTGATGATTTATCTTGCTCTAAAATCTACTTTGTCCAAAGTTAACATGGCTACTCTAGATTACATAGATTACATAGCTGCCTCTAGATTACTATTACCCTGGTATATCATTCTATTTCTTTGCAAGCTTAGGAGCACTGTTAGTGGCCAAATAAAATCAGACAGAAAGCAGCTGAAGCAAGTTTTATTGGAATTTGGCTCTCGGGCGAAATTCCGAGCCCTCCGGGTTCATGTCAGGTGGGGAGCGGGAGAAAATCGAGCCGTGGCCCCAGCTGCCCAGGGTCTTTATAGGCCGGAATGGGAGGGGGTTCTGCTGAGTGACAGGGGAATGTTAAGGGTCAGTGAAGTTTTCCTGTCTATTTGATTGGTCACCATTTGGCGTGTTGCCCTTTGTCTCATTTGTTCCGCTCTGCCCCCTACAGTCGCCCAAATTCTGACCTAACATCCTTCACTTCTTAAATAAATGAATCCTTCTTAAAGAACTTTTATGAACTGCAATCCATATACTATACACTTTGCCCACTTGAAATGTGGGCTTAGTGTACTCATAGGTACAAAAATAATTAAATTTGATGTAGAAATTTGCCATCACCGTAACAAAAAATTCTATACCCTTTAGCTACCATTCCTCTATTGTTTTATGAAACTCCCATTCTTAAGAGAATACTAATCTAAATTTTGCCTTTGGCGAAATCACCTTCTTTTTTCTTTTTTGTCCTTTTTTTTTTTTCGAAAGACAGACATGCATTTGTTAATAGGAACTGTGTGGATAAGCAATCCATGAGCAAATTTGCTTAATTTAGCTAGGATTTGGACTGTGTTTAATATTTTTCTGGAACTCGAGGTACTGAGGTTTCAACCATCTCTGAAGTCATTGTTCTCTCCTAGCCCGGCCTTTTTTTTTTTTTTTTTTTTTTTTTTTTTTTTTTTTAACTTAGGTCTTCCTAAGTACTTTTTTTTTTTTTTCCTAAGTACTTTTTTTAACTTAGGTCTTCACAAGTACTCTCCCCAGGTAGAGTCTGCGGCTTGCAGTCATTTCATTTTTTTTCAGCTTTAATGCACTTATAATCTGGATGGCTTTGGTGTGATGATAAGGTGTGTGTGTGTTGGGGGGGGGAGGTCACTCAAAAACATTCCAAATAAATCTCAGTGTATCAGAGGGCCGGTGTCTCTGATGGTGACCTCCAAATGTGTTCCTCCAGTGACTTAGCTTTCCCCTACTCCCTTCCCTGGTTAAAGGCATCCCAAATCTATTTCCTTTAAGCCCTGACCTCTGTTAACTATTTGATTTTTATTTCCCCGTAGGTGAGATAGGAATATTAGAGGAGGTTTGGGGTAGGATTAATGTCCTTCTTGAGCTGGATGAGATTCTATAAAGTATTTCCCCTAAAAAGTAAGGTTTTGTTATGGAAACTGCTCTGGGTGGATTACTCTTTCCCTACCTTGTCAGAGTCACAGGGGAATCTTTCTTAGATCTTTACCCCAGGCACCTGGAGGGGCGCCACAGGTGAAATCCAACAAGGTAGTCTCAAGACAGCAGCTTACGAGGGGTTGTTCATTTCACATTGGCATGTACTCTGCTTCCAACAATTTGTCCACATTGCCAGTCGAATTTCTTGGGTTTATGACTTAAGTGACTTCTGACCCAAGTAAGCACATCTTGCAAATTTCACTGTGTCACCAGATGTCAGGGTGATATTTGCCCTGCATTGTCAGTTCTCTGCATGAATCAAGAAGAGTCACTGATTTTCATTTTCCTCAGCTTTTTTCTTGTTCTAAGGATGGAAGTGACGACTACCATGTCTTTTTACTTATTATCTATTTACTTATTTTTAAATTAACAGACTTTAATTTTTTGTGGTAAAATATGCATCATAGTTTACCATTTTAATTTCTTTGTGTATGTCTGTGAGGTGCTGGGATTGAACTCAGGGCCTCAAATATGCTAGACAAAGGCTCTGTTGTACCTCAGCTCTTGAACCATTTTTAAAAGTATGCAGTTCAGTAGTAGTTACATTATTGTAGACTAAATCTCTAGGATTTTCATCTTGGCAAAATTGATACTGTACACCCTTTAAATATCACCTTCCTATTTCCCCTTCTCCCCAGCCCTGGGCAACCACTATTTTATCTCTGCCTGTATGAAATTGACATAGTTGAATTATATAGGATCTGTCATTGTGAGTAGCTTATTTGATTTAGATTAATATCTGAAGGTTCGTCAGTGCTGTAGCATTGTTTTAAAGATTATTTTCTTTTAAAAAACTGAACTGAATATTTCAATGTACATACGTGCCACAGTTTGTTTATCCATTCATCCCTTTATGGACATTTGGGCTGCCTCCATCTTTTGGCTATTGTGGATTAAGTAATGCTGCTATGAACATGTGTGCACAAATCTCTCTTCAAGAGCCTGATTTCAGTTGTTTGGAGCATATACAGTAGAATTGCTAGATGAGATAATTTTATTTTTAAAATTTTAAGGTACCATGCTTTCCATAGCAACTGTACCATTTTATATTTCAGGCAGCAATGCACAGGGTTTGAATTTATTCAAGTCTTCACCAATTCCTACTATTATTATAATTTTTTATAGTGACCATCATAATTGGTGGATTTGATTTGCATTTCTCTGGTGATTAGTGGTGTGTGTCTTCTCATGTCTTTAGTGGCCATACCTCCCCAAACCAATTTTTCTGATTATTAAAATCCAGAATTAATCTGGCATATTTGTTACAATTGGTGAGCCAATATTGATACATTGCTATTAATTAGATTTCAGAGTTTACATTACAATGCAGCCTTTGGGTTTTATATTCTATGAGTTTTGACAAATGTATAATGACAAATATTCACTTGCTGTGTTATAATACAATGACAAAATTGTTTCATTGCCCTAAAAATCCTGTGTACCACTTATTCATTCCTTCTTCTCCAAAACCCCTTTATGCTTTCTCCTGGTTTTACCTTTTACAGAATGCTATGTGGTTGGGAATTATACAGGATAGAGCCTTTTTAGATTAGCTTTGTTCACTTAGCAATTTGTACTGACGTTTCCCCCACGTCTTTTACAGTTTCATGGCTTTTTATTTCTATCAATAAATAATATACATATTGTACATACCACAATTTGTTTATCTGTTTACCAATTAAGGGCATCTTGGTTGTCCTTAATTGCTTCAAAGTTTTAACAATTAAAATAAAGCTGCCAAAAGCATTCATACATTTTTTTATGGGGGTGGTGCTGGGCATTGAACCCAGGAGCGCTTTACCACTGAGCTATATTCCCAGTCCTTCTTATTTTTTATGTATATATTTTTAATTGTTGGTGGACCTTTATTTATATGTGGTGCTGAGAATTGAACCCAGTGTCTCACACATGCTAGGCAAGTGTTCTACCACTGAGCCACAACCCCAGCCCCCTTCTTATTTTTTGAGACAACATCTCACAAAGTTGCTGAGAGGCTCTCTAAATTGATGGCAGTGACCTCCAAATTGCAATCCTCCCATCTCAGCCTCCTGAGTCACTGGAATAACAGATATGTGCCATCACTCCCAGTCACATGCAAGTCTTCATATATAGTCTTAAGTTTTCACCTCGTTTTAGCAAGTGTCAAGGAGTGTGATGGCCATGTGATAGATAGGAACACTGTATTCAGATTTGCAAGTAAGTACCAAACTGTCTTCCAAAGCAATTGGGGCATTTTTCTTTCTCACCAGCAATGCATGAGTCTCTGTTGTTTCACACCCTTGTTGGCCTTTGTCAGTGTTTTGATTTTTAGCCTTTCTTAGATGTGTGTAGAGAACTTTATCATTTTAATTTGAAATCCCCTGATGACACATGGTTGAGCAGCTTTTCACATGCCTATTTGTCTTATGCATGTGTATAGTAAGGGTTTTGTTCTTATCTTCTGCCTATTCTTAATCAATTATCTCTTTGTTCTTGAGTTTTAAGAGCTCTTTTGAAATTTTGCATATCAATCCTCTATCAGATACGTGTTTCTTACATATTTTCTTCCTATCTATGACTTGGTGTTTCATTTTATGAACAGCATTTTCCACTGAGCAGAGATTTTTCATTTTAACGAAGTCCTACTTTTCAGTTTTTCTCTCATAGATCATGCTTTTTAATTATCTCAAGGATCATTACAAAACCCAAGCTCACCTAGATTTTGTCCTATCTTCTGAGAGTTTTATAGTTTTGCAGTTTGAACTTACTTCTATGATCCATTTTGGATTAACTATTATAAAACGTATAACGTCTAGGTTTTTTGTTTTGCTTTGTTTTGGTCTCATGGAGGTCCAATTGTTCCAGTCCTGTCTTTTGAAAAAGACTTCTTCATTGAACTGCCTTTGCTCATTTTTCAAAGATCAATTGACTACACTTATGGGAGTCTATTACTGGATTCTCTCTTCTGTTTCATTGATCTGTTTGCCTATTTTTCACCAGTATTCAACTGTCTTTTTTATTTTCACTGAATAATAATTTGAGAATGTCAGCCACCTATTTTTTAAACTTTTTTTTTCATTTTGAAAAATATGTATCTGTGGACCTTTATAACTACGCGTTGTTGTTGTTAGGGTTTACGTACATGATAAGGGTTACACTCTATCAGTATACTCAGCAATCACCAGAGTGTGGGGACATGGGCCTCCTACCAGTGACATCACCATGAATGGACTAAGCACCTCTTCCTTATAAAGGCTAAGAAATTCCTATGCAGCTTGTCACAGCCCCAGGGTTTTTCTAAGGCACAAAATGTGATGCCTGGGGGATACTCAGGTGACATGGCCAGCATGCAGGTTTATTGGGAGGAGCAACAATAGGGTAAACAGGTGACTACCTGTCTTCTGCCTGTCAAGCTATACGTTTTAGTCAGCTTTCCATCACCGTTACCAAAAGACCTGGCAAGAGCAATGTAGAGCAGGAAATGTTTATTTTGAGTCACAGCCTCAGAGGGCTCAGTCCATGGGCGCTGACTCTACAGCTCTGAGCCCAATGTGAGTCAGCACATCATGGCAGAAGGGCACGCAGAGGAAAGTCACTCAGGACACGGCAATCAGGGAGCAGAGAGAGAACGTCAGGCACCACCAACAAAATATAAACCACAAAGTCACACCCCCAGTGACCTACTTCCTCCAAGCCACATCCTACCTGCCCATTGTTTCTACCCAATTAATCCGTATCTGTGGATTAATCTACTGATTAGGTTAAGACTCTCATAATCTAATGATTTCTTTCTGAACATTCTTGCATTATCTCACACATGAGTTTTGGGGGAACACCTTGCATCTAAACCACAACAATATACTCACAACTCAGTGCTAGAATAGGCTTTCTTAATGGGAGGTGCTATCAGAGCCCACCGAGCTCACTACCCATCCTCAGTGGCCCTTCCCTACCCGACCTTTCTTGGGTCAATCTAAAAATCAGCATCTCCCAATACTTAAACATCCTCTATTTCCCTTTTAAGATAGAATAGCCCATCCTTTTAGATCTCCACAGTTGTCTGCTTGAAAAATTTCCCCCTGTAGCCTACAGAGACAGGTTTTATACACACACATACACACACACACACACACACACACATCCTTGCCTCCTGTCTTGGATAACATAAAGAAATAAATTTTGTGCCTCCAAAATGAGTCATCATCTCTCTATAGAGCATGGCCAATAAAAAGAAGATAAATTTAATCTCTGGAAGAACATTCTCCCCATTGTATACATTTTTATTTGCTAGTAATCCTGAGATAATCCACACTACATATTGAAGAGCTCATCTCTTTCATTTTCTCTGTCTCATGAGCATCCAATCCTGGCTATAAGCAGCATTGGTCTTATATGGGATTTTTTGACCAAAGCTACCCCCCATTAAAACTCAGACAAAAGAAATAGTCAGGTGCTGAAATGTGTACAGAGGGATTATACCTCTAACTATGGTATCTGTGTTTCAAAAAGCACAGTCTAAAAAATGAGTTCCATCAAGGCAAGAAACTCAGGACTTGTGCCTCATTGGGCAATTACACACAAAGGAGAAAAATAGATTTTCTCTGCACCTTGGAGAGAGACCAGTAGTCAGTAGTTCTCTCGTTCAGTCAGGGTTACGTTCCTACTCCCAGCACCAATGTCATTCCAGATAAATGCTCTTTGTGAGATTCAAAGTTGTCAACTGACTCAGTCATGAGTAAGTGGAATCGGATAAAAAATGTGAGCAATTTTTTTTATAATCACTAAATACCATAGAAATCTGTGTTCCCTGCAATGATAGGTTTTACAGCATAAGGACAAACAGTATTTCCTCTAAAAAGAAGACGGGCATGGTTTTCAGATAAGTATTCTGTTTATAACTCTAAATTACACACTGTAAGAAAAGAAACTTTTTATCTTGTCATTCACAATGAATAGAAATTTTCTCATGCTTATTTGTTTCTTAGAAAATAGGAATGGAGGATGGTGTTTTAGGTTTCTTCATAACTGTTTCATGCCAGTGTAGATATTGACAAGGTATCCATCCCCAATTTGAAGCACTGAAAATTTTCTACCTTTTTAAGCTGTCATTAGATTCTAGGATTGACAACAGGAGAAGGGGAATATTCACAGTCAAGACTTTTTCATGTAGCAATTAGTTAGTTGGTAGATTCTATACTTCTCTTGATTTTCTTATTATTTATCCACACTGTGGCCATTTTCATTTTTCATCATGTCAGAGAGGACATATAGAGAGGGAGATACTCTGATAAAATTTGGAGCAATCAGTTTGATCACCTTTTAATGTCTTGTAAAAGCCTGGATAGGAATAGATTCTGAAGTTACTGATTGAAAATGAGGACTTAGAAATATTCATATTTTCTTTGGATTCATACTCTGCCTCTATTTTTAGCATAATTGAGATGATGCTCTTTGTGTATATAGGTATTTAACAAATATGAATTGGATGAATGAATGTATAATGGCTGGACTCCAGGTACTTTTTTTTCTTAGACCTCAACTACGTAACTCTTTCTCTCTTTGTATCTCTTACACACACCGTGACTTTCAAATGTTAGCATGTAGTGGAATCACCTCGAAGATGTGTCCAAATTCACATTCATTACTGGGTCCAAGACCAGTTTCTCAGATTCAGTTGGTCCGAGATAGATACAAGAATTTACATTTCTAACACATGACTATCCGTTTCTTATCCGGGGGAGAACACCAAACGTCACTTTCTAATGTAAATGTCTTAGTTTCATTATGACTTCTTTTCCCCTGCTCAGAAAGGCTCTCCATAGCACACTGTATGGATTCCACTTGCCTCGTCCTGCCATTTCCTCTGAGATTTTAGCCACAGATGTGCCGAGCAGTTCCAGAAGACCCAAGCCACCAGAGGTTCCTACAACTAGGTATTTCTCTGCTCTTCTTTCTTGGAGCCTCCTCTGAAGCTCCAGGAGGCACTTAATGTACAGGGGATCTAAAGTGCATAAAAAAATGGGAATAGAAGGATAAATGCCCCAACTTTCTATTTGTCATGGTGACAATTCATAGAGAAAGTCTGTAGGCTTCTCAGAGACCTCCAGGATTGAGCCCCATTCCCCACAGCAGTGCTCTTGACAGCATATCCACATTGGCTGTTCCACATTCTCTGTCTCACTCTCTCCTCCTCACTCCTGCCTCCTGGGTCACATTCCAACAAACCACCTGCACCACCGTCTTTATCCTGGGCTTTGCTTTCAGGGGGGTCTAAACACAGACACTTTCCTTGGATATTATTAACTCTGAGCTACTCTTTTATTTCTCTCATTCACTTCATCATCAGTCATCTCAATGGCCATCCCTCAGTCATGCCCTGTGCAGGCACATGATTTTCCCTCCATGTACCTATGTCCTAATTCTCTCTATTTATAAGGACACCAGTCATATTGGACTATTGCCTACCATAATGACCTCATGTAACATTAATTACTCATTTCAAGCTCTTATATTCAAATATAGTCACATTCCCAGGTAGTAGGGATTAGCACATCAATACACGAGTTTGAAATCAGGTGTTGATGCACAATTCAATCCATCATGGGGATAGTGAAAGGAGGGAGCAGAACACTGGGCTGGGGTTTTCCTAGAGGACCTCTCTGAGGAGTGACCATTACAACAGTCCTGAACGGATAACTGCAATGATAATAATTATAAATAATTGTGAATTGTAAATAACTTGTGTCTGAGACTCTTCAGTATTTCTTGTCCCTTGCACAGGTACTCTGCTGTGGTATTGTCAACTTCTCCACATATAAACTGGTGAAAGTAGGGATCAGCTGGTGGAAAGTAAAGCAAGACTCAAGTAGAAGCTCTTCCAACTGTACCGTGTTCTTCTCATAGCCATAATCACAAACTGGTAGAACTGCTTGATGGTTTATTTTGTGTGCCAACTTGACTAGGCCATGGAGTGCCCAAACCTCATTCTAGGTATTTCTGTGAGGAAGTTTTTGGATGAGTTTCATATTTAAAGTGATATACCAATTAAAGCAAATCTCCCTCCATTAGGTGGGTATGCCTGATCCCATCATTAAGGGTCTAAAATGTCCTACACTCATGAAAATAAAAGGGAATTTTCTCATGCCTACTGCCTTGAGTTGGGGAATCTTTTTTCCCCATATGTTCAGACCCAAACTGAAACTGCAGCTCTTCCTGAGTCTTTAGTTTTCAGACTAGAATTACATCTGTAGCTTGCTGTCTGCACATCTGGGGACTTCTCAGCCTCTATAATCATGTGAACCAATTCCTTATATTGGTTCTTTTTCTCTGGAGAAGCCTGAGAAATACAGCCTGTATTTTTTTCTGTAAGCACACTCAAATGTATCCCTTTCTTTCCATTTCCAGTTATCACTCTATCCTAGACCTTTACCAACTCATCTTATATGATTAATATCGTATCTTATCTGGACTTACCTAACTCTAACCTCATCATATTGATCTACCTAAACACCATTTCACACAAATAAACATCTAAACACACATTCAAAATCTTTAATATTAAGCCTGATATGCAAGACCATCTGGATTTTGTCTATATTTTTTTCTCCACTAAAAAACCCCACAACTTTGCCAATGCATTTCTTTTTCTCCAATTTAAATATGTCTGGCACTGTCCCAGGCTTAGTATAATATTGGATCCCTGCTCAAGCTATCTCTTTTCCCCTTTTGCACTTCACTAACTCACTCAAGAGTTCTGTCACGCCCCTTTTTCACCCTTTGCTTTAAAAAGACATTGCTAATTCACCACTGACACATTTCCAAAGATTCCAAGCTTGAACGCATTCGATCAATAGATTAAGTTACAGACAAGTTAAATAGCACTGTCAGACCTGAACAGGAAGAAATTCAGTTTGACTGCCTACATGAAACCACACCTAAAAGAGATTATATCTCTTTCAATAATTTCTTCCTCAAAACTCTGATACAAATCAAGAATAAAAGTAACATTTTTGTATTCCTAGCCAAATAAAGATTTAGTTTGTCAGTGATGTGTGTCATAATCAAATAAGATAAATCAAAAGCAAGTGTTCCTATTAATTATAATGATCATAGGTCTTGCAAAGAATAGCCAAGGGTAGAGGCATAGATTTTTAGAGACTAGGAAGCTGGAAACAATTTCATTTGCAGGTGCAACATAAGTGGTGCAAGTGTGTGCATATGTGTATCTAATGATTGTAAATCCTATATAATGTAAAGATTATGTACATTATGTAAAGATTGATTAAATTCACAAGCAAAAGAAAAATAAGAAAACTGTAAGAATAAACAAAAAGAATAAATTACTTAGACATAAAACTAGCAAAATAATTGCAAGACCTGTGCACTGGAAACTATGAAATATCATTTAAATGGATGAAAAAATTAAAATAAGTGGAAAACATGGTGTGTTCATGGACTGGAAGATAAAATACCACCAAAAGATTGCCATTTACCCAAGCTAATCTACATATTAAACACTTTTATATTAACTTAATATATTATTATATATTATTTAAAACTATATATTAAATACTTATCCAAATTTCAGCTTGGTTTTTAATTTTCTTGGCAGAAATTTGCAAGTTGATTCTAAAACTCATGGAAATGCAAGGGGAAAAATAAAAAAGAAAAATCTTGAAAGACAAGAAAAGAATTGGAAGACACACATTTTCTACTTTCAAAACTTATTACAATGCTATAATAATGAAAACTGCAGGATAATAGAACAGTAGTAGGCATATAATAGAATAGAGTTGAAAACAGAGGAATAAATATACATGATTTTAATGAGTTAACAGTTGAAAAGAGTTCAAATAATTCAATGGGGAAGATTTGTTTAAAATATGTCATTTTCTTAAAAACAGTGGCACATACCTGTAATCCCAATGACTGGGGAGGCTGAGGCAGAAGGATCATGAGTTTAAAGCCAGCCTCAGCAAAAGCAAGACACTAAACAACTCAGTGAGACCCTGTCTGTAAATAAAATACAAAAATAGGGCTCAGGATGTGGCTCAGTGGTTGAGTGCTCCTGAGTTCAATCCCCAGTACCCTAAAAAAAAAAAAAAAAAGTACTTTAAAAGCTAGATACCTGCATAGAAAAGAATGATGTTGGTCTGTTGTTTCATACTATGTGCAAAAATTAATTCAAAATTGACCTCAATATTAGAGCTGAAACTATAAAATTCTCAAAAGAAAACAGGTACAAATCTCATGATCTTGAGTTAGGCAATGAGTTCCCATACATGGTATAAAAAGCATAAGCATCCAAAGACATAAGATCATGTGACTAAGTCATAATTAAAATTTTGTGTTTTAAAAGACAATATAAAAGAGTAGAAAGTCAACACACAGAATAAGAGAAAATATTTGAATACCATACATATGATAAAAACTTCATATCTATAATATAAAATGAATCCAACTCAATAATAAAATTGACCCACTTAAAAATGAGCAAATAATTTGAATAAGTATACTTTTCTCCAAATAAAATATATAGCCAATAAATACATGGAAAAAGGCCAACAACATTAATCATTATTCGATTATAAATTAAAACCACAATGAGATAACTCCTCATACCTACTAGATTGTATAAAATCAAAAACACAAACAATAACAAATGTTGGCAAAGACATAAAGAAATTGAAACCTTCCTACATTATTTGCAGGAAGCTAAAATGGTGTAGTCCTTTGGGAAACAGTTCTTCAAAAAATTAAGCATAAACTTACCTTATGATCCCACAATTCTACTCCTGGTTATGTACCAAAGAAAATCGAAAGCATATGTCCACACAGGTTTTATAGCAGTAATATTCATAATGGTCAAAAATGGAAACAGCCTAAAGGTCTATCAACTGATGAATGGATAAACAAAATGTGTGTTGACCTTACAACAGAATATTATTTGGCTTTAAAAAGAATATAGTACGATATATTCTATAACATGGATGAACCTTGAGAATATTATGCTAGTGAAAGAAGACATACACAAAAGACTATATATATTTACATATATACATATAAAATGTTCAGAATGAGCAAATTCATAGATACTGAAAATAAATCAGTGTTTCCATGTTCTATAGTTTGGCTCTTGAATGTTCCCCAAGGGATTATGTCTTAAAGACTTGGTCCCATGGGTGATATTATTGGAAGATGGCAAAACCTTAAGATTGGGGACTTAATAAGATTTGGCCTCTAATAAGGTGTGGCCATTGTGTGAGCAGTTTTGGTCCACCACACATTCCTATAATGATGTGTTGCTTCCCCACAGACACAAAATAATGGTTCTAACTGCTCATGGACTAAAACCTCCAGACTGTGCACCAGAATAAATCTTTTCTTCTTACAAGTACATTCCCTCAGGTATCAGGTATTTGTCATAGTGGTAGAAATTTGAAGAGTACACCATGGGCTAAAGGGAGGACTTATTGCTAAGAGTATGGGGTTTCTTTTTAGAAAAATGTTCTAGAATTAAATAGCGATGATTGCACAAATTTGTGACTAAATTAAACACCACTGAATTGCCTACTATGCAAGAGTGAATTGTATGGTATATATTCAATGTGAATTATAACTCAATGAGAAAATGGCAAATCTCCTAACTCCTTGCTGTAGCTCAGAGGTTCAATGAACCCTAAATACAATTTACAGCTAAATTTCCACAAAGACTGAACACTTAAGATCCACCCAATGATGTTGAGTGAGGGAAAGGGAAGGAAAACAGGTAAGTTACCTTTGACCTTCTTGAAAGAAAATGGTTTTGAAGGACTAGAAAGGGTTTTATTGTGGGGTGTAGTGGCGTATGCCTGTAATTCCAGCGGTTTGGGAGACTCAGGAAGGAGGATCCTGAGTTCAAGGCCAGTCTCAGCAATTTAGTGAGGCCCTAAGTAACTCAGCAAGACCCTGTCTCTAAATAAAAATTTTAAAAAAATAGTGCTGGGATATGTCTCAGAGTTTAAGCACGTCTGGGTTCAATCCCTGGTACTAAAAAAGAAAAGAAAAAAAGAAAGGGTTTTACTTTGACCAAAATAAGTAAAATCGACTGAAACATGAACTGATCTTTTCTGTTAAGTTCTAAATTTAAACCACCGAAGAGTAAGAATGAAGGATTAAGACAGGAGGGTGGATTAGAAAAGCAAATTGGTGTGGAACCCAGATTCTGAAACCAGAACTCTCCGGTTTACATCTCAGCAGAACCATTTTTATCCAGAGAGGCTTCGGGAAATCATTTAACCTCTTTGTGGCACAGTGTCTTCATTTCTAAACTGGCTGTTAGTTCTGTACACTGGGATGGTTATGAGGATTAATGAGTTCATATTTATAAGGTATTTACAACACTGTCCAGCATGTAGTAGGCATGGCATAAATGCTTGTTAAGTCAATACATCATATTAAAAATAACAAAATGAGGAGACAGTTTGCACAGTTATATAAACTATACACAAACATATGACACAGTATTTATTAAAATAAAACACAGCAAACATTGCCACTTACGGATCCTCATAGATTAAGCTTACCTTGACTCAAACCCCTGGTTTTGCCTCTCAATATAGTGCCTCTGGGTGATCCTAAACCTACATGTCTCTTCCTCTCTGTCCTAGAGGACTACCAGCATCTTCTCTTCTCAACCTCCTATACTACAGAACCTTGCACAAATCTCCCTTCACGTGTACTGTGAACTGAATTGTGTCACCTCAGAATAAAACCAACCTTGTCAATATCTTGATCATGGATTTCCCAACCTCCAAATAAGTGAGAAATCAATTTCTGTTTTTTAAGCCATCCAGTGTATGACATTCAGTTATAGCAGCACAAGTTAACCTCAAAGTCTGGCATCTCTCTGCTTTGGTGGCAGACTCATTCATAGGAATCAGTTGGTAGAGATTAAAATTTCAGGAGTTTGAGGTCAGACTCCCTACAGGCACCACACAGTCCTATTCACTGAGTTCGGTGATTTCCTCAGAGTGCAGGATACACCTTTTAATGCCTGGTGACCTCCACATTGGGACTCTAGGTGGAAGAGGTATCTCACTTATCATCCAAACCTTGATGAAGGTTTTTTTATGAAAAACTTGCTCATCATTTCCTCTTATTTTCTGAAGACTATCTGCTCCACAAACTTCATTCTTTTACTTGAATACATTTTACAGTGCATGGGTATCATGAAACCCTCTCAAATGATATGCAAATTGCCTAGCATTCCTCTTGTGATTAATTCCAGTCAAGCCTGATTATCCAAAGTATATACTACAACATGTGGTCAAACTCCCTGCACATCTCAACACATGTATTACCCCCTCTGTGTGATCAACAAAAAACTACACAAATCCAAACAACTCTTCTAATTGCCACATACCTGGGCAAGTATTATTAGGCCTTTCCCTAAAGAAACAGAGACCTATGAAACTTGGAGACCACATAACAGTACTGTCCAGTGGAATTTTCAATGATGAAGGACATTTTATACACAGATCCTTCTTAACTTATGATGGGGTTACATCCCATCAACTTACTCATCAAAAATTGAGAACATCTAAATTGAAATTAGCAAACATCATAGCTTAGCACCTCCATACGCTGAATATTGTCAGCTGCAGACGGTCCAGCATCGTGAGAGAGGACCATATGAGCATATTGCTAGCCTGGGAAAAGATCAAAATTCAAAATGTGGTCTCTACAGAATGCATGTTGCTTTCACAACATCCTAAGCTGGAAAAACCTAAGTCAGGGACCATCTGTGTTTGTGCTGTCACAGTAGCCACCAGGCACATGTAGAAAGTGACTATACAATATGTGACTGGCAAAATGTGGCAACTGAAACATTCCAAGAAATGTGGAACTGAGGAGTTGAATTTTCACTTCTTTTTCTGTGCATTTTAATGCATTTATATTAGCATTTAAATAGCCCCTGTGACTGAGAGCTGCTGTGTTGGACAGTGCAGAGAATTTTCAAAGTGAGATCATGCAGCTTTTCCAGCACCTTCTCCCCAGAGGCTTCCCCTCCTAAAGCATTTCTAACCCAGAATTTTCCTAATTTGAATAATATACAGACATTTTTTTCAAAGAAAAATAAAATGCCTGGACCCTAAAGTTGAGTCCAGAATATGACAAACCCTTAGTGTTTTATGTTAATGTGATTACTCAGTTTGCCCACCATTTTTCTCTTTAAACATCTGTAAAGTCTTTATAGGGAATATGCAATGAGTTCTTAGAGCTATCACTTGCTTGTAGGAATGCAATTGCTGACACTGTAATTTCAAGGCGAGACTTACTTATGAAGGATCATCTGGGGGTCCCAAACTAGGCTTCAAAATAGTGCCCTTATATTCGCTCATCAAATGAAAACCCCAAATGTAAAATTTCTTTTGGAGAATCCATGGACCCACCTATTCTCTTATCAACTTCATCATGCCCTATTTTGTGACACTGCATCTCTAGTAAATATCTCCAACTTCTGGAAGTGAGTTGCCTCCACTGGGCAGTACTGTTATGTGGTCTCCAAGTTTCATAGGCCCCTGTTTCTTTAGGGAAAGCAATGTCTTACAGTTCTGGAATCGACAGTCTTATATCTACCATGCAGAAAATCTTTTCACAACAAATCAGGACCCACTTGGGAGCCCCTTTCTTTTTCTAGGATACTCTCCAGTTTCTCCCCATAGAGCAACTAAATAAATAAATTAGTTAAACATCACCAACATGCAGAACATCCAATTTGAAATTTCATGAGTCACTCTGGCAATTTCACACCATTCTCCCAGCCTCTGGTGAACCTGGATCCACCCAAAGCATCCAATCTTGGAAATGCTTCCCCAGAGCTCTGATGTTAATCTCAAAATAGTTTCCACATCTCTCCCCACTGAAGGAGCACCATGACTTCTGTGGATCAATATTTACCCCCTGCACAATGAGTTGTACTGTTTCAGCAACAGTGTGGTGTATTTACTTCATGGAGAGTGACTTAATGATGTATTCTATCACCCTTTGAAAAACTTTGAACCCTGCTACCCATCAGAAATTTGAGTTGGGGGTGGTTCCAGTTGCTTCCTGCAATTTCTTAAGATCAGAGTTGTGACCATTCCATTGTGGTTTCCTCTCGTCTTCACATTTATGATCATGTCAGGTATTCAGATTACAGATGTAAAATTCCACAGCTTGCAGGCTTCCTCAAGAACTGTCATCACAACCAGCCTAGTTTGAGGAAGTTAGTGGGAGGCTCTGTGGTGGGTGAAATAACAGGGATTGACTGGAGTGAGCTCAATTCTTTACCTTCTTAAATACCCCTCCACGTTTTGCCCACCTCTCCTGACTTCCAAAGATGTATGTATATTCCTTTCATGTGACTTTCCCACTTGGCATTCCCCTTCAAAGCCATTGCCTGGCACTCCCACCAAACGTTCTCTTTGTTATAAGAAAGAAAGAAAAAAATATCAAACAAAGGGCCAGTTTTCATAAACAATAGTTTCATTCATTGAATTCAATTTTTTAAAGGAATGTTTCTTTAAGAATCCTCTGTGTGTACATTTGAAATAAGACAATTATTTCTTCAAGTCTCCAACTAAGTGTCATATGAAACATCACCTTCACATTCAATTCCGGCTACATTAAAGTAGGCACAATTTCCCTGAAGGGGAAGCAACTCCGAAGAGCACCCTGATTAGGGTATTATCCCATTCAAATGGAAATAATATGGGCAATTTGTCTGCTAAGGGATGAAATTTAATGACTGAACTCAAATCTTCGGAGGGCATAATAAAACTAGAAAACATTCTGAAATGATCAAAATCACTGAGGTCTTTTCAGTGATAACCTGTCTAGAGAGAAAATTGTTTTCCAACCTTGAAAATCAGCTGACCTTATTAAAAGCATGTAGAACCAGACTACTTCTAGCCTCCCACCTTCTTAATTGTCTTCTAAATTTTCAATATTACCTAATGATAAATCATTTTCTGGACAAGAAATGTGATTTCCATATTTAAGTAACTTGTTGCTTTACTGTTACAAATATGTACAATCAGAAAAATGAGAAATTATACTCCATTTATGTATGATCTATCAAAATGTATAAATGCATTCTACTGTCATATACAACTAATTAGAACAAATAAAAAAATTTAAAAAAAAAGAAAGAAACTAATCAACAGTATTCACCCAAAGTTAAATTCTCAAGTTTCGTTCTGTGGAAGGACTCTAAAAATATTAGTAGACTTTATTACTTAGTTATTTCATAACAAACTACTGTAACACTTGGTGGCTTTAAACAGTAATCATTAATTTATTTCACAATTTTGTGGGTTGGTAATTGGGGATGTGTTCAACCCTGTTGCTGTTCTGGTCTCTACTGGACTAATCCACATGTTGATGGCCAACTGCCAAGGATTTGGGACTGACTGTTCCGAGGTTGAGTTTATCTGGGATAGCTCATTTCTGCTCCATGGTTTTTAAAGTCTTTTACCAGAGTAGTCTAGGCTTGTTCTCATAGCAGGCATGGTTCCCAGGGAAAAACAGAAGCCTGCAAAGTCTTCTATGGTCCCAACTTAGAGCTAACACATTGTTATTTCTGTTGTGTTGGGCAAATCAAGATTCTTGGGCAGTTAATTCTGTTGCACTCACCAGCCAGATTAGAGTCACAGAATGGGAAAATAGGTTCCACCTTTCAATGGAAGAAGATACAGTCACATGGTAAGTGTGCATACATACAGGGAGGGGAATAACTATGGCCAGTTTTGTAAGCATCTACTACAAAGACATTTCCTAATTTTAAAGTATTCAGAAACTGCAAGAGTAGTTACATTTAAAAATTTGACCCAAAAATTTTCTAAGGAGGGGGGCAACATCAGAATCATGGCTCCTAGTCGCTACTAATTGGTAACCAGTTACTATGATCACAGTGTCTCCCTGAAGAGGCTTTCCACTTGCTTACTGAATAATGTCTGTGCTGCAACTGCAGTGGGTCTTTTCCATATTTTTTAGTGTTCTGGTGCTTACGGTGCAAAACTTTAGTGTGGTAGTTGATTACATGATGTTGAGGGAACCATTCATAAACTTTAACATACTTGTCCAAGAAGAAATGATTTTTAGAATGGTTTTACAAGCAAGACTACACTTAAGATGCAAGCTTAGATAAGGACTTTAGAGTCCTATATGTCCAGATTAGAAAACTAAATTGTCACCCATCAGAAACTCCTGTCAATGAATAGCATTAGCAATGAAATTCACTTCTGAATTTTCACTTGTGTGGGAGCAAGGAGCAAGCAGGTGGTGTGATTAGGCAGATCCCTCCACCACTGTTGTCCAATGGAAGTGAAATTTAATTTTAAATTTAAATTTTCTAGTACTCACATTTAAAAAGTCAAATAAATAGATGAAAGTAACATAAAGAATATGTTTTATTGAGGCAAGGCCCAGTGGAGCACACCTGTAATTCCAATTGCTAGGGAGGCTGAGGTAGGAGGATCACAGGTTTAAAACCAGTCTCAGCAATTTAGCAAGGCCCTAACCACCTTAGCTATACACTGTTTCAAAATTTAAAAAATAAATAAAAAGGGTTGGGGATGTGGCTCTGTGATTAAGTGCTTCTGGGTTCAATCTCTGGTAAAAACAACATCAACAACAACAAAAAAATACATCTTATTGAACTCCATATGTCCCAAATATGAGATCTTCTACATAAAATAAAATATGACCTTCATTTTGCCTTTGAGAGCAAAAAGTAGGTCATGCTCCCCATTATATGCTCTTTGTCTAGGTTGATGCTTGGCACATAATGTATGACAAATAATAAGGCTTAATGAAAGAACTATACACAAATAATAAATATCCCGTGGGTACCACTTATATAATATTAGATGATTCAGTCTTTAAAGGCTATGTTGTCATTGCCTAGAGAGATATTTTTTCCCATGTATTTTGGTTTTAAAATCTTGAAATTAAATATCATCCAAACTGGTTTAACAATATACTCTTAGTCCTTAAATTACCTAAACAACTTACATTGCCTCTCAATTCCATTGAACAGCTTATCCCGCCCCCCCCCCCACAGGTCCTTTGTGCTAGAATATTAATTTTTTAATTTTTTTTATTTTACAGGCTATATAATGATTCATTGTACACAAATGGGGTACAAATTTTCTTTTCTATGGTTGTGCACGAGTAGATTCATACAATTCCTGTAATCATACATGAACGTAGTCTCTTTCCACCATTTTTCATACCCCTGCCCCCTCTGTCCTTTCATTTCCCTCTATTTAAAGTTCCTCCAGAGGGAGATCCAAGATGGTGGACTAGAGGGAGGCTGCTTTCCTTGTCACTCCATAACTCAGGTTTCAAGTAGAGGATATCTGTTTCTCTGTGAGGCAGTCTTTGCTGCTTATCGATCTCCTGCTGTTTACCCCATTTGTCCACTGTGATCACCTGCAGTCTGCCAGCATATTGACTACTTTTTGAGTGCAGATTGCTCACTGACTGATGCCTATCATCTGCCATTTGCCCATTTGCCTTACTCTTGCCTCCTATCGCCTGCCTTTCACCTACTCATCACTCAGTACCCATGGTCTGCCTGCAGATCATCCACAAGTAGCCAGCAGATTGCTAGCTGCTTGCTGTTGCCTGGAAGTCCACTGTCACAGGTTTGGTGACACGTGGTTGCCACCATTTTGAGACAATAGCCAGGAACCTGCAGAACTCCTGGCGGAACTGACCAAGCCCCGTCTCCAGGACCCCTCAACCCAACCACCTGCACACTGCCTCCAGAATCCCTCAACCAGACTGACCACACTCTGCCTCCAGGATCCCCGACTGACCACGCCCATGCCCTGAGCTGCAGCTCCCCATTTGCCAACACATTTGGAAGCTAGAATGGCCATCTTGCTTTATCCTGGAAGTGGAAACTCCCTTCTTTAGGTGGGGAAAATCCCAGCCTGAGACGCCAACTGGAGACTAGAAGCTCATTGTCAGGTACCTCTTGTGCATCAGGCTACTGAAGACTGAGAGGTTTGAAAACTATATGACAGTTACAGTGTAGATTTTTTTTCCCTTTTTTTCTCCCTTTTGAAAAATTTTAAGTTTTTATTTCTTGATTTTTCTTGCTCTATTTTCCTTTTGTTAACCTATTTTCTCAGAGTCTCTTTCTCCCTTTTTCTCATGCTAACAACCAACTGCTTTTGAATACACTTTCACTCTTTCTACAATCTAGAACTTCTATATACTCTTCTCTTATCCCATTAATAGTTACATCCTACATGCCTCCCCATCCTCTTTGTCCTCTATTAGAAACTGCAGACAGATTTGCAATAGATTATTGCAAATCTATTTGTTATACTGTAGATAATAATTGAACTCTTCCTCTCTGTTTATTATGACAATATTGTTAACATCTTCACAGGGAATATTTGGTTTAGGGCTGCATATTGTCTGTACTGGATGCTACTAATATTGATGTTCCCCTTAAAGAAGAGATTTTGAAAACTCATAGGGTCACTATAAACCTATGGGGGGAAACTGCAATACCCAGATCTGCACTGCTAGAGGGGAAGATATGTAAACAACATGAAAAAACAAGGGAAGAAAGTGTCCCAAACAAGCCTAGATGCTATAACAATAGAATACAATGACAGCAAGGTAGAAGAAATGTCAGAAAGGGAGTTCATAATGTACATAATTAAAATGATCAGAGCAGCAAAGGATGAGATAAGAGAGCAAATGCAGGCAATGAATGATATATCAATAAATAGTTAAAAGAGCAAATGCAGGATGCAAAAGATCATTTCAATAAAGAGAGATTCTGAAAAAAAAAAAACAGAAATCCTTAAAATGAAGGAAACAATAAACCAAATTAAAAATTCAACAGAAAGTATCACCAACAAAGTTGACCAAACAGAAAAGATGGTAAGAAATCATGAACGGAACCTCCAAGAATTGCGGGATATCATGAAAAGACCAAATTTAAGAATTATTGGGATTGAGGAAGGCACAGAAACACAAACCAAAGGAATGAATAATCTATTCAATGAAATAATATCATAAAATTTCCCAAAGCTGAAGAATGAAATGGAAAATCAAATATGAGAGGCTTACAGGACACCAAATGTACAAAATTACAACATATCCACACCAAGGCACATTATAATGAAAATGCCTAACATCCAAAATAAAGGTAGAATTTCAAAGGCTGTGAGAGAAAAGCATCAGATTACATACATTCCTTATTGGGAAACCAATAAGGATATCAGAAGATTTCTCAGCCCAGATCTTAATAGCTAGAAGGGCATGGAGCAACATATTTCAAGCTCTGAAAGAACATGGTTGCCAACCAAGAATCTTATACCCAGCAAAACTAATCTTCAGATTTGAAGACGAAATAAAATCCTTCCATGATAAACAAAAGTTAAAAGAATGTACAAATAGAAAGTCTGTGCTACAGAACATTCTCAGCAAAATATACCATGAGAAGGAAATGAAAAATAAGAATGTATGTCAGCAAAGGAAAAACCAATCAAAGGAGAAAACAAGTCAAGTTAAAAACCAAAGATAAACCCAAATGACTGGGAATACAAATAATTTCTCAACAATAGCCCTGATGTTAGCGGCCTAAACTCATCAATCAAAAGACATAGACTGGCAGATTGGATTAAAAATAAAGATCCAACAATAAGCTGCCTTCAAGAGACTCATCTCACAGAAAAGGATATCCACAAACTAAAGGTGAAAGGATGGGAAAAAACATACCACACACACAGACTCAGTAAAAAAGTGAGGATTTTCATCCTTATATCAGATAAAGTGGACTTCAAGCCAAAGGTTATCAAAATGGATAAAGAAGGACATTTCGTACTGCTTAAGGAAACCATAAATCAGGAAGACATAATGATCATAAATATTTATGCCCCAAACAATGGTGAATCCATGTACATCAAACAAATCCTTCTCAATGGCAGGAATCAAATAGACCACAACACAATAATTCTGGGTAACTTTGACACAGCGCTGTCATCACTGGATAGATATTCTGAACAAAAACTAAGGAACTAAACCATAGAACTCAATAGCACATTCAAATACAGACTTAACAGACATTATATAAAATAGTCCATCCATCAATGAGTGAATACACTTTCTTCTCAGCAGCACATGAATCATTCTCTAAAATAGACCATATGTTATGCCACAAAGCAGCCCTTAGTAAATACAGAAAAATAGATACTACATTGTGTTCTATCAGCTCATAATAAAATGAAATTAGAAATCAATGACAAAATAAAAACAGAAACTACCCCAACACCTGGAGACTAAATAATATGCTATTGAATGAAGCATGAATAACAGAAAACATCAGGGAGGAGATTAAAAAAAAATTCTTAGAGGTAAGTGAGAATGACTATACAACATATTGAAATTCTGGGACAGTATGAAAGCAGTACTAAGAGGAAAATTCATTGCATGGAGTGCATTCAAGTAAAGAATAAAAAGTCAACAACTAAATGACCTAACATTGCATCTCAAGTCCTAGAAAAAGAACAGAACACCACCAAAAATAGTAGAAGATAGGAAATAATGAAAATCAGAGCTGAAATCAATGAAATTGAAACAAGAGAAACAATTCAAAAAATTGACAAAACAAAAAGTTGGTTCTTTGAAAAAGTAAACAAAATAGATAAACCCTTAGCCACACTAACAAAGTGAAGGAGAGAGAAAACTCAAATTACTAAAATTTGTGATGAAAAAGGAAATATCATGACAGACACCACTGGAATACAAAACATAATGAGAAACTACTTTGAAAATCTATACTCCAACAAAATAGAAAATATTAAAGACATCGACAAATTTTTAGAGACATATGACCCTGCCAAACTGAACCAGGAGGAAATACACAATTTAAACATATCAATTTCAAACAATGAAATAGAAGAAGCCATCAAAAGCCTACCAACAAAGAAAAAGTCGAGGACCAGATGGATTCTCAGCTGAGTTCTTCAAGACCTTCAAAGAAGAATTCATTCCAATACTCCTCAAAGTATTCCAGGAAATAGAAAAGGGGGAACCCTTCCAAATTCATTCTATGTAACTAATATCACTCTGATACCAAAACCAGACAAAGATACATGAAGGAAAGAAAATTTTAGACTGATATCTCTGATGAATATAGACATAAAAATCCTTAACAAAATTATGGCAAATCACATGCAAAAACATATTAAGAAGATAGTGCACCGCAATCAAGTGGGGTTCATCCAGGGGATGCAAGGCTGGTTCAACATCTGGAAATCAATAAATGTAATTTGTCACATCAATAGACTTAAGGTTAGGAATCATATGATTATTTCCATAGATGCTGAGAAAGCATTTGACAAAATACAACACCCCTTCATGCTGAAAAAACTAGAAAAAATAGGGATAAATAGGAACATACCTGAACATTGTAAAGGCTATTTATGCTAAGCCCACAGTCAGCATCATTCTTAATGGAGAAAAACTGAAAGCATTCCCTTTAAAAGCTTGAACAAGACAGGGATGCCCTCTTTCACCACTTCTATTCAACATTGTCCTTGAAATACTAGCCAGAGCAATTAGACAGACCAAGGAAATTAAAGGAATACAAATAAGAAAAGAAGAACTCAAGCTGTCACTATTTGCCAAAGACATGATTCTATACTTAGAGGATCCAAAACACTCCACCAGAAAATTTCTAGACCTAATATATGAATTCAGCAAAATAGCAGGATATAAAATCAACTTGCATAAATCTAAAGTATTTTTATTCATAAACGATGAAACTTCTGAAAGGGAAATGAGGAAATCAACTCTGTTCACAATAGTCTCAAAAAAAATAAAATACTTGGGAATCAATCTAACCAAAGAGGTGAAAGATCTCTACAATGAAAATTACAGAACATCAAAGAAAGAAATTGAAGAAGACCTTAGAAGATGGACAGATCTCCCATGTTCTTGGATAGACAGAATTAATATAATCAAAATGGTCATACTTCCAAAAGCGCTATAGAGATTTAACACAATTCCAATTAAAATGTCAATGATATTTCTCATAGAAATAGAGAAAGCAATCTTGAAATTCATCTGGAAGAATAAGAGACCCAGAAGAGACAAAGCAATCCTAGGCAGGAAGAGTGTTGCAGGAGGTATCACAATACCAGACCTTAAACTCTACTTTAGAGCACTAGTAACAAAAATGACATATTATTGGCACCCAAATAGACAGGTAGACCAATGGTACAGGATAGAAGACACAGAGACATACCCCCATAAGTACAGTTACATCATACTAGACAAAGATGCCAAAAACATAGAATGGAGAAAAGATAGCCTCTTCAACAAATAGTGTTGGCAAAAATGGAAATCCATATGCAGTAAAATGAAATTAAACCCCTCTCACCCTGTACAAAACTCATCTCAAGATGAATCAAGGATCTAGGAATTAGTCCTGAGACCCTTCACCAAATAGAAGAAAAAGTAGGCCCAAATCTCCATCACGTTGGCTTAGGACCAGACTTCCTTAACAAGACCCACATAATGCAAGAAATAAAAGCAAGAATCAATAAACAGGACAGATTCAAACTAAAAAGCTTTTTCTCAAAAGGAAATAATCAATAATGTGAAAAGTAAGCCTACAGAGTGGGAGAAAATCTTTTTCACACACACTTCAGACAGAGCACTCATCTCCAAAGTTTATAAAGAATTAAAAAACTTTACACCAAATATACAAAGAACCTATTCAATAAGTGGACTAAGGAACTGGGCAGACACTTCACAGAAGAAGATATACAGGTGATCAACAAATATATGAAAAAGTGTTCATTACCTCTAGTAATTAGAGAAATGCAAATTAAAAGCACCCTAAGATTTCATCTCACTCCAATTAGAATGGCTATTATCAAGAACACAAACAATAATAGGTGTTGGCGTGGATTTGGGGAAAAAGGCACACTCATACATTGCTGGTGAAATTGCAAATTGGTGCAGTCACTCTGGAATGCAGTATGGAGATTCCTCAGAAAGCTTGGAATGAACCCACCATTTGACCCAGCTATCCCATTCCTTGGTTTATACCCAAAAGACCTAAAATCAGCATACCACAGTGATGCAGCCACAACAGTGTTCATAGATGCTCAATTCACAATAGCTAGATTGTGGAACCAACTGAGATGCCCTTCAATTGATGAATGAATAATGAAACTGTGGTATATATATACACAATGGAATATTATTCAACTATAAAGAAGAATAAAATTATGGCATTTGCTGGTAAATGAATGAAGTTGGAAAATATCATGCTTAGTGAAATAGGCCAAGCCCAAAAAACCAAAGACCAAATATTTTCTCTGATAAGTGGATAACAATACATAATGAGGGAAGGTGGCAGGGGCCTGAAGAGAAGAATAAACTTTGGATGGTGTAGAGGAAAATGGGGCAGGAGGGGAGGGGGAAGGAAAGATAGTAGAATAAGACAGACATTATTACCCTGTGTACATGTATGATTACATGACTTGTGTGAATCTACATTGCATATAACCATACAAATGAAAAGTTGTACCCCATTTGTGTACAATGAATCAAAATGCAGTCTGTAAAAATAAAAAAAAAATTTAAATAAAAAAATAAAAATAAAATTTCTCTATTCTTCTCTCACCCCTACCCCACACCCCCATTATATATCATCATCCATTTATCAGGGAAAATATTCAGCCTTTGCTTTTTGGAATTGACTTATTTCACTTAGCGTGACATTCTCCAATTCCATCCATTTATCTGCAAATGCCATAATATTATTCTTCCTTATGACTGAATAATACTCCATTGTGTACATATACCACAGTTTCTTTATCCATTCATCTGCTGAAGGGCATCTAGGTTGGTTCCACAATCTAGCTATTGTGAATTGAGCTGCTATGAACTTTTATGTGGCTGCTTATTTTAAGACAGAAATTTCTTACACATGGCATAAATTTTGCATTGAGATTAGTGTTAGATAATGTATAAGGACAGTCCCTGGTTGCCTCAGGGTCCTTCATAAGGACATATTTATTTTCCAGTGAATGGACTTCATGTAGTTTACACTTACAACTCCCACTTGACTCTACATCCTATGACAGCTATTTTTTCCTGCTATAAAAGCACTTAGTCTCTTAACTCTAGTTGATGGGCATTCCTTCAGTATTCGCAAAGTTTTCTGTAACTGTCCAAGTTTCCTTTCCACATCCATAAATATATCAATAAAAGAAGAATTACATATCAAGACAAGACAGGTTCAGACTTTAGACTGAGACTCTCTTTGAAGTGAACAATCTCTAAAATGCACAGCATTTTTTAAAAATGCATTTTCTAGGGAAAAATAAGTATGGATCTAATGTAAGGAATAATGTGAGCAAAAGAAAGAATTCCCAGAGACTGGTAGAGCCCCCAAACTGTACCTCCTAGCCTGAACAATACAGATTACATATGTTAATGGGCATGTGTCCGTGTGGCCAAGACTACCAGTAAGGAAACTTTTTGCTTTTTATCACCTCTGTCATTTAGCTAATAAACAACAACAACAACAAAAATCCTATTAAACATTTGCTATTACACAGTGCTGGATTAGAGACAATGGACAGTGCTAAAGAAAGGTAAATCATGAATCCTTCCTTGAAGTTGCTTAAATTCTACTTGGTAAATTAGCCCAAGTTCACCTCAATGCCACTATTCTTCCATGTTTTCCATAAAATCCTTTTATTGGGGCAGGGTTAATTATTATATGATCCCAATAATACAATATATCATAGTTTGTTTTCTTATTTTTCATTTTTGCTGTTGTCATTTCTTGGAGAATATGGAAGATGATACAAAAATGGGTGGATAGGTAGGTAGGTGGATAGATAGATAGATAGATAGATAGATAGATAGATAGACAGATAGCTGGATGTTTAAGTCAGGTTCTTGCTGTCACTAATTTGGCAAGGATCATAAAAAGCTGAGAATGAAACCAAAAGTTACAGGCATTTGCACAGTCTAAAACCAAGTATTGGGCTACTTATGCATGATTTGTGGAGGGCTGGGGAAAAGTTTTAATGACCTGAGCCCAGCACTCACTTAGAGTGCCTAAAAGGGTTAAGGATAAACATTTAGGAGAAAGAGATGGGGAGAGTTGTTAGTTTGCTACACGTTGTGGGAAGAGAGCAGGTGGTTTGACCCCAATCTGAGAAGCTTCAGGGAATCTTTTGGAAATTCTGTACCCTAGGTGGTGCCAAGCCCTCAGGTGGAAAGTCTCATGGAGAGAAATCAATTATAGTCGTCAAGCTGCCTTGTCAGTGGTGCCAGGAGACACAGCCATGCTGGAAATGGCCTGGAATCCCCCATTTTCTCTGGGTTAAGAGAACTATCTAGAGAAATCCTTGAGACAGAATTTTTCTGAAATGAACCCTGACCTAGAAGCAATCTGTTGACTGAAAGGATCTTAGCAAAGATATCCCAGAGCATGGAGTGGGACCCAGGAGGTAGTGTCATCTCCTTCAGGGACTTCTGAAGATTCCTGCAAGGGATCTCTAGAAGAATTCAGCTTTGTGCATTGGCCAAGCCCAGAGCATGCCAAGGTCAGAGCACAACACTTCCCACAAGAAGAACTTTCTGGCTCCCCTCCACCCAGCTCTGAAGGAATGAGAGACTGATTATCCAAGAGGGAAGTAGAGCAGGAGAAAAAGAGTAACAAAAGATAGCAAAGAAATAGTTGCCTATGCCTCCTTTTACCCGCTAGAGTCTCTCATCAGCTGGTGAAGTGAGACACTAGCTATACATGAAGCAGGCAAGAGTTTGAGTAGTCCCTGGAACTGAGTATTGCCATTACTGAAATGATACTGTTTTGGGCTGTAAAGTAGTTGAAGAATTTTTGTTGTCTATGATAGAAATTCAAGAAGTTTTGGGATGAGACCAACATTTCAGCCAAAAGAGGATAAGAATTAATTTCAAAGAGTTTGGATAAGATATAGAGAAAAATAATGAAGTTATTTTATGATTCTTCCTCTTAGATCTTGATTTTTGAATATTGCAGTTATATATATATATATTTATAATATATATATATTTATATATATATATTTAATGGACTTTGCTTATTTTCTGTCTTCCCCACTGGATCATAAGCCCCTCAAGGGCAAGGACCTTATCTCATTTATTCATCAATAATTCCTCTGAGCCTAGAAAAATGTCAAGCACCTTGTGAGAGCTTAATAAATATTTGTTGAATGAATGTATAAATGAGTAGCTGTAGATAGGAGATTAGAGACATTTCTACCTGATTTTTCTTGGGGAAAATGTCTTGACTGAAATAAAACAGACAAAAAAAAAAAGGGAGCATAAAAATCTTTAAGTAATCCTGCAAAAAGAATGTGTAGGAATAGTGTTTCCCCATCTAGCCATAATTTACACTGGTTTCAGTGGAGGAAGCTCAAAAGTCCCATTTAAGCTACCTTCATCTAAAACCCCAACTGCCTAACAATATTCAGTTTGTGTAACTAATTACTATTGTGGCTGCTTTTCTTCCTCCTTTGCATTTTCTTATCTGATATTCTGCTGCTAATAAAACTGTCAATTTTCTTTTACTTCAATAAAAGGTCACATGTGACAACAACCCCCTTTGACTACTAACAGCAACTGCCTTTATTAATATTTTAAATGTACACAGTGATATTTTCAAAAGGTCAACTTTTTTAGGAGACACAAAATGTCATTCCTAATTCTTTTACCTCTGTATCTCTGCCCCACATGGACACCTTTATGCTGTTTGACCTCAGATATTGTGCTTATTATAAATTGTGTTCAACCACGTCAGCATCAAGTGAGGTATCAAATAGGGACACAAGGGACACATGTCTTTACAGTCCATAGTTCTCTGAAGGTTAAATATTCAAACATGGGCAAGATAGGCAACTTTTTAAATATAAATATTTGATAAGTCCTCACCAATAGGACTTAGGGTCTTAGTCTCTTTGCTAATGCTATATGAGTTATCTATTGATATGTGATGGATTACTCCAAAATTTAGTGCTTTAAAACAATTAATACTTTATAACTAATAAATCTGGATATAACTTAGTGGGTTATATGGTTCTGGGTCTCTTACAAACTGTAGTCAAACACTGGCAGTAACTGCTGTCATGTCAACAGAGGGAGAATTCACTTCCAAATTCATCCAAGCGACTATTGACAGAATTCATTTCTTCACCAGCCATTGGACTGCAAACTAGATTTTGACCAGAGGCCTTCCTCAGCTCCTTGTTACATGGGCTTCCCCATCAGACAGCTCACAACCTGGCAGCTGCTTCCCTCAGGCCAATCAATCAAATCAGAAGGTAAGAGAGAACCAACAAGATGGAAGTCACAATCTTTCATTACTTAATCTCAGAAGTGACCTCCATCATTTTTGCCATATTCTGTCGGAAGTTAGACATTTGGACAATGCACATTCAAGGGGAGAGGATTACACAAGGATACAGATACCAGAATTCCTAGGTCTGCTTTTGGAGGCTGGCTACTACATGGATTTTCAACAAATGTTTGAAGAAAGAGAAAAAAGACAAACAGAAGAAGAAGAGAAAGAACCTACTGTTCATTTAACTATGTGACAGGCACAGTGCTAGGTATTTTTACATAAGATGATTCATTCTTTTAGAAAAAATTCTATAAGGTAGATGTTACTACTATTTATGTTTTATAGAAGAAATAGGCTCAGAATCAAAAGGAAATTTCTCTAAGATTTTATGACTGGTTTGAGGCACAACTCACTATACTCCTCAATCTTAATCTACTTTCTCTTCAACTCTCCTTGTTGACCATCAATAGACATTTGCAAAGTCAGTTGAAGAGATTTAGATCACATCTTTGTGAGAGAGTATGAAATGATCTAGGATCATTTATATGGTTTAGAAATTGAGCCATAACTTTGTGGTAGCAAAAACTTCTCCCATGCTGGGAATTAGGGATAGACTGAGTCAGATATGGACATCATCTTTAAGAAGCTACCATGTGGTGGAGAGACAGAAGTACAAAGACCCTGTTATAAGGCAATTGATCGGTGACGAGTCTTACCTGGGTAAAGGGGCATCATGAAAGGATTTGCTTATTCAATTTGCCTAAGAAAGTGAAAAAATGGATTCCAAACACAGAGAATTCATAAGGATACCACTATGCCCTTGTGGGAACATGATTTGAAAAGTAATCTAATATTGTTCCTACTTCAACCAGTGCCAGATATTGGAGCACAAGAGAAGTTTCCTCAGCAGTTCAAATTCTTTAAAATAGTAATTTTTTAAATCCAATTTAAAGAGTGTGAGCATACACACATCAAACAGTAAGTCTCTAATAAAAACTGAGAAACTTTTCTGACAAATTAAGATTTCACAACATTCTCAGAATATTAGGGTCTCTTTTTTCAGCATTAAAGTCAACAAGTTATATGATTTACACATCAAAATATGAAGGAGAATTAGTTATCCTATCAGATCCTTTCCATGTGCCCTAAACAATCTGGCTTAGAGAATGATAGTCAAGAAAACAATGCCAGAATATTCCAGAAGGAATTCTTTATTTCTTAGACCATGCAAAATGAGGACGACACTCTACTGTGGTATCAGTGGAGATCACAAAGGGAATTGAACTCTTAACTCCTGCTCAAGATAAAACACTTAAAAAGAGAATACTAATTCTATAAAATATCTTCCAGAAAGTAAAAAGAGAATTATCACTTTTCAATTTATTTTGTGAAGTTAGTATTACCCTGGCACCAAAACAAAGATAGTACAAAAATTAAAAAAAAAAACAATAGTTCAATCTCTCTCATAAATATAAATGCAGAAGTATTTAATAAAATATTATCAAATAGAATTCAGCGATATACTAAAATAATTATGCACCAGGGCAAAAAGGGGTTCATGTCAGAGGTGCGAGATCTGTTCAACGTTCAAAACTCAATTAATATAGCACACCATATTAACTAGCTAAAAGAGAAAAATAACATAATTACATCAATCAATTGAAATAGAGCAGTTAACAACGTTCTATCCCTATTCATGAACAAACTTTCAGTCAGGAAAAAAGTAGAGTCTCTGGAAATTGGCAAAGTATATCCACAAAATCCTATTGATACCATTGTAATTAATATTGAAGGAAAATTTTTTCTCCCTAAGATTGAGAACAAGTCTATGATATTCCCTCTCAACAGTTTTATTCAACATGAAACTGGAAATTCATGCTAGTACAATATGATACATATAAATAGATGATAGAAAGATAGAAACAAATAAAGACCACTCATGTTGAGAGTCTCATTTGGTTTGAATGGGTTTTATGTCTTCATTTACTATTGTTAGAGTTCTTATTTTGAGATCTTATGAAATAAAAGAAATAGAAGGAAACTGAAGAGTTTAAAGCACTATTCTGAAGTAAGATACATCTATCATGAAGTAATAATAGAAATTAAAGCCTTGGAAGTAGGTTTCCTACCTAAACATCCCTGTTCTAGATCATGCCTGAATTTCTACCTTCCTTTCTCTAGTTGCCATCTCAAGTCTCTAAGTTGTAAATCTCAATAAAGCCTTTAAGAGGCAATTTGGTAGAGAAATGTTTTAGCTAACTGCCTTCTGTAATGAAATGCAGAGGATTTAATTCCTCCTGCTTATGCTCCTCTCATCTTACAAGGATGTCGAATACCCAAATGTCTGCTTCTGGTTGGTTCCTCAAGCAGAACAGAGTTGGCTTCCAGTGGATGATCAATTTAACTCCTGGGTACATTGAAATGCATTTTCAAGAACATGCATTAAAGTTAAAAAAAAAAGAAGAAGAAAGAAAGTAATAAAAGAAGCGATGGGGAAAATATCGTAAGAGTGAGAGTTCCTGTTTTCACACATTTGTCAACAATAATTTATATCCGTCTTTAATAAACAGTGTTTAATGGGTATGATATTGCAAATCTTGCCACATTGGTCCCCTGTGTACCTATAGCCGATAGGAGACAAATCATCAGTGATAAATGCAAAAGAAGCAATATCAAGGGTCTGATACAAAATTTTGCAAAAGCAGCATATGGAAAGATTGCAGTAAGCTAGGTTGGATTTATTAGAAGAAACATACAAGGCAAAGTCGATATGTCAGTACGATGTGAAGTATCTGATCATAGAAATTAACATAATAGAATTTAAAGAGATTATGAAAAAGTCCTGCTTTCCTCTATTTCTCCTTTGGCTTAGGCACAGCTAAGGTGATATCTATAACTTTTTATATCTGTGTTTCCTCTAGAAGAGTCGTTAGTAAGATCATCAACCCAGAGATGTACACATGGCTGAATGACTGCTAAGAGTTTTTGGTGGAATAATAACATCAGAGCCTTTACAAAGATGGAAGGTGCTAGTTAGTGTCAGAAAATGACCTTAAGTGGTAAAACGTTAGAACACTCTGTTCTCCAAAATGGACAGACATTATGTTCTCTAGTTCTGCCCTATTGCACCCGCTTCAACACCACCTCTCCTCTAGATATACAGAAAAGGAAACTTTTTCCCTGTACAAAGACAAAATTAGTGCTGCTTCCTCTCACTGGTCTCTTGCATCCACAAAGAACAAACCTGTCATCTTCTCCACCTGGCAGTCTTTCAAGAATTTGAAAAGAGCTATCACATTCCTTTCTGTTTCCTTTCTCACATCTGTATAAGGATATAAAAACATGTGCATTACAATTTTGACTACATAAAAGTAGGATCAGTAAGAAAGAATGAAGGAGGTGCTTTAAAATAGAATAAAGTGGATATGGATGATTCCCCCCTCCCTTATTTCTATTTTCAAAATGTTTTCAAGTTTGTGAAATTGCTTTGGTGGGAAATGGAGGGTATGAAACTTCCATTTCCCATAAGACAATAAAATCCTTCCTCCCCAAGGAAATCTAAGTTGAAAGAGAGCAAATAAATTTGCCAAATTTTGTTATTAGAAGAGATCATTCTAATGCAGGCTTCTTGTTTACATGGTAAAGCTGAGGCCAGGAACCTTGAGGAATAATTCATTCATGGTCACAGCTCCAGATGGGCAGATCATGGACTCAGAAGAAGTCTCCCAAACCCCAATCTAGGTTCATTCTATTGCAGTGAGTCACCTAGATAGGCTTAAAATAATAGTATTGCAATTACTTTGACTTCCTTAGTCTTTGATGCTTGATATATCTTAGATTGCCTCTCTAGTTTCTTTTCTTTTCTTTTTTTTTTTTTTTGAGAACAACAAAAAACATATTATGAAAATTCTGTCTTCGATTTTGTTATCAAAAGCAAGAAAAATAATTTGTAGAGATGATCCTGCTTTTCTATATTTCTCCTTTGCCTGGAGTTCAGCTATGAGATAGCTAAGTGTTTCCCCATTTGCATCCTCTCTAGAAGAGTCACTGGGAAGAGCATTAACCCAGACACATGGAAATCACTGCCATGATTGTGTTAATGGAAGCACAGCACTGAAGACTTTAGAAAGGTGAATATCTAATCTGTGTTTTGAGTTATAGAGATGTCCATTTAAAATCAAATATCAATAATGTCAATGATAACCCAAACATTACATCTAACCCTGTTTGTTCCAGTTTACCAATCAACCACATCCTGATAGATGTATCCTGAGGAGACACGTAAATACAATAGCCTGAGTTGTAAACTATCAACATATAATCTACTGGCACCTTGGTTGGGCCCACCCTGTGGCATATACTGTGTGCTGGCTCCTAGACTTTCTCAGCAGGGTTGACCCCAGGGCCCCACAGTGGTAATTGCTAAGTGATACAAGCAATTATCCTTGCCCCTTGTCTTACAGTGCTCCCTGGGCACACTTCCCAAATAAGCTGCTGACAGTCACCACTTAGTTTCAGGGATTACAATCTATAATGACCTCCTTACATACGTACACACCTGGACACATACATGTAGGACCAGAAGTGTTAGCATATACACCTTTTGGTGGTATTGCAGAAGCTAATTGGAAAACAAATGTCTCATCTTTTCTTGAGCATGACTGAACAGAACCCTGCTTTGATTCAAGTTCCACTGGAGTTTGAGTAGGAGGCAAATGACTTGGGGAAAGAGTTTTGCCTGTGGGTCCTCACCCCACATGTTTGATTATTCCATCTCCCCCTTACAGGTATGTTCTCTTCCCCACCGAGTGATGAAAGAGTTCTGTTTACCAACTTGGATGGAAGACAGGGTTAACCTGTCAAAACAGTCATTATAAGAAATTCAGTGGAACTCACAAGAGTAAATAGAGCTACAAACCATAGTGACTTAGTGCCTTGCTCTCTCAGAGTGTTTCCCCGAAGTTTCCCATTGAACATTTGAGGCCCTGGGGTCAATCCTGCTGAGAAAATCTGGGAACTAGCACACAGCATGTGCCTCAGGGCTGGCCCAACCAAGGTGCTAATTTGAACACAAGTGAACCTACTTGCTATTAAAAGTCACTTTACTTAATCAGTCCATGGACAAAGCTAAAAATGCTGAGGACTTCCAAATGAGAAGGAAAAATTAACCAATGAAAGTTCCAAACTGTGGTGCCTTATTCACCTCTTAAGTTGCTTATGAATTTATTCCCCTGAGGACAGAGTTTTGGAAATTTTGTATAATTTCATTAAAGGAGTGACTAATAATTTTTAAAAAAATATAGTAATGATCTACAAGTCTCCATCCATTAGTGATATTCCAAATCCTGATCAGTCACTATGATAAGGCATTGAACAAGTAGATCAACAAATGGAAACCTGTGGGGAAATCTGAAGGGTCTTGTAGGAGGGTTTGGGGCTTCAGAGTAGTCATGGACCTTTCAAGGCTATTATGGTTTGGATATATATTTTGCCATAACTCCGGTGTTAATGAATATTCAGAGGTGAAGTAACTGGATTGTAAAAGCTGTACCCCAATGATTTGACCTAGTTTGAATGAACTAACTGGGTGGTAACTTTAGACAGGTGGGATGTGGCTGGAGAAGGTGGGTCACTGACAGCATGCCCCAGAAGGGTCGTGAACTCTGCATCCCCTTCTTCCTCTCTCTCTTTCCCAGCTGCTATGAGAGAAGCATGCCATTCCTCCCTGATGGGTCTGACTCACTTGGGGTCCAGAACAATGGACCTAGTCAACCATGTACTAAACCTCTGAAACCATGAGTCCCCACGAAACTTTTTCTCCTCTAAGTTGTTTTTGTCATGTATTTTGATCATGGTGAGGAAAAGCTAACACAAGCAGTTTGAAGCAATGACTCATTAGCAACCTGCTACTGTACAGAAGCATCTCAATATGACTAGTCTGACTCTTCTGATAGGTGCTACCTGAACATCATGCCATGAATAACCATATCTAGGCTCTGGGTAGGGCGACTGGCCTCCAGCAGGGCTCTTCACTCTGCTTCTAGTTGCTGCCACATAGTGGGAATGTGCCAACAACTCAACAACCAACTGATGCTGAGTAATAAAACCTAGTTCCTTTACCTTAAGCTTCAAGTTGGGCCTCAGAACTTGCATGAAATCAAGCCGAGGCTAGGACTTCTGACACAATGCTCTTACTTGCCTTCCGCCCTTACTTTTCCCTCTTTCTATTCCCTCATATCCTTAAGAGTTCCTCCTGGGAGCACACAGAACCTGACCTCAGGATCTGATTCTCAAAGATCTGCTCTAACCAAATTTCAAGCCACAGTCCCTTCTATTCTGAATATCATGGATGCCATTTCTTTCTCTCCTGCCTTCCTAAGGAAGCTCCATTGATCCCTTCCCTACACTAGTCTTACTTATCTGTCTTATTGTCTACTTTCTGATCCAGAGCTTGTGTTCTAATTCCAGGGGACATAGTGTCTCCAAGCCTCGGAGTTTAGTTTTGAAAAATTGCCAAGTCTGTATCTACTGCTTTAGCTATTTCTGTTCTGAGTTATTACTGCCAAATTCCATGCAAATGTGAAACTGCCAGAGCACAATGTTCCCGCCAAGCAAATGGTACTCCTACGGTATCATATCCAATGTCTGAACATCTTTCACAGTTGTGAGTCTACTACTACTACTCATGGCATAGCTGTCATGTATTGGATACTTTTAAATGTGGGTCTCTGGCAGGAATGTTTTATGCATTATTTCATTTAAGTCTCATAGAAACATTTTAATGACATCACTTTAAGATAGTTATCATTAACCCCAATCCACTTTGGGACAAACCAAGACAGAAGTTCAATAACTTGCCAAATGTCACACTTTTACCAGGGCCAGACTAGGGGCTCTGGTTTGTCTGTCACTAAAGACTGATTCTAAGCCTACTGATGATTGTATCTCCCCACTGGGAAGAATGAGATAAAACTTTCTTGCATTGAGGGGACAAAGTTAAAGCCCAGGTTACTTTCCCCAGCAAATAAAGGTCCCTTAGGCTATGCTGATCTCTGCCTCCTGTTTCCCATTGTCAAGGCCCTTGCCCTTGCTGTAACAGCCTGGAGCACAGACTGTTCATTTCCTCCCCTGCTGGGTCCTACTCAACCACCCGCTCTCACCCAATTACATTACTCCTTCATGTGGTTAGAAATGCCAATTCTCTAATTATCCTCTTTTCTGAGATTCTCAGAAAGAACACTAATACAAAAGCATTTATGTGGAATTTACTGAAGCAAACATTTTAACAACCATCTACACAGGAAGCAATGTAATAAGTCTCTTTAGGTCTGGGGATCTTCTCCCTCCTTGAGCTCCCTTCTTACTCAGGACTCAGCTGACCACTGCCACTTCTTCCTGCAAAATTATTAAAGTTCTTGTCCATCTTTTATGTGAATGTGAGGCCAGCCTGAAGCAGACTTTCATGCAACAGACACATACCAAAGGTTTGTTGTTGTTATTTTTTTCTCAGAAGAGCTAGACTTTCTCAAAAAATAAATTTCTTAAATCTGCTGCTAAGAAGATAAGCAAATTTTTCTTATGTAACAAATGCAAAGTCAAAGAGAGCTGTCAATGTTAGATAAACAGAGCAGCCATTTGTACCATTGCTCCAGTCCCAGAAAATGCAGATGAGGGAGATGTGTGGCTTATTTTGAGGTATATCATGTATTTAAAACAATGAAGACAGATCAAATGAGAGTTAAAAAATCATGGCCAACCAGATATGTCTTCATCAGGAAAAAACTAACAATTTTAATATATACATATACATTCACACAAATGCATAACAATACAATGGTATTATTTGGATGATTGTTACAGGATTTAATTTTAGTTAAAAAAAAAAAAAGTTATTGGACTGGGGGTGAAATTTAGTGGTACAGCAGTAGCATGAGGAGGCCCTGGGTTCAATTCCCAGCAACACACACACACACACACAAATTGTCATGTGCTACAAGTTTTATAATGAATTCTGAATCATGAATTGAATTTTGAATTCTGGCCTAACACTGTACAATCAATGTCTCTTTTCATCTGTGTCAGGGTAGCTACCTGACTATATGTGCAATTGCATTTGGAGAAAAACATCTTGATCTAAATTTAAGATCTTCCATGAAGGCAAAGCTCTGACTTAATGAGCCTCCCTCTCCCCTATCTGCCCTTCGCTAGAATATTCCTTAAATGAGTGTCAGCACAGTTAAAATGATTCCTATTTGAGTACAAACATCACTTGCATATGCATTGTTGAATATGTGGTAAGATAGATAGACACACATACATGCAGAGTATACATGGAAAAATACATAACTTCAGTAAATAAGTGGAGAGACACATTTAAACAGATCAATTGCTTGGATTGTCCCTAAGCAATTGAATCAATCTGCCCAATTATTGCTTTTATTTAATTACATAAACAAATAAGTTCTGGAACCTCTTCAATAAGTAGCCTTGCAGTATATATTGCATGTGTTTGCAGAGTCACAACAATTTTGAATTAAGCAAATATTGTACAGTACATAATTCAGATGGTATGATATCTCGCAGTTAAGGAAGTTTCAAAAATGTTTAGTTACTTTATGGGAAAATGCCACAGAATAAAGCAATTGCAACCCTGAGCCACTTTAATGCAGCTCCTCTTAGAAGGAAACTAGAGTACACCTAGGTTTGCAGTTTCCACTGAAGACAGTGAAGTACTGATAACTTGCAATGAGAAGCTGAAGAGGGGATGTGCCATTGATTTGGAAGTTGTGTGAATGAATAGGTGTGGTAGGTGGACTTCAAAGATAATGAACAATGATTCCTTCCTCCCTCACATTAAGCTGTGGGACCCAATTCTTCTCTCCTCAAAACTGAGTTAGTAACATGCTCCAGTAATGGAATGCTGTAACAGTGACTTTGTTAGCTTCTGAGGCTAGAGCTCTTGAAGATTCCTCCTGGGTTTCTTGAATCCCCAAATTCTGAATGCAACTACCACCCTGTGAGAAGCCCCAGATTACTGGGATTTCCAGCATGCAGTCGTAGATGAGCTTCCCATCAATGGCCAGCCATGTGAGTGGACCATCTAGAATGTTCAGCCAACCAGACCTCCAAATGACCAGATGTGCCATCTAACTGCAATTGAAAGACCCAAAATCATAACCACCCACCAGAACTCAGTCAACCCACAGAGCCGTAAGTTAGGAGCACAGAGCTGTATTCCATTGTTGTGTCAAGTCACAAAGTGTTGGAGCAGTTTGTTAAACAGCACTGGGAAGGGAATAGGAGAGGAAAACACATAAAAGGAGTCCCTGGAAGGTCTATCAAGTCACATATGTGGAACCTATCTTATATCTTAAACATTTACACCTCAAAATGTAGGACCTAGCCAACGGATATGAGTTTAGAAAACAGTTTCCAAGATTCATTGACTTTCCCAGAAAACCCAATTAATCAACATCTCTAGTAATAAGAGAAATGCAAATCAAAACTACCCTAAGAGTCCATCTCACCCCAATTAGAATGGTGATTATCAAGAATACAAGCAACAATAGGTGTTGGCGAGGATTTGGGGAAAAAGGTACACTCATA
Organism: Sciurus carolinensis; assembly: GCF_902686445.1. Taxonomy (NCBI): domain Eukaryota; kingdom Metazoa; phylum Chordata; class Mammalia; order Rodentia; family Sciuridae; genus Sciurus; species Sciurus carolinensis. The sequence goes on from NC_062214.1 coordinate 37,615,054, forward strand.
CATTGCTGGTGGGGTTGCAAATTAGTGCAGCCACTCTGGAAAGCAGTGTGGAGATTCCTTAGAAACCTTGGAATGGAACTACCATTTGACCCAGCTATCCCACTCCTTGGCCTATACCCAAAGAATTTAAAATCAGCATACTACAGTGATGCAGCCACATCATTGTTCATAGCTGCTCAATTCACAATAGCCAGATTGTGGAACCAACCTAGATGCCCTTCAATTCATGAATGGATAAAGAAACTGTGAGATATATATATATATATATATAAATAAAATACACACACACACACTCACACACACACACACACACACACTGGACTATTACTCAGTCATAAAGAAGGATAGAATTATGGCATTTGCAGGCAAATGGATGAAATTGGAGAATATCATGCTAAGTGAGATAAGCCAATCTCAAAAAACCAAAGGACAAATGATCTCACTGATAAGCGGATGATGACACATAATGGGGGGTTGGATGGAGGCAAGAATGGAGGAAGGAGGAACTGTATAGAGGGAAAAGAGGGGTAGAAGGGGTGGGGGGAAGAAAAAATTACGAATGAATCAAACACCATTACCCTATATAAACGTATGATTGCAAGGGCTGGGGATATAGCTCAGTTGGTAGCGTGCTTGTCTCGTAAGCACAAGGCCCTGGGTTCAATCCCCAGCACTGCAAAAAATAAATAAAAATTAAAAAAATAAAAAAATAAAAAAACATATGAGTGCACATATGGTATGCCTCTACTTCATGTACGAAAGAGAAACAAGATGTATCCCATTTGTTTACAATAAAAATAAATTTAAAAAATGGGATGGAGTTGCAGCTTGAGAACCTTGAATGTTTAAATTACCAGATAATATTTAAATTACTGGATACCTTTGGAACTCTTCCCTTAAACAAAGCAATGAGTGTGATCTATTCATTTTATAAGTGACTATAAAGATTGGTAATGACCCCAATTGGTAATGACAGAAATTCTTCAATTGGTATGCGACTCTCAGTTATTTCATGAGCCAGGTATAGAGAGATAAGTACTGTCTGATCTCAATTATTCTGAATTTACAGAAGTGGATACTAGAATATGGTTACCAGAGGTCTGGGTGGGGATGCATGAGGTAAGGGGAAGTCTCTACTCAATACATACAAAGTTTTACTCAGAAGTAATGAATTCTGTTCTTCTATCACATAACATGTCGACTATAGCTAACATTAATGTATTGTATATTTCAAAATGACTGAAAGAGGATTTTAAGTGTTCTCACATAAAAATAAACAATTGCCATAGTTCTTTAAGTAATTTGTAATATATAATATAGGTTTATTTACTTAAATGTGTTAGTATTTTGGGTTTAGAATAATAGAAGTGGATCACAGTTTTCTATAAAGAACCAAGAGTAAATAAGTAAATATTGGGGTGTTTAAGGATCACATTTAGAATTCAAATGCACATGATACTCATTCTTGGTTTTCATTTCTTTCTCTTTGTTCCCGTGGACTTTTTGTTGTTGTTGTTGTCGTTTTGTTTTTGTTTTTGTTTTGTTCTTCTTTATTTTAGAAATGTGAAAAACTCTGAGAAACATGAAAAGAATCTCTGAGTGTACTTAGTTCATGGGTTGTAGTTTGATAACTCCCTATTTAGAAAACACACACACATGCACACCCCATATGTAGTACATTAGAATTTGATGATATTCCATGAATAAAATGACTGTTGGTCAAATATGAGTTTGAAAATGCTCAATTAAACTAAGTTAAACAAGTCTCTCTCGTTTGCAGGACTTCTCAGGGCTTTTAATATGTGTATGTGTATTAAGAACATCCAGAGATGGATTTCATGTCCAACACTTCCTGAACACATTTTTAACTTTAGAAATGTCATGTATAGGACCATCTTAAAGAGAGAGATTTTTCTCCCATACACTCTTGGAAACACATATTAAGATCAATGAAATAAAATCTGAGTTCTAAGAAAATTACTAAGGGTTATGTGTGAATTAATGAGAAGGCTGAAATAACAAATTTATTTTAGTCCGACAATCAGTAGGCGCTGGTTGGTGTGGTACTGTTAAGAATTGTTTCCATGTTGAAATTTAGTTCCTGAAGCCAAACTGGATTATGTGTCTCTTGTTCACTGCTATGAACCTTATCTGCTTGCTGTAAAGGCTTTGAGAGGTGCACACCAGTGTCTTATGGATGGTGGGCCGATGTTTAGGTCAGACGAAAATAGCTGCCTCTCAGGAACTAACTGCCAACCTAGAAAATTACCTCTCTGACCAGAAAGTTACTAAAAACAAAGTCATTCTTTTTTCCTTTTTTTTTTTTCAAATGTGCCTGACAACTTTAAAATAGAAACTAAGTAAGAATGGTATTTTTCCCCCTGATGTGATAAAAAAAAATCATGATACAACAGGAACTAAAATAATTGGCCAACATGATAAATTTTGGTGACCTTAGCTTTTGTTGCCTGTGGGATTTCTAAACTCTTTTCCTCAGGGTCATTAATACATTATTCTACCAACTGTACTTTTCTTCTTTTGCAGCTCTTCATTTTTTTCATTGAAGTTACAGGGATAGTATAGTGGAAGAACATGGATTCATGTTGCAACTCAGTTATATATTAATGATGCAGCTTTAGGAAAGCCATTTAACTTCAGGGAACTTGTTAGTTCTCTGTGAAATTCAAGTGGTAAACATTAAATGACATATGACATGTAGTTTTTATCATGCTGTATACATAGTAGATGATTATAGATGATTTATTTGCTTTTTTTCTGCTTTTCATTCTCTGTTGTCTCATTAACCCTCAGTTCCACATCTGTACCATACAACATTCTAAGTAGCACCAAAGATCAGCAGTATGACAAGCAGAGGTAGCCTTGGCCTTGGAAGGTCTGTTTCCCATATTTACAAGGATGACAGACTTTGTGAAGAGGATCCAGAAATTTGTGATCCTCCAGGGTGAGATACTGAGTTTCAGAACAGTAAGTTGGTGAGGAGATTGGTTTCTGCCAAGCAACTTTCTCACGCATGAGACTCTATTTTTGTGAGCTACGTAGGAATCGTCTTAAAAGGCTTTCTAACCATCTTTGAAAATCTTCCCTGTCTTTTCCTGTCACTTAAGTTTTCCTGCCAGTTTCCATTATTGGAAGGCAGCAACACATTTACAGTCAAGTCATTCTCGGATGCTTGTTTTAGCAATCCTGCAGCACATGTTTTGAATTTACATTTTTTGTATCTCTAACCTCATAAAAACTCAACCAAGGAAGTGTAAAATGCCCAAATAGCTGTCAACAATGCTTCTAAATATATGATTTCTGTGTAGTTAACTGACTCTCAGTGGCAATTGCTGAGCAAAACTTGACCAGAACCAATTTCAGAAAAGTTAGAGAACCTAAGCAATATATTTGCTGTAGGGGGAAAAACATTTCAAAGAACTGTCTTTCCAAACAGATTTCCCAGGGGATTTTGACTACATGTCTAAGAACAGATAATTCTAATGTTTATTGTTTTAAATTTGTCTACAGCACAGAAGAAGGAAAAAAATTAACTTTGAAATCTTTCTTTGGAAGTACTCCAGCCTTGCTACAAAAACCTTCAAAGTTAATATGAGAAAAAAAATTCCAGATCAATCCCATCATGAGAAGCTATGCAAGAATCCCTACACACCAGGAGCAGGAAAAATGTAGCAGCATATTTTTTATAAAAAGCACAGAATAACAAGGTAAAACTCAAAAATTAAAGAAGGTATCAATATTAGTAAATTATTAATATAAATGATCATGTAAAGAAGTCAAAAGCAAACATTCATCACCATTTTCATAAAGGCATCAATATATAAGAATCAAAAACTATTCCTTAAAAAAACACTACAAAGTAGGAATTAAATAATGCTCTTAAGTATAAATAATCACAACATAAAGTCAGCACTAAATTTACTGGGACAATACCAAAAAGCATTTTCATTAAAATCAAGGACAAAGAAAAGAATACCTTTATAACCATTGTTACATAATATTGCTCCAGAAATACCAATGAATACCATTAAAAAAGATAAAGAAAAAATTATAGTGAGAAACCAACACATAAATAATCAGGTGTATATGTTTATATGGAAAATTGGAAAGACTCTAATTAAAACCACTAAAATATTTTAAAATTAAAAAAGATGTCTGGGCACTAAAGTAACATAAAAAATCATTTGCCTTTATGCATTTAAATAATCTGAATATATACCAGAATCAGAGACATGGTGTAGAGTACATGGTACATAAGTAAATTAACAATACTATCAACAGTTAACTTAAGAAAGCTTTATAACACATAAAAGAGGATGAAAATGAAAAAGAAAACCCTGTGTTCTTAGTATCATAAAGATATTAATTACTCCTGGGTTAGCTATAAATTAAAGCTGATACAAATAAAAACACAAATAATATTCTATTTAGAATTATATAAATTCACTCTAAATTTCACGTGGAAGAATAAGCAGGAAAAAATAATCTTGATTATTAGGAGTAAACGACAAGGAGAGAGAATTAGTCCAGACAAATATAGAAGCTTATTATACAGCCACAGTAATTTAAATGGTGTAATTTGTGAATAACAGAAAAATAAAAGTCAGGAAATATGCATATAAATTGACAATTAAATATGTGACAAAGATATTTTAATTTATGGGTGGGGAAAGGGAGGTTTGTTCAATAAATGTAATGTAACAGGTTAGCAGCCTTCTAGAAAAAAAATTGTTTCAGGGTGTGTGTGTGTTCAGTACCTTAACTTTAATATCAAATAAATTACAGACTGCTTTAAAAATACTTACTATAGCAAATAAAAATAGAAAATCATTAAAAGGAAACAATTTTTATAAAATCTCAATGTGACCACGATTACTGTTAGCAGAGTCAAAAGTCAAACAATGAACTCATAATGCCCAAAAGGTGAATCCCACAAACCCAACGCTGAACAAAGGATGCCAGACACAACAGAATGACACTAGATCAGTCCATTTGTATAAAGTTGGAACGCAGGCAATTTCATTCCAGTGTTAAGGATGCATACTTACTGGGCAAGAGAACAAATAAAAGGGTTAGGGATGTAGCTCAGTGGAAGAGTGCTTGCCCAGCATGCAAGAGACCCTGGGTTCAATCCCCAGAACTGCAAAAAGTAAAAGTAGATTAAAAAATAATAATGAAAGCAATGAAGATTACCATGAAATCTTGCCCACTGGTTAGCTTCCGTGGAGGAGAAGAGGTTCTGATTAGGAAGGACAACACAGGAAGCCTTTGAGGTTCTGTCTCTTAATCTGGACTATGGTTATTTCTGTGTTCAATTGATTTACTAAGGGGAAAATTTGCATTTTGTACAAATGTTCTGTGAAACATCAGCAATAAAGCAACCTAAAAACTAAAAGAAAAGCCTCATAATATTTGTGGTTCACATCACAGAAAATTAATTCCCTTCATGTACAAAAAGTTTCTATAAATCTTGTTTTGAAAAAGGAATCCACTGGAAAAAGGAAACAAAGTATATGACAGCCTGTTCATTTAACAGTTTTTTACAGTTCCAAATATTTCTAAAATGCTAACCTTACTCATAATAGAAAAGTTGCAAGTTGAAATCTGATATTATCATTAAAATATTTGGAGAGATCATAAAGTTTATTTTTAACAGAAAAGATTTATTAAGCACCTACCATATTTTGTTTCTCTACAATAAAGATTTTTTAAAACTAGAATTAGATAGTTTTTTCCCTTTGATTTTTTTTTTCTGATTAGTTACACATGACAGTAGAACACATTTTGACACATTATACATAAATGGAGTATTACTTCTCATTCTTCTGCTTGTACATGATGTAGAATTACCCCAGTTGTGTAGTCATATATGCACATAGAGTAAAAATGTCCAATTCATTCTACTGTCCTTCCTACCCTCATGCCCCCTTCCATCTCTTCACAGAGAAAACAGTCAACCTTTGTTTTTTTAGAATTGGCTTATTTCACTTAGCATGATATTCTCCAGTTCCATCCATTTACTGGCAGATGCCATAATTTCATTCTTCTTTATGGCCGAGTAATATTTCATTGTGTATATGTACCACATTTTCTTATCCATTCATCTGTTGAAGGGCATCTAGGTTGATTCCATAGCTATTGTGAGTTGAGCTGCTATAAACATTGATGTGGCTTCATCACTGCAGTATGCTGATTTTAAGTCCTCTGGGTATAAACCCAGGAATGGGATAACTGGGTCAAATGGTGGTTCCATTCCAAGTTTTCTGAGAAATCTCCATACTGCTTTCCAGAATGGTTGTACCAATTTGCAGTCCTACCAACAATGTATGAGTGTACCTTTCCCTCCACATTCTCACCAACAGCTATTGTGCTTGTATTCTTGATTATAGCCATTCTGACTGGAGTGAGATGAAATCTCAGAATAGTTTTGATTTGCATTTCCCTAATTGTGGGAAGTCATCTATGACCAGCAAATAAAACCAGACTTGGTGAGCTATCAGACATGGAATCTGGCTCCTAGAAACTGGTAATCACTGACAGATTTTTCCAGATTACCCCTGAAATTTTCAGGTCCTGCTGGGAAGACCCACCAGAGTAAAATAGCTTGCTTAACTCCACACCATTCTGTTTCTCACAGAAGAAGCTCCTACCAGTCCTCCTTTGATCTGTACCTCTATAAATAAACCAAGCGCAGGCTCCATTTCTTGATAGAGACAGATCTTAGCATGGCTCAATCCCTCACATACCCTGATTCAAAAGAGATAATTGTTTCCTGTGTTTTTTCTATTAAATAAGTTTGTTAGTGATTAATTTACAGCTGGCCTGTCCTTCTTTCAGAAACTTTTCCCTTGCCCACGCTGGACTTGTACTAAGACTTAATTGCTAGAGATGATGAACATTCTTCAGCATAGTTGTTGGTCAGTTGTATTTCATCTTCTGTGAAGTGTCTGTTCAGTTCCTTAGCCCATGTATTGATTGGGTTATTTGCTTTTTTGGTGTTGAGTTTTTTGAGTTCTTTGTATATCCTGGAGATTAATGCTGTATCTGAGGTGCCCGTGGTAAAGATTTTCTCCCACTCTATAGGTTTTCTCTTCATGTTATTGACTCTTTCCTTTGCTTTGAAGAAAATTTTTAGTTTTTGAATCCATCCCATTTATTGATTCTTGATTTTACTTCTTGTACTTTAGGAATTTTGTTAAGGCAATCAAATCCTAAGCTGACATGATGAAGATTTGGGCCTACTAGAAAAAGTGGTTACAGGGTCTCTGTTCTAGTGCCTACATTTTTGATCCACTTTGAGTTGATTTCATGCAGGGTGAGAGATAGGGGCTTAATTTCTTTTTGTTACATATAGATTTACAGTTTTCCCAGCATGATTTGTTGAGTAGGTTGTCTTTTCTCCAATGAATGTTTTTGGCACCTTTGTCTAGTATGAGATAACTGTATTTATGTGGGTTTGTCTCTGTACAACTGATCTACATTGTCTGTTTTGGTGCCAAGTTTTAAAACACATTTCAAGGATATTTTGGAGAAAATTTCTTTCATTGTAACTAAAATTACAAATTGGAATAACCTCTACGCAACTTAAAGAGATATATCAAACTTTATAATACATATATCATTTGAAATGACAACTTATTTACTAGAGTCCATTCTTTAGATAGGTATATGTGAGATGATGGATAGATTGATATGCAGCATCATTATTTGCAGGATTGCTCATAGCTGCATATTATTGTAAACAATCTACATGTCTATCAACAAAGACTGGTTAAATAAATTATGAGTAACTATATAATTAAATACTACAAAGCCATCAAAAAAATTGCAGATCTATTTCAACTGATGTGGAAAGATAACTTTTAAAATTATCCAAACACATAATTGTATGTATAATGTGTAATATTTGTATCATTACAGGAAAATAACATATATTTGTGTTTGAATGCCTCCAAAGGAATCACAATACACTGTTGATTATTATGACCTCTGAGAAGGGCAAGAAGGGCAACTCCATGGTCCAGGAACAAAGAGGGTGAGATTTAACTTCTGGTTCTAATCCAGTCCATTCATACTCTCCCTATCCACTCTACTTCAACATTTTAGTTACCCCCAACTTGGTCTATTACCTAATATGGAGATTCCCTTTCTGTTTGTCTCATTTTTCCTTTTTATTTTAGAGTGATTTATGAAACTAGGGAGGGTGCATGGAAATTCATGCTTTCATCTTCAAACCCAAAATTTCTATTTTCTTTTATGCCTTTGGAAGTTTTAGTCATGCAATGTATTACTGACTAAAAATAGCTAAGAATAATTTTTAAAACCAAGATGAAAAAAGAAGAGAAGTCAAATGTTGAGCTTTTGTAGTTTAGCTTTCCTAACTCAGAGTCACAATTATGATCTAACAAAGTGCCAGGGTCTCAGAGAGAATCAATTTTACCACATTGCATTAGAAACTTTATTGTTTCCTGCCAGTTCATTTACTATTGGAACTTCCCTGAATACCTTGTGATAAAATTGGAAGATTGCCTTTCTAATGTGTGCATTTTGGAAGAAAATCCTGAATCCAATGAGATATACAGTGTAGCAAGAAGTTGAAGTGCTCTAGCTCCATCCTTTCTTAGTATTTGGCTCAGTTACCTCAGCAAATAATTATACATTTACTTTATATTTATATAAAGACAACAAGCATTTTATGGATCACTATGTACTGGGGAAATATGCCAAGCAGCCTTCTTAAGTCAATGTGAAAATATAATTTGCAGAACTAAGCAGTTTCAACTGAAAGATGGAGTATTGTGATGTAGATTGCAAATTAGAAATGTAGAGGTGAATAAAATTTGCTTTGCATTGATAGGTTTTCCAGTTGCTGGGTCTTAATTCTCCAACAAGCATGAAATCCAGAGTCACCCAGGGAAACTGAGTACAAAATGAGGTTTACAGATGTAGATTTTCTGATTCCTTATCAAATGCTAAAGGTCCCTGGTTTGCTGTAGAGAATGGGCAGATGAGATAGTAGCTCTTCTTGGAATTCCCTGCTACCCTCAGTTCCAGAGTTCACAACTTATGCATTGTAGATGGGTGGTTTGTCAGAAAGGGCCATATTCTCTAACTAGAGAAGGAGAGAGACAAGCAGGCAGGCAGGCAGAAAGACCAGCAACCAAAGCTGACAAACCTTTGATTTACTTCATTACTGTCTTTGTCTTCTAGCATCCCATGTCTGATGGCAGAAACAGACATGAATCAGATGGTGGTACCAGATTGGGCTCTGTGGCAAGATCTGGGCTCTGTGGCAGAAGACTAAGGAAACCCATGGAGTATGGTTCTCTTCCTGTCCTGTGCAAGGCATTGAGAGAAATGGTAGGGGTTCTTTTTTGTTTGGTTGTTTTATAATCCAGGGGTACTCCACCACTGATCTACACTCCAGTTCCCCCGCCCACCTTTTTTTTAAAATTTGAGACAATGTCTCACTAAGTTCTTGAAGTTAGCCTCCAACTTGTGATCCTCCTGACTCAGCTTTCCAAATCACTAGAATTTTAGGTACAAGCTACAGCACCCATCAGTGAGGGTTCTTTATTCTCAAATTAGTCTGTGTTCCAGCTTAATTATAGTGAAATTGCTGAAATTCTCTGACATATACCTAATCTACTGTCTGAAGTGATAATTGTTTTAAACTCTGAAACTAATATCAGTATGAAAAGTACTATCACCAAGAAAGACAGAGAAAGAGAGAGATCACCTCATGAACCATTTCTTTAGTCATCACCTGCAATATGAACCTGGGGGGAGCTTTAGCATTTGATGAGAAATCTGTAGATCCAGAAATGCCGTACCTGCAAATTCAATTTTGCACTCAGCTTCTTTGTGTGACTCTGGGTTTCACACCTATTTGGTGACTATAAGGCAACAACTAAAAATATCTCTACACTCAGATGAAATTTTAGTCACTGATAATTTTTTAAATTCTTCATATGTAACACAATATTCACCCTTTGGTTCTACAAATTATATTTTTGCAGATCGTCTTTTTAAAAATGCATATTCAGCATTTGCATCTTAGAATCCACTCAACATTAAGTACTGCCATTTCTGCAAGTCCCAATTTTAATTACCCCTTCTCAAAATATGTAAATTCATTATTATGGGTGAATTTGCTTATTCTAGTTTTCATGTTATACAAGGGTGTTTGCATATATGAATATGTTATACATATGTGTATAGGTTGTGCAATTCAAATAATTAGCCTTCTTCTCAGTCCAAAAACAAGTGATCATTTGCACATAATAGGAATTAAGAAAGTAAAAAAAAAATGAACATAGTATTCCCAGCAAAAGGAGGTAATCATATTGAATTAAATATATATAACCACCTGGATCTAGAATTAGCCTTCTATAGTAGACACTCAAATCCATCAACCAAACACCTGCAATGAAGAAAGAGGTATTCAGAGACATCATTTCCAAATTCTTAAATAGGAATACAAACAGAAGTGTATTTTTTTCAAACCAGAAGATATCATTTTGAAAACCATAATTGTGAGCTGCTTTTTCCCAATGAACTATACCAGGCAGCTGTTTGTGCTTTTGTTGAGCACAGGGTCACCTCTCTCACACACAAACACAAAGAAGCTACCGTTGCAAAGTTCTTCCCAGGTACTCTAGCCACCACCACCAGCAAGTCAGAAAACCAGCTGACTTGTGAAAGTTGGGTCAAGTGATCACTTGAGAAGTGATTAGGGATGGCCAATAACTATCTCTCAGGAGTTCTGCTGAACTCAGCTAATGTGATTTTGCTTGGAATTTAAATCAAATTTTAGTCTGTCCATTAGGAGATAAAGAAACTAATGTATCTTAAGCCTGTCTGGCCTCTCTCCTCCCCTCACTCTTCCCACTCTTCTGGCCAAGGTTCCTCTAAATTAATGGCAAAGAGTCAGTCTTTCTTGCTTCAGGTTGTGAGTTCAGACAAAACGCTTTGTCCTTTGTCCACCAGATGCTTTTGTGTTTGCCAAGAGCTCTATCCGAAATTGCAGAATGAGCCCATCTGCTCCATTTTCATTTTCCTGCCTGTGGAGACTGCTCATTCTGTCTCATAGCCTCTTGTCTAAAACTTACACTCATGGTGTTCGCTTTGTCATTTCCTAAATTCCTACTCATGTACCTGTCTGTCCAGTCAAATGCTATTGAAACTATAGAGGGGAAAAATCTAAATTCATAAAATTGACCTTTCACTTGAATATTATCTCATAACATAGGTGTTGTGATATAATATTATATAGACATTGTAACCAGTTACAAATTTCCAAAGAGTATCTTAAGAAGAAAATGACATTGTTTTGCATACCAATTATAATGGTATATAATGCAAGTAAAAACAAGCTGTCAAGAAACAGCAATAAAGCTTAAAAGCTTCACAAATACTTTCATACAAATGCAATACCTTACAGTAGAGTACCTCTATATGCATTAAAATAATGTGAAAATTTAAAGTCATTATCTTTAGTATTATCCCTGTCATCAGGGTTGAAAATGATATTCAGTTATTTGAATATCTGATGTAAAAGATTTTTTAAAATAACTGTTATAATGTATATAGATAAACCAACTAATTTTATTACAAAGCACTAGTCCAGAAAGAAAAAAAACTCAGTTTGGGAAATTTCCAGCTGTATGTTATTGTGTTTCCATTAACACACAGTACAACCTCTCTGGTTAAATTATAGTAGGTAGCATTTATTGCATGCTTAGTGGGCAACTGATCTCGTCCTAAGTATTTGTACACGTGTTATTTGGTTTATTTTCACATCATTCTGATAAAGTAGGATTATTAGTATTTTTTCCATTTTACAGGTGAGTAAATTGAGGCACAAAAAGTTTAAAAGACCCATAAAAGTTCTCAAGGACAGTAAATGACCACAGTGGGAGTCAGACCATCTCTACACGTCATTGACTCTTCCGAATGATGTGAGAAATGTATCAATGAGGATCATGGTTCTAGAACTCTAGGTCTCTCATATCAGCAAAATATATACACCTTTTTAAATGGAAAGAATGAGACTTCAAATTCTTTACTTTCCTTTGAGAGGGTATTTAAAAAAAATACCATGAAATACTTTATTATTATTTTTTTTAATTATAAAACTGTAAACAAATGGGATACATGTTGTTTCTCTGTCTGTACATGGCGTAAAGGCATACCATTTGTGTAATCATAAATCTACATAGGGTAATGTTGTTTGATTCATTCTGCCATTTTTTCCCTTCCCCCCCTCCCCTCCCACCCTTCCCCTCCATCTATACAGTCCTTCCTTCCTCCATTCCTGCCCCCCTCCCTAAACGCAACTCCAACCCCAACACTAACCCTTCCCACCCCCCATTATGTGTCATCATCCACTTAGTAGCGATATCATTCTTCCTTTGGTTTTTTGAGATTGGCTTATCTCACTTAGCATGATATTCTCCAGTTTCATCCATTTGCCTGCAAATGCCATAATTTTATCATTCTTTATGGCTGAGTAATATTCCATTGTATATATATACCACATTTTCTTTATCCATTCATCAATTGAAGGACATCTAGGTTGGTTCCACAATCTGGCTATTGTGAACTGAGCAGCTATGAACATTGATGTGGCTGTATCTCTGTAATATGCTGATTTTAAGTCCTTTGGGTATAGACCAAGGAGTGGGATAGCTGGGTCAAATGGTGGTTCCATTCCAAGTTTTCTAAGGAATCTCCACACTGCTTTCCAGAGTGGCTGCACTAATTTGCAGCCCCACCAGCAATGTAAGAGTGTACCTTTCTCCCCACATCCTCGCCAACACCTGTTGTTGGTTGTATTCTTGATAATTGCCATTCTAATTGGGGTGAGATGGAATCTTAGGGTGGTTTTGATTTGCATTTCTCTTATTACTAGAGATGTTGAACATTTTTCCATATGTTTGTTGATTGCTTGTATATCTTCTTCTGTGAAGTGTCTATTCATTTCCTTAGCCCATTTGTCGATTGGATTATTTACATTCTTGGTGTAGAGTTTTTTGAGTTCTTTATAGATTCTGGAGATTAGCGCTCTATCTGAAGTATGATTGGCAAAGATTTTCTCCCACTCTGTAGGCTCTTTCTTTGCATTGCTGATAGTTTCCTTTGCTGAGAGAAAGCTTTTTAGTTTGAATCTATCCCAGTTATTAATTCTTGCTTTTATTTCTTGTGCTATGGGAGTCCTGTTGAGGAAGTCTGGTCCTAAGCCGACATGTTGAAGCTCTGGACCTACTTTTTCTTCTATAAGATGCACTGTCTCTGGTCTGATTCCGAGGTCCTTAATCCATTTTGAGTTTAGTTTCGTGCATGGTGAGAGATATGGGTTTAGTTTCATTCTGTTGCATATGGATTTCCAATTCTCCCAGCACCATTTGTTGAAGAGGCTATCTTTTCTCCATTGCATATTTTTGGCCCCTTTGTCTAGTATGAGAAAATTGTATTTATTTGGGTTTGTGTCCGTGTCCTCTATTCTGTACCATTGATTTACCTGTCTATTTTGGTACCAATACCATGCCGTTTTTGTTACTATTGCTTTGTAGTAGAGTTGAAGATCTGGTATTGCGATACCCCCTGCTTCACTCTTTCTGCCAAGGATTGCTTTAGCTATTCTGGGTTTTTTATTCTTCCAGATGAATTTCATAATTTCTTGCTCTATTTCTGTAAGGTACATCATTGGGATTTTAATTGGAATTGCATTGAATCTGTATAGAACTTTTGGTAGTATGGCCATTTTGACAATATTAATTCTTCCTATCCAAGAACATGGGAGATCTTTCCATCTTCTAAGGTTTTCTTGAATTTCTTTCTTTAGTGTTCTGTAGTTCTCATTGTAGAGGTCTTTCACCTCTTTTGTGAGATTGATTCCCAAATACTTTATTTTTTTCGAAGCTATTGTGAATGGGGTAGTTTTCCTAATTTCTCTTTCTGAAGATTCATCGCTTATATATAAAAATGCCTTAGATTTATGTGCATTGATCTTATATCCCGCTACTTTACTGAATTCACTTATGAGATCTAAAAGTTTTCTGGTGGAATTTCCTGGTTCCTCTAAGTATACCATCATATCATCAGCAAATAGGGATACTTTGAGTTCTTCTTTTCCTATTCATATCCCTTTAATTTCTTTGGTCTGTCTAATTGCTCTGGCTAGAGTTTCAAGGACGATATTGAATAGAAGTGGTGAAAGAGGGCATCCCTGCCTTGTTCCAGTTTTTAGAGGGAATGCTTTCAGTTTTTCACCATTTAGAATGATATTAGCCATGGGTTTAGCGTAGATGGCCTTTACAATGTTAAGGAATGTTCCCACTATTCCTATTTTTTCTAGTGTTTTGAGCATGAAGGGGTGCTGTATTTTATCAAATGCTTTTTCTGCATCTATCGAAATAATCATGTGATTCTTGACTTTAAGTCTATTGATATGGTGAATGACATTTATTGATTTTCTGATGTTGAACCAACCTTGCATCCCTGGGATGAAACCCACTTGATCTTGGTGCACTATCTTTTTAATATGTTTTTGTATGCGATTTGCTAAAATTTTGTTGAGAATTTTTGCGTCGATGTTCATTAAGGATATTGGTCTGAAATTTTCTTTCCTCGATGTGTCTCTGTCTGGTTTAGGAATCAGGGTAATATTGGCTTCATAGAATGAGTTTGGGAGAGTTCCCTCCTCTTCTATTTTCTGGAATACTTTGAGAAGTATTGGAATGAGTTCTTCTTTAAAAGTTTTGTAGAACTCGGCTGAGAACCCATCTGGTCCTGGACTTTTCTTTGTTGGAAGGCTTTTGATGACTTCTTCTATTTCATTACTTGAAATTGGTCTATTTAAATTGTGTATGTCCTCCTCGTTCAGTTTAGGCAATTCATATGTCTCTAGAAACCTGTTGATGTCTTTGAAATTTTCTATTTTGTTGGAGTATAGATTTTCAAAATAGCTTCTAATTATGTTTTGTATTTCAGTCGTGTCTGTTGTGATATTTCCTTGTTCATTCCGAATTTTAGTGATTTGGGTTTTCTCTCGTCTTCTCTTTGTTAGTGTGGCTAAAGGTTTATCAATTTTGTTTATTTTTTCGAAGAACCAACTATTTATTTTGTCAATTTTTGTATTGTTTCTTTTGTTTCAATTTCGTTGATTTCAGCTCTCAGTTTAACTATTTCCTGTCTTCTACTACTTTTGGTGTTGGTCTGTTCTTCTTTTTCTAGGGCTTTGAGCTGTAGTGTTAGGTCATTTATTTTTTGAGTTTTACTTCTTTTATTAAATGCGCTCCATGAAATAAATCTTCCTCTAAGTACCGCTTTCATAGTGTCCCAGAGATTTTGATATGTTGTTTCTTTGTTCTCGTTTACCTCTAAGAATTTTTTAATTTCCTTCCTAATATCTTCTGTTATCCATTCATCATATAGTAGCATATTGTTTAATCTCCAGGTGTTGGACTAGTTTCTGTTTTTTACTCTTTCATTAATTTGTAACTTCAATCCATCATGATCTGATAGAATACAAGGTAGTGTCTCTATCTTCTTGTATTTGCTGACATTAGCTTTGTGGCATAATATATGGTCTATTTTAGAGAAGGATCCATGTGCTGCTGAGAAGAAAGTGTATTCGCTCTTGGTTGGATGGTATATTCTATAAATGTCTGTTAAGTCTAAATTATTGATTGTGTTATTGAGATCTATGGTTTCTTTGTTCAATTTTTGTTTGGAAGATCTGTCCAGTGGTGAAAGAGGTGTGTTAAAATCACCTAGTATTATTGTGTTATGGTCTATTTGGTTTCTAAAATTGAGAAGGATTTGTTTAACATACATGGATGAGCCACTGTTTGGGGCATAGATGTTTATGATTGTTATATCTTGCTGATTTATGCTTCCCTTAAGCAGTATGAAATGTCCTTCTTTATCCCTTCTAACTAACATTGGCTTGAAGTCCACATTATCTGAAATGAGAAATACTTTATTCTTATACCCTATTGTCTCAGAAAGGAGGGAGATTTTAAAATCAAGATGTTGAAAAGTTTTAATAGCAGAATAAATTTAGCTTTATGGAAAGTCACAACACTGTCTTTTTATTTCTTTCTGCTATGAGCTAAACAAAAATATTGGCACATTTTGGCATCAATTCATAGACTGATAGCTCATGAATAGCATGTTCAAAAAAATTTTTTTGGCCCATGTGAAACTAGATTCATCTATCAGAATTTCACTTTGGGTTGCTAAGTTTCAAAAGGCTATACAACAGCTCATCTTCTTTAGTTTTTGAACTATGTATCTCTCCTTTTCCCTTGGTCAGTATCATTCACCTAGGATTTTTCCCTATGATTTCCAGTATAGAACCTACATTTATAGTTATTTTTTAATTAGTACATTTTAGATATATATCAAGATGCTGGTATAGGACCTATTTAATATGACTTTGAAAACTAATATCCATTCAATCAGAGGGTTTTTAAAAATTATTTTTCCCCTTTATTTACCACCGAGGAATTTATTAACTACTGGTCCAAACTCCTTTTAAAAGAAAAATGACAAGGACAATATGAAGTCAATCTGTTAATAAGGCACAGGGGCCATGTGATTCCACAAACCCAACCTGTACTGACATTAGAGGGATAGAGTCAAAGGAGCAGAGACCTGGCATGTCCTACTGAAAATCCAACTTCCGAAGTAAGAGCCAAAGTGTTGGAACTGAAATCCAACACGATGTGTCATTGCTTCTGAAAAGTTGATTTGACATCTAATTCTGATTTAGTCATTGTTATTTCTCTTTCATATACTGTTTTGGATAGAAATTCATAGGCGTAATGTTAAGAAGCTATGAAAGAATAATTTTAAACAGAAATGGGGTGGTCAAAAGAACTGTTAAATTACTACTTCAATTTTACTAAACGATTTCTCACAATTGTTCTAAATTCAAAGTGGTGACTTGTGACAAATAAGCAATACTTTTTGGACAAGTTCTGTTCTTTCTAAAATGCTTCCTAACATTTGAGCTTGTGATTAGCTAAAATAGATTCTCTGACTCAAGGCAAAATTATCTTCTGTTAGCCTTGACATCAGAGCGGGTGGAGGAAGGAGACTTTGTGTTCCATAAGTTGTCAGAGAAAGAAAACAAATCACTTAAATCTATGACTAGTTACTAGCTGGAATGTGTTATAATAATCACAGACCTTGGTGAAAATCAATTAAGTGCAATGCTTTTTACTTCACTACCTTTGATCCTCATAGCAAGTAAGAAAATAGGTCTTATTATTACTCTTTCTTAGATAGAAACCAAGGCATCAAGAAATTATATATGCTCCAAATCTAATTGCTAATAAATATTGGAGACAGGATATGAAACAAAGTCATACTGGTTCTAAAACCCAGGCTCAATCTCCTACCAACCCATAGTTTTCTAAGCTATAATTTATGATACACTTCAACGAAATGAAAAGTTTGCCTGGAGCTCTAATAAGGAAAGCAGATAAGAAAGCCTCCAGGTGAACAGAGAGAAAATAGTCCACGGTCTTATTGCTTACATTCCTTCCCCATGTCTCAACCTCCCTGCAGCAGGCCCAGGTGCTTTCATGAAGAGTTGTCACTCCGAGGGAAAACCCTGTTTTAAGCTTCCTATCTCACTGACATCTTCCACCATAAACATGAACATCCTTATGCCTATCAAGGGTCACAGATTCAGTTGCCTGTAGATGCTCGCAACAAAATCCTGGTGCACTGTGTCAGTAAATGGAAGTTTCCTTTCCTTCCCACCCGTGATTTTTAAAGGCATAGATTTCTGGAAACGAATGCGATTTTTGTTTTCAGTTTTAATTTCTTAATCCAAATTCCAATTTCAGAATATTAAATAATAAGATTAATGAAAGCCCATTTAAACCTTGGTAGTCAAGGAAAAGAAGAGAAGGACCTTGTTTATCAAGCACTAATGATACAGCACTGAGAAAGCTGGTGCTATTTGTATTTGTGTGTACTTTCCATGAGTACATGGTATATAAGCATATTTCAAAGTTAGTAAGTATGCACATGAATATAAAAAGTAAAATTAAGCTACCCTATGTTTTCATAGGTCAGATAACTGGTGATGGAGGAATGATTTAAACTAAGCAAAAAAAAAAAAAAAAAAAGGAAATTTAAAAAATTTTTAAAAAAAACATGATGTGCTAAAAAATTCTCCCCTGGTGGGTTCAATCCCCAGTACCACACACACACACAAAAAAAAAAAAAAAAAAAAAAAAAAAAAAATTCTCCCCTGGCAATGCTGGTTAGGGGCAGAATGATGTTATTTAAAATTCATCTCTCATTAAAAGAAAAAGGAGCTTGCTTCTTCCGAGTTTCTGTATATTTGTATCAGGGCTCCACTGGCATTTTCCTGGTGGTGTTTATGAATCGTAATGCCGTTCCACTGCAGCTTCTGACACACTCATTAATTTGTTCCCAGCGGCAGTTCATTACTAACATCACAGCAAAACATGCTCTCTCCCTGGGCACTGAGGGTCCACCGGAAATTAAGCAGACAGGGCTGCAAAGCCCCTCAGAGCAGCCAGCCAGCTCCATCTCCTGCAGCAGGCTGGAGGCAAGCACAAGAAGGCGGCAGGGATGAAAGCAACGTGCCTTCCTGGGTGCCTCTGTGCCTTCCACGTCTTCAGCTGACAGGAGCAGCCATTCCTTGAAAGGGAGGAGATCTTGCTGTCTCAGTCACAGGTCTTCTCTGATCTGCCTGCTCTTGATGGGTGGAGAAAAGAACACTTCAGATTTATAGAACAGGGAAGCTTTTTCCTTGCTTTCAACTGTGGGTCTGCTTCCCGTGTGTACCGACCTTTCCTGGTCAATGGGGAGTATTGAGCTGAGTTGGAGCACTTGGCCAGAATCTCCTTGGAGAGGATATTAAGGAAGCCGACAGACTCCACAGGAACCAGCAGAGCCTTGCAGAATTTAGCTTCCCAGAAAGTCCTACTTTTAAAAGAAAATTAGGGTTCTTAGTAAGAAGCTAGATTGAGGGAAAAGTGGAGTTGTCTGTGAATTCTTTGTTGTTGGTTGTAATCTCATAGGACCCTGGGTCATGGCATGTCAGTACCATATTAAGAAGCAGGAAAAACCCAGCTCCTAACCATGACCTAAGTACATTCTGAAGTCCGATGTGCAAAATTTTCAACCCCTTCTAATGAACTGTTGATCTAGATCAGGAGACTTGTATATATCTGTGAAAGGAGATTTTCAAGGGGCTCAGCCAAAGCCAGAGGACTCGCCCTTGGCTCCTATCTCTTCCCTACATTTGAGCTATCAGCAAATTTGACCAGCTTTATCTTCAGAATACCACAGTCAGACCACTCACAGTTTGCTGTGTCCACAACTTTCATCCCAATTCCAGCCCAAGCCATCACATTCTCCCCTTGGACCTCTGAAAGAAACTCTTCATTGGTTTCCTGCTTCCCTTCTTGCTTCCCCTCATCTGACCATTCATAGCACACAGGATTGTTGGTTAAAATGCTAAGTTGAGTTTGCGTCAGCCTCCTGGTCAACACCCTTTCTGACTTTAAGCAGAGTAGAATCCAAAACCCTCACAGCTACCAGAGCAAACTCAGTGATCTGGGACCTCAGTGATGTGGGGCCCTGGTCTTCCCATTGCTCCCACTGTTCCAGGTACACCTCACTCTATATGGGAACATGCACAACAGGTTTGCTCCTAGCTTAAAACACTTTCACTCTGTTCCTGCCTAAAACACTCTTTCCTGGGAATCACCAACAGTTCATATCTTCTCTTCACTAGAGTTGAGCTGAGATAAAATTTGTACTGACAACCCTTCCTGAACTACCTAATCTAACCACCCTATTTAAAATAGAGTCTGCATGTGCATGTACCCCTGTGTGTATGTACATACTGTCTCTTTCTATGCTTTATTGTTCTTGATCGACTCATCATCCTTTTCTGTATATCCTTTTATTTGATGCCAGGGATTGAACCCATGGGTGCTTAACCACTGAGCCACATCCCCAGTCTGTTTTTATATTTTATTTAGAGACAGGGTCTTGAAAAGTTGCTTAATGCCTTGCTGCTGATACTGGCTTTGAACTCACAATCCTCCTACCTCAGCTTCCCAAGTCACTGGGATTACAGGCATGCATCACTGCACCTGGCTCATATATCATCTTTGATAATTTTCCTATCATCTGTTGTGTGCTTCTGTTCCTAATTATAGTATAAACTTCCCAAGAATATAGACTTGGTCTGTTTGATTCTCTATTCCAGTGCCCAAAATAGTGTATGACTCATATGAGGTGTTTAATAATTACTTACGGAAATGACAGCATGAATGAATTAGTTCAGATATTATGAGAACTGTTTTGCTATGATGAAGCTATTAGAAAAATAATTAATTGACTTTCATGATTCATAAGGTAGACTTGACCTCAGTTGACAGGTCCAGGCAGACAACCACATTAACTAACGTGTCATGAGAACAACCCTAGGTTGTATGACTAAATCCTCTGTGATTCTATAAAGAGTTTCCCTGCCTCCCACAGAGAAGGAGCCACCCCTTAAAACTTATTATGAAGCGAAAAGGCTAAGTGAATAATTTATATGCTACCTGTGCTCTTCTTCGTTCTAGTGTTTTCAGTATTCCACCTCTCTTGTTTCCTCAACTATGTCTCAGACAATAATTTCATGCCATAGAGAATATGAATCTAACAGATGAATTTCCATCCAGGGTACAGTTTCCTTACTACTGATGTGGAGAAAAACATAAACAAAGCTACAGTAAAGCTTTTTTTCTGAGGTTGAGAAAAGCCAGCAGAAGCACAAGAGAGAGTCAGGTAAAACTTATTTAAGCAATGGAAAAATAGATGAACAGACCTCATTTTCTTTTAAAAGTTGCCTAATGTTCAATAGTATGTATCAGTTATAATGTATTCAATCCTAACCTTGTTGATACATTTTCCAGCTTACTTTCTATTTCCTTCCTCTGCAGAGATGTAATAAACACTATCCCACATATATCATTACTGTCTTTTGCTTTTATTTCTGTGAGCAAAATTCCCCAAGGTAGGATTTCTTGCACAATAGCATCAACATTTTTTAATTTTAAACAATATTTCTAGGTATTATTCCCAAATAGGTTAGCAACTTATTTCCCGTCAGAAATGCATACATGTCCAATCACCTTGCCTTTCAAAAAGCTCTTCTTACCACATTGGATTGCAAATCTGTTAACTCAAAAGTGGTAATTTTTTCATAATTTTTCTTTTCCTGCATATGGTTAGGCAACATTTTCTAACTTTATAGATTGTTTTTCTATTCTTTTCCAAATCACCTATTCATACTTATTGGAGTTATTCACTTTTAAAATTTAATTGTTTAAGGAGATTCTTGAAACAGTAGGATCAGTAGCCTCCTTCTTGTCATTACTATTGTATTACATTAATAATATACATAGTTTAAATTTTCACTCTACTAGTGGTACATTTGCTATACTCATTTTTTATGTTTATATAGTCAAATATCTGTATTTTATGATGGTTTCTGAGATTTCTTCCTTACTTAAGAATCCGCCATCATCTCAAATTTATGAATTTGTCTTGATTGTTATTTTTGTTTAGTTCTCTAATCTGTCTAGAATTTACATTTGTATGAAGAGGAAGGGAGCTCACGATTTCTTCCATGTAGGTAATGCAGTGAATAAACTAGCACTAATGTAGTGAATGAACTATCCTGAGTTAAAATGCAATCTTAT
Organism: Sciurus carolinensis; assembly: GCF_902686445.1. Lineage (NCBI taxonomy): Eukaryota > Metazoa > Chordata > Mammalia > Rodentia > Sciuridae > Sciurus > Sciurus carolinensis. The sequence goes on from NC_062214.1 coordinate 37,636,827, forward strand.
TACAATAAATTCCCATGCATATCTGGTTGTAATTTCTGTTCTCCCAGGTACTCTGACAGAAGCAACTTCCTTGAGAACCATTCAGATCATCTGAAATAAAATGTAATTTGTTGACAGAACCTGACAAGATAGTGGCCCATATGCTTTGTCAAACTTTCAGGAAGAAAGTTCTCGGACTTCATTTGTTGATAATTCAAGTTCCTTGATGAGATATGCATTAGAGCCTTACTATGCACTGGACAATTTTCTAAATGCTTTTGGTAGATTTCTTTTTTGACTCCTTATATTAACTGCACAGGGCAAGTATTATTTTAATCTCCATTTTCTGTATTAAAAGATTGAAAATTAGAGCGTTTAGTTGCCCAAGAACACAAAGATGGTAAATGTTGGGTTGAGATTTCTAGCCTCCAGCCTGACCCCACAGTCATTAGTTTTAAGAGATACATTCTATGGAGGATGGTCTTTTATTTCTGTGCAATAAACCCTCCACTTATCACCACACAGAAGGTACACAGTGAATATTTTCTCATCTGGATTGAACTGAAAAAAAAAAAAAACTTTTTCATACTAAGGAGTTTAATAACATTTGGAAATAATGACTTAAAATGAGTTTGCTTCTTAGAAACTGGGAGTAATCTCAAAACAGGGCAATTTCAGTAGCTGCAAAGGAACAGCTCTAATGAGTTCTGCTCGAGAATCTTCTTCTCACCAGGAAATGATTGAAGACAAGTAGATAACCTCTCATTAATTCCTTATTAACTATTTTAATCAGGATTACATCACTGTCTCACTCTGAGCACGGACAATTGCCAGTAGGCTTTGGTGCTCAAATTCATTAAGCTGACAAGGTGGGAAGGTCCTGACAGCCAGCAGGATTGTTCCTTTGCCCCTGGGAGCTTCGTCTGGTGAAGACGTGACTCCCTCATTTCTCAGAGTAGCAATCTTCACTTCTGGTTTATTGCTACACATTCCTCAAAAGCCTGGTCCAAATGACTTCTTTCAATGAGTTCTCAAATGCTTTGCACTGTGACTGGGAGCAAGAAAACTCTTCAGGGAGGGGGCCAGAGTGCATACAGATGCAAGCAGCAAGTCAGTCAGTTTCTACAATGAGATGGAGCCCCTATTCAGCAGGGCACAGAATGACTCTGCACCTGTCAGGGTCAGGGAAGATTCTGTCTCTTCAGGTCCATCTAAGGGAGCAATAGGCCCATTTCAAAACCCAGAGCTTTAGGGTTCTGCTGTGTGTTAGTGAGGGAATATATCCTACCCAAGTGAAAATCACCAAGTCCAGTAGCTTAAGATGCCTCTGTATTGAACCTTGTAATTTTCACTCTACTTAAGAATTGTAATCCCTAATGTGTGGTCTATACAATGTGGACAGAGCAGGATTCCTGAACTTCATGGCACCCTATTCAACTCAGGCCTGAGTGACCAGTAGTCATTGGATTGGGGCAGGGATTGGTGCATGTAGCCTAATCAGGGCCAACGAATACACAAGACTTTCTGGGATAGCATGTGATATAGCGGGTCACGTGGGAGATCACACCCTAAGAAGTAGCTGTCTGTGTTCCTATCACCCCACTGCAAACTGCTACATGGGTAGCCTTCAACCATTATTTCTCCTCTCTCTTCTTCGATTTCATTATTTATAATACAGGAATAATTGAAGTGCACTTCTCACACGCAAGCTGTAAAAAATTAAATGAGTTCCTATAGGTAAATTACATATTAAGTAGCAAATTAAAAACTAATGCAAGTATTAGTTATTATCACCTCCTTGGAGACGCCTATTAGAGAAATTTCTCACCTTTTCCCATGGGATTTGAAGTCTAAAATGTGTAAGGTCTAGAACTGCCGTCCTCATCTTAGGTCTGTGGGGAGAGCAAGTGTCTGAAAAAAAAGCAAACGAGAGAGAAGGGAAGAAATGTGAATAGAGTGCAAACTGGCCCTGGTGATATCATTTAAAGTATAGATCAAGTTGTGCCTGAGGAAAGCCTTTTCCATGACATACATTACACACACGCACACACACACACACACACACACACACACACACACACATGTTTATATATACACATACACCTTGTAAAAGCAGTTAGCAGTTTAAGGCTCACAGCAAAACTGAACAGAAAGTACAGAAACATTCCATCATGTCCCAACCCACATACACGCACAGCCTCCAGTATTATTAAAATCACCCACCAGAATGGCATATTTGTTACAACTGATATTAGTATATCATTTTTCACTAAAAAACATCTATAGTTTAGATTAGAATTCACCCTTGGAATTATTCATTCTATGGGTTGGCACAAATTTATAATCATATATATCCATTACAGGATCATACAGAAAAGTTTTACTGCCCTAAATCTACTCTTTGCCATAACTATTCATCTTTCTACCCCAAAGTCCCTGGCAAGTACTAATATTTTTATGGGCTCCTTAGTTTTACCTTTTTCAGAATGTCACACGGTTGAAATTAGACAGTATGTAGTCTTTATAAATGAGCTTTTCTACTATGTATTTTGCATTAAAGTTTCCTTAATCTCTTTTCATAACTTGTAACCCATTTCTTGTTAGCTATGAGTAGTATTCCATTGTCTAGAGGAATTTACCCCTAAACCTATTGAAGGATATGGGTTCTTCCAAATTCATGCAAATATCAATAAAGAAGCTATAAACATCTTTGGGCAGGTTTTTGCATAGCCATAAATTTTTTACTTATTTGGGCAAATACCAAGGGGGCATAATTTCTGAATTGTGTGGTAAGAGTATACATAGTTTTGTAAGAACTACCAAACTGTCTTCCAAACTGGCTGTACCATTTTGCATTTCTACTATCAATGACTAAGAATTCCAGTTGCTCACATCTTTATCAGTATTTGCTGTTGTCAGTATTACAGATTTTTGCTCTTTTAATAGGTCTGCAGTGGAAGTTAATTGTCTTAAATTGCATTTTTCTGATGTTGTGTGATGTGAAGCATCTTTCCGTATGCTTATTTGGCATCTATACATGTTCTTTGATGAATATAGTTTCTCTTTTTATTAGGCAAGTTTGGTTTGGTTTTCTGCAATTGGTACTCCAACAAAATTTAATCAATTCTCTCTATGTAGTGGGGCTCTGAAGACTTTTGAACTGGCCATGGAGCCTGCATGTTGCACTGAATCAAAATACGGCAAATAAAAACCAGATCTTTTTTCCACTCTTGTCTCCCCTAATCTCCAGGGTCTGACAATTGAAGGAGGTCAAATGTATGTTCTTTAATACAACAGAGTGTTACCTGGGCCTCCATTCTTTAAGTCTAGAATAATAATGTCTTAGCATCTAAACTTCTGCATACATTGGCAAATAGGAAGAATATGTACTGATGAGCTAGAAAAGGAGCAAACTGCAAGGAATTGCAAAGTTCTGGGTCTGACTGCTCATTAGTAGGTCATAAAAACCTGCAGGAGGTATACAAAAATTCATCTGCCCTCAGAGAATGAGGAGTAAAAGATACAGCCAGGACCCTCTGAAGCAATTCAGGGATCATGGCACCAGTAGGGCACATGTGGTTCCGTATGCATTCATTTGCTCAGAAACCCACAGCTTTGCTAAAATCCCATTATCAGCCTGCACAAATCATTCTCGTCCCTATATTTCTGAGCTACAAATGGTCCCATTTACAGCCCCTGAAGGCATTTTAAATATCTCATTTTCATTTCTTTGCACAAGTGATTCCTTTGACCAAAAATGTGCATAGGCATGTATGCAAGCATGCACACACATACACACACACACACACACACACACCATTCCTCTCTGGTTTCTAAATCTTCCAATCTTTTAAGATAAATTTTTCCTTCTCCCATTGGTGCAATGGTGTGCTGGTAGTTTGTTTGGACTTCTTTCAACTCCCCTTCAAAAAGTCCTGATTGTAGCATCTGCTAATTTCCATGGTTTGAAAACACCCACCATGACCAGTTTCAAGTCATCAACACAAGTGAACATCAACACAAGTACACTGTTGTATAGCATTTCCTCCCAATAGACACAATAGTTTTCTATTACACTCTACTCTTATGGATCATAAAGTGTAATAAAGCAATTAGAAAGGAATAAGTATTGAGCATCGTCTTTATTACTTTTACTTTCAATATCATGACCAGAAAACTTAATTATAAGCTTGTATAATTTAATTTAACTTTGTGTGTATGTGTGAGTTTGTGTGTGTGGTACTAGGGACTAAACACAAAGACACTCTATCACTGAACTACATGTCTATCACTTCTGATTTTAATTTATTTTTAAAATTTTGAGACAGGGCTTCACTTAGTCGCTGAGGCTGGCCTTGAACTTGCCATCCTCCTGACTCAGTCTCATGAGTTGTGGGGATTACAGGTATGTACCACAACTAAATTATTTATAATGTCTATGTTTTAAAACTAGCTCTCAAAATTATTATTTAAGAGTTGTTTTTTATAGTCTATAGAAGTCAGAGACAGCACTCCACTGCCTCTGTGCCAATGGCACTTACCTTCTAGAAAATGATACTAAAAATAAAAATAAACAGAAAAATTAAAATACACAGTTCAATGTCTAATGATAATAAATGTTTTGCAGTTAAATGAAACCTGATCCAGGACCTGTTGAGCATTTGGAAAATGTGAATATATTTTCAGTAATATAAACAAGAAAGTCTCCTCAGATCAGTGACTTTCCTTCATGTAAATGAGGTAAGGTAGCAAAAGATGAGAAAATCTTAGGGATAGTGTTAGAAAAAAGAAAAGAAAACAGCAATGGTTGTGTGAAGATGAAAAAGAAATCTTTAAGTACATTCCAGTGAGAAAATAGCCTGTGCAAAGGTCCTGAGGGAGTGGTGAGCTTCATATAATCAGGGAGCAGCAAGAAAATCTCCAGTTACCAACCAATAGTTCATTCAAATTCTTAATCCATCTAGTGTATTAACCCACTGATTATGTTACAGTTCTTCTAGTAACTTCATTTCTGAACTTTCCTGGATTTAATATCACATGAGTTTTGGGGGAGATACCTCCTATCCAAACCATATCAGTCACTACAGCTATAGTAAAGCTCTGAGTGAAGAATGCTAGGAGAGCTGACTGAAGAGATCAAGGTCTAGGTCATGCAGAGTCTTGAAAGTCACAGTGAGATTTGCTCTTTCATGTCAAAGAGGAAAATTTTGTTTAGGGAGCAGCATGGTTTGATGAAAGTTTTAAAATATTACTTACTCCCAAACACTGTGTGGCATGAGAAAGAGGTTTAGAGGCGGAAGGGAAGGAGAAAAAGGACAGTGATCATTGCAATATCTAGTAGAAAAAGGAGCATGCAAAACAGGTAGTTAAAATGCAGTTCATTTAAGAGACCAAGAATACCAAAAGCAGCCATAACTGGTATGCAAACAAATGAGTAGAGTTGTGTTCTTATAACTTTGTTTATAACAAGAGGCTGAAGGACAGATTTGACTCATGAGCCATATATGCCAACCCCACTTTACACCAGGATTGTCCATCAGAAATACAACAGGGCTACAGATGTAAATTTAATTTTTTCTTAAAAACCCACATTAGAAAAGTAAAAAGAAACAGATGAAATTAATTTTAACTATAGTTAACCCAACATTTCCAAAAGATTATTTCAGCACTATTATGATGATGGGTCTTGACAGATTTTAAATTGCATTGGAAAGAGAAGTAGGTATTTAGTTATTTTATAAATGATATACATTTTCCTTCATGTTTTATGCAGGGGATTGCATTTGAGCTGTTAATCCTCATTAGGAAAGCTTTACTGATTTCATTCAATATATTCCCATCTCCAGATTACCTGAGAAACTTTAGAGAGGATCTCCTGCACAATTTGTTCCAAAATATCACAGTCTGTGGCAATGGAATTCTGTTGGAAAGAACACAAAGTCATTAAGCACTTTTAGCCCCCACAGTGAAGTGAGCAATAGTGGGCAATTAGGTGTCCCTCTCTCTGATCTTGGCATAATGTTCCTCTTTCTCAGGGCCTCATTGGAACATGGCTCATACACAGATTTTGAATTCTTCTTTTATGGTGAATGAGAGTAAATTCTTAACTTACACAGCTTCTTCATTCTCTTCTTTATAAAAATACAGTCTGGGCACCCATCTTTCTATTGAATTGCTGTCAGGGAAGGCTTTGCCCAAGGTCAACATAACAAGCCTCTCTGCCAGGTACTGTGGCCGACTTTAATACATGCAGAGGATTTATGTCAGATTCCAACCACTAAAGATTGAGCTGATAATCGTAGGTATTTGGCAGAGGCATTAGCATTTCTGTCTGTGCAGATTTCAACGCCCTATTAACTATTCTGAGGAATCATTTACCCAGTGGGGAAAAGTACCAAGTTGAGTTAGGGATTCCTCACTGCCCACCACAGGCAATATCAGAAATCTCTATTGCTGTCGCATGAGGAAATTAACCAGGATAGCAGATTGCTTTGACTCCTAATGAATATGAATGCACAAACATGAACATTTCAAAAAGCAACATTAGGAGCACAGAGAGAGAAAAACTGCTTTGATGTGTTATCCCTCTGTGAAGGTCCCTGTGAGTGATTTTCTCAGAACAGAGGGAATGATTTTTCAGCACTTCCAAAGAACATAAACTCTGGCCCATCATCTAGGATGTATCCCAACAGTATCTGCAGTACAGGCTTCCTTTCCAAAGATGGTTCTCTCTTTAAGTGCAAAATGCTACAAAAAGAAAAACACCATGTTGACAAATAATAATTCAGAAGAGGGTATGGGGCAAAATGAAAAGCAGAGCTAAAGTGTCAATTTCTCAAGAAAAATAGCCAATTTAACTGTTTTTGACAGAAGTGCAGAGTTTTTTAAGTGCCTGAGATGAAAATTGATCATGCTTGCTTTGCTGACTCTGAACGTGCTTTATGAGCATCAAATGATGAGGCTAATGTTTCATTCCAAGAACTGAATTCTACAAGGGAAATAAAGGCAGTGACAGCAGCAGTAATTTTATAGCCAAATTTATATGACTCTTTTTAAAAAAAAAAAGTGATTCACTCTTTCTTCCATAATGTCAAATAATCATCCATTACATCAAGAAAGAACTCACATATACTGAATTGGCTGCTTTTGAAAGGTAAATTGGTCCTGGTGGGTCACCAGGCTGATTCCAACATCATATGACTCTTCACCCCATAAAATCCTAATCTCCAAGATTAAAGCAAGAACCATTTACTGTTTTTACATATCCTAAATATTTCAGCATACCAAACCTCCCAAATAAGTTGAACTCAAAATTACTGTCATTATGGAAATTCCTCATGGGAATTGTCAGAACTGCAGATGTGATTCTTAATGGTTGAGCACTTATTCAGGACTGTTTTTTTTTGTTTGTTTGTTTTTTTGTTTGTTTGTTTTTTCTGCCTACACTCACCTGGACTCAAAATTTCTATTTATGACCCTGGTTCTGACCATAAATATTCTCAACTTCTGTTGTTACCAGAGATTCTAAAGGATTTAAGTAGCTTTGCCAGTTTGCAGGTGGAAATTGCCACACTGTCATGAAGTGAACATCAGGAGCATACCCTTTTTGCAAAAAGAGAAAAAGCAACTATAAAAGCAGAGATTTGTTACATGTCTCCCCAAATGTAGAAATCTAGAAACATTTATTCTTCCTTTACTTTTAATCCCAAATGGCTCAACAGCCAGAGTGTTTTTGCTGGTATTTTAGATTTTTTGGGGAATGCTGCCTCCTCCTTCAGCAAATGCATACTGGACCCGTATTACATATAAGACAGCACCCTCCACATAGCTGTTCATTCAGAGGTGTGCAAGGCACAGAATCACCACATAGAGTTAGACAGACAGTAGGAGGAATAAGCATGAATACTTGTTATCCCTGAACAAGATAACATGACAAAGCATTTTTATAAGCAAAGGGAGATTGACTCAAAAGTATGTATGATGATGTTCTACAATGAGAAAAAATTAAAACGGGAGTGGCTCCCTGGGGTGTAGACATGGCAGAGGAAGGACAGGGTGGTCCTTTCTGTTTCATTCTTGGCAAACGTTTGGTTTACACAGGTGTATGCAATTGTCAAACTCATCCCATGATATACTTTATCTGTCTTTGTCTCATCGCATGAAAATCTTACCTAAAAGCAAATGATAAATATTGAACTCTGCCTAATGATTTACAACTGCAGTATTTATGGAGAAACATACTAATGTCTGTAATTCACTTTGCAATGCATAAAAACAAAACAGATTAATGAGTGCATACAAGATGGATGATTAGATAAGTGATAAAGCAAATGTAGTAAAGTGGTAGTGGTAGGAAATAGGTGGGATGCAAGGGGATTCCTGTAAAATTCAATTTTTCTCTATGTTAGAAAGTTTTAGTAATATGTTTTGGTAGGAGAGAAAAAGTCTCCTATATGAAGATAATTTTTAAATGTTCTTTGAAAACATAAGGATTTTGAATATTAAAGATAGAAATAGAGGGCATTCATGAAGGAGGAAATAACAGAAGCAGAGACACTAGAAGCATTTCTACATGGTAGTTCATTAAAGGGAGAGGGTGGCAGCAAGAAAGGTGCTGGTGTCACTCCATGAAGGGCTTCAAGGACAATCTGAGGAATCTTATATCTCAGTATACACTGGACAGTCACTGTTGGATTTTCTGATCATAGTATCAGTGATATCAGTATTCCCTTTTAAGGGGACTTTGGTATCCAGAGATGACTAGGGAAATGGAAAATAAGAGGTGGGTAATGCGAATTTGAAGCAGGAAGGCAATAGAGGAGCCAGAGAGGTCTGGAGATGTAGTAGCTTAGGTGTGGGAGATGTACTGGCCACAGGGGTTGAGAGTGAAGGAGGATTCCAACAGGAGCCTAATTTTCAGAACTATGACAAGAGGGGATTTGCTGATGATGATTTTCTTTGCATGAAAAGGAAATTAAAAACAGTTAAATTAACAGAGTACAATGTGATGAACTTCATAGGAACAATTTACAAAATATTCACCAAGGGGAAGTAACAATATGAAAAGATGTTCAATCTCACCAGTTGTCAAGGAAATACAAGAAAGTTTAAGAAGAAAACATGTCACCCACAGACCAGCAAAAATGAACAAGAAATGATATCTCCTGCTAAGGAAGTTGAGACACAAGTCTGTTACAGTGGTCATGGGAGTATAAATTGGTTTTGACATTCATGAGAAATTTGATAATCTCTAGCAAACCCAAAGCTATTCATAACCTTTGATACAAAAATTCCATCTGGGAGAAATGCATTTTAACCAATTACTTGCACATTTTCCTAAAGGTGAATACAGAAGAAGGTTCATTTGCAGCATAGTTATAGTGGTAAATGGGAAAAACTGTCTATCAATAGAAGGGATATATTAAGATTTACCATCTGTATTTGTTTTCTATTGCTCCCATACAAATTACCTACAATTTAGAGATTTAAAATAACACAAATTTATTATCTTATATTTCTGTAGATGAATGGTCTCATAAAGCAAAAACTGAATGTTAGCAAATTTGTGTTCCTTTTGTGAGTTTACTGCACTTTCCAGTTGTTGATAGATTCCTTTAGGTTGAGGACTGAAGTCTTTTTTCCTCCTGACTATCAGGTCAGGGCTGTCCCCAGGTTCTAGAGGCTTCCACTTTCCTTGACTTGGAGCTACTTCCTACATCTTTAAAGTCAGCAATGGGTGAATTGGGTCCTCTGACCACTCCTTTTCCTTATTATTCTATTTTTAAAGAATTGTGGTTAGATTGGGCAAACCGGATAATTGAGAATAACACCCCCATTTTAAAGTCCCAAGGTTGTTAATCACATCTGAAAAATTCTCTTTGCCATGTAACAAAACATATTTTTGGTTTCTGGGAAATAAAATACGGACATTTTCGGGAGTCATTGTTGTGTTTACCATATCATCTCCACTGTGAGAGATTCTATAGTTACTGAAAAGAAAGATATAATTTCCTGATGCCGAAACATCTATAACACATAAAGTTAAAAAGAGAAAATCACATAAATATAGTTTTGATATAGTTTTATGTTTTTGTATTATGACCTTGTTAATTTATATAATATATATATATATATATATGCAATATATATCTAAATATGAAACTAACAAATGAACACCAAATGTGGACAGGGAATACATCTGAGAAAGGGACTAAGTTTATTAAGGGACTTATGGAGCTATTCATAATTTATTTCATATGTTTGTAAATTTTACCAGAAGAATTTACTTGCACATTAATTATGCTCTTTCAAAAAGTAAAATATCAGTTTTTATTATTGAACAACAGATGAAACAAAGCTGCTCCTTTGAAAGTTGGAGGAACCTAAAGCTTGTTTACTGCAGTCCTTTAATCCCTGACGCTCTTCTAAGTGTGATGACCACATATTTATCATTTCCCTGGGACCCTGCTAGAAATGAAAAAGGATGACATCAATAATCTTGCCAAAGCAATAGATGTAGACTGGGACTTTCTTGGTTACCTACTTCTAAGGCAATGATTGCTCATCTCTCCCACTAGAATGTCAGATCCAGGATAGTGGGGAGGTGATCTGGGATGCTCACTGCCTGAGAATATCTGCTAGAAAATAGGACTGAGCTGATCTACTTGCCCATTTTTTAGATTGGAATGTTATCTTTATGTTATTCATTTTGGGGGATTCTTTTCCCAGCTTATACCTATCAAAAACATTCTTTTATATTTATATTTAACTTTGTCAAATGTCATTAGTTTTATTTATTTGCGATATCTATGAAATCACTCTAGAGTTTGCTATGTAAATTTAAACAAGCTTTTTTTTGTTGCTGTTCACTGCCAACAGAATATCCCAGTGGTCCTAATACTATTTATAGCTTCCTTCCTGCTTTGAAATACTAACTTTATCATACAGCGAATTCTCATACCTTCATGAATCTGTTTCTAGTCTCTTTTGTTCCTTCAATCTCTTTCACTTTTGTGGCTCAACTACTTTACCTCCTTAATAACTAGAGCCTTACAGAGTATATTGATATCTTTTATGGAGAGATCTTCTTTATTGTTCTATTGCAATCATTCAGTTTGTCTAGGTAATTATTATACATTTATCTGTTTTACATGTGAGGGGTCTATATAGGATTTGATTTGAAGAATGCAAAAAAAATTTGATCTGTTCTCTTTTTACCAATGAGAAAATTGAGGACCAAAAAGGTAATATTATAAGACATGGCCAGCAAGCAACTAGAACTGTGAAGAACTGTGCTTTTGGATATGCTAGCCCCATGTAACTGTTTAAATCTAAATATAAATTAAAGTTAACATTAAAAATACAATATCTCAGCTTCATTAGCTAAATTTCAAGTGCTCAATAGTCATGCATGGTTATTATCTACTCTATTACATAGAACAGATTGGAAATCTCCATTTTTGTAGGTATTTTTATTGGATAGCACTGAGCTAGAAGTTTGGGACTATAGTTTGGTAGAGAGAGATCTCAGATTTCTCGGATCTTAGGTTAATGACAACTTTGGAACTCTTCTGTGCAGATGTAAAAGTACATTTTAATTGGAGAATAAAATCATCAGGGAAGAAAATAGATTAAAGTAAACAAGGACACATTCTTGGAGGGATGCCTGCATTAAAGAAGCAGGTGAAAAAGAGAAGACTCTAAAAAGACAGTTTATCAGAAACTTGATACAAGAACTGGGAACATATCCTATAGCTCAGGAAAGAGAAATTTTCAAGAAAGAAGAAGAGACCAATCATGTCTAGTATCTTAGTTGTATAGAATGAGGACTAAGATGTAACTTTTAAGTTTGGCAGCTGAATGATCTATGGCAATCTGTAAGAGGTTGCTATCCTCCTCTGTAGACCTGGGACAAAGATTTGGGTGCAAGAGATGTAATATGGAGGTGATTTTAGGAAGCATAGCAAAAGAGTGGGGTAAAGAGACAGGGAAAAGGAGGAGGATGAAGCAATTACAGGGTGATTAATGAGCAGACTACCACTTTATGAAACTGATATTCAATTCTTCTGGAGACCCTTTGAGGGAGTATGTAACATACTTCACTTTTGTCACACTGAGAAATAAGAAGTCTAAAGAATTTATCTACCAATTACTAGTCTCTGGTAATGAGACTTATCCTTTGGCATGTCAACTTCACAGTAATTGTGGTCTGCTTCTTGGTGCCAAGTAAGCTCCTACAGTCATAGAAAGCCACTAGGCAGAGAAATCCAGGAGCTTGAAGTAGCAAGGCACTTCAGTGTGCATGAAACATCCCACGAACAGTGATGTCACCCAGGGTAGACTGAGAGGATTATTCAAGGGAACTGGAAGCAGCTGCTATAGTTGGATTTAGGTGCTGGCAACAGAAACTGGGTTTCCCTGATTCTCATCAATAGACAATCACAGCAAGAAAGAATCCAGGTATGTCGCCATATATCAAAGATTATTCATATATCCAGATCATTCAGCTACAAAGCTGGCATCTGACAGAGGTCATTTTATTCCACCATCTTTCACTGCTTGTTGCTAATATATCCCCCTGGGCATCAGAGAATACTAAAGCAATAAATAAACTGCTGTGTACAATTTTGAAGAAATTTTTGTTTTTATTTAAATCATTCTTTCTCCACAGAGAACCTATTCCAATGGAACTTGAACCAGATATAAATTGAAGATAAGATACTGTGTCCTGGCCAAGTCATGATCAGTGAGTCAGTACCACCTGCCAGATCCTTCTCTCTTTGGGTGAGAAATTATTTCAGCCTCCCTATGGCTAGACTTCTGGAAGGCCTCTCCTGTTACTTCACCAGTCCACTGTGAGTTCCAACAATTAAACATTTTCTTCTTTATTTTTTTTGATATACTATTTTTTTATTGTAAACAAATGGGATACATGTTGTTTCTCTGTTTGTACATGGAGTAAAGGCATACCATTTGTGTAATCATAAATTTACATAGGGTAATGTTGTTTGATACATTCTGTTATTTTTTTTCCCTTCCCCCCCACCCCTCCCACCCCTCCCCTCCATCTATACAGTCCTTCCTTCCTCCATTCTTGCCCCACTCCCTAACCCTATTCCTAACCCTAACCCTAACCCTAACACTAACCCCTCCCACCCACCATTATGTGTCATCATCCACTTATTAGCAATATCATTCGTCTTTTGGTTTTTTGAGATTGGCTTATCTCACTTAGCATGATATTCTCCAGTTTCATCCATTTGCCTGCAAATGCCATAATTTTATCTTTCTTTATGGCTGAGTAATATTCCATTATATATATATACACCACATTTTCTTTATCCATTCATCAATTGAAGGACATCTAGGTTGGTTCCACAATCTGGCTATTGTGAACTGAGCAGCTATGAACATTGATGTGGCTGTATCTCTGTAATATGCTGATTTTAAGTCCTTTGGGTATAGGCCAAGGAGTGGGATAGCTGGGTCAAATGGTGGTTCCATTCCAAGTTTTCTAAGGAGTCTCCACACTGCTTTCCAGAGTGGCTGCACTAATTTGCAGCCCCACCAGCAATGTATGAGTGTACCTTTCTCCCCACATCCTCGCCAACACCTGTTGTTGCTTGTATTCTTGATAATCGCCATTCTAATTGGGGTGAGATGGAATCTTAGGGTGGTTTTGATTTGCATTTCTCTTATTACTAGAGATGTTGAACTTTTTTCCATATGTTTGTTGATTGCTTGTAGATCTTCTTCTGTGAAGTGTCTATTCATTTCCTTAGCCCATTTGTCGATTGGATCATTTGCTTTCTTGGAGTAGAGTTTTTTGAGTTCTTTATAGATTCTGGAGATCAGTGCTCTATCTGAAGTATGATTGGCAAAGATTTTCTCCCACTCTGTAGGCTCTTTCTTCGCATTGCTGATAGTTTCCTTTGCTGAGAGAAAGCTTTTCAGTTTGAATCTATCCCAGTTATTAATTCTTGCTTTTATTTCTTGTGCTATGGGAGTCCTGTTGAGGAAGTCTGGTCCTAAGCCGACATGTTGAAGCTCTGGACCTACTTTTTCTTCTATAAGATGCAAGGTCTCTGGTCTGATTCCGAGATCCTTAATCCATTTTAAATTCTTCTTTATTTTTGATCTAAAGATATAATTATTAATCATCCTCATTATGCCTCTATATCCTACACAAGAACAGTTTTGTTTCATATATATATATATATATGTATATATACACATATATGTGTGTGTGAAATATGTACATATATGGTTAAAAATATATATACATATATATGTATAAAGATAAAATCAAACCCAGTTGTGTGAAAGAACAACAAAAAAAGAAAATACCACTGGCAATTTTCTCTTTAGACTCCACCAACACTGTGTCGAAATGCCTGCATTTCTAGATCAGGATCTCAGTCCTCCTCCCCCACAAAAAGAGCCAGGCAGCATGGTGAAGGAAGCTTGGCTGTGACTTGACACACTGAGCCAGTCTTGCCTTTGCCTCTAATGGTCCAAGTGACATTGGGTCAGTTCCTCCATTTCATTTCTTTGGTGAATTGGTGAGAAATTATCCGTAAGTCCTCATCCCTACTTGTGTTCGCCCCTTGGCAGTGGGTCTTTCTCTTCCTTCCATTAAGAAGTAGTCTATGTGGGATGTGGTGGCTCTTGTCTGTAATTCCAACAGCTTGGGAGGCTGAGGAAGGAGGTTCAAAAATTCTTAGCAAAGCCCTATCTCTAAATAAAATATTTAAAAGGTCTGAGGGTATGGTTTAGTTATTAAGAGCCCTGGGTTCAATCTCTGGTACCAAAAATAAAAAATAAAATAAAAGTGATGTATTCTCCCTCCCTTGAATCTGGGCTGGTCTTGTAACTTGATTTGCCAACAGAATGCAGTAGAAATGATGGCCTCATTAGATCTGCACACCTTCACTCACTCAACATGGGAACGAGCCCAGGGGACTCTGCCAAAGGATTGCCCAGAAAGTATACTTTGTGAATGAGGCTGTCCTAGACCAGCCAATCACTGCTGACCCACCCACCAACCACACATTCATGAGTGGACCCAGAAACCTTTCTGAAGGGGACTGGGAGAATCTCCCATCTGATCTACAGACTCAAGAGCAGCAAAAAGTATTATTTTGAGCTACTGAGTTTTGAATGTTTTGTTAGGCAACAAAAGCTAACTAACAACAATTTGAGACCTTAAACTTATCATCTACAGAGAAGAGAATTAAATGAAATAACTTCTAAGATTTCCCTTGTTTTATGTATTTCTTCTCCTAGCTTCATCATCCTTTGGTTTTTAGCTGAAACAAAACTTCAAAGTGGATGTATTGATATGCTAGACACAAGAGAGCTTATGGGCATTAGTTGTACCATATGTGTGCACAAACACCCAGGCACTTGGAAATAGTCATGTGGCACATGCAGGGAGGGATACAGAGTACACGCTAAGTAATGCTAGAGCCAGAGTATTCAGTTCCCTGCCAATCAGAATTAGTTATTACTCTGGCCTCACACCCTAACCCTCTTCCCATTGCAGGGATTAGATTTTATTTGTGAACCATATTTTGATTGCTTATATTGACAATGTACCCAAATCTCTCCGTTAAGATAAGCCTTAACAATTGCCTGGGATTTATATGGTCAAATGGATTAAGCCTGTAGAAAAATATTTTGGCCTTTGCTATAAACAAACTAAAAATATCTTAGTGTTTGCTTAATGGGGAAAAAAATCCCTTCACCCAAAAGATCTCTAAGAGCCAAAGTGATGAATCTAATATTATGGGTGTTCCATTGACCCAGCTGAATGTATCTATATGTGCTGCTAAACCCACCTTTTCCTTTTTATTTATTTATTTATTTTTCTTCTTGGATGAGTCATTTAAAGGAACCAAGGTATTAGCTTCAAATTTTGGTCAATCACTAATTGTGTGAGTTGGAATACATTACTTAAACTCTCTGAATATTAGAGAGGGATAAGTAATTCAGAAATCATATGGCCAGTCTCAAAGAGTTATTGTGATAAGCAAATGAGACTCCCATGGAAACAGCATGAGATATTCTCATTTTTTCAGTTAATATTCATTTTTCCTACATTGTATATTGATTCATTTCCTACACATCATTCAAAGTCTAGCTTAGATGAGTCCCTTTTGTAAAATCTATTCACAAGGTCAGCACGTGTTAAATTCTCTCTTATTTATTCAATCAAATTTACTGAGTCTAAGCTAGACCCTGTGATACTGCTACTAACAGAACTGTCTCTGCAACAGGCAGAGAGGTACAATAAATGGTGTAGCATGTGATAATTGAACTTATCATGATATAGGGAACCCAGTGCTGTTTTGAGACATTATAAAAGTATGGAACAGGAACAAATCAGGAAGAATTTTCTGAAATATGCCATTGACATTGGGATAGAAGTAGAATCGAGTTTTATCCCTGAACTGGAATGTGAATAGAGACTTATTTCAACCTATTCATATTCCTGACTTAATTTTTCCCTGTATTTATTGGTGCTTTAAATCTATATTGTCCTATGAAATTTTCTAATAGGTTCCTTTGGTTTGTGTACACAATTAGACTTTATGCTCACTTGGAGCAGGGTCCATGTATTGTGTTTTTTTTCTCTCTCTCTCTCTCTCTAATTTCTCTTTAAAGCTTAACACAATGCTGATCAAATCTTGGTGATAAATAACAGCTGATTGAGAACAAAAGCACTTAAGTTATTTATACTGATTGCTTTTGAATTATGAGATATCTCACTGTGGACTTATAAACTAATTACCACTTTTATGATTTTTGATGTGTACGAAAAATACAGAAAAGGACACCAATAAATGTATAACTCAATGAATTTGCAGGAAGTGAACATATAGCACTCACTTCAAGAACAACACTGAGATTCCCGAGAAGCTGCTGTGTTCACTTCTAACTACTACCTCTCCAAAGGTAACCATTACCTTGACATTTACAAAGAGTTCCTTCTTGTGTTTTGGAGTTTATATTCAGTGTATAATCCAATAGTATCTGACTTTTTCCTCAACATTTTGTTGGTGAGATTTATGTTATTATATGTAACTGTAGTTTATTCATTCTTGTTGGCATTTAGTATCCCATTGTGAAAATATATGCTATAAATTTACCCTTGGTAGGGTAAATTCTTGTATGCATCTTTGTAAAGCTGTACCTTTGTTACTATTGAGTATAAGCCTAGGAAGGGAATTTCTAGATCATAAGACATAGATATTTGTCCTAACTTTGATATGACCAAAGCTATCCAAACAATTTGCACTAATTTTTGCTCTCACCAACAGTGTACCTAACTGGTTTTAGAAATAAAGGACATTTTGAAAGTCAAAATATTTCTAGAAACCACCCAGATTACAGAGTGTAGGGGTTGTGCTCTTGGTGCTGAGGAATTCCAGGGCTCACATAAATCTGTGGACTTCTCACAATCAACTTCACAGGTCTCTCAGTCCCACCAAGATCCCAATAATCTTTGGTGGAAAAATGCAGCAGAGTTTCATAATGGCACATGTTTTCTAAGATAGAGTGGGTTTTAAAAGAAATCACTGGTCTGTAAAAATAGGCTCTTTCTCCATCATCTCTCCCATGTATTCTGTTAACAGGAGAAAATGCATTTCCAAAAAACGAAAAGATAAAAACATAAGTAGGCCAGGATATCAGAATGAAATACATATGCGAGGCTGCTGACAGATGTTCTGTCTCTTTTTCTAGCCCTTCTCCCATGCCAGATGTTCCTACTCAGTGTCTGTAACCTGGGGCCAAGGGTAATTTCTACCCTAACTAGGACCTCTTCTTCTTTAGCAGGCTTGGAATAACATATTTATTGCACAGAATAACATTTACTGCAATTATCAGCAAGTTCTTATTGCTAGCGTCTGTGTCCACTGAATTAAGAACACACGCATTCCGTATAATAATAATACAGGATGATAATGTTCTCTTAAAAATTGGACAGATTGTGAATACTGATTTTTTTGTGGACCTTGAGTTGGAGTTTATAAATATTTGCTTGGGATGTGTATGTTTTTAGGGTGTCTCAAACACAGTGAGAACTCAGTAAGAATTCAGGTCTTGCTCTTCACATGTGGGCATCAGTTTTATAACACAGTGGCTTGAAGATGATGGACCTGCATCCCTCTACTAGGTTGCCCGCCCTCTAAGGACAATGACCCCATGACATTGTCAGAACAATGTTAGGCTCAAATGGAGACTCCTTAGATAAGTGTCAAACCTTCAATAATAGTGCAATGCCAAGGAGCAGGAGAGAACATAAAAAGGTTCAGATAACTGATAGCTAAATAGAAACTAACTGAAGAGTGCTTCGGTGCTCTTTGTTCATCCAAGAATGTTAAGTGGCATTTAACCTCAGTTCTAACATGAACCAGGGCACGTCTCCATATATGTTTTGAAACAGGAGAGCAATGCAACAAGCACTATATCTATTACAAAAGCTGCTTCTTAAAGTCATACTGTGTCAGGCATGCCTTTCTGAGTCACAGATATGCTAATTAGATAGGCTTCTATTGTACAAGACTTTGAAGGAATGGAACCCCTCCACACACACTTCAATTAATTTCCTCTACTATCCAATAGATTGAGTTTACTCACATTCCAGAATGATCATAAACTAAATCTCAAGGGTCACTTGACATAGTTAAAAGAAGTAATATAATCACATATGATTTAATCAAATTCATCTTAAGTTTATTGCTAAGGGACATGAGGACTGGCTATGCTTCCCAGGTAAACTCTAAAGACCTCTTGGTTTGAGTTTCTGGAATAGAAAAGAAAAATGAAAAGGCTGACTGGCATGTTGTATCTGGAAAAAATCAAAATTAAAATGTGCCTTAATTTGGATTCCCCCGTTTCAACGTCCTACTTGGGATCATCCTTTTTCATTGTCATGTTGCATCAGTGAATAGCATCAATACTTTTTTTCCACATTTTTTAGTGATGCACTACAATTGTACACAAGGGTGGGATTCTTTGTTACATATTCATACATGGACACTACATAGAGAATAGCATCAATACTTGCTTAAATGAGACACAGAAGCATTTCCCCTTTCCCATATTTAAAGTTATTTTTTCCCCTTCCAGATGATTGTAGATTGTGAAGATGAAATTGTAAAATCTACAGAGCTCCAGAATAAAGACAGCTGTAACAACAATGCCCTGAGAGGAACACTGGGACTTCAAACCCCGTGCCTTCTAATTAGCTTGCCATGAGTCATTGACCACCCATGGCTTCTTGTCCTAACCTTGTTTTTCAACACGATTTGTCCACACTTATTTATTAAGGGTATTACATTTTTTACAGCATGTTCATTGACAGTCTGCTGCTGCAAGTGACAGAAAAACAATATAATTTGTTGTCCTTCCTAAATACTAAGGGGAGAAAAAGAAGATAATATGCAAAGCTTTCTGAAATTCACAAATGAAGCAGGATAAAATCTCTGCAGAATTTATAAAGTCTGCACAAAGCTTTTGATCGTGAAGTATTACAGTTCCCACCCCCACTCTCCCGTCTATGGCAATGCCTTCAATATTTTACTGAGCCGGGCTAACACACAGCTCACACTTTTAAAGTGACAAATCTAAGAGCATAAATTTTAGATGCTTTTTGCAAAACAGCAAGGCTAAGGACAGACTGTACATTCAGAATATTATAGCTTGTCCTAATTCATGCCATTTTCACACGCTCCCCCCTTTTGGAGGTTTTTGGGGCATATTTCAAACAAACATCAGTGGTTTGTGTTTATGCCATATAATAAAGAATATCTGGGCCCATCTGTAGGAGAATATCTGTTTTCCAAATCATCTCCGTTATGGAGAGAAAATAAATTCTATTTTGAGCACAAATATAAGAGTAGCCTCCCAAATAAACATTTAGAATATGTTCATTTGGGTTTTGCTAGGGGACTTCCCTCTATTTATTGCTTAAGTGGGCATGTACCCACAGATGTAAATGCTATGTGATAGGGGATGCGAAACAGTTGGCTGCCTCCAAGTGCTTCCCTGTCTCTCCAACACCTTTTTGTTTCCCCAAGACCATGGGAGTACCTGACATTAGCTGTTAGGAAAGGTTGACAAAGGAAGGTCATCTTCAGAGTTAATTCCCTAGTATAATGTCAGTGTCCCTGGGAATTATAGGACATTCCATGGGAATGGCTTAAATTAAAGGAAAACTAGACTTCTTTTAAAGAGTTAGGAAGGGACAGAGTGTGGGGGAGTAGTCTGTGATGACAGACTTAGTGGTTGGACTGATCTGAGGAATGGGAGTATGGGAAATATGGAAATCAGAGGCGACAATCCTGAGGCTGCGTTGCCACCATTCTCCCCTCCCACGTCCATGCGAGATATTGTGATCATCCACGGCACTCTTTTCCTCCACATTTGGTATGTCCTGGGATTCTCAGTCAATACTTTCAGCTGCCACTACTGACCAGAGTGAGCAGACATGTCACTGAAATTATGTACTACCTCCAGTCTACTAAGAAGTCATCAAAAGGACAAGAGAGATAACGAAAGTGGGCTTGAAGCTAAAAGGAACAGGAAAAAGAGATTTGGAACTGGGTTTAAAATGCATATTTGCTTCTTATTTATTAGGCAGTGCTAAGAGAAAAGTTACCACTTACTAAGCCCCTACTGTGTGCCTGGTATTCTGCTGGGGGATTTACTTAGTGAATACACACCATGATTATCAAATTTGTAGGCTCTTGAGTCAGACTATCAGATTTTAGCAGAAGAGATTGCTAGAGATTTCAAGTCTTGGTACTCATCTGTAAAATGGGGATAATAATGGTCACAGCTTCTTTGGTTTGTTGAGAGGATAAATGAGATAATGTATCAAATACTTTTGGCATATTGCCTGGCTACCAATCAATGCTAGCTTATTCCTCACATGTAATCAGAACTCTATAAAAGATTATTTGGCAGCAACATTCTTTTTTTGATTATACATCAGTATTTTATATATTTTTCTCCTCCTCTTCTCTCTCATGGTTACTTTCAGATAAGAGATTCTTTTCTCAGTCACATCAAAGTGGGGCAAGCATTTTGAAAACCAAGTCCTAGCAAATATCCTATTGGGCAGTTTCCAGTTTTCCCTTTCCCAGAGGCAATAAGTCTGGAGCTGATAGAAAGACAGAAGCATTTGAGGGGACATTTTACTAGAAAGAAAATTGCCGAGGGATTAGATGCACTCTAAGTGGAAAAGAGAAAAGGAATCTTCTACAAGGAGGCCCAGGACAAGAAGCAAAGGGGATAATGAGTATGAACTTCTGTTGATTTACCTATGTGCTCCTGAAGAAAGGGAGGGAGATTGGGAATCTTTTTGTGGGAGATGGTAGCATGAAGGGAGAGCTGCAACTCCCTCTTTCCCCTCCTCTCCTTTCTGTGCTTGAGCAAAATGGAACAGACAGGACCTGTCACTATAAATGGGACAGTGGTGAACTCAATGGATATGGCTATGATAAGCCATAATCTGTAGGCACTAGGTTTAAAGGAAAAGTGATATAAGTTGCATATGCAATTTAAAGTTTGCCTCATGGTTACAATTTAAAATGTAAAAAAAGAAACAGGTTGGAACTTGGGTATAGTTCAGTGGTAAAGCCCTTGCCTATAGTAAGCAAGGCCCTCAGTTCAATTCTCAGCACAGAAAAAGAAAAGAAAGAAAAAAAGGAGGAGGAGAAATAGGTGAAATTAAATTTAACAGCATTTTATTTAATCCAAAACATCCAATAATATTTTATTTATTTCTAAAATATTACCATTTTAACATGTAATTAAAATGAAATCAACTGTATCAAGTCCTCAAACTCAAATACTCAATTTGGACAAGCTGTATTTTGAGTGTTCAATAATTACATGTGGCCAGTGGCTACTAAATTTGTCCCTATTGTCCAAAGCCAAATATAATGATTGAAAGTATCATCTCCATTTTATAGATAAGAAAAATAGGACACAGAGAAGTAACAACTTGATCAGGAATTCATATTTAAAGTTAATTCTGTCTCACTCTAGTCTCTGTATGATTTTGTCAGCCTACAGTGATTCCCTGGGCTGATTCATGAGCAAGCAGAATAAGATATACCATTTTCAGAAAGCCAATATGAGGCCATTAATATTAACAAAGTGAAATGTCACAGATATTCTACCACTATCACCAGAATCATCTTTCCTCTTTTAAAAACAGTTTATCAAGCATCAGTACTATCGTAGATATTTATTTTGGGATCACAATGGCAGTGATTTTCTTCTTCAAGGCAGGTGGGAAATATAGTAAGTCGTAGGTAGGATCTTTACTAAGGTAGGACTCCAGAGGAGCAGAACCTGGGAGTAGTCCATTGTTACCCTGAATGGAACCTAAATTTTTTTTATCAGTCATTCCTTCAATGGTGTGGAAGTTTCAAATTACTTTTTAAATAGCTGAAGATTTAGAGAAGCACTGTGCTAGCTATCCATCACTATAATTTAATACCTAAAACAATTAACTATTATTTATTTGTTTTTGATGCCAGAGATTGAACTCAGAACCTTGCACTTGCTTAGCACTGAGCTATTTCTCCAATCCCATGGAAAGATTTAAATCACAGCCATTGAGGTTCCAGTCCAAGTTTGGAAGAACCCATTGCTTTAGGTCACTGGTGGGAGTGCCAGATGGCAATGGTAGGGAGTACATGGTGGAGCAAACTGCTCACTTCATTGTCGGGGCTTCCAGGATCCCCAGCCTTGGGCACGGTCAAGATGGCGCCTGACGCTGAGCCAAAAGCGGCCAGCTATACAGTAAACAATCAGCGAATTCCAATGACTGGCTAGTTAACGATGTGATTAGAGCACGCCCCCCTCGCGTACCTATTCTATGCCTGCAGCTGTCCGCGCGTTTACCTCGTGTGCTCTCCCCTGATTGGTTGAAGTGTATATAAGCTTGATGGGTGGGGGAGTAGCGGAAGAAGTTGAGAGCAGAAGCTGAGGGAAGAAGCTGAGAGCAGAAGCTGAGGACAGAGGCTGAGAGCAGAAGCTAAGGGAAGAAGCTGAGAGTAGGGGTAGAAGCGAGAAAGCAGAGCGGCCGAAGTAGGCGTGTGCCGAGCAAGGAGAAGCGGAACGACCGGAGCAGGCGAGAGTTAAGCAGAGGGAAAGAGAGCAAGAGAAAGAAAAGAGAGCAGAAACTGAAAGTAGGAGTAGAAGCTGGGAGTAGAAGCGTGCAAGCGGGCGTGAGCCGAGTGGGAGAAACGAAGCGGCCGGAGCAGGCGAGAGCCGAGCGGGAGAAGAGTGAAGTGCAGGAGAGGTAAAGAGAGCGAGAGAAAGGGATAGAAAAGAAGGAAAGAAAGGAAGACTGTGCGCAATAAACTTCCAAAGCTTCAGACGTTTGTCGTGTCTCTCTCTGTGGGCAGAGGGAACGCAATACTTCATGAACCTGGAAAAAGGAAGAGAAGAGGAAGAGACCAGAGTCCCATAATCCTGTATGAGGGAATGTCTCCAAACACCTAAAGAATTCCCATTAGGCCAATCTCCTAAAGATTCCACCACCCCCCAATAGCATTAAGTTGGGTACTAAGCTTTTAACACGTGGACCTTTGGGACACATTCATCCAAACCACAGAAAGGTGAAAATAGAAAAGTGTGGAGATAACCCTTGGGTGGCATTTATACCCTGTAAACTTATTTCAGTTCTTTTGCTCATTCCTCTTGCATTTTGAGTCAGCAGATAGGAGACTCAAAATTTTTATTTAAAACTTTACCCAATCTTTGTCAAAGTATATACGTATACTTTGACAGGCTCAAGCAAAAATTTTTAAAAATTAGAAAAGTCTCTTCAATTTAGAGAAATAGGAGAATGCTTTAAGATCACATAATCTATATAGGCAAGAGGGAAAGATTAAATCTTATGATTTCCAAAAGAAAATTGTCAACCCACAGAATGAGAGAAGCTATTTGCAGTGCATTTCTTCATTTCTGATGAAGAACTCATGTCCAGAGTATATAACAACTACTAATCAGTCATAAATAAACACTTAACCTGATAAAAAGGAAAATGAGCAGAAGACTTGACGATGACTATTCACAAATAGCCAAGAAAATAATTTGATGAGCTGTGTGTGCCAAAAGTCATGCATAAGTTTTCATAGAAGCTTTCATGATAATTGTTGAAACCTGTAAACAACTGAAATACCCATCAATGACAGAATTGATTAAAAATAATTGCAGTATATTTACAGAATGGAAGTGAGACACAATGAGAATGCATGAACAGTTGTCATTTGCAAAACAGATGAATCTCAAATATAATATTGGGAAAAAGAAGTCAGAAATAGAAGCATATTGTATGATTCTATCCTATATAAAATTTAAAAACTTCAAACACCAATAGTATTTAAAGTCAGGATCATTGTTAAATGTAGAGACATAGTGACTATCATGTAGTGACTAGATGGGGGCATGGGTGGGGGGTCAGTCTAGAGGGCTGAACATGTGTTGTTTCTTGTTCTAGGTGTGAGTTACATGACTGTACTTCATTTCTGAAAATGTACCAAGCTGAGCACTCATGCCAAGTGTACTTCTCTGTGTGTCTGCTATACTGAAATAAGTAACTTTACAAAAAGGAAAGAGAATTACTAGAATTCTCTCCAAACTATATGCTTATCTTGGTTAGAAAATTGAGATTTTGAACCTTTCTTGCTTCAACCTTTATAGCATTTCTGTCCCTTCCACTTATCATTTCAAACGATCAAATACTTCTATTGGTCATGACTATGTTTCAGAAGTTCTTGGTGATTAGAACTTTATTTCAATAAAATATCCTCCTGAACATTTATTGTAGATGGAAATTATGTTGAGGTGACCCAAGCCTCAAGTCCTAAAGAATTAGTATCAGGATGACCCTATACCTAGAATCCTTCCTTCTTCCATTCTCAAAATCTAGAGTTCTATCTGACACCTACAAGAGTGATACTGACCAACAAATGTCACTAGCTCATACACCAACAAGACACACTGAGTCAATAAAGGAGTAGCCTCCAAGTTTGTCTGAATGGAGTACTAAAAGACCCTCCAGAATTTATGACCAAGAAGATGAAAGTGCAAGAGCAGTTCTCCAAGATCAACAGAGCCCACTTCTTACTGGTCAGGAAGATAGAGTATGTGTCCCTGCACCTACCTCTTCACCTGTGGCAGAGCCTATGACTCCACCATCATGGAGGAGCTTTCTGACAGAGGTTGTGGTTGGAACTGCTCTCCATGCAGTCTCACCATCAGCAGCACAATCATGAGAAAGTTGCTTATGGACTCACTGGACCAGCCATCACAGATGGTGGTAATGCACCACACTGAGCCCCAGCCATGAAGACCCTGGATCTGCAGCTAGCTGAGAATCTGGACATCCAGTGGAAAACTAAAAATGAATAATTGGCCCACTTGCAACCAGAAGGCTACATATGAGACCCAGCAGGACAACCTCCAGAAAAAAATGAGGGCTATACATACTGGGGTGGTGGCTCTCAGCAGTAAATTCAAGTAGGCTATCTATTTTCCTATCTCTGCCCCCATGACCCAGACTGCTCAACTTGCAAGTATAAGCCACATATTCTTTGTGTCTTTATATCAAAGATTTTAATGAAAGATATATGCAAAAATGGGGCTAAAAAGAGATTTTCTGCACCATGGATTTCATTACAGATGGACTAGAGCTACAAGATGTAGACATCAAGTGACATGACTTCAGCTGGTTCTGTTACCACATATAATATACAGCTACCCTAAGAACCTGTTTCTAAAGTTTTACATTTTTAACAGCTTTATTGAGTTATAATTGACATGTGTACACTGAATATATTTAAAATATGCAATTTGATATGTTTTGACAAATGCAGACAACTGTGAAACTATCATCACAATATAATAAATATCTTTCACCCCAAAAAGCTTCCTCATGGTCTTTTACAAATTCTTGATACCCCAGTCCCAAATAAATACTTACCTGTTTTCTATCTTATAGATTTATCTATAGAACTTTATATAAATACATCTAATATACTGTATGATTTGAGTTTATCCAGGCTGTATCATGGAACCATAGTTTTTTTGTTTATTTGTTTTTTTAGTGATTAGCAACATTCATTGATAAATATGTTAATCTCTCTCACACACACACACATACACACACACACACAAACACAGTCTTAAAGTTCATGACAGAGACAACAACACTGAGAGAAAAGACCCTGAGAGTTGTGAGAATGGATCCTTGGAGAACCTAGAACCAAGTTCCCCATCTCAGTAAATGATGTAGAAGAAGACATAAAGAAGCAGGCAAAAGACTTCTTCCTTTCTTTGCCAAATTCAGCAGAGATTCTATGACCAATAGGATGTAAAATCTTCCAGCAAAATCAAGAGAATGAGGTTGCTGGTTGCTTTCCACCAAGGAGTATGGCCTAGGTGGGATGGGGGCAGATAGGATGAGAACACTTTGAAAGACTTGGGAATTCCATTGTACAGTGATCCAGCTAGAACCCCAACTATTTTATTAACACTGAACTAAGAACAATAACAACCAAGCACACCCACGTTAATGCTAGCACAGAAGTAAAGAGAAGCAGTGTGAAATGCCCACCATGAGATGAAACAGAGGAAATCCCTGAATTGAATGAAAAATCCCTGAACTGCCTTAGAAAAAGCAGCATGATTAAATTTACCCCTAACCGACTGGGATTAAGGGCTCTCTAATAGAAATTAAGTTCAGCCATATAAAAAATAAGTAAATATTGCATAGCTAAGCACTTGGCTTATGAAAGTCACACCTATTATATGATCTCATGGGTATGCCTCAGTGATTATAATCTGGATTTTGATTCCTAATAATAAAGCCCATGAGACATGAATAAAGAAAAAATTTGAAATGAAAACAATTTTAAAACCATTATTTACTTGCCTGACACATGTATCATCTTTGCTTTGGGATAGCCTATAACCTGTGCCTGGCCCTCCTGCCTCTGCACAGCATCCAGGTAGATCCTGTTAAACCCTTACAACATGTTCCTCCTCTGCTCAAAATCCTCAAGTAAAAGTCGGTGTCTTTTCAGAGAGTTCTGGCCCCATCTGATCAGCCTATCTTCTCCCTGTGCTCTCCCTTCCTCCTTCTGCTCTAGGCACCTCTGCCTCCTTGCTTGTTTTGCCTGGAACACACTCAATTGCAGGGCTTATGCACTGTTTGCACTGTTGGTTCCTTCTGTGTGTGTGTGTGTGTGTGTGTGTGTGTGTGTGTGTGTGTGTTATTACCCATGAGACTACCCATGAGATCATGTACTACTCACAATCCCTCTGTGCCCCACCAACCAACCAGAGAGAGCAACTTCCAGAGAGGCAGACAGATACATGGTGCTTCCAACAATGGGGAGCCTGTGCTTGGTGCATTTTGTTGAATGAAACTCTGCAATGCTTCCAAGATAGACCAGTTCCCTTTTGTTGGATAAAATCTTTCTTTGGCTCTATCACTATTGTTAATCAAGTTTTAGTCAGATTTTGGGTTTCTGGAAACCATCACAATGCCTGTTTGTCTCTACTCCAATCCATGATAATTGGAATTCAATACTGGGAAAGACATTAATTTTAAGCTTATGGAGGAAATATCAGGGTAGCACCTATAACTAACCCTATAACTAACAAGATACTACTTACAAATATAAAGAGGTGGGAATAAGGGTAGATGAAAATAATCATGCAATTTAACTCCTCCATCCCTGTGCCAAAAAGAGCCCTAGCCCTTTACATGTAGTAACGTTTGCTATAATAATCCTATAAGTGGTATCATCTATTGCATTTTAGAAACAAGGAAACGAAGGCATAGAGGAATTAAATAACTTAAAAAATCACATAGTAGTGAGTGTGTAGTATAGTAGTGAATGGCAGATCAGATATATTATAATAATAAATTAGAAAAGAAAAATGGGCAATATTAAAAATATTTAACTACCAAAGCAGTATTATAAACTATTATATATGTATATATCAACTAATAAAACAAAAGAAAAAACATATTTCCCTTAATCTCTAGCACAAATTATAAATACACACAAAATCAAACTGCTTATTAAGTGATTTAAATTATAACACAAATCATTCACCAAAGCAACTGATAGTTCCCAATCACTTGTTAATTATAGAAGCTACCATGTGATTCTTTCATCTCTAGCTAAATCCGTTTGACCCAGAATGAGAGCAGGAGGGATGTCAAGTTCTTCCAATGGCTTCTTTAGTAGGTTGATTGAGAGCGACTAGTTCCTCCGTGCCCAGAGCTTTGTGGCAGCCATAGAACAGCTGGGTACCTACCTTAACCACTGACCTGAGCATTACTCACACTCCCCAGACTTACCGACTGCAACCCTCACCAAATACGCCCCCACCAATGACACTCACCCCTGCTCTTCAACCTGAACCAACAAGCATCCTGCAGTAGGAGCAGGACTGGAGAGGTACCCAATGTGGTGTGGTCCCTGTGGGTTACTGTGTAGGACTACTAGACAAATAGAAAAATGTCCAGAAAAATGTACATATAACTTGACTAATAGTGGTTCCCTCTGAAGATTAGAAAAGGTAGACAAAAAAAGATTTGGGACCCATCTGAAAACACTCACAAGCAAATATTTCATGTATTGCTTTTATAATGTTTCATAACTAAAAATATTTCACAAATTAAACAATTTATACCTTTGCTTTTATAAAGCAGTCTAGTTAGCAGGAAAAAAATAGATGTTTAAAATTTTAATTTTTAATTGATATATACTATTTTACATATTTATAGGGTACAATATTACAGTTTGATTAATGTGTAATGATCAAATCAGGGTAGCCAGCATTTTCATCTCCTCAAATATTAACAAGTTTATATATTGGGAACTGTCAAACTCCTCTCCTCTAGTTATTTTGAAATGTAAAATTAATTGTTGTTAACTATAGTTGCTCTGTTTTGCCATGCAACTCAGGAACTACTCCCCCCAGTTCACTACAATGCATGATTTGTCTAACTAAGAAAATGAATACCCTCTATCTTTCAGGCTGAATTCTTTCCATGGATCTACATTTTCTTCTTTAATGTAATATAAGTTTGCTATTATCATCTGTACAATGATTTAACTTCAGCTCACAGTAGTAGCACAGGTGTTTCTTTGTTGTGCTCCATTATCAATTCATTTTAAAAATATTTTAATGAGTGTCTACTATGTGTCAAGCACAGGGCTAGGTCATGTGGCTATAAGGAGTGAACATAACAGACTTACACTATGGTCACAGTACCATGGGGATGAGAATTTTAGCACTGAGAAAAAAAACGTATGGTTTTTTTTCACATGGGACTCTCAGTGATAAGAATTTGAAGAAGGAAGCAGAGAACTGAACTCACAGGACACTGCTGACAGATCAAGGATTCTAGCTTTATTTAAAGAGCTATATGAAAGAACTGATGGATTTCCAACCACTAAGCAATCCAAGCAGATTTGTATTTTACAAACAAACCACCTGGGCAGGTGGATTTGAAGAAAGCAACCTATGCCAACTACCTGTGATTTTCCCAATCTTTATAGGATTAAAAAGTAATAAAACACAATCAACATCAACACCCAACTGGAAATGAAGTAATCCTTAATAATTCAAAGATGATGAACAGAAGAGAGTTCTTATCCACAGAGAGCCAACTCATGTTTACCATGAATGTTTAACACGGAGTCATAGCAGCAACCCCCTACCCCCACCCCAAATTTGCCCTTTGTAACTAAAATAAAATTTAAAGAAAATATGTATTCCATTTTTAACTTAGTATTTTTTTTTCTTTATCATTAGTAGGAAAGTGGCTATCTATCTTATCCTATTCCTGTGACCACAAACCTCCCCAACTAGGAAGTTCTCGCCTGTAACCTTTGCCTCTTCCTGAGAGGTGACATTCATGCTCTGCAGGTTCTTGCAGATACTGCTTTATGGGTTTTTGTTGCTGAAGCAAATTACTATGGGCCTTGTTTTTCCCCTTTCATTCATTCATTGTATCTTGATGTTAACTACGTTCATTTCCAATTCAGAACTGCAGCCAGTTGTCATGCTTCCCCTTTTAGATAGGTGGGTTCTCTGATAAAAGATTTCAGAAGACCATGAGCTCACGAAACCTGAGTTAGTGCATCAGGCTTGTAATCAGGGATTGTTAATCTAGTGAGATAGAAATAAGGTGCCTTTATTATGCATCTGGTCAATGAAATAGTGTGCCTGTTTCATAATAAATGCCAAACTTAAAACTAGAGGCATTTGGAGCTCAGAGAGGCAATAAGTTCTGTTCATTTACCTAAACATGGATGCTCATCTCACACATGCCTCTTTAACAAGGATGTCTATCAAGAGTCATGCCATCTGCTTAAATCAACTGCAACTGGAAAGATACAGGAATAAACATTCAGGGGTCGTGAGTGGGGAGTGAGAGAAGAATGGAGGAACTTTAGATTACATAGAGGGAAATGAGAGGGAGGAGGGTATGAAAAATGGTGGACTAAGACAGACATCATTACCCTATGTACATGTATGATTACACGAATGGTATGAATCTGCATTGTGTACAACTATAGAAATTAAATGATGTACCCCATTTGTGTACATTGAATCAAAATGCAGTTTGTAAAAAATAAAAATATGAATAAATAATTTTAAAAAAGAAAGAATAAAAAGAAGCAAAAAACACCTTCTTTTGTACTCTGTGGCTTATTCTCATTTTTATTTTAGAAGAAAAGAAAGCAGTGCAAATATGTAAATAAAAGGACTGAGTAACTACTGAAGACCCTCCTGTTTTCTTACTAAACTTTCCAATTAAAGTGAATTTGAGTCTAATCTAAGCATTGTCCTGTTGGGGTGTACCCCTTGATCATCGGTCACCACTATGAGTCACAGCGGTGGCAGATAATAAAATGGGGGCTGCAGGGATGGACAAGACAAAAGGCGGGGGCCCTGGATGCAGGGATGGTTTCATAATTATGAACCTAGTGCAAAATGAGAACACAGGAGCCCTGGTTCCAAAGTGACTGAGAATTTTAAGAGGGTAATGACAGCAGTGTTTGGTCAAGCAGGAGGTCCTTCTAAGATGGGATCCTGCGGAATCATCTGGCCCTGCAGGGGACAGCACTGAGCAAGTCAGGGACCATCACAGTGCACAAAGTCAGGAAACTGAGTCTTGCTCACTGTGAGGGAAAATTCACATTAGACTTCTTTAAACAAACCCATCAGCTTCAAAAGGTTATTTTAATCCTTATTTCTCTTTATGGACAGGAGAGGAGATGAGAAACACATTAAAATATAAAATGGGTTATATTTTTAAATGATTTATTTCTTACAAAAGCTGGAGAAGATTCGGCCAAATAGTTAAAAACGAACCCATCTGGTTTGGGGGGTGGGGGCGCGGTTGTAAACTACAGATTTTCTACCAAGAGTAGAATGGGAGGTAAACCCTCTCAAGAAACAGCTGGTTTCCATGGTGAAATGGCAAAGGGAGTTTTTCTGCAGCTTTTCTTCTCTGATTTGTAAAAGTGAAATTGGGATTGAACCCAAACAGGGGACTTCAAGTGAAATGGTTGAGCTGAGACTTTGCATGGAGCACCAAAAAAATGATCGCAAAGGCAAGGTCAGCTGAGATGTCAGAGCTAAGGGGAGTAGACAAGAATGCAAAGCTCTGAGTGCTTCTAAATTTGGGATAGTATTATGATCGTTACTTACTGAGCACGGGACCTGTACCCAGAGCTGTGACAATTCCATACAGGATTCCATTTAATTCATATGTCCTCACAACAAGCTGCTGTGGCACACAAAACCACCCTCATTTTGTAGAGGGAGAAACTAAGGTCAGAAAGGTCACATAATTTGGCCAAAATCATGTTCCTAGAAATTGGCAGAGTCTGGCTCTCAATCTTGACAGTATCTGGCCTGAAAAAAAAAAAGAAAAAAAAAAGATTATTAGAGGAAGATGTTACAGAAAATGTGAGCTTTGCTGCAATAATGAAGGTAAAGAATGTAATCAAAAAGGAGACTATTCGAAAGTTTAATTGGAGAGATATTTTTACGTGAATCTTTATACCTTAAATATTTTAATTGATATTTATGTTTTCTTGTATCTATCAGAAGTGAGTTTTGCTAGGTATTTGCTAAAGGCTCATATCTTAGTTTTTCATTAGAATAAATGTCATCCAATTTTTGGCATGATAAGGAAAAATGCTTCTGTTAAAAGTAACTTGAACAAATGCTGAAAGCATGTCATAATTTTAACTCATAAGAGGAAAAGTAAGGAGGTATCCAAGTAGGCCAAGTGGCACAGAGTGGATACTTGATTTTAAAAAGAATGACTCCAAAAAGTGAGGATAAATAAGCATAAAGGTGCATTTGGTAAAAAGATAACAACTTTCTTGTTTCTACCAAACTTGTTAGTATGTAACTTCAATAAAGACAACCTGGATTTCTAAAACGTTTCCTGTATGCTAAATAAAATTTTAATACCTTCCAGCAAGGATATGTCTTTCTCAACCAAGGATACATGTATACACCAACCATTGTCCCACATTTTGTATCACACGGTCAAAAGAAATTGGGCAATTTTGACAATCATTGCAACTTCTTCACTTCTGGGAAGAATTCCCATTTTTATGTGGCAAAGGAAGAATTTCTATCTCACCATATTGTGAGTTTCTCCTCCAACCTCAAAATAGTGAAAGAGTAACCATCCATTATCTCTCATTGAAATCCAACCAGGAGCCTCAGAAACACCTACTATGATGTCTGATGGGGTCCCCTAAGAAGGGAAGCACACAGTGCCTGGGATAGGGCGCCTGTTCAACAAATGTCAAAGCAACGGTAAGTACAAGTCCCTGATTTTCACACTCTACCTGCCCAGAAATAGAATTGCATATTTTATTCTTTCAGGGCTGTGTTCTCAGGCAGCTCTCACATTTGAAAGGAAATCTGTCAAACCAATCTTCACTGAAATATCTGTTATTGATAACAGCATAATGTGCCACCTGCTCAGGAATGTTTGCATTTTGTGACCATTTTTGAAAAGCCAAATCCCAGCTAGTACACATTCTAATGGATTGTATTCCATGAAATGTTTGAACGAAATTCATCAAAAGAATGAATCTCTGGTTGCAAGAATTTAGGAACAAATAAAAGTTAATTATGAAAGATATTTTTGATTAAGGAAATCATTCAATTATACTTCAAATCTACCTAGAGCTAACTTTAAATTCTGATGGAACAGAATAGAGAGACCAGAAATGAAAACCAGATATGGACAGTAAGGTAATCTTTGACAAGATTGCCAAAAAATATACAATGGGGAAATGATAGTTTTATCCATAAATAATGTTGGAAAATCTGGTTATCTACTTTCAAAAAATTGAAATTGAACCTTTAGCATACCATATACAAAGGAAAAACTCACATGGATTAAAATCTTAAATGAAAGACTTGAAACTATAAAACTTCTAAAAGAAAACAGGATAAAAGCTCTTCAACATTCATCATTGATCATTGGTCATGGCAATGACTTTTTAGATACAACACCAAAAGCACAGGCAACAAAAGAAAAAAATAGACCACACCAAATTTAAAAAAAAATGGGATCACACCAATCTAAAAAGTTCTGCCCAACGGAAACAAAATGAAAAGACAATTTACAGATTGGAAGAAAGTGTATATCTGATAAGTTGATCTTTAAAATATATAAGGAATTCCTACAACTCAGTAGAAACAAACACAAACCTAATAAATCCATTTTAAAATGATCAAAGGCTAGAATAGATGTTTCTCCAAAGAAGATTTACAAATGATGAATACATGAACACCACTAATCATCAGGAAATATGCAAAGCCAAAACAAAGGAAATATCATCTCACCCTTGTTAGTTGACTATTATCAAAAAGACAAGAAATAATAAGAATTGATGACAGTTTGGAGAAAGGAGAGTCCTCATACACCAGTTGTAAAACTGAAAATTGGTACAACCAATTATGAAAAATAAAATGGAGTTTCACTGAAAAATTTAAAATAAAACTAACATATGAAACAGCAATCCTACTGCTGGATGTATACTCAAAGAAAATGAATCAGTATCTCAAAGAAATGTCTGCATCTCAGGTTCATTGCAGCATTTTGCACAATACTAAAGATATGTAAACAATCTAAGTGTTCACCAATGGATGAATGGATTAAAAATATGGTATAAATCAGTCATAAAAGAGAAGGAGGGACTGGGGGTATAGATCAGTGGTAGAGCACTTGACTAGCATGCAGAGATCCTGCTTTAGATCCACAGCACAAGGTGTGGTGGTGGTTTGTGGGGAAGGATCCTGCCATTTATGACAACATATGAACATAGCATAGTGAGCCTGGAGGACATTATGGTAAGTGAAATAAATCAGAGAAAGACAACACTTCATGATCCCAATTGTATGTGGAATCTCAAGAAGTCAAACTAATAAAAGCAGAAAATAGAAAGATGACTGCCAAGAACTTGGGTAGGGGGAAATATTTCTCAAAGGATATACATTTTGAGTTATAAAATTAATATGTTCTAGAGATTAATGTATAAAATAATAACTGTAATTAATAATACTATAGCATTTATTTGAAAGTTGCTGAAAGGTTAGATCCTAAGTGTCCACCCTACTCCACAACACACACAATGTTAAGTGTGTGAGGTGATAGATGTGTATTTAACATCATACACCTTAAATATATACAATTGTTTTATCAATTATTCATCAATAAAGTTTGAAAAGAAAAAAAACTAACCTCTGTCCTACATCTGAATGGAATTCCTTCCAGCAAACTGTAATCTACTCTCCACTGCTCAAAGGAGAACTGGCAAAGTGCACTGCTTTCCTTACACAAAACTTTCCATATATTGGAGGATTATAGTACTGCAGTAATGAAGAGATTGATTTATTATCCAAGTGAAATATTTCCACACACGACCTTCTGCTGTGAAGTGTACAAAGCAATCAAAATACATAAAGTTAATATTGTTTTAAATTAACTTAAACTACATATTTAATTGCTATGCCTTTACTTGATAGCAATTATACAAAAAACTCTTCCAATCTTCATTATAGAATATGATTTAATAAAATGTGGGTTCTTAGACTTGAGTTTTTTATAAAATTTTGAGTTTTTAATAATTTTTTAATTAAGTGAAATGTAAAATAAAATTACTCTGTACTTGAGTTTGAAGGAGCTGCTCTCAAGTTTGGGAATGTCTTAGCTCTAGGACCTTGGTCTGTAAATTTAACCTCCCCGAGTTTCAGTTCCTTCTTGGCAAGATAGGGCATTTAATTATTTAAGATGATGTATCACTTACTCTGGGTCAGGAACTGGTTGGACTGCTTTGACAATGCAAATTCATTTAATCCTCATGGCAACTACTGGGGACAGAGCTATTATTAGTCTTCTTCGGCAGATGAGGAAACCCAGGAACAGAAAGGTTAAGAAAGATGCTTCAGATTCTCAGCTGACAGGCAAGAGAACTTCAACTCAGGCTGTCTGGCTCCAGCATTTGAGGTCTTAACACCCACCTACCCTTCACAAGCTAGAATCATGGGCAATGGGAGCAGGAAGATCTCCATATCCCCAACTAAGGCTTACCTCACAAGGGGAAAGTGAGCTGCGTGACACACACGCCCTGCACCACACTTGAGGGAGGGATGAGGAGAGTCCTCATTACATTTGCAAGTGTTTGGGTCCCTTTGGAAGGAGTTCATGAAACAGGAATGCAATTTATACAGGAAGTAATCCAAAAAAATTTAAAATTTGTAAAGAAGTAATCAAAACAAACAATAACAGCAATTAAAAAAAAAAAACTAGTAGAGCAAAACAATGGGGAAATGGGACAGGGAAGAATGGAAGTCAAACTAGCGTATGTTAATGAGAGAATCACCATGCAGACCTTGAGGCTCAATCCCTCTGCAGAACTTTGGGACAAGCGTGAGAGAGGACCCACCCAAGGGGTAAGGAAGCTGTGATGTTTGGCCACCTACTTGTATTCCTCATCCTGTGGGGATGCTCCTAGTTACTCCTAGGGGCATAACTACCTGGCATTTGGGGCTACTACTCACACTGGCCCCACCCCTTCTATGAGCAGAGAAAACTTTCAAAGTGCCAGTGCTGTGGTAGGATGGACAGAAAGTGCCAAATCACAGGGGAAGGACTCTGAAAGCAAGGGAGACAAAGCATAAGGTACGGGTATCAAATTATGTACAATCCACCTGTTTAGAAGTAGCTACATAGTCTTCTGAGTACAAAAATGCTGTAAGCACTCCCCTATGGAGATGCTCTTTCTCCCCTGACTTTTACAGCCTCTAGTTTTTAGGTTATTTGTATCACTTCCATCTCTGAGCATGATGAGTAATAATTAAGAGTCAATGATTTATTAATTCATTGAACAAGTTTTAACAGGGCATCACTATACAACAGAAAGTCTTCTAGGTCCTGGGAACAGAGTCATGAAACATATATACAGAATGGAATATTATTAAGTCATAAATAGTAATAATATTATGGCATTTGCAGATAAATGGATGGAATTGGAGAATATCATGCTAAGAGAAATAAGCCAAGTCCAAAAAAAAAAAAAAAAAACCAAAGTTCAAATGTTTTCCCTGATAAATAGATGATGATACATAATGGGGGTGGGGAGGTGGGGAGTAAGAGAAGAATGGAGGAACTTTAGGTTACATAGAGGGAAATGAGATGGGGGAGGGAGCGGGGATATGATGGTAGAATGAAACAGACATCATTACCCTATGTACATGTTGTACCTCATTTGTGCACAATGAATCAAAATTCAGTCTGTGTAAATAAAGAACAAATAAATAAAAATATTAAAAATAGATAAAGGTCCTTGCCCACCTGTAGACTACATTATGGTAGAGGGAATTAAGGAAAAAACATAATAGGTGGATTATATACTCTAAAGTCAGAGCTGTGGGAAATGAAGGAAGAATAGGGTTATTGGAAAGTATCATGGGTTCAATGTAATTTTAAACATAATGGTCTAGCAGGACCTCATGGAGGAGGTGATATGTAAGTAGAGATTTGAAGGAAGTGAGAGAGTCAACCGTGAAGGTATCTGGGGGGAAAAGATTGGAAAAGGGGACAGGAAGAACATTCCAGCCAAAGGAACCACTGAGGCATGGAAATGGGTAGAGGAACCAAGAGGAGCTATGGGATACAGCACAGAAGGAATTCAAGGAGATCTCAATCTACTAGATTGAAAAGAGACTATGAGGCCGGGGCGGGGTGGGGGCAGAAGAGAAAAGGGTAGGCGAGTTCACAGGTTGCTGAGATAATCCAAATGAGGGACTAGAAGAGTGTGCCAGGTGGAGCAGGGGGATGGTGAACATAACCTGTATTTTGATTATCAACAGGGTTTCCCAAATAATTATGTGAATGATTTAAGGAAACTTTGATGTGCCATAGAACATAAAGCTATAGGACTGGTTCTCTAGTCCTAAACTCTTATTTTACATTTGGGGAATATCTGGGCCCCCATATTCAGAGAATTAGAGTTACTTGCCTGGAGACACACAGCCAAGGTAGGAGTAAACTATGGGGTCTCCTAGGTTCAGTGATTACTGATATCAATTCCAACTGAGCACTTCCAGTGATGGAGAGAAAGACTTCAAGTCAGCTAGTCACTGTGGAACTGACCAAAGATCTAGCCAGGTAAAAAACCCAAACAAGAGTCAAGACTTAGAAGATTCATACAGCTCTTTTGGGCCCCATTTCTTCTACCACAGTCCCTCCTCTGTTCTCTGGGAACGGTGCCATTTTCCTCCAAGACAGTGTCCAGTCCCACCTAATTGCCATGTTCTTATGAAACGTATGGAGAGTAGGCTTCCCTTTTAATTTGCTGACAAATAATAAATCCTCAGGAAAATCTTGGAACCTTCTCATGACAGTAATGGTGCATGTGCTTCAGGAAACATATCTGCCACAATGAGTAATGCACTCTGTTCCCCTCTCCTTGGTTATCCCTTTGATGTTTCTCACGAATGTACCTCCTGCTCATCCAATGATGTCTATAGAGCTATTTGGCTGTCAGCAGCAAAGCTCCCTTGGGTAAAAACTCTAAAGAAAAGCATCCTTAGTTTCCCAAGAAAGATTGGCTTCTCCCAATCTATTAATCTCAGTCTGAACCTTTGCCAACACAACCTCTATTTATGTATTATAAAAGAAACCTCATAACAGAAATCTGAAGACTAAAAGGTGATTTTCTACTCTTACAGGGCTAAATTAAGCACACTGGCTCTGGAATGAAGCCAAAATAATTTGGAGGAAAGTTCATTTTCTCTTCCCCACTCCTTGGCACAGCTATGAATTCTTCTCTCTCCTTATTAGGTGATTTAATTGAGGAGAGAACCAATTAATCAAATATAAACTTATATTTGGGTATAGGATGTAACATATACAATTGTTTTACAAAATACCTGAGTTGTTGGTTAGAGTTTTCGTAGTAAAATAATGAGTTTTCATCCTCTGAGCATGTACCCATGAGCTAGCAGGAGAAGCCTCCAGAAACCTGCTGAGAGACAGGAACAAGTCTGTCTTGACTTCACGCCAGCTTTGTTCATTCCATAAAGCTGCTCATTCAGCTTTCACAGCGACTTGAACATAGGCCCATCTATGCCAAGTATTATTTTGAATATCACATTTTATTTCAAAGACTAAGTTCAGGCTCTTTCTCCTTCCCAAAACTGATAACAGAAAAACAAACTTGATTATAACAGTTTTTTCCAATTATTATTTCCTATTGTTGCCTTTAGCTCTGATACCCTTGTCATCACATTCTTTTCTGGAGGTTATGAAGTAGCCAAATGGTGTCTTTCTCACGTTATGGGACATTGAACCCAACACTCCTGAAATCTGAAGTCACATTTGGTTCTTAAAACACAAATAACAAGTTTTTCCCTCCTTGTCTTTCACCCTCCACTTCCTCAAGACTCTAGAGAAGGGGTTCAAGGAGGATTTAGGGCCTCATATTTATCTCTGCTGATGAAAGATGCTCTTGGGGCCAAGTAACGCCACCTCTGCTTGACTAATTCTTGATTGGGAGAAAGAAAACCAGAGAGACTCAGAAAGGATGTGCTAGAAAATGGGATGCGTGCCCAGTCTCAATGAGAAAAGTGACTTTGACGAGAGGAGTTTATGAATATGTAGGGACAGAATCTGGATTGAAAGTGATGTGTTTACAGGGAGATGAGATGCTCATGCCTGCTTAAATACTCATGTGTGATTATTAATAATCCCCAAACATAAAAAACTCACAAGGCATATGTTTCTGTTACAGTGAAACCAACTCCCTGCATCATCAGGCAGGGTAACATGCAAAGCTCACCTGGAGCCACACCACATTGTCAGCAAGCAGTCAACTTTAGGTATAGGTGAGCAATGGTGCCGCTTCAGTTCCCAGCGCCAGGATCCAGGAACCTGGCACTGAGGGAAGGAAATAAATTAGATCACAACCCAGGTGGGATAGTCATTCTGTTGGGCAGCAGGATGGCCCCTGCAGAAAGTTTGTGCCATAATTTTGCTGAGTCCCAACAGAGACAGGCTGTGTTGCACTAAATGTTTCCAAAAAGACAAATCTGTGTTTCAGGAGTAGAGGAAGAGATTTTCCTTGAGTATCCATAGCATTATAATGAAGTAACTACTCCTTTCCTTTTCCTCTCCTCCTCCACCACTTCCTCTGCTTCCCCAAATCCTCCTCCCTTCCCTTCCTCCTCTCCTCCCCCTCCTCCCCTCATCTTCCTCTTCCCCCTTCTTTACCTCTCCCTCTCCCTCTCCTCCTCCTTCTTCCTCTTCTTCAGAAACTCAACTTAAAAGTAAAGATATTTAAAAAAAAAAGAGTGTCCCACTTAACCATCACCATTTGATGCAAATAATGACATGTTAAAAAATAATTTCTCTTAGTCAGGAGTGTCAGGGCACTGAGGATGCTCCTTAAAAGTGAGGTAGTACTCATATCTCTGGTAACATAGAGTGGGGTCATGGATCAACTTTATCCCCTCTCCTGGCAGCTAATTAGAAATACATTTTAACAAGATCCCAGGGGATTCATGTATATGTTAAAGTTGAAGAAACAAATAATAAAAAGAGAAAAATAAACTGGTTCAAGCAAAAAGGTGAATATATTGGATCATTAAACAAAATATCCATAAACTTAAAACTTCAAATTTGTCATGGGGAATTTATCTCTCCCTTTGCTTGGCTCCTCCCTCTATGTGAGCATCACTGGAAATCATACTCTCTCTCAGGACGTAGTTGTGAATGTGATCATCCACAAGACTGGGCTTCCATCATGCTGGTTTTATAGTAATGCCAAAGGAACAAACTTATTTTGAATCATATAAGCAAAAAATTCTGGGATTCACTTTACAAATCAATTTAGACCATGAATCCAGCTCTAGAGTTACCACTATGATTCTGATTGGTATACCTTATGGCCAATAGGATAAGGCCAGTTCCCCATGACCTTCCAATTAGGAAGATTTGAGTTCCCAAAGGACAATCTGAAGCTTTTATCTGAAGAACAGGGAATGGGTACTAGGTAGGCAAGAAAAGCACATGACCAGTACTTCAATCATTTTCAAGGTAACATTTTCAGCACCAGTTATTGAGATTTGAATTTCTGTAACTTACAAGCCTAGAAAGTAATTGTCACTCCATGAAGAATGGTACCAGTTCTAAATATTGTCCTTAATAAAGACAGAAGACCTCTAGGTATTGTGCAAAGCTAAGTGGAAGCACAAGCTACTTGCTAAGTACTCTAGAAAAAGAAATAATAATGCTGCCTCAGACACATGGAAAGGATTTTCAACCTTTAAAAGTGACTGAGCTTCCAATACAGGGAGCCCAACAGAAAGCAAGAGTTAAGATTTGGAGATATGTGACCAAATCTTAGTGTTCAGGAAGTAAACTAGAGGGAGATTGGAGCCTGATTCCAAAGGGCATCTGTGCGTGTAAACTTGCTGAAGAGAAGAAGGATATCCAGAGGGTTTTGAAAACATAAATTTGGCAAAAAGTAGCAGGAAGATAAGAAAAATGAATTGGAGTTAAATTTCATGTTGTCTACCACCCTTCAGGGGGAGAAATTTAAATTGTATAGAATTTTAACCTAACTTAAATGCTTGCGTCTAAACTAACTTCATTTAGTCGTCAGAGGCCCCAAACAAGCAGTATATGATACTACCTATCAATTAAAAATCTCTATTTGGCAAGAACCAGGAGAGCCATTAAAAAGCCAATACAAAAGTCTGTTAGTTGGTTAAATATTATATAAGAAATTTTGAAATACAATTCTTGCATTAAACAACTAGACATTCATCTGGCATAGATTATATTTCAGAAAATGGTTGTTCTATACTCTTCCTCCTGAAACATAATATAATAACACTCTTTGGTCTTAATTTTAAGAAGAATAAAAAATTCTAAACACTTCAGAGAGAAAAAAAAAGTTTTGGGGTCGGGGGAGAAGGAAGAGAGAAACGGAGGGATAGGAGAAAGAGAAAGCAAATAGGTGGGAAGGGAAGAAAAAGAAAGAGAGGAGAGAGAGAAATGTGAGCAGGAAAGTTATTTTAAAAGTCAAATGGGGTTCACAGCATTTTCTGTGAATTGATTTTCCGTCAGAGTCGACTTTAGACAGCCCTTAAACTTGTGAAG
This sequence comes from Sciurus carolinensis, assembly GCF_902686445.1. Lineage (NCBI taxonomy): Eukaryota > Metazoa > Chordata > Mammalia > Rodentia > Sciuridae > Sciurus > Sciurus carolinensis. The sequence continues at coordinate 37,678,567 of NC_062214.1, forward strand.
TCAGATATCACTCTGAGTTCAAGCCTCCTCTGTATTTGAGCTTCGCACTCACAGTTCTGACAGCATTCTGCAGTGCATTTAGAACCTTTTCTGAAGGTGACACTAAGAAAGGACAGTTTCATAACAGGGCAGGAGAGTATGTGCCGTGGATCCAGAGGGGATGCCTGACCTGCTGCGAGAGAGGCCTCTCTCAACGTGCTGACACTTCTTTGAGCTTTCATGGGTACTGAGCTGGCCTCTGCCCTCCCGAGGGAGCTGCGGGCCACTCTCAAGGGCAAAAGCTCTCAGCCTCCTAATGAGCAGTGCGTTGATGGCTGCACTGAAGCCACCAAGTCAGCAGTCTTCAGGAGGTTGGAAATAAATCTCACAGAACAAAGGAGCCCAGAAGAATAGGCCCATCCATTTCTAGAGAGCATTTTCAAGCAGGACAGCCTCGTCCTCACCAGGAATGGAAACCACATCCTCAGAGAGATCCTTTTGTGATACTTAATAGATCCCCAGGACTTTCCTCCATCATTCCACGAATATGACACTGTGCATGTGTTGGGGTTGGGGGTTGGTTCCATACCCTGGTTTCATTTTTGAAACTTTGCCTTGACCTTTCAGTTCCATTGAGAAGGGATGAGTCTAGTGTTGACAGATAGGATGTTGACCAATAAAGGAAAGTTAGCCACTTAGGGCAAAAGATCTGAATTCTAGAAAAGTTATTAAAAACTCCTTAATCATCTTAAAATCTATTGTAAGATATTTTCTAGTGAACACTATTACTTGTTTCTATTTATTTATTTTTTACTACTATTCTCAGTGGTTTAATAGTTTCATCCATCTTCAAACTACAGATCAGGGATGGTGCATGTGTGTGCACGTGTGTGTGTGTGTGTGTGTGTGTGCGTGTAGTGTGAATATATGGGTTATGTGTTTATGTACAGTTGTGTGTGTGTGGTACATTAGTGTTTATGGTGTGTGTGTGTTCATGTATATGTATATGCTGTGTTTGGGAGAGTGTGGAATGTTTGTGATTATGCTGTATATATGTTTGATGTGTGCATATGAACATAGTATTCATATGATTGTGCCTGTGGTATATGTGTGCATTAAAGCATATATATCCATGCATGAAGTGTTTGTGCTTGGAGAACAGAGGGATATGTGCACACGTGGAGTATGGGTGAGTTTACATGTGCTGTGTGTGGCATAGTAGGAGTAGTGTGTGTTCATGTTTGTATGCTTATGTATCATGATTGGGGAAGTGTGAATGTGTATTTGGAAACTGCATGTAGTATGTGCACTTAAAAGTGAACATGCTGAATTTCTTGATCATGTTCTGATCAAATAAAGAGATATATTAAAAATATCAGAGGACTTTGCCCTTTTCCATATTAAAAAAATTTGTTTGAGGTAAGTTTTGAATATTTGTTTTCATACACAAAGCAATTATTCTAGTTCATAGCCAAAGGCAGCCATCTTGGACTTTTGGGAAAATGTCCAAAGTAATACTTCCTAAAAGCTATTTAAAATTGGAAAGGACATGCCATTTTTAGGTGTCCAAAGGGATGACAGAAGATGGTTGATGGTGTGTTATTTTAAAGGGAGAAAAAAAAAACTATTAAAATGTTTCTGACTGTAGCAACAATAAAATACTAATGAACCAGAGGAACAGATGGAAATTGAAAAGCATGTGCAATGTCAAAACCCAAAATACAGTGATTTGTTAAATTACAGGGTTTTTTCCCCTGAGAGAGGAGCTGCAGTTTGCTGATAACTCAACGACAACTGGGATTATTACTGTAACACAGCAACGCCATTTTCCGCCTAAAACCTGCAAGAACTAATTAATTATATAGCTTTGGTTACTAGCTTAGAACCAGGCTTTGCTGTCCTATTTCCAAAGACTGAACTTTATAAATTGTCAGAAGAACAGCATTTTCCTAATTGTCTGCTGACTATTGTCAATAGTCACAAAGACTATTATCAATTGCCGGAAGGGAAATGCCTCATGATAAATTCTGTTTGCCGTTTTGACCATTTGGGAAGAATATTTTCCCTTTTACCACAGCTTTTTAAATTCTGGAGCCACCCAGACTTCCTTAGTGAACAGAAATGTGTCGTGTTGAGTTACAGCTTTAAATATAATGTAAGCATCAGGAGGGTAAGTGGCTCCTAAGAAGGCTTTATAATAGTGCCAGCTGGGTTTACCAGGCTAAATGGGTGATGGAAAAAAAAAATTATGTTGTTCTCTCTGCTCTACACAAAAGTCTCCAGTCTACTTCCTAATAAAGATGTGAGATTTTAGAAACCTCCTGGGTACAGGTAAATGGTAAATAATGTTCTGACCATTATAAAATAAAAGAATTGCATTTGCTTTTGATTTTTTTTTCCCAAAAGCAGTTGGGAATTGCAAATCAGACTGAGTCCGGGAGGCCCAGGGAAAATCGTGAAGAAGCAAACACTGGTCTGGAGTTTCCTGTGGTTCTCAAGGCCTTTCCTCTCCCACTATACCTTGTCATCTGCCACCCACTGATCCCCGGCAGCACCTGCTTCTTTCCTGCTGCCACAAAAACAAACCCCTCTCTAGGGCTGGTGAGAGAATGAACTCATAAAGCAACTTGTTAATGTCTCATAAAATCATAAATTATACACACGTTGTGGCTCAGCAAGTGAACTCCTCTGTGTCTTACCCAGAGAAATGCACATTCATGTGCCCCAGGAAGATGACACTAGATGATACAACATTGCTAGTAATAGCAAAGAATTGGATAGGACCTGCATAGTTACCAGCAGTGGAAATGTTGAATAGCGTGAAAGTATATAGCAGAATAATGTATGGATATGATATAGCATGTTTTAAAGAGAAACTGTAAACATGCAAAACAATAGTAGGATTTTACAAACATGAACATAAATACATAGAGAATGGTCTGAAATTAGCTCCATTAGATAGTAAAAGCAATTATTCTCTGAGATGGGAATGTATGGGGAGGTGCAGGTCAGGATAGATTTAGACTTACCTCATTAGATGAGTAATTCTATAATATGGAGATTATTAAAATGCATGCCTGATGAAATTGCTGTCAGTATTAAATGAATTAATAATAAAACAAAAAGCACATATGGAGTACTTAATTAATCTCAATAATGTTTAGAACTTTACCTATCTCATCTCATTTATCATGAAGCAGGTAGAGCTATTATGTCCATTTCACAGGTCCAGACCCTGAGGTACAGTGAAGTGAAAATCATTCATCAGTAGTCTTATAGCTCACAGTGGTAAAGCTAGAAAGTCTGGGAGAATGATAGTTTTGACACAGAGGCAGTTAAATGAAGTACAAGAAAGTTTAAGATCTAAAGATAATTCTTGATGTCCATGAATCTTCAGAGGGAAATAATTTGAAGCAGGACTTTAAATATCTGAATTTTAATAGCATATTGTTCTGGAAACTGATTAGAAAGAAAATGGACAGGCTTCCCATCAATAAATTCTAAAATCTTAGGTAAGTGTAGCGCCTCCTTTTTCCAAACCCACTGTGACAGATGCAAAAATTGATCTCAGCACTTTAGCTTGTGTGGCTCTATGGTGGACAGAGTACAATCCACCACCCCTTAACTTCCATTTGTCCAAGTAATTGTTTTGTCCAGTGGAATGTATTTATAACTTCAACGAAAACTTAGAAAGTGCTTGGGTAGTTGGGCTTGTCCTCTTGCACTTGTGCCTTTGCTGTGGAAATCAACTATTTTGGGTATCTACTGCCCCTTCAGAATGAGATAACTGGAAAAGACATGAACTTAACCTGTAGACTAGAGCCAAGTCTTGTTGAATGCAACCAAGATCAACCTAATTCCAACTACCTAGAAGATCATGAGTAAGAAAAATGTAGCTGGAAACCACTGAATTTTTGATAGTTTATTGTTTTATCATTTTGATAGTTTATTTTATTTGGTGCTACATTGCATTATAATAACTTCTTTGACAGACACACTTACTATATATAATGCCTTTATTTTTCAATGCTTCTGAAAGGGTGCCCCTTCCTTTACCCTGGATTAGACATTGTAATTCTACATGTACATAATATGAGAAATGTAAGAGAGCTTCCAACTCCTCTCCCTGAGTATGGCATCCCTCTGTCCATTCACTTTACTGGTCAGTGATGATAATTGAGAGAAACTGCTCTAGAGTATAGTTTTGCAACTTACTGTTACTCCTCTACTCCAAAGTCTTCCATGCTTTCCTAGTATGAGGATTGTTCCCATATTGCTCAATTATACTTCATTTTCACATGCAGTTTCCTCTGCCTATAATGTCCTCCTAGAAGTCCATCATTTCCATACCCTTTGCACACACCTAAATTTTACTAAGGTTACTAAAGCTTAAATTCCTCTTTTAATCTTCCTCTTGAAGCATCACTTCTGTAATACATACTTTACTCCTTCCCTAAATATATATGCACACATAGAACAGTCACATCTGGGTCCCCTGTGATCATCATATTATTTTCTAAGCTTTCACAATATCACCATGAACTAACTATGTAACTATCTTTATTTTTTGCCCCCAGGGAGGATCACAGATCAGTGGGTTTTTGACTATTTATCTGACAAGACTTGGTTATATTACAGAAAAAAAATAATACCTAACTCTTTGAATCTTTTCTATGATACAGGACTCTTATTGCACATTGAAACCTTGTGGTATTTCCAGAGCACAGCGTGGGTTTATTTCATATTCATGTCATGGAATGGGTCATTGGAGGTTGTGCTCCACATGGTACTCAGGGATCCGGGCTGGAGGAGACTTAATCTCAGGCCTTGTTTTCATATTTTCACAGCAAGTAACTGATGAAGTTGGAATCTGAACTAGGAAAGTAATTCCCAAATCCACTCTTTTAGTCCCTTATTTTATATGATTTTCTGAACAAGCACATTCAGATCTGGGTACAGAATAGGAACTACCATATAATGAGCAATATGAAAACACTTTTAATTTCTTATTTCATGCTTATTTGGTGCTAGGATAGAAGTATGACTGCATTCATTTAGCCATAAAGAAATAAAAGTTCCTCAAGGTCAATTTGCCAAGTCACATAGCAAAGAAATAGGATTCAGAAACAAAAATTCTTGACAAATTCCCAAGACATCATGTAGGATATAGCACTTGAGTATTAGAACAAAAACTCACCCTTAAAGTCTAAGGGCATGGAGAGAGGTTGTGTGGGAAATTACCCCCTCAAAAAACACACCTACTCCAAGTATTTACCTTTGAAATCATGAAGAATTTCTTTAAATCTATTTGAGTTACCCAAATCTGATGGATAAAACATCATGAAACATTAACAATACACTTGATCCTCATTATTCATGGATTCCAGATTTGTAAATTCACCTATAACTAAAACTAAATTAGTAACTCCAAAATCAAAATTCATGGAACATTCAGTTATTCACAGACTGGTAATGAGTGGTGAAAATTTCTAATTGCCTGATGTACATGTTTCAAACAAAAGTCAAGACTCAGTTTCTTGTTTTATAACTTCTACTGTAAAAGTGTCTGTTTCATAATCTATTTAGTGTCATTATTTCTAATATCTTTGGGCTTTTCTCTGGGTGATTTTTCTGTTTAAAATGTTTTGAAGCATAGTGCTGAAGGGCTGTCTAGTGTTCCTAAGTCCAAGAAGACTAAATATGTCTCATGGATAAAATGCATGTGTTAGAAAAATTTCATTCAGACAAGAGCCTTAGTGCTATTGGCAGTGAATTCAATGTTAATTAATCAACAATATGGCAAATATAGGGAAAAGAACAGGAAATTCTCAATTCTATACATGAAAGTGTTCCAGAAAATGCTAAAGTAACAGCTATAGTGTATAAAGAAGCTATGGAAAAGACAGAAAAGAAGTTTGTGCATTCATAAGATGACAACCAGTTGGGGTAGGGAATGTATGCTGGCCTGGTGCAGTGGTGTATGCCTGTAACCCAGCAACTCAGGAGGCTGAGACAGGAGGATCACAAGTTCAAAACCACTCTTAGGGAGACACTGTCTCAAAATAAATTTAAAAATGAGAAAATGGCTTAGGATGCTGCTCAGTGGTAAAGTCCTTTTGGGTTTGATCCCCAGTACTAAATTAAAATAAAAAATAAAATAAAATAAAATATGGTGGACAGCATTGTTGAAAAGATGAAAGTCAAAGAAATTTATGGTCCGTTTTTTCAAGATGGCAGACTAGAGGGTGACTGCATTTCATGTTGCTCCAGGACTCAGGATTCAAGAAGAGGAGGTATTCAGAGACTGCGGACCAGCTCAGAGCCAGTGGGTGAGTCTCTCCCACTGGGCGAGGCTACCCGAACGGGGCAGTAGTCCCGCAATGCAGGGAACTTTGTGGAGTAGAGTTACCCAGCAAGACTCCCCTGCTGGAGCTGTGAACTCGGACAACCAGGAGCATTGTAGAGGAAGGGCCACTCAGTGAGAGACTCTGGTGCAGAGCGAGGGTCCCAGGACAGGTGGCAGGACCAGACCGCAGGCAATTTCTCAGAGGAGGGCTGCCCAGAGACAGGTTTTGGCACAGGGTGAGGCTCCCTGGCCCAGGAGGTAGGTCTGGACCCCTGGGAATGTCACAGAGGAGGGCTGCCCAGGCCAGGTGGTAGTTCTGGATGGAAGGAAACATCTCAGAGGAGAGCTGCCCAGTGTGACTTCCCCACAGAGTATTTCCCGCTGGGCGAGGCTTTCCCACCAGGGCAGTAGAACCAGAGACACAGGCCCAGACCAGCCATGCCCTGGCCTGCAGTCCCCGTTTTGATTGACTATCAGTCAACAAGTGGAGGCGCCTCTGCCCACTAGCAGGGAATATACCCCACCCGAAGGCTGCCACCCCTAGAGGGTCAGCTTCCTTGTGGAGCACTGCATTATCAAGTTCCTCCAAGACTTCAGGCTACTGAAGACTAGGAGGTGAGTTATTGGAAATCTACAGGGACACTGTAAGTCAATAGAGGAAATCTGCACTATCTCAGCATTTCACTACTAGAGGGATAGATAGTAGTGAGAAATATGAGAAAACAAGGGAAGAAAATATCCCAAACAAATCCAATGACAGCATGGCAGAAGAAAAGTCAGAAAGGGAGTTCAGAATGTACATAATTAAAATGATCAGAGAAGCAAACAATGAGATGAAAGAGCAAATGCAGGCAATGAAAGATTGCACCAATGAACAGTTAAAAGAGCAAATGCAGGAAGCGAAAGATTATTTCAGTAAAGAGTTAGATATACTGAAAAAAAACCAAACGGAAATCCTTGAAATGAAGGAAACAATAAACCAAATTAAAAACTCAATGGAGGGCCGGGGAGATAGCTCAGCTGGTAGAGTGCTTGCCTTGCAAGCACAAGGCCCTGAGTTCAATCCCCAGTACCACAAAAAAAAAAAAAAAAAAAAAAAAAAAAAAAACTCAATGGAAAGCATAACCAATAAGAACACCTGGAACACAGAACTTCAGACACTGAAGAAAAAATATTTAATCTTGAAAAGAAAGTTGACCAAACAGAGAAGATAGATGGTAAGAAATCATGAACAGAATCTACAAGAATTATGGAATATCATGAAAAGGCCAAATTTAAGAATTATTGGGATTGAGGAAGACTTAGAGAAACAAACCAAAGGAATGAACAATCTATTCAATGAAATAATATCAGAAAATTTCCCACATCTGAAGAATGAAATGGAAAATCAAGTACAAGAGTCTTATAGGACTCCAAATATACAAAATTACAACAGACCCAAACCAAGGCACATTATATGAAAATACCTAACATACAAAATAAAGACAAAATTTTAAAGGCTGCAAGAGAAAAGAATCAAATTACATTCAGGGGGAAACCAATACGGATATCAGCAGATTTTTCAACCAAGACCCTAAAAGTTAGAAGGGCCTGGAACAACATTTTTCAAGCTCTGAAAGAAAATGGATGCCAACCAAGAATCTTACACCCAGAAAAACTTACCTTCAGATTTGACAATGAAATAAAATCCCTCTATGATAAAAAAAAATCTAAAAGAATTTACAAAAAGAAAGCCAGCATTACAGAACATTCTCAGCAAAATATTCCATGAGGAAGAGATGAAAAACAACAATGTAAATCAGCAAAGGGAGGAACTACCCTAAAGGAACACCCAATTAAAAGATAAACCAAGTGATGTCAAAAGACAAAAATGAGCCAAATGACCGGGAATACAAATCATATCTCAACAATAACCCTGAATGTTAATGGCCTGAACTCATCAATCAAGAGACATAGACTAGCAGATTGGATTAAAAAGAAAGATCCAACAATATGCTGCCTGCAGGAGACTCAACTCATAGAAAGAGATACCCACAGACCAAAGGTGAAAGGATGGGAAAAAACATACCATGCACATGGATTCAGCAAAAAAGCCGGAGTATCCATCCTCATATCAGATAATGTGGACTTCAAGCCAAAGTTAGTCAGAAGGGATAAAGAAGGACATTTCATACTGCTTAAGGGAAGCATAAATCAGCAAGACATAACAATCATAAATATCTATGCCCCAAACAGAGGCTCATCCATGTAAGTCAAACAAATCCTTCTCAATTCCAGGAATCAAATAGACCACAACACAATAATACTAGGTGACTTTAACACACCTCTCTCACCACTGGACAGACCTTCCAAACAAAAATTAAACAAAGAAAGCATAGATCTTAATAGCATAATCAATAATTTAGACTTAATGGACATTTATAGAATATACCATCCAACAAAGAGCAAATACACTTCTTCTCAGCAGTACATGGATCCTTCTCTAAAATAGACCATATTCTATGCCACAAAGCTACTGTTTGCAAATTCAAGAAGATAGAGATACTACCTTGTATTCTATCATATCTTAATGGATTGAAATTAGAAATAAATGACAGAATGAAAAACAGAAATTACTCCAACACCTGGAGATTAAATAATACGCTATTGAATAATGAATGGGTCACAAAAGACATTGGGGGGAAATAAAAAAAAAAATTCTTAGGGGTAAACAAGAACAAAGATACATCATATCAAAATTCTGTGACACTATGAAAGCAGTTCTTAGAGGAAAATTTATTTCATGGAGCGCATTCCATAAAAGAAGAAAAAATCAACAAATAAACGACCTAACACTACAGTTCAAAGCCCTAGAAAAAGAAGAACAGAGCAACACCAAAAGTAGTAGAAGACAGGAAATAGTTAAACTCAGAGCTGAAATCAATGAAATTGAAACAAAAGAAACATTGAAAAAATTGACAAAATAAATAGTTGGTTCTTCGAAAAAATAAACAAAATTGATAAACCCCTGGCCACACTAACAAAGAGAAGACGAGAGAAAACCCAAATCACTAAAATTCAGAATGAACAAGGAAATATCACAACAGACATGAGTGAAATATAAAACATAATTAGAAGCTATTTTGAAAATCTATACTCCAACAAAATAGAAAATCTTGAAGACATCAACAGGTTTCTAGAGACATATGAATTACCTGAACTGAACCAGGAAGACATACACAATTTAAATAGATCAATTTCAAGTAATGAAATAGAAGAAGTCATCAAAAGCCTACCAACAAAGAAAATTACAGGACCAGATGGGTTCTCAGCCGAGTTCTATAAAACCTTTAAAGAACAGTTCATTCCAATACTTCTCAAAGTATTCCATGAAATAGAAGAGGAGGGAACCCTTCCAAACTCATTCTATGAAGCCAATATCACCCTGATACCTAAACCAGACAGAGACACATCAAGGAAAGAAAATTTCAGACCAATATCCTTAATGAACATCAATGCAAAAATTCTCAACAAAATTTTAGCAAATCACAGACAAAAATATATTTAAAAGATCATGCACCACAATCAAGTGGGTCTTATCCCAGGGATGCAAGGTTGGCTCAACATCCGGAAATCAATAAATGTAATTCACCAGATCAACAGACTTAAAGTCAAGAATCACATGATTATTTCAATAGATGCAGAAAAAGAATTTGATAAAATACAGCACCCCTTATGCTCAAAACACTGGAAAAAATAGGGATACTGGGAACATTCCTGAACATTGTAAAGGTCATGTATGCTAAGCCCATGGCCAATATCATTCTAAATGGTGAAAAACTGAAAGCATCCCCCTAAAAACTGGAACAAGGCAGGGATGCCCTCTTTCACCACTTCTATTCAACATTGTCCTTGAAACTCTAACCAGAGCAATTACACATACCAAGGAAATTAAAGGGATATGAATAGGAAAAGAAGAACTCAAACTATCCCTATTTGCTGATGACATGATTATATATTTAGAGGAACCAGGAAATTTCACCAGAAAACTTTTAGAACTCATAAGTGAATTCAGTAAAGTAGCAGGATATAAGATCAATGCTCATAAATCTAATGCATTTTTATACAAAGTGATGAATCCTCAGAAAGAGAAGTTAGGAAAACTACGCCACTTGGGAATTAATCTAACAAAAGAGGTGAAAGACCTCTACAAAGAGAACTACAGAACACTAAAGAAAGAAATTAAAGAAAACCTTAGAAGATGGAAAGATCTCCCATGATCTTGGATAGGCAGAATTAATATTCTCAAAATGGCCATACTACCAAAAGTGCTATACAGATTCAGTGCAATTCCAATTAAAATCCCAATGATGTACCTTACAGAAATAGAGCAAGCAATCATGAAATTCATCTGGAAGAATAAGAAACCCAGAATGACTAAAGCAATCCTTAGCAGGAAGAGTGAAGCAAGGGGTATCGCAATACCAGAACTTCAATTATACTACAAAGCAATAGTAACAAAAACGGCATGGTATTGGTACCAAAATAGACAGGTAAATCAATGGTACAGAATAGAGGACACGGACACAAACCCAAATAAATACAATTTTCTCATACTAGACAAAGATGCCAAAAATATGCAGTGGAGAAAAGATAGCCTCTTCAACAAATGGTGCTGGGAAAACTGGAAAACCATATGCAACAGAATGAAATTAAACCCCTATCTCTCACCCTACACAAAACTCAACTCAAAATGGATCAAGGACCTTGGAATCAGACCAGAGACCCTGCATCTTATAGAAGAAAAGGTAGGTCCAAATCTTCAACATGTCAGCCTAGGGTCAGACTTCCTTAACAGGACTTCCATAGCACAAGAAATAAGAGCAAGAATCAATAACTGGGATAGATTCAAACTAAAAAGTTTTCTCTCAGCAAAGGGAACTATCAGCAATGCAAAGAGAGAGCCTACAGAGTGAGAGAAAATCTTTGCCACTCATACTTCAGATGGAGCACTCATTTCAGAATACATAAAGAACTCAAAAAACTCTACACCAAGAATACAGATAACCCAATCAACAAATGGGCTCAGGAAATGAACAGATACTTCACAGAAGATCTACAAGCAATCAACAGATATATGAAAAAATGTTCAACATCTCTAGTAATAAGAGAAATGCAAATCAAAACTACCCTATGATTCCATCTCACCCCAATAAGAATGGCAATTATCAAGAATAAAAGCAACAATAGGTGTTGGCGAGGATGTGGGGAAAAAGGTACACTCATACATTGCTGGTGGGGTTGCAAATTAGTGCAGCCACTCTGGAAAGCAGTGTGGAGATTCCTTAGAAAACTTGGAATGGAACCACCATTTGACCCAGTTATCCCACTCCTTGGCCTATACCCAAAGGACTTAAAATCAGCATACTACAGTGATGCAGCCACATCAATGTTCATAGTTGCTCAGTTCACAATAGCCAGATTGTGGAACCAACCTCGATGCCCTTCAATAGATGAATGGATAAAGAAACTGTGGTATATATATATACAATGGAATATTACTCAGCCATAAAGAATAATAAAATTATGGCACTTGCAGGCAAATGGATGAAATTGGAGAATATCATGCTAAGTAGATAAGCCAATCTCAAAAAACCAAAGGACAAATGATCTCACTGAAAAGCAGATGATGACACATAAAGGGGGGGGTGGGGTGGGAGGGAGGCAAGAATGGAGAAAGGAGGGACTGTATAGAGGCAACAGAGGAGTAGGAGGGTTGGGGGAGACAGAAAAAATAACAGAATGAATCAAACACCATTAACCTATGTAAATGTATGATTACACAAAAGGTATGCCTCTACTTCATGTACAAACAGAGAAACAAGATGTATCCCATTTGTTTACAATAAAAATAATTTAACAAAAATTCAAAAAAAAAAAAGAAATTTATGGTCATGTTACCCAGGATTAGGAAAATGTCAAATCTTTCTCAGCTCATGTTGGTTGATTTGCATATTGCAAATAAATATATATATTATATAATCATATATATTATATATGTATATTATATATATTATATATATTATATATATATATATATGTATAAAAGTGTGGCATGAAAAATTTTAAAATTTCAAGTTCTGCAGGTCAACAGACTACAAAAGAATTTTTAAAATAATAAATGTTATACAAGAAAAGGATCATATGGAAGAGCAGATTTTCATGAATGTTGAGACTGGCTTATCTAACTAGGATATTGTCAAGTCAATCAATATAACACAAATGGAATTTTATTTAACCAAAATGTTGTGAATAGAGGCTAACAGGAACTAATGCTGAATTTCTTTTAGGACCAATGGTTCAATATTTGCTGCTTCTATGTTGTTGATAATTGTATAAAACATGTAACTGCCTTAAATAATGTGAACAAAGTGTGTGTGGGTTGAGGGGGCAGAGTGTATCTAGTATTCACTGAAGAATATCCCCAATTTCTCCAGGTAAAAATATAGTACTTCCAGGTCAAAGCCTCCAGTTGCATGTAGTATTTTCACAAAGATTTTTTTTTAACCTTTGTCATTTTCAAATGAGTGTTTAAAGTCAGTCAAGACTCCTTTCAAAATGTTTTATCCATATTTTTTTATGTTTTTAGAGAGTTCCTTTTTAGAACTTGAATTCTTTGATAAAAATGGAAAGTGATTTGGCACTGAATGTATCCCTTTAACAATTATTGTGATTGGGAAAGATACACTCAAGTATCAGGGGGTGGCTTTTATGTGTTATTTCCTAAATGAAAAGTTGGTTTTTTTTTTTTTTCATCTTCTGAAAAATTCCCATAGGGCTCTTTATCAAATAGATCATTTAAAATCATATAACCTTTGTTTTTGCATTGTATTACATGTGTATTATTAACACATAATCTACAAATAAGTGGGTCTCCTCTTATTCACTCAGATTCTATTCTCACCTATGAATCTAAGAATTATTTTTAAATTACCTTAAAATATAAATTAAATAATAGAGAGCAAAAAGAAGAAGAAAGTAATTTCTACTTTACCTCTAAACAAGTACTCCAAATGCAGGCAACTCTTACTGCAGTTTAAAGGACTGTACAACAATCCAATTGTTCTACTTGATTGAAAATCATAGGAAATACAAGGAGAAGGTGAATCTAGTTTGGCAAATATATTATTAAAATCTTTTAAATATGCTTGTATAGAGAAGGCAGGAATATTATGTATCTAGATGAGAGGGAAACAAGAAGAGAAAGCATCTTTGTGCATAGATTCTGGATATGCTAGATTGTAATTGGAAGAGGACTGCCCTACATGTGTAGTTATCTAGACATCCTTAGTAATGAAGGTGGGTGGTTGCACCTTCTGAAATGGGAGGAGAACTTTCATTTGTGTAAATGAAAAACAACACACTTGTGGTTATCTCTTCAGAGGTTATAGGAATAAGGATTCTAGGATAAAGGATTCTAGGGTCTAAAGACCTTGGAGTAAACGTGAAATAAAGACACAGCAATCATTGTTGGTGCCTCAGTTATATTCCCATATTATATTGTCAGTGCTTGGATTCCAACTGCTAGCAATTTTTGCTTTTCTGAGATATTCTCAGATTTCTAGAACCAAACTTAGACACAAGTACACCTGACTAGAAGTCCTGGGGAATGAGGACTGCCCTCTCCCAGCACTCCTCCCATGAATTAGCCTCAACCCACCTCCATTGCTCAAGTGGTCCACCTCTGAAATGTGTTCTACACTAGCTCCAGCATTCCCCAGTGAGACTAAGCCTGCACATGCTCACACTTGACATCATGTATCTTATTGATCTCTCTCCTTCTCCTGTCATCCTTCCCCACTTCCCAACTAATATTTCATGGGACCTCCTGCTAAAAATTGTTTTCATTCACGTTCTTATCTTAGGATCTGTTTCTGGTAAAAGCTAATCAAGAAAATAGGTTTTCCAGATCCTAAAGTAGTGGTAGTGGGGGTCCTTAAACTCATTGCTGGTGTCTCACTAGTCACAAATGAAGGAAAAGAAAACCCAGAGACAGAAGTAAAGCATCTTTGAAGCTAAGTGAAGTAACTGGTTGGGGCTGGTTGGAGAGTTACAATCAGCTCGTTTGTTTCATTTCTTCGGGTAATGAAATTCTCAGTTTGCCAGGTCCCTTACAGGAAATCTGACTTTCAAACATTGTAGATAATTTCAACTCTTTAAAAAATATTACAAAGTAATATAACAAAATTGAAAAAAAAAAAAAAAGACATTAGGTGGTATCCACTAAAATAGAGCAGGTACATACCTTAGGACCAAGCACTTCCAATCCTGGGCAGACAGTCAAGAGAAATACATTCTTAGAGAACTAAAAACTTGTACTAGAATGTTCATGAAATACTCTTCATAATATTTCCAAATGGAAAGTATGCTCATAAACTGTAGGAGGAATACATACCTTGTAGTTATCCATGATGGAATACTGTGTAACAAGGAGAATAAATGAATCATTGATACCCAGCAAATTATGAATGATGTTTACAAGCACTGTACCAAATAAAAAAGCCAGAACAAAATATATCCACGATACGACTCCATTTACATAAACTACAAGAGTAAGAAAAACTAATTTTCACTTGTTGGACATCAGAATAGGGTTTCCTATTTCAAATAAGCTTCTCCATTCACTGATCACACCACTAGGATCCCATGGCTACTGATGTATGCTTCAGGTTTAAATCATCTTGCCTCTTTTAAGGTAATTTTTCCTGGGAGAAATGATAATAGGATTCTGTAAGTCACTATTTCTTTAACATGATTTAGGTTCCAACATGGACAGAGGATCTATTGTTGGACATCTTCACTCTGCTAAAAACTACAGACATAGACATGCCCTCATCGCACTGGGGGACACATCAGAGAGCCCCACTTCCGATGTTCAGGGTAGTGCATGTCCTTTCTCTTTAAGAAATAAATGGTCTCACCCCAACCCTTGTAGATTTCCAAAATAGATATCACAGGCCAGTTAACTTCTTATAGAATTTCCTTGGAAAGAACTAGAGAGGGACAACCAAGCTATTTCTAGAAAAGGATACTTGGTTGCATGGAAAGAGCAAGTCATTTTAGTCAGGCAGCCGTGTATTCAAATGGGCTAATCTTTTGAACTCTTAATCTAAAGCCCCATATGTAAATAAGGAGAATAACCCTAGACACTTTTGGGGTTGCTGAGGATTGGATATTGATATTCCTGGCATGCTGTGAGTACTCAAAATCACTTTTCTTTTCTTGCCATAAATGCAAGTCCCCACCTTCATTCTAGTACAGAATACAAGGAACATTTCAAGTGCTCTTGTTCTCTCTCTCTCTCTCTCTCTCTCTCTCTCTCTCTCTCTCTCCCCCTTCCTCTCAGATATCTTTACAAAAATAATGAATGAGACAAGATTACACAGAGTATTGGCAGAGATAGCTAGTGACAGCAATGTACTTATCAGGAGCAAAGGACTACACAATTCCCTGGCCTTGTGCCCTACATTGTTTTTCACCATTGTTCATTTTTGTTTTGTATCTGCCTATTCATGATCTGCCAGACTCCACTGCAAAATCTACCTTTAGTTCCTCCCAAAATGATCATATTCTCCTTCCTTGCTCCACTATCAACTCACTTATTTATTCCTTATGTCAATTGAAAATTTATCTTACCCTCCCAAGACTTTGCATCTCCTACTGCATAAACACACACACACACACACACACACACACACACATATATATATATATATGTATATTTCAGCATCTGGGTGTTTAACTTACTTCATGCCATGGGGGATACAGATGTGCAGCAGATGCCGGTCTAAGTAGAAGGAATGTCATGTCAAATGGAAAATACATTCAGGTATGAGCATAGCTGCATGTTATTTTCCTTAAGCTCTCTGGCCACTGGAACTTTGCTGAAATTGAAGCATTTCTTTGTGAATATCTCATTAAAGCATGACATACAATCAAAAAAATGTACACATTTTAAATGCAAGGTCTGATAAATTTTTGCAAACTGAATACACTCATGCGTTCAGTTTCCAGAGCCCATAAGAGAGACAACCAGAGCTCTACTCACCCATCTTTTAAATCCCAGTGAGAAAGCCATATAAATGAAATCATATCTAGTGTACTCTTCTGTCTGGTTCCATTTGCCAAACACATTTTTGAGATATATTCATAACTTCTGCTTGATAGAGTAGTTCAGGTTTTCATTTGTATACATTGTCCCAGGTTATAAATATGCCATACTTCATTTATCTCTTCTACTCTTAATGGGCATTTGAGATGTTTTCAGAGTAAGGCTCTTAGGAAAACTTCCATTATGAAGATTCTTGCACATGACTTTTGTTGCATGTGTGTGTTCTCTTCTGTAAATGCCTAGAAGTAGAATCCATATATTCGATTTCCATACATTCAACTTTAATAGACTACCAGTTTCCAAAATGGTCAGACCATTTTTCTCTCTATCACAGTATCAGAGTTCCCTTTGTTACAGATCTTCACCAGCACTTGAAATTGTCTATGGAGTTTGGGTTTTATTTTATTTTTTATTTGATTTGTGGTATCATAGTGAGTGTATATTTCTTTATGATTTTTATTTTCATTTTCCCAATGATAAAGTTGAGCACCTTTCTTACATAATTATTCACCATTAGGTATTCTTTTTTGAAATCTTTTGTACATTTTAAAAAATTGTCTTTTTCATGTTGTTTCCAAAATTTAAGGTTTTATATAGAGTTGGATTTGAAGAAGTGACGAGTTTTTTTTTTTTTTTTTTTTTTAACATATCATAGAGATTTCCAGTTATCATCAAGGGCATCTCAAATTGTCAGCAATCTCTCTAACAGCTTCATTTTATTCACAAAGTACACCCTTAAGCATTTTAAAAGCAATAGATAGAGATTCAGAAATCTAATTTTTTTCTTTCAAAAGAGCTCTGTGACCATAAGCAGGTACTTTCCTCTTCTTTCATAGTAGTATCCCTTTAAAAAAAAAAAAAAAAAGAAAGAAAGAAAGAATTGAACCTGAGATTGTCCCACTCTAAGAGTCTATAAAACACTAATAAATATGCTACTTGGAGAGGTGAGGAACAAGATAATAGGCATACTATGAAACTAACCTTCCACAAATTTGGTGAGACCCGCTCTTAAATGTAGAAGATGCAAAACATTATAACTTCAATTTTACAATTTCTTCCAGGTTGTGGCATGTCTTACATCTTAACTCCATTGTGAATTTTCTGGGTTTAAAAAAGATTTTGTATCAACAGGCTCTTTCTTCTCTCTAGAAGTTTTTATTTTATTGCCAACAGTCCCTGGATCAGAAATGAACATACACACACACACACTTCGTGGTGTTCTGAGTGTGTGTGTGTGTGTGTGTGTGTGTGTGTGTGTGTGTACATAAAATGGAGCTTAAAGACAACACTTATTATCTTCCATGGCCCAGTCATTGACCCTCTCCCAGTACCAGCCTATTATAAATCTACCTTCCTTCCTATACAGTTTTACCTTCATGAATGAACAATTAACTCCTCAAAAGTAAAAGGGGTGCTGCCAGCCTTAAATCTACATTTCCTTTCTCACCTTCCTCACTCAGCAACTAGCTGCCTGATGGTAAATATTGTTGTGGCCTCCCCTTACCTGGAAGAATTTAGAATAAATATTTAACATTCAAAAAGTCTTCACAACTTCAGTGAAATGAAAGCTTTCATATAACAAAATACAAAATGCCCTAAGCATAGAGGAAATGATTAATAAATTAGACAACATTAAAATGAAGAACTTTTCTCATCAAAAGACACCACAGGAAAATGAAAGGTGAGCCACAGAGTGGGAAAAGATATTTGGTGCCTGCATAATCAACAAAGGTCTTGCAACTAGATTACATTTTTATAAATCCTATAAATCAATGAGAAAAAGAAAGCTCAATTAAAAAAGGAGCAGTACCTCTTGAACAAACCCTAAAAACCAAAAGGATGAATAAGCATATAAACAGGTGCAAGCTCATTAATAATCAGGTAAATGCATATTAATGCCTTAATGAGATACCACTTTGAGGACAGAGACTCATTAGTATTTAAGCTTATATGGCAATATTCAATTTTGGAGAGGGTATGGAACAATTTAAATCCTTATATATTGTTAGTCAGAAGACAAATTATGTCATCTACTTTTTAAAAAATGTTTTATGGGGTACAATTTTCATTTCTCTGGTTGTACACAAAGTAGAGTCACACTGTTTGTGTAATCATACATGTACATAGGGTAATGATGTTTATCTAATTCTATTATCTTTCCTTCCCCCAGACCCTTCCCCACCCCTCATTTTCCTCTATACAATCCATCCTTCCTCCATTCTTCCCTCCCCTGTCCCATTATGTATCATCATCCACTTATCAGAGAAATCATTTGGCCTTTGTTTTATTGGGATTGGCTTATTTCACTTAGCATGATATTGGCCATCTACTTTTTGAAAGCAGTTTGGCAGTATCAATTAGAATACACACACACATTCACACATTGTGGCTCAGTAATTCTACTGCTAAGTATATAACCTACAGAATTGCATACATAATACATATATCAAGATACATTTAAATATTTATAGGTGCAAAAAAGATGAAAATAGTCTAAATGTCCTGTTGTGGTATACATACATTACTATATATTTCTACAGAATGTGTATGTGATGGAATTAAATGACTACATTATACAGAACAAGACAGATTAATTTTCAAAACATGATTTTGACAAAAAGACTTTCTAAGTGCAAAGGAATATGTGCTATTTGATTTCATTGATAGTTCAAGAACAGACAAAATGAAACTGTATTATATAATGGCTATTAAAATATAAAGAAAATTAACAAATAATTACCTAATTACTAGAATAGTGGGGACTTCTAGGGAAGGAAGAAAGGAAAAGAGGTATGTGCACAATTTCTGTGTTGTTGACAGCAACATGTAGCTGGTAGCTCACAGATACAACCTTCAAAACAAATTCTTACACTATATAATGAGGTTTAGGGAGTTTTCTATACTTTTTGTCTCACAATATTTTTAAAATGTGAACCATTCCTGATTCATAGAAAATACTCCGCAAATAACAAATATTAGCATGAACATATAACAGAATATTTTATTTTTATTATTTTGTACTTTATAAAGTGTTTTTCATGAAAACTATCCCATTTCAACCCAAAGTTGTTATTATTCCTATTTCAGATGAGAAAATGAAGGCTTAGTTTTTCCTCAACAGAAATAGGAAGGGGCACAGGTGAAACCACAGCTCTCTTCTTTTGGTTTAAAATCCTATCCATTTTCTATGCTCCTACCTGCTATGTTGTTTAAAGACAGAAGTATGAACAAAGAACCTGAAGATCCAAAAACAACACTGGTGTGGCCACCTGTGCTATCTGAGTCATGTGCCTTCATGTATGTATAGGTGTATTTTCATTTTTCCATGTGTGAGAATGAAGCTTCCTATTTGTCACAGAAATGGAAATGACAGAAATGAACACCTGTCAAAACACATAAAATGCCAAACATATTCAGTGAGTTCTATTTTCATGTGCTTTACTCTACACTTTGAGCCTGAGCTGATTTTTAAAAGTAATTTCAAAACCAGAATTAATATTAGTGGTCTCTCACTCTTCTTCTCAATGCTACCACCCATACACACACCAAGAGAAATAAAGGACATTAATCTAATTGGAATAATTGGGCATTGAGGCCAATTGTAATCCTGCTGCATAGGACCAACACAGCCAACTCTAAATAGAAGCAGAAAAAACCATGTATCTTTTCTTCACCAAAAGTTGATAAAAAACACTTTTTTCCATTGCCTCAGTCTGAGGGATTAAAGTGTACAGACTGGGAAATTAGCTCACTCTCAGCCTGCTTTAACCAAAAACAATCTCTAGGTCTATCTCATATGTCTTCTGACAGAGGGGCATCCATTTGGGAAGATTGCATCTGTTATCGAGAAAAGCAATGAACTTTCCATTTACATTGGACATTTATAATCTGATGAGAGAAAAGGTACATTTATCTAGTCTTTTAAAAGGGAAAAGTAAACCCTACAAATCTGTCCATTATACCTCCTGAGAGTCTAAAGTGAGGTCAAGACAAAAGCAGATTATTTTTGATAGTGTTAATAAGAGTTTATTGCAAACCTTGTGAGCCAGATCTCCCTCTGTGTATTTCTGAATGGCTTTGGGAGCTGGGCTATTCTTAGAGTAATGAGAAAGAGCCTTATCTCACACTGTAGGAAATTCTAAGATCCCTATGGCTTCAAAAGTTGTATTGATGCATGTTAGCAGAACTAAAAGTCAGAGTGGTTATCATCTCAAATGCCTGTCCAATGTGGGGACATAGGAGGAAACCTAAGAGGGAGAGACATGCAGCTCCCAATATGGCATTTGAATACCAGTATCTCAGAGGATGCTGTGTGACTGTGGCTTTTTCCATAACTAAATGACTCTCTGAGGCAGAGTTAACAGTGTAAGAGTTATTGACAGTTATTGATCACAAGCCTCAGAAACTGACTCAATTAATTTAAATAAGGAGTTATATATTAGAGCAAGCATTAGGGACTGAAAGAATTTAGTTGGATTTTAGAGGCAGGAGGTGAAAGAGAGACAAAGAGCAGGAAGGAAGAAGCAAAGCAATGATATCCTGCTGGTAAATCCTAGTCAGGATGCCACCTTTATCATGGCTGACTAAATACTCTATAGTTGCTGTGTTTTGGGATCCTAGGAGAGATCATCCGATTGACTAAACTTGAATGATACCTAATCTTCCTTCAGCAAAACAAACAATCCCATATGGCAGATACAGAGAGATGGAATATGGCTATGGCTCTACTCAGCTTTAACAGTGAACACCCAGTACCTGAAATTCCTCTTCCACTGATACTATGCATGATGTTTCACTCAATATTCCCCAAAACCTTCATTTTGTGTCTGATTCAAATCTTCAGATAAAAAGGAATAGTCATTGTTGCTGATTGTTCTTATGTGTGTGCTTCCATTCCCAGTCCTGCATTCTTCACTAATTACAAAGAAGCATTATTTTCACTCTTACCTAATGAATGCCTTGAAGGCAGACCATGTATTTTCATAAGGAGCCCAGCAGTTACTTGGCCTATAATTGTTTTCCTTGCATTGCTGGTGAATGAAGCAGTGGGTCCTACTGGATTCTTATCAGGCACACTGAGAAGAGAATGAGCATCAGCCTGTGTGACAATGGACAAATTATTTAACTTCTTTGTGTCTCAAGTTGTCCTCTGTAAATGGAGGTAGTGATAGTACATAATTTATAATGATGCTGTGAGTACTGAACAGACAAAGGCACCCAGGACAAGTCCCAAAATAATATAAGGATTTAGTAAATGTTCACATAGGGCCAAATAATCCTCCATTCATCTGTTGGTCTCGTTACCTTTTGAGTCAGTCTCCCCCATCCTGGAAGGCCTTCCCCAAATTGTGACTGAGACACAGTTCTGACCAATGGAGACTGGAATGGATCCATGAAGTAGCCCATCACATCAGGAATGCTCATATTCCCTTTAACCTTGACAAAAAGAACAAGAAATTCCTTAGGATCTTCTGTGGTTTTTTTCCTCACACTACAGCATTTTTGGTCATTCTTCTTCAGTTGTACCTGTCTACTTTTTAAGAACTTGATGGCTTATACCAGTTTCATTTATTTTTTATTATACATTTCACTGTTTAGAATTTTTGTTTTTAATTTTGGATATTTATGTCTTATTTTCTTTATGAGAAAAATCTACAAATTATAGTTTTAATGTCATAGGAAGTAATATTAAAATAAATGGCAAGCCATGAATTGGTGAATTAAAACACCTAATAATTGGGCTGGAGAAATATAAAAACTCTGGATTCAATGAACCAGCACCAGTCTAATTTAAATGTCTAATTAAAAGTTATTTGGAGGCACAGCAACCACAAACTGCATTGCAGTCTTCTCTGGATGCAAAGGAAGCTTGGTAACCAGAAGAAAAATTGGAATTTCATGAAGAAATGGGAATGGACTGTAATCTTTAATCAGAGTACTCCATTTTAATCAAGGCACGTCTGACTCTACATTCTATTACCACTTCATTAGAATACGCTGTCCCTGGTGCTGAAACTGCTGTTAGTTGTTTAACAGCAGAGCAACCAAGCAGCAAGCCAGGAAAGGAGGTAGCAATACCCGAATAGAGGCAGCAGCTTTTGTTAGATGAAGGACTGTTAATCCTAAATTGCCAGAGAGTTACAGAGGAAGAAAAAGAAGAAGGTTTGTGATTAGGCGAGTCAAGATTAGAACTGATTTGACAAGAACAAGCCTGCCACTCTGCAAACTGATTCATTCAGAAGGCTATTCATAGCAGAGGGCTATTTAGCACATTGTCAAATATGACATTCTAAAAACGCAGCTTGATTGTTAGTACAAATAGCTAATGAACAGTGACATATTTAGATTTCCTGCATAGAGGTGGCAGGGTATGTGCAGCTAAGCAAAGAGACTTCTATCATTCTATGGGGAAAAAAATGAACAAAGTGAAATTCAAAAATTGGAATTGTTTTCAGGGGCTTACCAACCCTGGCACTGCCAACCTATCATAGCAATAAGTTGCCTCTATTTTCTCATGTGCAATGTGAGATAACAACTCTGCTTCCTTTGTAGCCTTGTTCTGATAATTAAATTGAGATTCAGTGTGTTAAGATACATGATGCATTTGGAACAATAGCCAGGAACTCTTAATAAGCACTCATTGTTATCACCATTGGTAATATTATCATTTTTCCCAAGCAAGGAAGTGCAGAGTATAAAATTTGTATAAGTATCACCAAAATGAACCTAAATGCTAAGCTGAACCTCATTTACAGTTTTAGTTAAATGGACTACTTCTGGAGAGGAGAGAATAGGTTCTCTTTTTAAAGATGTTTTCTATGTTTAAGAGGTCAAAAATTCTCTGAAATCATTTCAAATACCTTGCACTTTTCCCTTTCCTCTCATTGTCTTGATGCTATCAGTTTATTTCATTCATTCACTTTTATTCACTTTGAAAAGCTCTTTAACAGATCATGCTCCTTTAATCAACCAGCCACTGTGCTAGATTCAGTTTTCACTTCAGTGAAGACTAAAGATGTTAAACAAAAACTTTGCCACAAATAAAAAGAGCTAGCATGGATACCACAACCTGTAACATTCTAGTACACTAGCAAACACCTGTGTAGGTTAAAAGGTTTTGTTATTATTCCCATGTTACAAATGGGAAACTGAAGTTTAGAGAAGGAAGGGTGTGCCTTGAGCACTCTGCCATGAGGGCTTGACATAAATGTTGCAATGTCCAGTCTGGACCCACATCTTACTGCTGGGGTTTACATTCAAGGACATGCTGTCCTTCTGTTCCCACATCCCCTTTTTCAGGACTGTGTTTAAGCAAGTAACTTAGGAATCAAAACTTCTAGTGAAGGACAAAATCCCAACTTCTCCCCCTCTCTGCAGACTCTGTCAATAGAGGGTGAACTAAGAAAAATCTCCACAGTCAAAATGGGGTGAGCACAGCAGATGAATTACCTCTTATCTTTAGCTCTGCTTCCCTTCTTAATGAATAAATGAGTAAATCAATAGATCCCTAGGTCATATGCACTGCCTTCTACTCCAATCAAGTGTCTTTGTTTTGTTTTGTTTTGTATTTTTTTAAGAAAAGCTAAGCAAAACAACCAGAGGCCATTTTCACAGTTTACCATCTAACAAAACACAGCACTGGTAATTAAAACAATCTGGGGCTAGAGAAAGATGGAAGGGAAATCTGTCACCACGGAGACTATCAAGGAGAAAAGAAAAAAAGAAGTCCTGGGGGATGAAGCAGAAACACTGACAATTTGTTAGTTCTAACCCCAGAGCGCTGCACAGTGAAAGGAGAGGCAGAGATTGTTGCTGGGGGAAATGTCAGAGAAGCTCACAAAAAACACTGAAAAGGTGCTCATAGTTCTCATCTTCTGCCAAGGCCAAAGAGGGAAATTATTTCCTTTGTACAAATAGGAATTAACTTTCTAGTCATTTTTATAGACTGGTTTTGGAAAGAAACAACCATTACGGTATATTCACCCTGTCTCAACTTAAAGTCAGGGGTTTAAAAAAGTCAACTCATAATCCAACTTTAAAGTACTTTAAGTTTCAGTGTAACTTGATTTTAAGAATGTTATAAGCCTTTCAGTCTACTTTTTATATTTCACCAAGCCCCCATCTACTGACTGGACCCTTTTAGCCTTCTGACTGGCATGAAATCGCTCAGTAGCTTCCAGTCTCCAATCTGCACCTCCCAAGGAGAAATCAACAAGAACCACCCCATAAGACATCACAGTCCCCTGCTGTTCCTAACCCATTTTACAGAAAAGAGTTTCCCAGTCATTCATAAACCACAGAATTCAGTGAAGTTTTCAGTGCTCTGGATCTCACACAGTTGCTACATTATTGGAACATATTTGCCAGACATTTGTGAATTTTCCCACAATTGGAAAAGTAATCACTGAATTTGGAGCCATTTTGCTAACCTCATTTCTCTTGCCATGTTTGTTCATTACAGCATATCAAATGGATAATATTAACAACAACAGCAATAGCAACAATATCAGTGCAAACCACTCTAAGATGCTGTTATAGTAAATGTTGTCCTTAAGTTAATCCACAAAGCAATTCTGTGAAATAAAGACAATTGTTACTGCCTTTTCACAAGGCAACACAGGTTGGTTTGAAATGGTTCATGGTATTCCTTATTATTGTCTTCCCAAAGTAGGAATCATTTAGTTTACCATAAAAATATGTAATCATAGTATGGAATTTATGTGTCTTAGATATGAAGCAGGTGTTTTTCAGTGAAGCTGAAACTGAAATTTCTCCTCTTCTGCTAGCAGATGCAGATGAGGTCTGCATAAGCTGGAGGTGCATGTCTTTGTAGCCAAGAAAACCTGTTTTAGTGTTAGCAGTTCATCAAGGCAGGGGATGCCAGTTAACCTTGGCTCTGAGGTTTGCAGCTGGCAAAGTTGGATTCTTCTCCACTACTATTAAGTGGCATGTTGTAGTTCTTAATGGTAGACTATGCCCTCCTCCAGTGTTGTAGCAGATCCCAGCTCCTTATGCCATTCTTTCCACATTCTCACTTCAAAGATTGAAATTAATGGACAACGAAGTCAAGAGTGAAAGGAGAAGGATTTATCCAAGAGGGAAGAAAATGGGCAAAAATCTCACAAGGCAACAGGGGACCTGATAGCAAGTTGCCTCATGAGTGTGCTAGTCTTCGAGTATATATAGATCTTGGGTTAATGATATTTGTCCAACTTTATGCTAACCAGATTTTGGAAAAGCACCAATACTACTGGTACAAATTTATGCTAATCAAGTTTTGGAAAACATCAAACATCATTGGTTAGCCCTGCAATATCCATTCCAGTCTTCTCTCACTTCCGGTTTCTTGCTATTCATCAGTCTGAATCAGATCAAATGAAACACACTTGTTCTTGGTTAGCCAACGGACCAGGACAAGAAAAAGGAAGTCTAGAAAGACAGAAGATTTTCTGACAAGAACAAGACTATTGGTCAAATGACACACACAAAAAAATCTGTAAACTTACCTGTGGCAGCAAGTACAATAAATGTAATGTAAATGATTCAAATACACCAACTAAAAGATAGATATTAGCAGAGTGGATGTAAAAATCATCCAAATAAATGTTATTTACAAAAAAATCACTTTGAATACAATACTATAAGGTAAAATTAAAAGGATGGAAAAGATATATCATTCAAATACTATAAAAAAAACACAAATAGTTTGATTACAATTAGATTGACTTCAAAACAAAAATGTGCTAGAAATTGAGAGGGACCTTATATAACAATAGATGACAATCTCACAAGAAAACATAGGAATCTTGAATGTGTGGGTACCAAACAAGAAAAATGCAAAATATAAGAAGCAAAAACTGATAGAAATGAAGGAAAAAATAGATACCTATGTTATCTATATACTAGAGACTTCAACAACCTTCTTTTGACAATGGATATAACAACTCGACATAAAATCAGCAAAGGTATAGAATACCTCAGCAACACCATGAACATTGAAATGTATTTGTTATTTATAGATTACCTCACTCAATATAGATCATATTCTGGACCATAAAACAAATCTGAACACACTTGAGAGAATTGAAATCATACAAATCATACAGAAAGAGAGAATGACATATACTATAATATATATATATATATATATACTCACACATATATACAAATATATATATATATAACCAATAGACATGCACATACTACCAATAGGCATATAGTCACTGAAAACAAGTATGCAATACCATTCTGATTGCTCAAAAGAAAGAGAAAGGGAGAAATAATTAGAAATAAATATAACAAAGCAATATATGACTCATCTGCTTCTTCAAACTTCACAATATTGATGAAATAAATCAAATCAAAGAAGAATTAAAAAGTGGTGAGGGAGACCATGTTATGGATTGGATGACTCAATATAGCAAAGATGACATTCTCCCTAAACTGATATCCATCATTAACAGAAATATTATCGAAATCCGATCAACATTTTTTGCACATACAAACAACATAATTGTGATATCTATATAGAAAATTAAAGCAAAAAAACTTCAAATAGCTAAAAACAGCTTGAAAAAGAAGCAATCAGAATGAGAAATTAGTTTCCAACACTCATCTACCCATGTTAATGACTTCCATATTGGCAAATAGATAGATCATGGAACAAAACAAACAACTCAGAAAAAGAACCACATAAGTATGTCCAACTGAGAGTTTGACAAAAATGCAGGGGTAGTTCAATGAATGAAAAAAAATATTTTGAACAAATAGTGATGTAATAAATAGACATTCACAGGCAAAAAATAAAAAGAAAAATTATTGGATGTAAACTTTATACTTCGAACAAATGAAATTCAAAATGAGTCATGATTTTAAATGTAAAAAATACAACTAAAACTTCAAGAAAAAAGATAAAGGGGGCGATCCAAGATGGCGGACTAGAGGGGGACTGCATCCCCAGTCGCTCCAGAACCCAGGAGTTAAGAAGGGGAGGCATTGAGAGACTCGGACCAAAATAGAGCCACGGGTGAGTCTGCCCACTGGGTAAAGCTCGGCCTGGGTGGCAGGCCCAGATAGAGGTGGCTTATCGGAGCAGGGCAGGGCAGCTAGAGTCTTCCACAGGCAGCCCTGCGCACTCCAGCGCTGGGCCCCTCCCACACAGCCAGTTTCTCCAGGTTCTTGGATCAGGCCCCCTAGTGAGAGTCTTTCTGATCAGAACAAGCTCCAAGTCCCGGAGCCAGCGTGGCATGCTCCAGCCTGCAAACGGCTTCAGGGACCAAGACAGGGCAGCCAGAGACCTCCCCAAGCAGCCTGGACCCCTGTGGTGGGAGGCGCCTTTCAAGGCTAGCTTCTTGGAATAGACCGCCCAGTGAGAGCCTTTCTACATAGAGCCAGCCACAAGTCCCCGAGCCAACGGAGAGCTTCGATCCGCAAGCAGCCTCTGGGATCAGGGCAGGGCAGCCAGAGACTTCTCCAGGCGGCTCTGCCCACTCCGGCCACAGGCTCTTTACACGGGGTGATCCAAGATGGCGGCCTAAGAGGGTGACTGCATCTCCAGTCACTCCAGAACCCAGGACTCAAGAAGGGGAGGCATTGAGAGACTTGGACAAAAATAGAGTCACGGGGTGAGTCTCCCCCACTGGGCGAAACTCGGCCTGGGCGGCAGGCACAGATAGGGGTGGCTTATCAGAGCAGGGCAGGGCAGCTAGAGTCTTCCACAGGTAGCCTTCCACACTCCGGCGGTGGGCTCCACCCACACAGCCAGCTTCACAGTGCAGGCCCCCAGTGACAGCCTTTCTGCACAGAGCCAGCTCCAAGCCCTGGAACCAGTAGGGGGCTAGGGGCAGCTTTCTTCGGAAGCACTGCATTATCAAGTTCCTCCAAGACTTCAGGCTACTGAAGGCTGGCAGGTGATACACTGGAAATCTACCGGGACACTATAAGCCAATAGAGGAAATCTGCAATATCTCAGATTCCCACTGACATCTGACCAATATGAGAAAACAAGGGAAGAAAATGTCCCAAACAAACCTAGATACTACATCAATAAAACCCAATGACAGCACAGCAGAAGAAATGTCAGAAAGGGAGTTCAGAATGTACATAATTAAAGCAATCAGAGAAGCAAATGAGGAGATGAAAGAGCAAATGCAGGCATTGAAGGAGGAGATGAAAGAGCAAATGCAGGCATTGAATGATCGCACCAATCAACAGTTAAAAGACCAAATACGGGAAGCAAGAGATCATTTCAATAAAGAGTTAGAGATACTGAAAAATAAACAAACTGAAATCCTTGAAATGAAGGAAACCATAAACCAAGTTAAAAACTCCATAGAAAGCATAACCAATAGGATAGAACACCTGGAAGACAGAACCTCAGACATTGAAGATAAATTATTTAATCTTGAAAACAAAGTTGGCCAGAGAAGATGTTAAGAAATCATGAACAGCTTCTACAAGAATTATGGGATATCATGAAAAGGCCAAATTTAAGAATTATTGGGATTGAGGAAGGCTTAGAGAAACAAACCAAAGGAATGAACAATCTATTCAATGAAATAATATCAGAAAATTTCCCAAATCTGAAGAATGAAATGGAAAACCAAGTACAAGAGGCTTATAGAACTCCAAATATACAAAATTACAACAGACCCACACCAAGGCACATTATTATGAAAATGCCTAACATACAAAACAAAGACAGAATTTTAAAGGCCCCAAGAGAAAAGAATCAAATTACATTCAGGGGGAAACCAATAAGAATATCAGCAGATATTTCAATCCAGATCCCAAAAGCTAGAAGGGCCTGGAACAACATTTACCAAGCCCTGAAAGAAAATGGATGGCAACCAAGAATCTTATACCCAGCAAAACTTACCTTCAAATTTGACGATGAAATAAGATCCTTCCATGATAAACAAAAGCTAAAGAAATTTACAAAAGAAAGCCAGCATTACAGAACATTCTCAGCAAAATATTCCATGAGGAAGAGATGAAAAACAATGATGCAAATCAGCAACAGGAGGCGCTAGCCTAAAGGAATAGCCAAATAAAGGAGAAACCAAATCATGTCAGAAACCAAATATGAGTCAAAAGACTGGGAATACAAATCATATCACAATAATAACCCTGAATGTTAATGGCCTGAATTCATAAATCAAAAGACATAGACTGGCAGATTGGATTAAAAAGAAAAATCCAACAATATGCTGCCTGCAAGAGACTCATCTCATAGAAAGAGATACCCATAGACTAAAGGTGAAAGGATGGGGAAAAACATACTATGCACACGGACACAGCAAAAAAGCAGGAGTATCCATCCTCATTTCAGATAATGTGGACTTCAAGCCAAAACTAGTCAGAAGGGATAAAGAAGGACATTACATGCTGCTTAAGGGAAGCATAAATCAGCAGGACATAACAATCATAAATATCTATGCCCCAAACATTGGCTCATCCACGTACGTCAAACAAATCCTTCTCAATTCCAGAAATCAAATAGACCACAACACAATAATACTAGGCGATTTTAACACACCTCTCTCACCACTGGATAGATCGTCCAAACAAAAATTGAACAAAGAAACCATAGATCTCAATAACACAATCAACAATTTAGACTTAACCGACATATATGGAATATACCATCCAACAAAGAACGAATACACTTTCTTCTAAGCAGCACATGGATCCTTCTCTAAAATAGATCATATTTTATGCCACAAAGCTACTGTTAGCAAATACAAGAAGATAGAGATACTACCTTGTATTCTATCAGATCATAATGGATTGAAATTAGAAATAAATGACAGAATAAAAAACAGAAACTTCTCCAATACCTGGAGATTAAATAATACACTATTATATGATGAATGGATAACAGAAGACATCAGGAGGGAAATAAAATATTCTTAGAAGTAAACAAGAACGAAGACACATCATATCAAAATCTCTGGGACACTATGAAAGCAGTACTTAGAGGAAGATTTATTTCATGGGGCGCATTCAAAAAAAGAAGTAGAAATCAACAAATAAACAACTTAACACTACGGCTCAAAGCCCTAGAAAAAGAAGAGCAGACCAATACCAAAAGTAGTAGAAGACAGGAAATAATTAAAATCAGAGCCAAAATCAACAAAATCGAAACAAAAGAAACAATTGGAAAAATTAACAAAATAAACAGTTGGTTCTTTGAAAAAATAAACAAAATTGATAAACCCTTAGCCACACTAACAAAGAGAAAGAGGGAGAAAACTCAAATTACTAAAATTCGGAATGAACAAGGAAACATCACAACAGACACGACTGAAATACAAAGCATAATTAGAAGCTATTTTGAAAATCTATACTTACTTCCACAAAACAGAAAACTTCGAAGACATCAACAAATTTCTAGAGACATATGAATTACCTAAACTGAACGAGGAGGACATACACAACTTAAATAAACCAATATCAAGCAATGAAATAGAAGAGGTCATCAAAAGCCTACCAACAAAGAAAAGTCCGGGACCAGATGGGTTCTCGGCCGAGTTCTACAAAACCTTTAAAGAAGAGCTCATTCCAATACTCCTCAAAGTATTCCATGAAATAGAAGAGGAGGGAACCCTCCCAAACTCGTTCTATGAAGCCAATATCACCCTGATACCTAAACCAGACAGAGACACATCAAGGAAAGAAAATTTCAGACCAATATCCTTAATGAACATCGACGCAAAAATTCTCAACAAAATTTTAGCAAATCACATACAAATATATATTAAAAGATAGTGCACCATGATCAAGTGGGTTTTATCCCAGGGATGCAAGGTTGGTTCAACATTTGGAAATCAATAAATGTCATTCACCATATCAACAGACTTAAAGTTAAGAATCACATGATTATTTCAATAGATGCAGAAAAAGCATTCAATGAAATACAGCATCCCTTCATGCTCAAAACACTAGAAAAAATTGGGATAGTGGGAACATTCCTAAACATTATAAAGGCAATCTATGCTAAGCCCATGGCTAATATCATTCTAAATGGTGAAAAACTGAAAGCATTCCCCCTAAAAACTGGAACAAGGCAGGGATGCCCTCTTTCACCACTTCTATTCAACATTGTCCTTGAGACTCTAGTCAGAGCAATCAGACAAACCAAAGAAATTAAAGGGATATGAATTGGAAAAGAAGAACTCAAACTATCCCTGTTTGTTGACGACATGATTATATATTTAGAGGAACCTGGAAATTCCACCAGAAAACTTTTAGATCTCATAAGTGAATTCAGTAAACTAGCAGGTTACAAGATCAATGCTCATAAATCCAATGCATTTTTATACATAAGTGATGAATCTTCAGAAAGAGAAATTAGGAAAACTACCCCATTCACAATAGCATCGAAAAAAATAAAATACTTGGGAATCAATCTCACAAAAGAGGTGAAAGATCTCTACAATGAGAACTACAGAACACTAAAGAAAGAAATTAAGAAAACCTTAGAAGATGGAAAGATCTCCCATGTTCCTGGATAGGCAGAATTAATATTGTCAAAATGGCTATACTACCTAAAGTGCTATACAGATTCAATGCAATTCCAATTAAAATCCCAATGATGTACCTTGCAGAAATAGAGCAAGCAATTATGAAATTCATCTGGAAGAATAAAAAACCTAGAATAGCTAAAGCAATCCTAAGTAGCAAGAATGAAACAGGGGGTATTGCAATATCAGATCTTCAACTCTACTACAAAGCAATAGTAACAAAAACGGCATGGTATTGGTACCAAAATAGACAGGTAGATCAATGGTACAGAATAGAGGACATGGACACAAACCCAAATAAATACAATTTTCTCATACTAGACAAAGGGTCCAAAAATATGCAATGGAGAAAAGATAGCCTCTTCAACAAATGGTGCTGGGAAAATTGGAAAACCATGTGCAACAGAATGAAATTAAACCCCTATCTCTCACCCTACACAAAACTCAACTCAAAATGGATCAAGGACCTCGGAGTCAGACCAGAGACCCTGCATCTTATAGAAGAAAAAGTAGGTCCAAATCTTCAACTTGTTGGCTTAGGATCAGACTTCCTTAACAGGACTCCCATAGCACAAGAAATAAAAGCAAGAATCAATAATTGGGATAGATTCAAACTAAAAAGCTTTCTCTCAGCAAAGGAAACTATCAGCAATGTGAAGAGAGAGCCTACAGAGTGGGAGAATATCTTTGCCAACCATACTTCAGATAGAGCGCTAATTTCCAGAATCTATAAAGAACTCAAAAAACTCTACACCAAGAATACAAATAATCCAATCAACAAATGGGCTAAGGAAATGAACAGACACTTCACAGAAGAAGATCTACAAGCAATCAACAGATATATGAAAAAATGTTCAACATCCCTAGTAATAAGGGAAATGCAAATCAAAACTACCCTAAGATTTCATCTCACCCCAATTAGAATGGTGTTTATCAAGAACACAAGCAACAATAGGTGTTGGCGAGGATGTGGTGAAAAAGGAACACTCATACATTGCTGGTGGGGTTGCAAATTAGTGCAGCCACTCTGGAAAGCAGTGTGGAGATTCCTCAGAAAGCTTGGAATGGAAACACCATTTGACCCAGCTATCCCACTCCTTGGCCCATACCCAAAGGACTAAAAATCAGCATACTACAGAGATACAGCCACATCAATGTTCATTGCTGCTTAATTCACCATAGCCAGATTGTGGAACCAACCTGGATGCCCTTCAGTTGATGAATGGATAAATAAACTATGGCATATATATACAATGGAATATTACTCTGCAATGAAGAATGATAAAATTATGGCATTTGCAGGCAAATGGATGAAATTGGAGAATATCACGCTAAGTGAGATAAGCCAATCTCAAAAAACTAAAGGACGAATGATCTTGCTGATAAGCGGATGAGGACATATAATGGGAGGGGTTAGCATTAGGTTTAGGGTTAGGTTTAGGGTTAGGGATAAGGAGAGTGGTAAGAATGAAGGAAAGAAGGACTGTATAGAGGGAAAAGAGGGGTGGGAGGGGTGGGGGGGAAGGGAAAAAAAGAAAAAAGATAAAATTTATTTTTCAGCAAAGCCTTATTATAATTGATACCAAAAACACAATTAATAAAAAGAAATACTTAATAAATTGGACTTAATCAAAATTAAAAGCTTGCTCTGTAAAATACTCTGGTACAAAGATTAAATGAGGGCTTGGGATGTAGCTCAGTGGTAGAATTCTTATATAGCATGCACAAGGTCCTGGGCTCAATCTCCAGTATCAAAAAGAGAAAGATGATAAATTGCCAAAATGTAGACTGGGAGAAAAATATTAAAACACACATATCTGACAAAGGACTTTCCTCTATACTGCATAAGAAGTCATAATATTCAACAGAAAAAATAATTCTATTATGTAATGTACAAAAGACAAAAAAAGACATATCACTGAAGAAAAGTATGCAGATGGTAAATAAGCACATGAAAAGATGTTCATATGATTAGTTATTGGGGATATGCAAATGAAAGCCAAAATAAGATATCACTACATACCTATCAGAATGGTTTTTTAAAAGTGATATAACACTTGCTGACTAAATGTAGAGAAATTGGGGTCACTCATACATTGCTGGTGGGGATATAAAATGGTGCAGCCACAGTGAAAAATAGTTGTTAATTTCTTTATAAACATCCAACTCCCCTACAACCCAGCAATTACACTCCTGGGCATTTATCCCACAGAAATCAAAATATTTTTATATAAAATCTGTAAATAAATGTTTATAACCACTTTATTCATAGTAGCCAAAACATGGAAACAACAGTGGGTGAATAGTTAAACAAACTATAGTACATCTACACAATAATTAACTCTAGAGTAAAAGGGAGCAAGCTATTGATACACACAACAAATCTAAATGAATCTCCAGATAATTATGCTGAGTATAATAATGCCAATTCTGAAAGAGAGCATGCTGTGTGATTCCATATACATGACTACTATTGTTTGGATATGAGGTGTCCATCAAGAGCTCCTGCATTAGTGAAGGAATGTTCAGGGGTGATATGATTTAACCATGAGAGTGATAACCTCATCAGGGAATTACACCATATGATGGATTCACAATTTGAATGGACCATCTAGTTGGTAACTCTAGACAGATAGGGTTTGGCTAAAGGAAGTAGGTCACTGAGGGCGTGCCCTTGAGGATATATTTTGTCCCTGTCTCCTATGTTTCTCTCTGCTTCCTTGCTTCCAGAAAGTGAGCAGCTCTATTCTACCATGGCTGCCCACCATGATGTTCTGCCTCACCTCAGGCCCAGAGCGATGAAATCAGTCAACCACAAACTGAGACCCCCAAAAAGAGGAGGATAAAATAAACTTTTCTTTCTCTAAGTTGTTCTTGTCCATGTATTTTGGTCACATTGATGAAAAACTGAAAAATATGACAATAAAAGCAACGACAAAATTAAAGAAATGGGTAACAGAATTATCATCATCAGATGTTAAGGTAGAGGTGGGAGCAGAAGGGAGAGGATGTAGCAATAAAAGAGCAAGATGAGAGATTCTTTAATGACAAATGTTCTGTGTCTAGACTGCACAGATGTCAATACTTTGGTTGTGTTTTAGCCAGGTTTTTTGCTACAATGACCAAAGGACCTGACGAGCACAATTAGAGGAGGAAAAGTTTATTCAGGGGCTCACAGTTTCAGAGGTCTCAGTTCATAGATGGCTGACTCCATTCCTCAGTACTCAAGAGGAGGCAGAAAATCACAGACATCGTAGCAGAAGAGTGTGGTGAGGAGAGCATCTCAAAACATGATCATCAAGAAATAGAGAGAGCTCTACTCAACAAGGGCACAATATATACCCCAACGGCACACTCACACTGACCCACCTCCTCCAGCCACAACCTACCTGCTTTCAGTTACCACTCAGTTAATCCCTAGGAGGGCATTAATTAATTCACTGATTGGGTTAATGCTCTTGTAATCCAATCATTTCACCTCTAAACCTTTCATTGTCTCACACATGAGCTTTTGGGGACACCACATACCTAAACCATAACAAGTTGTGATACTGTAGAATAGTTTTGTAAAAGATTTGCATTGGGGAAAACTGTTATTTCTTTTTTTTTTTTCCACTTTCTGCTTACAAGCACACATGCGTCTACTCTAATCTCAAAATTAAAAGGTTAAATTTATAGAAGCATAAACATGGACTTGTGGGTCATAATTCTGAAACTAGTCTTAGAAAGGTACCTGCTCAGTACTACCATGCTCTCTCAGATGAAGTTGCTCCTCTGTAAGCTTCTATGCACATCAAGCAGATATTCTACCATCTGTACAGAAACCATTCTCCAGGCTGCCCACACTCTAGTATCCTTTCCAGACCCAAAAAGTTCTTCTGACTCACCACTTTATTTTGATATTTCACTCACCCTAAATACACATACAAATGCTAAGTCATTTATACCTATATACAATTGCTAATCTACCACAATTCCTATTTTCTACTCAAACTTTTAAATCAGAGTTACAATGCTTCCAAACACTGAGTAACTAAACAGCACATATGCCATAACAGATAGCTCACATGCCATGGTTTTTACCCCCAAAGTTCTTCTGCCTAATAAACCCATCAATAAATATGTTACAGTTAAGCATTGTGGAACAGGTAGAAAAAGAAAGGAGGAGAGAAAGGAGTAGCATGCCAGAAATCTCACCAGAGGGCCCATATTACAGCATCCAATTCCAAGGATTAAGGATTATTAGTAATGGATTTTTGTTCTTGTCATTTTTCTGTTTTTGTTATAGTTCATTTTGTCTTATTTGATGAAAGGGGTAAAGATGTTCTCAAACACTTGTGAGACTCTAAGTCTAGAAACAATTCACCCATCAATCTATTTCTATCTATCTATCTATACACACTTATCAATTTATCAAAAAAATGACCATTGCTGAAATCATATGTTCCTAAACTGATCACCTTAGAGAAATATTTATTGAAGTTAAGATAACATCCAAATGGTTGAATAGCAAATGTCAAACATATATCTCTGACATCTTTGAGCCCCGCGATAACCAGAATCAACTCTGGAATCTTTTGGGACAATTGTTTATTACAAACATTTCCATTTTATTGGATTATTTTCTTCCCATAGTCAAACTTCTGAATTTCCCTACTAGTCTAGATCCACTGTTGATGTAGTAGACTTAGTAAACGATATCTTCTCAAAGTGCCATGTATTAGTCAATTATTGCCACAATAATAGTGTATAACTAGCCACCTCAAGACTGTATTATAATAACAACTAGCATTTGTTCTCACATTTACAGGTTTGCAGGTCTGCATCTAAGTGAATTGTGGCTGGACACAGCTAGGCAGTTTTGCTTCAGTCTGCAAACCAATTGAATTTGGCTTGGCTTGGGTATGGATATAATCTAGTATTTCTTAGGTCCTTGGACCAAATGTTACTTTGAGAATGTACTAACGGTAGATGACAGAAGAGTAAAGGACAATCCAAAGCACACAACCCCAAGTAGAGCTTCTATTTGTCATATCTACTAACATCCCATTGGCAAAAGCCCATTCATAACTGAGCCCAGCATCAATGAAGTAGCCAAAACTGCCCCCAGTAGGAGGGAAGGAGAATATTTGCTGAGTGCCAATCTGATATTTCAGACTGCAAACTTCTTTCTAGCATCTCTTTATACAACGAAGAGGTTTGTGTTAACTTTTCATCACTGTGATCAAAATACCCAATAAGAACAACTTAGAGAAGGCCTAATAAGAACAACTTAGAGAAGGAAAGATTTATTTTAGTTCATGGTTTGAGAGGTTTCAGTCCATGGACCCAGCTCCATTTCTTTGGGCCTGAGGTGAGGCAGAACATCATGGTGGAAAGGCATAGTAGAGGAAAACTGCTCAGATCATCCTGGCAGGGAATCAAAGAGAGGAAAAGACCAGGAAGAAGATCAGCCCTTCCAGGGTACATCCCCAGTGACCAACTTCCTCCAACTAAGTCCCACCACCTCTCAAGAGTTCATTCAGCTATCAATGGATTAATTTCATCAAATGGCTTAACCCACTCTCCAGGTCTCACCTCTAAATCTTGCTGTATTGGGAATCATGCTCTCAACATATGAGCTCTATGTGGATATTCCAGATCCAAACCAAAATATTCCACCCCTCCTCCACAAAAGCTCATCTGGTGGTATTTCACCATATTCTAATGACTAAACCAGGTGACCAAAAATACAATTGTAGTTGAGATATTTTATATGACTCAATTATGTTTTAGAACAGGGTTTAAACATTTATGCTATTAAAAGTTTGGATGGATAATTGTTGGAGGCAGGAGGAGGACTATCCCATGTATTAAAGGATGATTAGTCACATTCCTGGCCTCTACCCATTAGATGCCAGTAACACCCCCCAAATCATGATAAGGAAAACTTTCTCCAGTGATCATCAAATACTCCCTAGCTGTTAAAATTGCTAGTGTTTGAGAATTGCTATTTTAGAGAAATAATCAACACTCAAGGTTTGTGAATAACAAAGTAGAAAATGCCAGTAATTAAAATTTTTATATTGATATAAATAAATGTTCACTCAAAAAAAAAAAAAACTTGAATGGGTCCTTTCCTATAGTAGATATTTACTTTTCACCTGAAAATTCTTAGAACTACTCTGTTGAGTATTACTAATTCATACTACTAATGTTGAAATTAAGGCACAATTAAGTGAATTCCTCAAATGCCCAAAGATAAATAGACACAAAACTCAGATTTGAACTGAGGTTCTCCAACTTAAATGAGTTTTTAATAATACTTCATATCTTTATAGCATCTATAAGAATTCCTGATTATTACCATCCTCTTCATTGTACTTTCTTTATTAAGCATTCTCTTAATATAAAAACCATAATAACCAAGGAGCTGATGAGAAAATGAATCAATCTTTTCTGCAATATTTTAATTCTGTCCTCTTTATCTTTTATTCCACCAACACTAAATGATAAATTACTTATAAATCTTCACCCACTAAGAATAGCTGCTATATCATATGCACATCATAAAACAAACTTGTGTTCTTATAAACTTACACCCACAATAATCATTGAAAGTGTAATTTTCAAGTGAAAATGGTGCCAAATACACCTTTTTAAAGATGATTTGTAGAAATTGTCTCAAAATCAACAGGTCCCATTGAAGTCATTCTCATTGTTTGGAATATGGCACCTGAGAAATTGGAGTTATCCTTCATTTCTTATTTTTGCCACAGATCATATTGAATACATATAACTCACATTGAATCTAAAAGTGGATTTTGGAATAATCTTCAGGACATAGCCTCAGTTGACAGTTTCTGACTACATCGATAACCCCTGCCTTAGCTCAGGCCACAATCTTCTCTCTGATAGATAATTAGACCTAGCTGATTTCCATATTCCATCTTGGATACTACAGACTATTCTCTATACAGCAGCCAAAGTATTTGAAAATGTACATCAGGAAATGTTTATCACCCTCCTACTCAGAGCCTTTCAAGAGGATCCCACCATATATAGAGCACAACACCTACAGACCACAAAGTTCTTTCCTAAGTTTGCAAGACCCTAGTAAGTTGGCTGCAGTACACCTCTGCCCTCACTCACAGCTTCCATGATACTCAGTGCAACTTACAGCCATCCTGACCTCAAGCTCAAGTGACCTCAGTGTCTTTGTTCTTGCTGTTTTATTGGACATTCACCTAGCATGATCTTCCCCAGATCTATTTTCAGATTTGTGCCAAGAAAACTTTGCTGACTGCTCTCTATGGAAATGTACCTTCTGGTTTGGGGGTACAGCTCAGTGCTGGAGCACTTGCCTAGCATGTACAAGGCCCTGGGTTCAATCCTCAGCACTGCAATAGGGGGTGGGATACCTTCTAAGACAACTCTTTTCTCTTGCTTTGTTCTTTTGGTGAATGTCATAATAATGGACATCACATTGCACATCTTTTTCTCTTTTATTTATTAACAGTCTTACCACTAGAATGTAAATTCTACACAGGCAGAGACTATAGTTTGTACATCTATCTCCAGAACCTATAACTATAACTAGCATGTTGTATGTATTCAATAAATACTTAGCAAGTAAACAAACCAAAGAAACCTAAATGTTACCTGAGGACTTTGAGATTCAGTTACAATTTTCTTGCATGTCTCCACCACTCTGTCACTATCCCTCTGCACACACTCTGTACATTCTACATGCTTTCCCAAGATTTCTGAGATTGTCCAAACTTTGTGTTTTCAAGACATCTCTAGCTCTGACTGTGTGCTTTTTCAGTCTATGAATCATGATGCTGCCCTACATTAACCATCTTTGCCCCAAAAGAAGTCTTCTCACACAAGGCAACTTGAGTGTTCAGTAGACTTCACTAAAGATTTATGTGCAATCAAAGAAAGTACTTCTACAGAGACCTTGTAAAGAAAAGCCACAAAGTTAGCAATGCTGATTCTTCAAAAGCCCTCAGTCTCCACCACACAGGGGTGATTCCTGAACAAATCACCCTGTGGGTATCTCTGACCCCACACCAGGCCCCCAGGCTTTACTCTGTCTACCCTCCTCAAAACAATTTCACGAGTAGACAACAAATTCCCCTCTTGGTCTCATCCAGAACTATTTGGTCTTCTCCTTCATTAACTTTAAACTTTTTGGCCTCACAGTTCAGGGTTTCTCCTTCCATTCCAAGAAGCTCTTTGAGGCATTTTCCTAAAAGTCATTCTTCTCTTTAAAAGAATGTCTTATGTCAATCATCAAAATGAAATGTCAATTTTTTTCTGTAACTATGGGGGCCTCTAATATTTCACATGGACACAAAATATTGTGACCTGAGTATAATATCTCATCCTTACATGAACCAACATGTTTTCAAGTCTCACATACATATGTTTATGCTATTGTGAGTCATAAAAGAAAAACTATCAGAAAGTGTTACTGAACTCACATGAACTCACAGTGACTTTTGATCAAGGAATATCTCATCAGTTAATTAGTTCTAAAAGATCAATTTGAGGCTGAACACTGTGTATAGGCACATGCCTATAATCTCAGCTACTTGAGAGACTGAGGCAGGAGGATCACAAGTTCATGTCCAACCTGAGTAATTTAGTAAGAGCCTGCCTCAAAATGAACCAAAATAGCTGAACCTGTTAACACATGCTTTTAATCCCAGCAACTTCAGAGGCTGAGGCAGGAGGATCATGAGTTTGAGGCTAGCTTCAAACTCAACCCTAAGCTGAGTGAAACCCTGTCTCAAAATAAAAACTAAAAATGGCTGGGGTATATCTCAGTGGTATAGCACACTGGGGTTCAATCCTCAGTGCAGAAACGAACAAACATACTTACATGGGTTGATAATATAGTCCTGGGTGAAGCCCTAGATTAAATTCTCAATAACTAACACACACACACACACACACACACACACACACACACACACATACAATTTAAAGGATAAGCCTTTCTGATGATAAAAACAGCTTTCTCATACTTGAATAGACTAAAAGTGTATTGTCTACACTATATCTATTTTATCACAATATCTATTTTCTCAAATGGAAACTTATTAAGAATGGAAAGGACA
This sequence comes from Sciurus carolinensis, assembly GCF_902686445.1. Lineage (NCBI taxonomy): Eukaryota > Metazoa > Chordata > Mammalia > Rodentia > Sciuridae > Sciurus > Sciurus carolinensis. The sequence continues at coordinate 37,719,673 of NC_062214.1, forward strand.
AAGGCAGCCATCCTTGTAGGTTCTTTTCATGCTCATCAAGTATTTTCACCTTAGAAACTGCCACAGGGATGGAGAAAAGACAGGGACCGTTTGTTTATCTAAATGGCATGGACATATTATAAAATGAAAAAGTTATGTCATCTAAAAATAAGAATATGTTTTTGTTTTAATTTGCCTGTGAAAATAGGTCTGACTTACCTAAAAGAAGAAGAAAAAAAAAAAACCCATTACCTGGCAGGACAGAAATATTCAAAACCTCAGGAAGTAGGAGTGGTCATGGTGGTAGTGAAGGGGCTACTATCTGCCATTTGTGTTGTACCCGAATTTCTTCAGTAGAATTGTCACCCAGGCCAACATGAATTCTTGGTCATGTTTCAACCAATTACAGCCTCTAATTTCAGGCATGCTTAGCAATTGCCATGCTGCTGGGGGTCTGAGGAAGAGTCAGTGGACTTCCCCCATGTCTCCTGAAACAGTGTCTCTAGTATTCCCATTATTCTAGCATATTCCATTGAGTTACATCATCCATTATTTACAGTGATCCAACTGATTCAATTGTCTATCAGGAATTTCAAGGCCAAGCAGGCCCTTACCTGAGATGACAGTCACCCTAGTTAGCCCAACAGGCTAATATCAATTCCATACACCTGAATTACAGAGTCTCAACCTCCAAACTGCCACTGCGGAAGCCAACTTTGGATAACTCCACACATTGCCTATATTCATCAGTGGGGATATGGGGTATTAATTGGTTGATCCTGCCAACTTTATCAGACACTTTCCAGACTGCTGAATGTGACTTTCCTGGGTCACTATTCCCATGAGGATCAACAACCTTCCTATTATGGTCCCAGTTGAATATAAAATGAGTTCAATGTGCAGATGGTCATCTAGCCATTTCAAGTTTTCCTTGACCCTCTTGCAGGACCCTACTTGTCCTTTCTTGCCCAGCTGTGAAAGAATAATCTTCCTTGACTATGTTTGTCAATTCAGGTCTTCCAAGAAGCAGATAATAAGACAGAGTTATAAATATAAGAGATTGATTGAGGATAAAAGCTGTGAAAGGTGAAGGAGTAGAAGAAGTAGGTCACAATGTAGGTCTGACACCCATGAATGGAGAAGGGAAAGAGCGGAGGAGGATTTGGAAGAGGTTCAGACTGCAGTTTATCTCTGAGAAAGTCTGAGCCACCCCAATAGGGAGCTCCAGTACAAAGATGACCATAAGGAGTCCCATATTGAACAGAAGAGCTCAGGTCCTGGCATCCCTTTGTTGTTCAAATTGACTTGGAGCAGCCTGAACACAGTGTGACTTCAGCTCAGGTGCTACAACAGATCTTGAAGATGCTACACCTGGGCTCTATCAGCTATCTACATGCTTACAGCAGCAGTTTCTTTCTTAAAGAGAGATCTAAGCAGTACACATCCACAGTTGCCTAAAAAGGCAGCATGAGACTCTACAAACTTGACTGTGGTCTTTTTTCGAGGTGAGGGATAATTGTGCTGATAACAGCAATCTGGAATCTGTAATGTATCTAGACTAAGTAACCAACAAAATTCTCCTTACCTCAAAGACCCAGCAAATTAACTTAAATTCTATGGTCATTTCAAACAACAGACTGCCTTAATAATCTCTTGGCCAGACAGGGACACCTTAGGCTAGACTAATATACCACCTACATATGTATCAATGCCAGGGGAGAGTTGGAACATTTAGTGTCCTCTGTAGGAGAATATAAAGAAGAGTTTTCTCCAACCTACATTAGCCTGGAACATATCCTCTGGACTGGAGCTGGACTTCTGAGCAACTCTGTTAGGGGAAGGCTTCAAGTATTACTCAAGTCCTTCATTTTCCTGTCCAGGTCATAACTATATTAGAGACTAGACTCATGATCTTACAGATAAGATGGAATGGGCTCATGACTGACTGAATGGTAATGAATAGAATCCAACTCTTGGGATAAGGGATAAACTGAGAGATGAAGTTTAACTTTATTGATTCCCTGTAGACTAACTGCTCAAAAAAGGTGATACCCTCCTATAGGACTCCATAATAACTATTTACTTAAGGCAATTAGTCCTGGAGAAAAATGAGTTGCAGCATCCAATCCTGGCATACATCAATGAACGTATTGTCCCAAAGCTTTAGCCATAGGCTTGGTCTCTAGTTATATGATCATGCTTTGGATAGGGGAGTCATGCAACCCAGTATCCAAATTAATTGTTAATGCAAAAATGTTGAGAGGTGGGACTTGTAAGATATGATTGGAAGACAGATTAATGATACTATCTTGTGAGGTCAGTGAGTTATTGTAGAAGAGGGTTCCTGATAAGGGATCAGTTCAGCTCCTTTTCTTGTCCTCTCTTGACACAGCAAGAAGTTCTTCCCCAGAAGCTGACACCCAGATATTGAACTTCTCAACCTCTAAGAACCATAAGGCAAAATAAACTATTTTTCTTGTTAAATTACCCAGCATTTAGTATTGCATTATAGCAACATAAAATGGACTAAGATAACTTTCTAAATCCCTGACTGCTACCCTAGAGAGTGATGGATCCGAGGACTACATACCTGCTAACCTCATATCTCTACAAATTTGTTTCCAAATAAATGCTTTCCCAGATGGTCTGTTGTAGACACGCTCTAGTCATCCACCCTATTTATTATGCAGCTTCCTTCTGTAAATAAATAAACCATACATGGCTCCACATGAAATCCATAAAGGTAGTAAATCCAAAGGAAACAAGGGTACTAAGTAGACGAGGACAGGGGTGTAAAAGAGACTTCTCTGTTTTCATTTCTGCCATTTGAACACAATATGTTACCTAATTTAAAAATATATGTATATGCATAATTAAAAGAAAAAAGGTAAATGAATAACTGTTGGAAATAAATAAATACAGAAATAGATCATCTAAATGATGGCCACATGGTTTCCTCTTCTACTCCAAATTCCTTAGCATGAACTTGAAAATGACACTGACAACCACAAAAATGAAAGCACACCAGTGCAAGAGAGAAGATGTCCCAGACAAAGCAGCATCGTGATGACAGAAGATCTAGTGGTGCACTGGTTTCCTTCCACAAGGAGTCCAATGTGCAAGTGGTCATCTAGCCTTTACATGGTTTCCTAGACCCTCTTCCAGGACCCTACCTTTCTTATCCAACAATAACACAGTAGGATGTAATTTTCAATGAATCTAAAAAAGTTCTTTAAACCCAGAGAGGAAAATTAAGAAAGTAAGAGAATTTCTAGTGCTTAAGAATGACAGGGGACGTAAACATCACACATTTCCCCTGTTGGAGATTAGGAAACTGAAATTGACATTTTTACTCCTACTTCTTTAGAAGCTCATTGAGGAGACAGACAACTAAAAGAATAATTAAAATGCAGTGTGATAGTATCTATCAAAACAGTTACAGATAGATGTTGGTCTAAAATGTGAAAGGAAAAGCAAGGAAACTTCTATAAGGAAATATCCAAAACTTGGGGCTGGGGTTGTGGCTCAGTGGTAGAGCGCCCACCTAGCACATGTGAGGCCCTGGGTTCAGTCCTCAGCACCACATAAGAATAAAATAAAGGTATTGTGTCCACCTACAACTTAAAATATATATTGAAAAAAGAAACTATCTAAAATTGTTTTGTCTATTTCAAGGTAGGGAAAATTTCTTAAATAGTACAAAGTAAATAAATAGTAACCATAAAGGAAATCACTAATAAGTAGAGTAACATTAAAAATAAGAACTTCTGTTCATCAAAAGGCAGAATTAAAAGAAAAAGAAAAAGAAAAGGTAAGTCATGTAGCCAAGAAAGATATTTTCAGTATGTGTACTTGACAATCACTCTTACAAATCGATAAAAATAAGAAACTTTTCCTAACACAAAGTGAGCAAGACACTTCAGTTGGCACTTGCAAAAGAAAAAAAAAAAAAAACTTTGTGATCAGTAAACATTCGTAAAATACAAAAAAGAAAATTATAACCACAGTTTTTTGACACTACCATACAACCACCAGCTGGCTAACCACTGGAAATGCCCATAGTGGGTAAGAATGGGAGACATTTAGAATCCAAACATACAGCAGAGGAAGACCATTTGGGAAGTTTGGTGGGTTTTTTGTTTGGTTGTTTGTCTGTTTTGTTTTTGTTAGCAGTATCTATGAAATCAAAAATTTGCCTACTCTATTACTTTTAAATATGTACTCAGGAGAAATGAGTGCTTGCTTATATCAAAAGACAGGGACAAAAATGCTCATGGAACTATTATTTAAAGAACCAAAATTAAAAACACAAATGCTCATCAAGAGTAGCATTGACATTAAGTAGTGGTCTGTTTATACAATGGAATACTACACAGTAATGAAAATTTTAAAACTACATCTATATACAAATACATAGAAAAATCTCACATCATATTTTATTATTGAGTAAAACAAATGGGTCATAAAATTATATATACTTCAGAATTCCACTTACATGAAGTTCTAGAACAAAAATAAAGCTGAACATAATATTAAAATTTAATACATTAATTACCTCAATAGGTTCTAGCATGGTCAACCAGACATTATCGTCGCACACTGAAAATTCCTGGTTTCTCTGATCCCTGTAGCCATTTAGAGTGGCAAAGCACATGGTTCAGGATGTGACAGTATGGGGTTGAAGATTCACCCCTCTCTCCTTAGGACTCCATCGAGGAACCCCAGGGAAGCACACAACTCAGAATGTAGAGCCAACTTATCTTGAAGTGGATTTACCCATGTAACCGCTCAGGCCAAGACACTAAACACAACTAGCTACTCTTCAAAACCATCCCTCTCACTCCATGGCTCTTACCTGGACCAACACAGAGCTCAATCAATACATTCCAATATGATCTTAATGTGAAAGACAGAAGTACAAGAAGGATTTATTATTATTATTACATCCAAGAAGTATATGTAACCTAAAGAAAATCCCCCCCCAAAAGAAAAAAGAACCATGAGTCACCTTCTTAGACCCTTGTTTTTCCTCCTCTCATAGTTGTCTAAGCCCTGGCTTAGCTTTGGGCCTGGTTTGTGGAGTTATGCTAGTTTCCATGGCTCCTGAGACCCAGTTTATTGATTTTCTGTACAGGACAGCTGTGTTTGGACAGGTGGGTGTGGCATTAAAACAAACTCCCTGACAGCTTCATCGCTTTGCCATGGACACCCAGATGCAGGGTCTTGTCAAACACTGAGGACACTATAGCATCCCATGCTTGATGTCTCCCATTAAACTTCAGATGCACATCAAGGTGATGAATTCCATGTCAACTCATTTTATTTATCACCTCTAAGATGGGCTGTTAAAGAACTGCAATTGTCAAATTTCTCACATATCTGTCACAAACCTAATAGTCAAAAAAAAAAAAAGTTCACAAAGAGCTGGCATTTGAACATTTTCTTTCAGGAGAGAGAAATAGCTGAACATTGCCATTTCTCTACATTTAATACAAGATCAAATTTAAGTATTTTTCTACTAATAAACAGAAAAGAGTATATTAAGTAAGAAATGTTAGTACCATTGCCCTATTTGGCTTTAGGGTGATGACATGGAGCAAGAGGAGAGATTTAATTATCAATAATTTTACCTAAAAAGAAATTTCAAATGAGATTCAAAATCTGAAACAAAAGATTAAGATATCTAATAACTGTGGAGGCCACAGTGTCTTATGCATATAATTCCAGCTACTGGAGAAGCCAAAGACAGAGGTTTACTTAAGCCCAGAACTTAGAAACCAGCCTAGACAACACAGTGAAATCTAAATGAAAAAAAAAAAATCTAAGCACAAATACCAATATTTCATGAGGATCTACAAACAGATCCTCTAAAAAAAAAATCCAAGACTTGTCACCAAAATTCATGTTATTTCTACCTGTTGTTTGCAAAAATATATGGTACAAGAGAAAACCTAAGAGAAATTTTTTTTATCATCTGTTACAATTAGAAGCATGGAAATGATTTCTTCTGAAACTCAGCAATTGATAAGTGTCTGGCATGGTGGATTGCTGTGGTAGAGCAGGAGTTGGAAAAGAGACCATCACCTTGGACCAGAGGATGGATGTGCCAAGGGGGAAGTGTGAGATTTTTCTGAAGAGTAATTTAAATATCAACTTTATTTGAAGATGAGATATATAAGCACAGTACATATTGCTGTACTGCTATCTAACTGGAAAGGACCCTTGGTATCATTTTGCCTTGCTTCTTCATTTTACCAAGGAATCATCTAAAGATTGAGAGCCTGAGGAACACAGCCAAGGTCATACAGTCAGTTAGAAACTGTGCTATGAATAGAACTCAGGACACCATAAATCCCTCATTGGCAATCTTTCTACTATTGGCACTTCATGCATTATAGTTGCTGACCGCATAAATCTTTATTGAGCATTATGTGTGATTGAAGCACTATGCTAGCTTCTATGGGAATGATATAACACTATCTGTCCTCATATGGATCAAATAAATCAACTGGTCTTTACCACCAGTGCAATATCCACTGGCAATTTAGTATCACTGAGACTCATTCACTCATATCATTCTTCTCCAAAGATGATACTTCTCTAAACACACCAACATGCTTGGGTGAACATGCATTCTCTGGTATACACCTGTAGCTTCTGGGATAGCTGTTGTTAAGAAAACTTTACCTTCACTAGAGCTTCCTGTTCTCAAAAGCACAAAAAGCCAGTTGCCTTTTACTCTATGGAAAGAAAGCTATTTCCAAGCGGAGGTCATAATATCTTAGATTATATATTGCCAAAAAAAAATGTTTCCGTCCCTAGTGCTCATTGTCGCCCACATTTATGTAACCATATCTCACACTTGGGCCATACTGTCCTGTCCTTCCTTTAAGGAAGGGGGACAGGTGGAGAAAGCATTTAGTCATAGGCTAAGACCTGAGCGGTACTGGTAAGTTTGATCATCCCAATGTAGCACAGCTATTGAATTCTACTATTGCTTTATTAAACATCTAGGGAATCTTGTGTTTACATTGTTAATTATGCTTTCATTTTTGTTAAGATCTGTCATCTCCTTTTAAATGCAAATACTTATGAAGAGTTAGTATACCAAATGCCTAATTTAGATGATCAGATTGTATCCTTTCTCAATAGAAGGGAGGAGAATTTAAGGACACTGGATATTTATGACAAGGATGGGATACTCATTGTGATGATCTCAGACAAATCCAATTCTGTGAAAAGGGGATTCAGACCTGAAGGAACAGCCTTTCTGTGCTGGAAAACTGGATCTGTGCATCCTTCTCTGGAGTGATAATAACCATAATCATCATCATTATCATTAAGGCAACTGATATTTATTGGGGACTTATTGTGTTCCAGATACTTAGCTGAGAGCATGATGCAGTTAAGGCCATGCATAAGTCCCTCTGAGAATCTTAAATCTTCACTTATGACCCTTGCTAGGCTGTCAAAGGATTACAAACACACACCTATTGTTCCTACCTCTAGGCAAGGTGTAACTGGTAGCCCATTTGTGGAATTGCCAAGCTAAAATACACTAGTGTAAAATATAGTATGCTGATGTGGGTGTATGCTCAAATACACTCAGGTATGTATACAAGAAATATAACTTTCTTTGATTATCACCACTCAAGCACGAATTTTAGAGCTAAACTGCCCATGTTTGTCATGTTTGTGTTCTGGCTGTGTGACTTCAGTTTCCTTATCTGTAAAATTAGATATACGATACCAGCTCATAGGATTTGCATGATAATTAAATGAGTTAGAATTAGAAAGTGCTAAGAGCCTTTATAAGTATTTCACGATAATTAACCATGTTAACATTTGTAAAGTGGCTTGCATGTAGTACCTGCATCCTAAGGGTTAGCTCTTGTCATTCATTTTGTATTATTCCAAAATGTTGGTGGAATATGTGTTGAGTCCTGGTATGTAAGGGGTAGGAAAAGTTGTAGGGGCAAGGCCTTTGTTCTCAGGTACTACAGAAATGGTCTTCCCCTGGTCAAGAAACCTCTTCAAACCACAAGACCTCGGTTGTCTATGAGTTACATGGGAGGATTCAGGCACTTTTCTTAGGGGCTAATCTCCTAATACACAGCATGGTCACTGTCCTTCCAGGGCTCTGGCACCTTTCAGACATAATAGTCAGAAGGCAACTACAGACATCCCCTTACCAACTATTTGTCCCCTCTTTCAGTCCTGCACCAAGGAGAATGCTTTTCTAGTATAAAGATGAGAGCAAAGCTCTGGTTTCCTTTTTCTTAACTGCAAATGTTCAATTTCCCCTGAGAGGGTAGGGTTTTATAACACAAAAGCCTGGCAAATCTGTAGGCTATTTATGGTTTCCCTGCTCTGCTTTAGACATCCCTCCTCTGAAGCAACTGCCATCCAGATGACTGGGGAGGAAAATGGGGAAATTCAGTGAAAGAAGAAAAAGAAAGAAAGGTAAATGCCTCCATGTATTATTCTGCCCTGCTTCATCAAGAGACTATTTCTTAAATCTAGGATTGGGAATACCTGCAACTCAGGAGAAGGCCAGGTTCCCACTGCTAGTTTTTTCCTGAAATCCCCTAAAGCTGCCCTCCTGAAACTGTTGTGCTTTCATTTTGCATCTGGCATTGGCCCCTGGAGGGTGTCCAGGAAAGGAAAGTAGAGGTTCGTATAGTACCCATGCTGAGGTCACACGCATCTCATCTCTGTTCCTGGTAAATGCCAATGCTAGGTTTCTATATACCTAGAGTCTATAAGATGTAAGTGTGTGTGTGTGTGTGTGTGTGTGTGTATGTGTGTGTGTGTGCGCGTGTGTGTTTTGTAGGTTTGATACTGGAGGCTGAAGTCCATAGGACATTGGCAGCTGGGGAGGGAAGAAGGTTAGGAAAGAACATGAACAAACTGAAACCCACAAATATGACTTGGAGACCACAGAAATGGTCTGAAACCTTCATCCGTTCTCATTACCTCTGACCTTAGTGGTGGGGTATTCTATGGAAGCTGAGCCCCCTGATCATGAAGCTAAATGTACATACTCTGACCTCTGGGTCAGAGGAGCTGTAGCAGGATTCTGGGAAGGTAAGGTAGTCTTAGGCCTGGCTGAGATTAGTGACAATGTGGACAAGCTACAAAACAATTTTGTCACGGGAAAAGAGGTGTCCCTGGAGTAAGGTCTGGGGATTTCCTGGAGAGAAGAGGGAACTCGGCTCAGGATCAGTGGAATCCTTGGCTGATGTGAAGCAGCAAAATTTCAGTGTGCCCTAGTCAGAGTCACAGACAGAGGTTTACTGAAGAAAGTAGATACATATTCAAGGGAGAATGTGGCCATCTTGAGGATGAGAGACGTGTTTTTCAAGTTCCCGGCTCTTCTTTGGAAGGAAACTTGGTGCAGTGTGGTTATGGGAAGGTATGAAGTAGTGATATCAGTGTGGTGATTTCAAGATGGTTGATGGTGGTCTGGGCAATAGTAGCATCCTTAGAATGATGTGGTTTTCATTACCTGATCATTAGATAGCAGTAGAAAGTCCCCAACATTATAGTTTTCTCTAAATAGTTTTCTCTAAATCTCTCTTTGCTTAATCCATTTATTGGGGAAAGGAAACTAATTTACAGTGCACAAATCAATTTTCAGATTTCACAATTGGGAGTGACAGACCTGGGAAATTGAGTGCTTTAGGGAATGACGGGCCTCAAAAAGTACGCAGGACTCCTGAAATAAAACCGTATGTGCCTGTCCTTCTTTCATGTCTCCTTTCTACCCATTTCTTATTTCTTCTTTTCTATCTCAGTTCCACATAGTCTCTTTTTTGGCATATCTTCACCACATAGGAAAGGGAATTCTAGGAGTTGTAGTTCAACCCAGCCCCAAGTTGACCCATGGCCAATTTCCCATCAGGCAGTACTCCTTGGTGCAAGACATTTCTGAACAAGGTTAAAGTCAAGGTAGATTTAGAAAGAGAACCCCAAGTGCGTGAGCATGTGTGTGTGTGTGCATACGCCCATGCATGTGTGCACATGTTTGGGGTGGGGAGTGTGAATAGACAGGAATACAGTAGGAAAACATGCTTTGAAGTAGGCATTTTTGGCTTATGATACTTTAGTCATCACCTCTGCTCTTTACAATAATTCCTGTAAATGATTGAATGAATGAGTTAGAATACCCACATTCTTCTCATTACTGTCTCAAAGAGGTCAAGTACCTACTAACAAAACTATGATTTGAATCCACATCTCTCTGATTTCATATTCAAGATCATAACTAGGCTACCATCTGCCACTTGATCTCTTCTTAAATTCCAACATGACTCACCAATAAATGATTACATATATAAAAATACGTATTTATAAAAGTATGAATGTATTTTATACATAAACATATATGTGTAAGTACAAATATAAATATACTTATAAATATATGTTAATATATATGCATGCATATGTAAATCCATATGTGAGGTCTTTGGATCTTAGCTCCAGACTCTCAGAGGCCAAACCCTCTTCCTGGTTTATAAACCTTCAGTCTGTTCTATAGTCTGCTGCCACCTGGAAGTCACAGCTTAGTCAACTTCCTAAGGAGTGTGATGTCAGTATCACTCGTGATTCTGCCAGGACACAGACAGCTATTCATAGTAGCCATGGTTGGAGGATATTTAATAAAAGGACTAGTTACAGAAGTGGGGCCAGGTTTCCCCAGCCAGGGGCAGGGAAGCATGCAGGGATTAACAGCTGCAGGATAGCAGAGGATTGGGGAGGAAGGAGTACTGCAGAATGATGGTGAGACCTGCAGCTGCAGAAGCAGCCACACTGCTGTGCTTAAAGCAGAGGCTCCAGCCTCTCTTCCAAGCCAGTGATTTCCTTCCAGGACCTCCTTCCACTCTACTCATCAGGAAACCAGGGAGCCACTGTGTCAGGGAGATGTCAGGGGCAATTTCCTAGAGTATAGTCAGGGAAGGGTATGGATTCAGAAAGACAAAGAGTTTGGTGACTGGAGGGCACATGGTGGCCCAAACAGGAGAGCTATAGAGAAGAATGAGGTGTCATGGTAGCAAAGAGCAGGAGGGAAGGACAGAGTGCTGTCTGACATCAACTATGTGCTCTAACAGTAATGCAAGATCCCTTAGGATGCTGAAAACAGGGGCTGGGGCCAGCTCTACATTTTAAATAGCAATCCAAAGAGATACTCCCTGAACACAGATATAAACTTTATTCCTCTTTTATTCAAGTCATAGCATTCCTCAGGAAATTGCAGAATAAGAAAAGTTGTAGGCTCTTGAGTCACCTGCCAATCTCCTGAGAGATGCCTTTACATCTCAGAATCATAACAAAGCAGTAGTATTATTTTTGTGCATATACAAAAAAAATAAAAATAGGCTCAAAAATAACACAAGGAGTACTGTAGTCTATTAGCTACGTGGCTCATCTGCAGGGTTATTTTATCCATACTATCATCTGCTTTGGCTCACCTTTAGACAGAACATCCAGAAAAATGCAAAGTAAACTGTATGGGCAGGGCAGCCTGAGATTGTAAGACTTGACACAATGATTGGGAGCTGCCAGGCAATAAGCCATTCCCTACAAGTAAACTCAGTTCTGTGAGACAGAAAGAAAACAAGCCTTCCAGAACCATGGACAAATAAGAATAATAAGAGAAGGGAGAGCAGAAGAGCACATGAAGTGATAATAAAATAAAAACTACACACACACACACACACACACACACACACAGAATTAAAATAAATTATGATAAATGCCAAGAAGAGAGAAAATACAGAGTCCTCTAAGGCACATTGTTACGTTCCTGGAACATCACAGGTTAGAACATGTAGATAAGCCTGGAACCAAACAAGCTTTCGATAAGTTGCTGACATGTTCTTTGTTGCTCTTGCTGTTAAATAGACAATGTAAAAAAATAAATAAATGAAGTGCTAACCTAAACATTCTCCATGTAAACTCAGAGTGGGCAAAGCCATTTTCCTGCATTGTCTGGGCAAAGATCCCAATGGAGGTGCCGGGGAAGGTATGCCTAGTACTTCCCCAGCGACAAATGACAGGAACAAATGGCGACATTTCCCTAACACCACCGCCAGTCACCATGAGGGATGACTATGACTGTGCCAGGCCCCTGACATGAGGTCGGGGCCCATCTAAGCCAGAATTCTGTCCCACTTTAATGGCAGTCCTTTGTTCCTTGGGAGAATATGGAAGCATTGGGTATTAAATTATATCCTTTGACACTGGTCACTCTAAACTGCAGACAGACACTTGATGTTTGGTCAACTCTACATGTCACATTTCTTAGTCATCTATTTTTTTTTTTTTTTTTCTGTCTCCTGAGCAACACTCTTTTCCTCTGTGGAAATCAAACCTGGACTCAGAGAATAGGAAAAGACTGGCTTTGTACTCTGTATCTATCCTTTTATTAAATTTTCTTTTTTACTTTTTCCTATGTGTTATATGACTTTTTCAATTAAAAAACATTAGTTTAAAGGACCAAAAATCTACATGCCACCTTCCATGGTTCCTCCTATTCTTATTAGCTAGAGTTAGACTCAAGCAAGACAGGCAGCCGGCAGGGAAGATTGGCTTTGATTCCAGCCTCTGACTCAATCTCATTTCTGCTCCAAAGTAGGACAATGAGATATAGCAGCAGCAGGATTGGCCTCCTTTGCTCCATTGATTCCAGAGCTGTGAAATTGTGAGTTCTTTTAACTCCAGATGGGCCAGTGCACAGTGCACAGCTCTGTGTGTCCTCCTGGCTGAGTTATTCTCTGACCCCTGGTCAGAGGTGCACAAGAGGAATAGATATGAAAGGTTAAACTTCATTCTGACCTATGCTTCTAGTCCCTATGTATAATCCTCTTAGCCAATATACTAAATAGAAGAAAGCAAAATGATCCCAGATAGTCATTTATATTATGATGACATATTCTTTCATCAGATCTGGAAGGTTTACGTCTCACTAATACTCACAGGACTACAAATCCTTCCATAATTTCTTCCCATAATTTGCTCAGTGACTATGCATGCTGCTATGCCCCCTCACTTCTGAGTGCCTCTTCCTTTCTACCAGCTCATGCATGACCTCTCTACTCATTTGATCCTTTTCCCTCTCCCAAATCTGTTATGAACATAGCTTGTTGCTTGAGTCCTCAGCTATGACCTCTGCTTTTAGTAGAACCCCAGAGTAGAAGGGAACAGGGAGGACAAGTGGGAATTGGTCACACAAGGGAAATAATAGAGGGATATGGAAATGAAGGAAAGTGAGACCAGCATTCTCTCCAGCTAGCAAAATTATTTTTGGAAGATGGGGTCTAATTTAGACAGCATAAAGACTCTTGCTTTTTGCTACAAAATCAAGGCCATCTTCTAAAAATCAGATCAACTGAAGTTGGTCTCTCTTGAAATGAAGACCTTGTATGAGCTCATTTTTATATAAATATTTTAATTAATAGATGCCTTCATCAAACATGAGAAGAATTAAGCATTAACACTCACCAGAGACCCTGAAATTAGATTGATTATCTGCATCTTAATTTGCTTTTTCGACACCACTAATTTATTTTTAATAGGTCTGTAATTTAACTTTATCTATTTCTTATTCTGCTTGGCAGACTCAAGTGCCTGCAGCTCACCAGTCAGCCTCTGTAACCTTTAGGCACTGCTGTCTGCACAGTATATTAATTTTTAAATTATCCAGCTTAGTGTGAGAAAGAACATCAATTAATTTCTATATTCAAGCCAGGCTAACACCTCTTTTTTCCCCCAAGTAATGGTGAAATTTAAATGAAGGAAGAAGCTACTTATAGGAAGACTCTAGATAAAGACCAGAAATTTTCATCTTATATTACAGAATCTGCCACCCTTAAAACATCTTCCATTTGAATCAGTGACTTTGACATCATTATCACAATGAAAATAAACACTCTTCTGTTCATACCTGGTATCCACACAGTGACTCATGGAATAATGGTGAATGGAGGGCAGGGACCTTTATCTGTTGTGGTCACTGATGTATCTGGCCCACCTAAAAAAATTCCTGGCTATGACAGGTACTCAGCAAAGGCTTATTGAATGAATTCATTACCATCATTAGCTTTTAGGTCCACAGTGATGATGTTACCTAAAACAGAAACAACCTTTATTGAAGACATGTAAAATAGAGACATAGAGAATGATTTTCAGAAAATAGAAACAACAAAGTCAGACATTAAAAAAACAGTCACACCAAAAACTAAAAATAAAAAATAAAAAAATAAAAAACCGAAGTTGTCAAGATGAATGAAAAGCAGAGACTTCTTAATTCCTTGCTAAGGATTGTTTATAGTTTATAAACATCATTTGTTTATCAAGAACATTGCTTTGATATCTATATATAGTCATATCATAGAGTGGATGAAATAGGCAGAAACATGACATGACTAACTTAGAGAGCATCGTTGTGAGTCTGTATGAGAAAGACCATAAAAAAAAAAGGAATGAGTTTAATTTTGAGCCTAGCAATTTAGGAGGACATTGACAAACAGGTGACCTCCAGAAGAGAAGATAAAAATGGGATAGTTGTGTGAAGAAAAGATGCAGGATCAGGGAAGTAAATATCCAAAGAGCCAGTAGCATCTGTGTTACACCAGGGAGAGAACTGGGATCAACGTAGACAGATATGTAGTCCAGTTGAAAGATATTTAAAGCAAATGAAAGTGACTCAGGGGTTGCAATTGCAGATTAAATTCTCAGTAGTTCTCACCTGCTGAATTATCCTCTTTATGGGCCTCCCCCACTTCTGGCTTGCCCATCCCAATCCATTTCCATCTATCCCAGTTTAATCTGCCACTGGAACCAGGCTGACATGTCTACAGCACAAGATCAACTGTATCACATCCACACTCAAAATCTCATCAGACTCTTCCAATTTCTTGTTTTGAACCAGATAACAATTTCTCAATCATGTACTGAAAGATATACAGAGTAAGGCATCAGTTTACCTTTCCAGGGATCTTTTATGTGCCCCACTTAAACACTATTATCACAGCTAAGCCAAAACAATTCAGGCTTCCTCAAACAAATAGTGTGCTTACGAATAGTCCTGCTTAATCTTTCCATTTCATGCTCCCAGAGAATCTCAGGTGGTCAAAAATCTTCCCAATTTTCAAAGAACCTTTCAATTCTTTTATGGTTTTTTAGAGATAAACACTTGATTACTCAAAAAAAAAAAAATCCCTAGATGTTTTAAAAAAGAAACCATCTTTGTTTTGGAAAACTCCTTGGGTATCCCATGGGATAAGCATTAAGAACAAAAAATGCAGAGTCCTTACCCAGAAAGGAAAATGATTATGTGTATTTGAATAGGGGAAGGAAAGTAAACCACAGAGTTTTGTTTTTGCTTTGAGTTTTTTTTTTGTTTGTTTGTTTTGTTTTTTTCTTTTGTTTTGTTGGGTTTCCAGTATTTTTTAACCTGGTGTGGGTGGGTATAAGAAAAAGAAAGAGTAACATAGAATGGATTTTTGCAGGGTGAAATAGAATGGTGATGTTTGCCTCCTAAGATCACTGCTGCTGTGTGGAACTTGGACTTGAGTATGAACTGCAGGCAGTTGCATGAATCCAGGTACAGATCATCCTGGCCACAGCCAAGGGCATATTAGTATAGATGATGAGAAATAGTCAGATTCAGGACACTTACCAACAGATCCACTAGGATCACCAACGATCAGATGTGGGGAGGGGATGATTGTGGGTGAACACCTAGACATCTGGCTTGAACAACTGGGCAACTGATTGTTAGATTCAATACTGGGATCTGCAGCAGATGGAAATCAAACATCTGAATGATTATGTCTCTCAAGTCTGTGAGAAATCCAAATGGAAATATCAAATAAGCAAGTGGATGATTAGGACTAAAGCCCAAAGGAAAGATCTAATTTGGAAAAAATTGGGAGCTATCATTACAAGATGGTATTTAAGAGTATGAAAATGGATTAGATTACCTGAGGAAAAAAAGAAAGAGAGAGAGAAAGATCTTGGCCCTGTTTTTACTCTTTAGAAGTCCTAGAATTGATTTTGAGTTAAAAAAGGAAATTTCAAATGGGGACAGAGGAAAGAGGGGTGACATCTGTAGGCAACAACAGATTACCTCAGTAGAAGGGAGAACTAACCATGGTGTTAGTGAGAAACCAAATAACATGTGAACAGAAAGTTAATATTAGTAAAGCTGTTAGTTTTTTAAATCCTTTGAGAGAAAATTGTAGGCTGGAACTTGAGGATAAGATTTAGCCATTGATAGGAGTATGAATGTTTCCTCCATGACAATCAGAGCAAGCAGAAGATGGGTATATTTATAGATTTCCAGGTCTTGACGAAACATAGTGTGCCCATAGGCAGCAACCCTCTGAGATAGGAAGACGCTAATGACCTTACCTCAACACACCTCAAATCTTGCAGTCCTCTTCCCTTCACTCTGAGCTCCAGCAACCTAACATCAGCCTACTGTGCATAGAACCCAGCTGTGGAATTGTCTAAAAGACTATTAATTCTTCGTAGGGAATAAATAATCTTTACTCAATTCTACATCATATGCAGTAACTCAACATAATGTTGAGCTTAGAATAGCTCTTCAATTTGTCCTTTTCAGTCGGGATCATAGAATTTTTTTTAAACCTTATTGAAAAGTTCTTAGCACCACCAGCATATTATAAAAGATAGAAGAACCTGGCCCAGAAATTAGTAAAATCACAAATGAATTAATCTATAAATATATTACTTTTCTAATTTAAGAGAAAATCCTTACACAAGCTTTAAAAAAAAGATAAGAGATTAGTCACACAAGGGACAGGGTTATTTGATAATGTATTAATGATTAGTTAAGAAAAAAGCTAAAGCTGAGCTCAGTATTTATTCTGAAGATTATAAGTAGAGCATGTCAGAAACCAAGGCCATAGTGTTTGCAGAAAATGTTCTTTACAAGAACTTACTCCAGGATTCTGAATGGCAATGCTTGCTCATAACACAGGAATACGTAGTTGTGAGAGCAGGGTATGTCAAATGATGTTGTTTTTATGTTTCACACAGCATAGCTCAACATGACTTTTCATTCAGAGCACATCACTCAGTTCATAGTCTTAAAAATGGCAAAGTAATCTTTGAATTTATAGGAGAGATTTATGAAAAAATAAATGAAGCCAGAGGTAAAAGGAAGATTTAGGGAGAAGGCCAGAAAGAACTAAGAAAAAGGAGATCAGGCAAGCAAAGCTAAGCAATTTTCATAAAGCCTTAGGGTAGAGGGATACAGCACCCTGTCCAGGTAGGAAAGGGAGCCAGGAACAGCTGAGAAGCAACCAAGTGGTTACTTTACTTGTTGACCACAAATCTCACCAGTTAGGTACAAAACCAAATCTCATGTTCACAGCAACCTGCAATTTCTCAGTTCATCACTTTACATAAGATAGTATTCTGAGCACTCACTTTCCCTACAGAGAACAGGACAATCCTCCTTTACTGTACTTCTCCTGAACTTCAACGGAGAAGGTTCCAGATGCCACCTTGAGTTCTCCCATGTGCTCGGGACCATGTAGAACCTGTTTTATAAGAGAGGTTCAAAAGTTGTGTGGAACATCCAGAGTCATCTAATCTGTCCCTCTTCAAGAGATCACAGAATTATAGAAAATATTTGGAATATCAGAATCCAGAAAATTCCAGAACACAAAAAAGCCTCAATCCAACTCATTCATTTTTTAAATGTAGAAGTATGAGTACTACAAATACTATGTCATTTGGAGCAGGTAACACTAGTTAGGTATAAAACCAAAACAAGAACTATGAATCCAGCATAATACCATGAATAAGTTTCTCACTTTGAGACTTGACTATTTCATCTGTAAGTACAAAAAAACAATGATAACTTTCCTGCATAGTGAGACAGAATAACTAATATATGCAAAATACTTATCACAGTGATCAACTTGATTGACATATAACAGATGTTTACTAAATTATTCCCTTTTAACATTCTTATACCCAGGATATGATGTTTTCCCTAATACTATCAGAAACAACAGATTAAAAAAAATACCTTTTCCAGTTTCAAGGACACCTGGAGAAGGGATTTTGAGACTTTGTATTCAATATGAAGCATGTCTTCCTGAGTTCTATTCACTATTGAGTATTAAATAGCTTGGAAGCTCTTTTGTATTGCTTCTTAAATACTGCTTTAAAATATCCACTAGTCCTTGCATCTTCTCTCACAGCTATGAATCTCTTGAAGTCACAGGAAACAGAGGGTAAGACCTGTGGTTCTTAGGCTCTTAGCAACTCCCTCACTGACTTGTTCTCTCCTCTGTAAGAGGAGAGACTGCTCCTCTCTTGGTGACAACTGATCTCCCTTCCCTCCAAAACTCTCTAGAATTCAGAAGATGAATATCAAGTAATAGTGTGACTTCGCTAGATGTTTGGATACTTGTATATGGCCAATTGGTGCATCAACAAAGTGAGAAATGTGCTTTACATCTACAAACTTTGGCTTAAGAAAAGAGGTGGGTGAGAAAGGACAATGGAAAATTAGACTCTCAAAATCCGTATAAGGTACAGAAAGTCAAGTTTTATCTCTCCACCTGATTATTCCTCTCATATCTTGAATATGTAATTCCCCAAACCTTATTTTGCTTCCCTGGAAATTCTGCTCACCAACATCTTGGTTTTTTCTTAATCCTATAAAATAGAAAAGATAACTAATATTCCAAAGAATTAAATATTAATAAATGCTTATATAGCTTAAGCCAGCATAAGCTCATTTTCTAGGGGGATTCTCAAAAATTGTATTGCAGGGCCCCAAGCACAGAAAATCCCACAGAGATAAAAGTTAAAACAACTCGTTCTGCATCTAGTAGTAAATTGAAAGAAAGGATGGAAAAGAAGGGAAAAAAGGAAGGAAAAGAAAAGACAAGAAAAAGAAGAAGAAGGTTTTTCCAAGGTTATCTAACATTTGTAGGAAGCATATTGGCACATAGTCTTCATCTAACTTGAGGCAGGTTCAGATTTCAAAAATGAAATTATGCAAATGGTTAGTCAGTCATTTTCTATAAATGCTTTAGCTTTAGATGTTACTGTGAAAAATAAAGTAAAATAAAACAGACTTAGTACAGTAAGCTTAGTCCATGGACAGCACATTAAATCCTGAATTACATACTCCACCAAACCCTTCCTAATGAGCCTTCCAACTCTCTGATGTATATAATATACCTTTTTTTAAAAATGCATGAATACATATTCCACCCAGAGGTTTAGATGACTCCTTTGGGTTATTTAAGTTTCAAAGGAGTCCATCATTCTCCCAGGTATGAAGTTCTATGAAAGTCTTAAAAATGAAAATTCAGAAATTAGAAGCTCAAAATGCCTTGAAGGGGAGAAATATATCAGCAAAAAAAATTTTAAAAATTAAAAAAGCATACAAAGGCAAGGTTGATAAAGCATCTGCCTCCCTAAATTTCCTTCCTTTTGTCAGTTTGGGTCACCCTTAAAATAGCCTTAACGCTGTCCCTTCCAATCTAATTATACAACTCTGACTTGCTTTGTTTATAATTAGAATCCAGTAACCTCCTCTGACTCTTGTCTGGGCTGCTGTTACACGGCTGCTCTTCAATGCAGCATGAGATTGTAGAGACTGAGCAGAGAGGGGCAGGATGTTCAAAATAGCAGGACAGAGTGAGTCCCTATGGGCTTGGGGTATCCTAGCCTGAGGAAGTTAGTCAATCCAGAAAGGAAATACTTTTGAGTCAAGAAAAACAAAATCGCAAAAGGGACTTACAGACTAGAAGCAGATGTAACCTTTCTTCTAGAGAAGCATAAGAAATAAACAGTGCCTGACATAGTAAGCAAGACAAGGGGGAGAAAGAGAAGTGAACAGAAGGAAGGAACAGGCCAGGGGAGAAGAGCTGTATGTTGGGAAACTTCTTGGTACCCCTCAATTCACCTTACCCCGTTGTGACTCTGTCAGGAGGATGGAATTTTCAAAGAAAAGTTTTACAAAGAAGGGAACCAAAGTTCAGGGAGGTATAGAAATACAACCCAAAATCACACAGCTAATAAATAGAGCCAGAAATAACACCCAGGGCTAGGTAACTCCAAAACCTGTAGACTCTAATTCTCCACCTAGCTAATGACAGATGTAGTGAAACCAATTTCAAGTACAGTGAAGATGAGAAGAACCCAGAAGTACTATCCCCCAAAATCTGTTCAAAATAGTCTGAGCATCCACATTCAGGATGTTTCCTGAACTTTATGAAAATAAAGACTATTTCTTAGGGCTGTGTTGTGAGGATTGGAGTTAATACATGTAAAGCACATGCATTGAGTGGAGCCTATTTGTTACAGTGCTTGCCTGATGATTCATTTCATCACATCTGCTTGTGGAGGTTTATGTTATGGGTCCATAGCCGTGTTTACATGATAGCAAAAATTTGATGGTATTTCAAGTTTCTATAAATTCTACTTAGATTTCTCCTTCTTAGGATAGGAATAATAAATTATGATGGGCGAGATTTGACTTAAACAGATGAAGCTGGTGAGAAAATTGCAGATCGTGACCCAAGTTTGATAAAATAAGAGCTCTAAAGCTAGCTAATTCCAGAGGTTGAGGTCTAACATAGAAATGCATTTGTCATCCATGTGTAATTTAGATCTATATAAGGAACTGATATAAAGTAAATCTCAGCTTTGCCAGAGGAGCAAGGGGAGAATGAGCTCATCTAACCTAATGATGCCCTCGATTGGCACAAGTGAACTTGATGGATTAGAAGAATTAGCAGAACCTAATCTGGGTGTCATAATCAAGTCTGGAAGCCCCTGCTTCTGGGGTCTAGATGAAATGTCTACTAGGCTGCTGTCTCTGAAGTGTTGATAAACACACTAAAATACATTTAGGTATGACACATTTTCCTTGGTGTTATCAGCAAGACAGTTCAGATTTTTCATGGCATTGGTTGATGGACCAGAAGATCAGTCAGAAAAGCTGTCCCTAGCCTCCAGGATTATACTTTCTAAGATTACTCAGACACACTTGGGCAAAGGAACAAGATACTTCTATCACAGCCTCACAGAGCTCATGCTTCCTCATGAGGAAAAACTGAGAGACCTCTTTAACAGACCATCTGAGGCTGGGTAATACATAAACAATAGAAGTTTATTTGTCTTGTGGTTCTGGAGGATGGAAGTTCAAAAACATGATAGAGGCATTTGGTGAGTACCTCCTTGCTATTTCCTGCCATGCCAAAAGGTACAAGGGTAAGAGAGGAGATAGAGAGTAAAAGAGAAAAGGGGGATCAAATTGACTTTTACAACAAGTCCATTCCTGGAATAACGAACCCACTTTAGTGATTATGACATTGATCCATTCGTGAAGGTTCTGCTAGCTCCAGCTCCCAACACCATTACAAAGGGGATTAAGTTTTCAGCACATGGACTTTGGGGATATATTCAAACCACAGAGGCTGCCTGTCTTCTATCAGCTGCTGTACTGCTTTTGGTTAGGATGCAAAGCCCTGCAGAGCTCCCACCAAACCCCTGCAGGACAAACCTTTCTGAGCTCCACTCGTCCCCCTCCTCTCCTCTCAATTTGTCTTCACTGTTTGCCAGAACTCTCTTCCAAGAAGATTTTGAATTAAGGTTAAGAGTTAAAGGTGGGAAGGGAAGTAAAATGGGAGCCTCCTTTCCCATTTTTTTTTTTTCAAATCCTAAGTCTTGGACACAAGATAAATACCATTCTTCAAGTTCTACTTAATATCTTGAATACTTGTCCAAATGAAAAGCAAGATGCTTTTCCATGTGTTGCTGAGCTATTCATTCATCAAACCACCATCTATCTTTCCCAAGGCATACTAGCATTATACTGGACATTATGGGTAAGCAGAGAAGCCCAAGATAGAGTCACAGCTAGTCTGAAAGAGAAACAAGCTAAGGCAGTTGTGAATGTTTTCCTTATATGGATGATTTGATGTAATTTTCCTTATAAAGTTGATTTGATGCGATTATAAAATATGACCAAAGATACACAAGCTATAAGTTTTATACTAAAAACAGCAGAGGGAAGGGGAATATTTTCCTTAGAATGAATTCCCCAATGTCCATTAGTTTAACTGAAATTCATAATAACTGCAGATGTCCATCTTATTCCCCAGGGGCTGTGCTCTTCACTTGGTCTCCATTATTGCTGGTCCTGCCTTGTCCTTCTGGGATATAAGGTCCTTTAGGATGCTTTTACTAACAGTCTGCCTGACTGATATTCATGGTTCTGAGAAGTTCACTGAAGCCTGGACTAAAATCTGTCCCAACATTCTGTTAGAAGGACAGAGGAACTTTACATGTAAATGCCCCAGGATCAGCAGTCCATAGGGTAGAAGTAACAGAGAAAAGATACCTGCCAGATGTAGAGTGGTAAGGGAAATCAGAGGAGTCAGTAAATGAGAAAAATATGCAGAAGGAAAGGTCGGAGGCAGTCAGAGAGAAGTTGTCTAATGGTTAATGTGACCTTAAACTTGCCGCTGCATACTGACCATTCTCCCACCTACTTTGCCCACCTAGTTTTGACTGACAACCATTTCTTAGTGGACGATTTCAGCACTTCTCATACCAGACTCCACTTCAGGAATGGGTAGGTTTTAAGAAAAAGTGGAAGGCCAGCAGGGTTGTTTGTCAACTACTCTTTTTGTTTGTGTTGTTTGTTCGTTCTCAGCTTAGTTCAGATTGAGTGTTCTTTCTTTCCTTTTTGGCTATAAGGCTCACTGCCCAAAACATAGTGTTTTGAAGCACAGCCCAACCTGTTCTGAATTATAAAAGATTGAGTTAATTAACCTTTCACCAGCTGATTACTTTCAACCTTTCTGTTGGCACATTGGGGAAATGTACTAGTGGTTACTAATTAAAGGTATTGAATATACCTTTACACTTCTTTAAATTCTTGGACTCCTGAACTAAGTTGATTAAGAAAAAAAAGGGAAAGATTTTGCTGAATTTATCTTTGAAAATGGCAGGGACAACTGCAAATAAACCAGAAAATGGAAAGTTGCAATCTTATTTTATAACCTATATTTGTACTGGAGTCTTGGTACCATGTTGTAAGCATAGCAGCTAAGATGTATTGACTGCTTATCGCATATAAGAACCATAAGAAAAGATTTACATGTGCCATCTCATTTAATGTTTTAAACTCTCTAAGACAGATATGGAATTCCAATCCCATGTAACAAATGAAAAAATTCATTTAGAAGTCAAGTAAATTGCCCAGGACTACAAAGTTAGCAAATGCCAGAGATATGAATAGTCTTGTGAGTAGTCTGTCTCCAAAGACAATCATTTAAGCTCAAAAACATTGACCTAAATGATGATGAAATCATCCTTTTGGAGTTGAAAGGACATAAAATACCCACTTGCAATTCCAAAGTACATCATAGTTTCTCACATTTTCTTTCTGCACTGGTTATTTATTACTGCATAACAAATTATCCCAAACATTTATTATCTCACTCAGGTTCTGAGGCTCATGATTCCAGAAACAGCTTAGCTGGGTGAGTCTGCCTCAGGAACTATAACAAGGTTGAAGTCAAGCTGGTGGCCAGAACATCAGAAACCACAGGGTTTTACTGGAGCCAGAAAATCTACTTCCAAGCTTACTAACATGGTTGTTGATAAGCTTCAGCTCCTTACAGATTACTGACCAGGGATGTCAACTCCTTCTTACCATGTAGCCCACATTATAGGTAGCCTGAATGTCTGACTGACATTCAGAAAAAGTGACCCCCAGAAAAAGTGACCCACCAGGGGCAGAGCCCATGATGGAAGTTCAAGTCTTCTATAACTCAATCTCAGAAAATCATCAATTCTATCATATTTTATTGGTTGCACAGCTCAATTCTGGCACAATGTGAAAAGAGAAGGGGATTAAATAGGGTGAGAGAAAGGGGATTGGGGTGCAGGTTCATTGGGTGCCATCTTGGAGGTCGACTACCAACCTTCACTATCCTCTCACCAAAGAATACCTCAATCCATATCATTTATCTGCCCTACTTCTCATTCTTAAAGATTAGTTCAAATATAATTTTTCTTTGAAGAATTCTTCAGTTTTCTTTCTCTTTTAGTGGTCTTGCTGACTATTAATATGCTGATCACACTGTACTTTGATTACTTGTTTAAGGTTATCCTAGCTTGAAATTTCTTATAAAGGAGATACAAGGCTTGAACTTAGGAAATTATTTTAGGAAATGACCCCAGAGAACAGTAGTGAGTGACTGGAAAGAAGAAAATATAAAAGGAGAGAAAAACAATCCAAGGGGTAATTATTGAACCAATCAACAGTATAGGCAACTGCACTCTATCTACTGAGGATGGAACCTATGGAACTGTGTAAAGTATGCTTATACTTGTCCACCTAAAGAAGAAGAGTGGTTTACTTAGTAGGCCTTGTCTCTTAGTGATTAAGGTCAGTGAGCACTGGCAATAATGAAGAAAGCAAGAGATATGGTACGCCGTAAGAATGACTGGGATACACTTGAATCAATATGTCTGGTCATCAACAGTGATAGAAGAATGCAAGGCAGCTGGAAAATCAGTGCCTTCCCTTGCAATCATTCTAGAGGACCTAAATTTATTCAGCACATATATATTGAGTACTATACAATATACAATATGCTAATAATAGTACTAAACACTATACAATATGCTAATAATTCCATTTGGTGATTTACACAAATTTAGTAATCATTATGGCACAGGTACTCATTAATCAAAATGAGTCACATGCAGAGGGGTTATCCTGAAATATACATTCTTAATTCAAACCCAGAAACAGTTGAATAATGAGCCATGCACCTCTTTCTTACTGTGTATCCAATTAGGTCTATTTGGATTTTGGAAAGGAGGATGGAGGAAGGCAGTGTCTTTGGTTTCCATCAAGAGAGAGGATCAGTGAATAAAAAAAGAAAAAGGCATTACCATCATGGGAGGGCATATGGGGAGAAATTAAGCACTTAGCCATCCCTTCCCACAGTTGACAATTCAGCAGGAAAGCAAACAGGAAACAAAACAAAACAAAAATCTTAGAATTAGCAAGCATCAACTAGACAAGTGCCAAGAGTTAAAAAGCCTGAAACAGTGGAATACCCAGGGTCATGTTGAAGATGTAAACTTTATCCTGAGAAGTCACTGAGAGACAAATCATCCTTCTGTACAGGTTGGATGCTGTGCTTTTGGAAGAGCCACCCAGAAATATTTATTTGCTAAATAAATAAATGGAATCTAAACTGTTCACCTTAAAAGAAGAATCCCAGGGTTCTGTTTTTGATGAAGAAATTTGCCAAACACTATCACTTCCAACCTAACCAAGAAAAATAAAAAGAAAAATATTCTAAAATCATTTTAAACCCATCAGAGAGCTAAGGACACTTTTAAGAAACTTAAATAAAATTTAAGGGGAAAAAAAAGATTTTCCTAGAAGGGAAAACATTCAAAAGTTTGTTTCATCCAGAATGGTAGGAAGAGGAGGACTCCCTTATAGCCAGGAACCTGAGCTCCAAGAAATGCTAAAAGACACTTTAGAGGCTGAAGGAAAATATCAAACAGAATCTCAGGTCAATAATAATTAAAAAAGAGTATCAGAAAGGGTAAACATAAAATACTTTTTATATTATCTATAGTATATTATATTAACAATTTTAAAAGTCTATTGACTAAAAAAAAATAGTAAAAGTGTAATGTAGAGTTTATAGCATCTAATGGAAAATAAATGAAAAGCAGGACAAAAAGCTACTGCATTTAGTTATATTTGTATGAAATTCTTACCATGTGTAATGAGGGAATAAATCATGTGAAAGTAAAATGCACTAATTTAATTTTAATTATAATCTAGATCAACCATTAAAAACTGACATAAAGACATATAACTAACACAAATCTAGATGAAATAAAATAGAACATAATACTAAAAAAGTACTTGATTCACCCAACAGAAGGCAGGAAAGGAGGCAAAAGGGGAAAAAAGAACAGATTGGACAAACAGAAAATGAACATTAAGATGACAGACATAAATGCTACCACGAAAATAATTGTCTTAGGTTAAAATAGGAAAAAAACAATAATTTTATTATGTTAAAATGTGATCAATTGTCAAAGAGACAATTCACAGCCAGAAGGAGTCTGAAAAGACAAAAGAGCAAAAAAGAGCAAGTCCCAACTCATTGCCATCTAAAATGAATCCTCTAAGCTGGGCACAATGATGCTTACCTCTAATCCCAGAAGTCTGGAAGTTGAAGCAGGAAGATGGAGTGTTGGAGATCAGTCCAGGCAACTAAGCCAGATCTGTCTTAAAATAAAAAAATGAAAAAGGGCTGGGGATGTAACTCAGTGGTGAGTGCCCCTAGGTTCAATCATCAGTACCACAGGGAAAAAAAAAAAAATCAATAAAATTTTAAAAACAAGGTGAATCCTCTTGATACAGAGGCTGAAAGGGGAAAAGAACGGAAAAGAATCCAACATGCAAAGAGTTAAGAAAAAGAGTTAAGCAAGAGTGGCTCTGTTAATATCAGACAAAGTAAATTTCAAGACAGAAACTATTATAAGAGATAAAAAGGGACATTTCATAAAAAGATAAAAGAAGAAATTCATCTGAAAGACAACAACAATCCTAAATAATTGATAATATCAAATAAGAGACCTTTACAACACGTAAAGCAAAACCTGACATAACTGAAGGAGAAAAGAGTCAAATCCACAATCCTAATCAGAGATTTCAAAACTAGTTACTGATAGAACAATTGAGGAGAAAAGATTTGTAGTACATATATCTGATAAAGTACTTATATCCAGAAAATATAAAAATTCTAACAATTCATTTAGAAGACAAAAAAAAATTAAACATGGGCAAGAAAATACAGCATTGACCAACACTGAAAAAAATCTCGCCACTATTACTCACAAGCAAAATGAAAATTAAAGCCACGGTAAGCACTGAAATTCCACTACACACACATACCAGAAGGGGTGAAATTCAGGGACAAGGATTTTGAGGGAACTAGAATTCTAAATCATTGTGATCAGAGATGATGTGGTATAACCCAATTGCTTGATCGGGAAAGCAATTGTCCCGATAATTCCATTTCTAGGTATTTATTAAAGAGAAATGAGGACAAATGTTGAAAACAAAAAACTTTATTCACAACAGTCAGAGTCTCACTCAGTTACTTAGCACCTTGCCATTGTTGAGGCTGACTTTGAACTGGCTATGCTCCTGCCTCAGCCTCCAGAGCTGCTGGGATTATAGGCGTGTGCCACCACGCTCAGTCAAATCATACTTTTAACACATCCAAAAGCATCCAACTAAAATTTGGGAACATTAAAAAATTTTCATTAGTCAGATATTGCTACAATAATGCTACCCACCAAGTAACCCCAAAAAGTAGTGACTTGCCATAGGGAACATTCATTTCTTGTTCACAGGTTTGTAGATTGACCAGCAGTCCTGTGGGCTTCAATCAGGAAACTACAGAAGTCAACCAGGGCAAGCTCTCCTGGGCTTGGCAAAAGCAGAGAATGAGCAATGACACCCTTAGAACCTCAGTTTGTAACTCTCTTCCTATCCCATCTACCTTCCATTAGCTAAAGCAAGTCAACTGACCCCAACACCAATGGAGCAGAAAGGAGAACCCCAACAAGGGTGGGAAGGGAAGAAAGAACGGTAGACACATGATACAATCTTATGGTCACATAATGCAATCTTGCTGCTTCCAATTAGCTTAAGAGGTGGGGCAAAACCAGGTCTCCAGGCAACTTGTCCAGTGCCTCCTCTGCATCAGACACTGCTTCTCCACAAAGTCTGGAATCCAGCAAGTTCAGTCCCATCTGTATTCAAAAGGAAGGTTATAGTGCATGTCCACACTTCCTGACAGAAAAGTGGGATGAAACCTGAACAACATGTGCTCCACAGGAATCTAAGATAGAGAGCCTCACTCTGGTTTTCCTGGAGTTCATTCCCCCACATTGGAGACTGACTCTGGGGAGCAGTGAAGCTGGGAGAAGAAACATCTGTTGATGGAAAGAAATGCAATACAGCCACCTAATGGATCCTGGGTGCCATAGGTTTGCCTTCTGCTTCCATGAGAACATTGGAAGTAGATCACAACATAAAGTGATGTGTGTCCCTACTTCAGGATTTTGAGTGTCAGTGAGCCAGCAGTCTACATTGCACTCCCAAAGGTGGAGGACAGCAAGTATATGAGATCTGTCACGGGATGTGCTTAATGGTTTGCAGTGGGTGCTCTTCAGCTTTTTTAGTAGCAACATGACCAACTTAAGCCCACCTTAGCTCAAACACACAAGATTAGACACAATTCTGTTCCAAGAAAAGGAAAGAAACTAAGGCCCATTTTTACCTACCTACCTATGGTGAAGACCAGACCAAAAGACAGGTGGTGGCCATCTCTGCTACATGTTCTTAATTAAGCCAACCACAAATTCTAGATTTTGTTTTCCTTTCAGGCACATGAAATCATTTTCTCCCTGACCATGGACACAAAGCAAGCATAGCAATGGCCTCTAGTTTCAACGTCCCTTCCCACAAAACTATAGTCTTGATATGAGCTTCCCTGAATCTTCCCTGACTGTAGGCATTTGCCTAGTATTTTAGTCAACTGAAGAAGTTGAAGTCCAAGGGACAATCATTGCTCACCAGCAATGGGGCAAGAACTCCACTAAATTCTGGGGATTAAGCTGTTAATGAAAAATCATGGACCCTTCCTCTTCACAACTCATACACAATTAGATGAGATAGACATTGACTACACAATTTCAGTGTGGTAGGAATTATGAAGCAGAATTTCCATGAGATTGCTCAAGTTCCAGGAGCCATAGCAAAGACTCAGATCAGACAATGAAAGACTGAATATCAAATGCCACAATCACAAATATTGAAATCCCCAAAGATCAAAATTTCTAATGTGTAAAATCCCAAAAGTCTAAAATACCAAAAGATGAAAATCCTGAAAATCACAATCCCAAAAGATTAAAATCTTGAGCACTAAAAATTCTGAATATCAAAATCCCAAAACCACAGTTTCTATTGAAAAGAGTCTATCCTAAAAGGGGTTCAAAGCCAAATTCTGGGGAAGATGTTAGTGAGTTTTCACTCATACACAGGATAGTTGCCAAATTATTCACTCTTGTACTATTTCTGCCCCTTCACATGTAATCACATGCTTGCCTTCAAAAACCGCCCTTTGTCAGAGAATAAAAAGTATTCGACAATCTCAGTGACCTTCTGAACCAAAGAAACTAGCTAACGTAGACCTCGGTGTTACAAAACATGTAACATGGTGAACTAGACTTTGTTAGGGATGTGACTGTTGAGGAAGAGTGTCTTCTGACGTTTACCGCTAAATCTAACACAGAAAGATGTAAGGTCTGCTTCGCTTCAGCTAAGGGCTCACACTTTATCCCAGGAACAGTGGGGAGCCATTAGAAGGGTAGCCCTGTGCAGCCACCTGCTCTGGCTGCAGTGTTTTTCCTGAGAACTGCCACATAACAAGGTGATGCTCCCACCTCCACATCCTTCAGAGACCTTCATCTCGCTCTGTGGGGTTTCATGCTGGAGAGATTCTGATGCACTTTAATTTTTACAAACTCAGTAAGAGGTAAAGTCAAGGTAGATGCAATCTCAGGCCATACCCCACAGAGATTGGAAACAGCTTTTAAGGACTTCAGGAGCATCTGACTGAGGCAGACAATAGCAAGAGAACACACACAGGCCACTCTTCAACTCTTACCCCTGAATGTCCTTTCCCAAGACTGAGAAGCAAAATGTCCTTGCACTGTGATGCCAAGGACTTCCCTGGTAGGTCACCTGTCTTGGTTTTTGAAAATCAGAATTTTTGGGGGGGTGGGGGGCGGGGTACTGGGGATTAAGCCCAGGGATGCTTTACCACTGAGCTACATCCCCAGTTCTATTTATTTTTATTTTTTAAAATTTTAACACAGAGTCTTGCTAAATTGCTTAGGGCCTCCCTAAGTTGCTGAGGCCAACCTCTAACTTGCAAAGATTCTCCTGTATCAGCCTCCCAAATCACTGGGATTTCAGACATGTGCCACTAGGCCCAGCAAAGATATAACATTTTTGAAAATCACCAGAGGAGACAGAGTGAGGATTTCGGGTTAACACACTGCTTCTATATCCAGTCTACTGCTTGGCTTAAGGAAGATGACTTAAACACTCATTTCCTTTTTAGATTTCCATTGGTCAAACAAGCAGAGCAAACACAAAAGTCAAAGGCCTGACTGACATTCATAAAGTATCATGGGAACCCTAGCAATTAAAAAAAAAATTTTTTTAATGTAATTTCCACAGAAAATGCAATGGGAAAATTTTCTTTCTTCTTCAATTGGTTATTCCTCAGACTTTCCCATGCAATACATAGAATCTGAACCACAAAAAAAAAAAAAAATCACAACAGTGATATTTTGTTTTTGTTGGTTTTTTCAAAGGGATGGGAGGTGGAAGGGGAGTTGTGGGGTTTTTTTTCCTCACCCATAATGTCATATTTACTAGAAACTATCATTAGCCAAAATTTGGTATGTGGACAGCACAGCTCTCTGTTTATAAACAAACACACACTGCTTAGGCATGCTTCATTTAGTTCCCTAAGTAGGAGTAGGATTGCCCTGGTTAGGTTTGGAGAGTGATTGATGGCGATGTGTGTGGAGAACTGAACAGAGGGAGCTGTGATGTGGGAGCCTCAGAGGGGCTTAGGAGCTCCACACCAGGACTAACAGAATTGATGGAGGGAGATTTCACTGGAAACTCTATCAAGAAGGGGCATCTGGGGAAATGATTCTTATAATTTGCTCCCACAGTAACCCAGAATGATAGTCTTGCCTTGCAGCTGAAATTTAGCCAATCTGGAAACGCCAGCTCTTTCAAAGAGAGAGGCCCATCAGCAACCACCATAACTACCACACTTTCCTCCTACCTGGTTCTGCTCCTGCGTCCAAGGAAGTTCAGGATAGGTCAGGGTCTGGGACTCCTTGGTTCCCACTTCCTGCGCTCTGTGCTTTGTGCATAAGCAACATTGAAAGGAGGACAAGAAAGGATTTGTTATGTTGGTTGAGGGTTGACCCAAAATAAATTGCAGTGTCCTTAACTTCTGCTTAAGAACTCCAGACTGGTCTCATCTCTTGATTGATGCACAGCATCCAATCTGAGGTCTTCACTGAACACTCATAAGCTCACACACATGCACATGCTCCAGGGCTCCATCAGTATCTGCATTCTCTCCCTCCCTTTCTTCTTCCAGCAAATATTTAGGGAACTCCTATTATGTGCCTGGTTCTTGATCTGGGAGTCTACTTGTCAGTTTGGAGGTGATCGTTGAAGTGAATGCAAACAAACTCTCAGTGAGAAGTGTTCTGGACAAGAAAAGAGACAACCCAATTGGAACCACTCGGAGCTAAGCGGGAATCAGCGTGAGAATCTTGTGAGAACTTCACTGGGACTCCTACAGGCACTTGAGACTGGGTCTCAAACCATTTCAAAGGCTGGGATCAAAGATGCAGAACATTTTATTTCTCTTTATCTGATGTTGTTTTTCAACCAAGTAGAGAGAATGGGGAGGATAACTGATTTCATGACAAAAGGAGGAAATGTTTTTCTGTAGGAGGTATTCATTATTTCTTAACCGATTAGTGATTATGACCCCTTCCCAATAGCACCCTCCTGCCTAGGATAAAGACTGGCCAATCTCAGGACTTACCAAGTATTATGGAAATCCAAATGAAGTCCCTCATGGGTGTCTGTATCCTAATTCATGAAACCTGGGAATATGTTGGACTACAAAGGTATGTAGAGACTTTGAAGATGTGATGGTAGGAATCTTGACATGGGAAGATTACCCTGGATTACCTAGGTGGGCCTGATGTTATCTCAAGGGTCTTTATAAGAGAAAAGCAGGAAGATTCATTCAGAAGAGAAAAAGGCCAGATGACAATGGAAGGAGAGGGAAGCAAAGGAGAAGATGGTACCCCAACTGACTTGGAAGATGGCAAAAAGAGCCATGGGCCAAGGAATGGAGGCTGACTCTAAAATCTAGAAAAAAACAGGGAACAGATTCTCCCTGAGGGCCTCTAGAAGGAATGCACCCCTTCATCACTTTGATTTCAGACTTCTGACCTCTGGATTAGAAATTAATCTGCATGTTTGACACTAAATTTGTAGTAATCAGTAAATTTATAGGAAAATGGCAATCATTAATAGGAAGTGGATGCATGTTACGATAAGCTCACCTGGCTTCCACAGCCTCTGCTCTTCCCAAGACGACTCCTATTGGCAGCACACAGGAAGTTCTTAATGTTGACTGACACAACCTCCCCCTTGCAGCTTTTAATCAGTGACTTATGAGAGCTGATGGATATAGATCCAAGCTCCTTCACCCTTGGGTGGACTAACAGTATGCTGTGGGTCTACAGAGGCTCCCCAGTGGCCCCCATGGGATTAAACTGGAGGTGCCTGCTCTGGTAGCTGGCCTGGGGTAGGCATCTATTCCCAGCTGGCTTCCCTGCTCTGTCTCATATCCTCAGGTCCTACAGGTCTCTCCTAGGGTCACCACCCAAATATAATATTGTACTGGAATCCTTGTGTCATGTTTTCTTTCTCAGGAAACCCACAATACAGATATGATCGCAGCCCTGGTTTTCTGATCTAAAACCACCCTATTGAATCAAAAGTCTCAGCTGGACCTGGCAGATGGTCCCAGCCCAGGACATGAACCTTAACCAGAGAGAGATGAAGGACCTTAAACCAACAAATGCTCAGTCCTGCTGCAGCCTCCTGACTACACTGCTCCCTTCAGGAATCTCGAAGTCGTCCCTCCCTTCAGATCAACGAGCCCTTAAGTACCTTCCATTGAACCACTTTCTCTTAAGACAGTCAAAGCTAGTTTCTGTAACAGAGAATTAAGGGAACAGTGATAGGAGGAGGCAAACTTTTGAAGAACATGAAGGAAACTGTGCCCTAGAAATAGAATTGTCAACAAGGAGGCCTGGAGGTCTTGGTTGAACATAGACTCAGTGCATTTCAAATGGAAGACCCCTGGGCGTCCATTTTGCCCCTCCCCTGTCCGTATCAGCCTTTCCCTCAGTGTCTGGGTGGGACCCCATGATCTGCTATGAGGTTTAACTAAGCATGGGAAATTAGTGATTTAGAAATTGGGAGAATACAAAATGGAAGAAAATCTTTGCCACCTGCACCTCAAGTAGAGCATTAATTTCCAGGGTATATAAAGAATTCAAAAAACCCTAACACCAAAAATAAATAAATGAATGAATAAATAAATAAATGGTCAAAGGAACTGAACAAGTACTTTACAGAAGAAGAAATATGATCGGTCAACAAATATCTGAAAAAATATTCAACATCTCCAGCAATAGAGAAATGCAATTTAAAACTACACTGAGATTTCACCTCACTCCAGTCAGAATGGCAATAATCAAGAATACGAGCAACACTAAATGTTGGCAAGGTTGTGGGGAAAAAGGTAAACTCAGACATTGCTGGTAGAACTGCAAATTGGTACTATCACTCTGAAAGGCAGTGTGGAAATTTCTCAAAAAACTAGAAATGGAACCACCTGGTTTGACCCAGTTATATCACTCCTTACTATATATCCAAAGGAGTTCAAATCAGCCTACTACAGTGATGCAACCACTTAGATATTTATAGCAACTCAACTCAGAATAGCTAAGCTTTGGAACCAACCTAGGTGCCCTTCAACAGATGAATGGATAAAGAAAATGTGATATATATATATATATATATATATATATATATATATATATAATGGAATATTACTCAGTCATAAAAAATGACTTTATGACTTTTGCTAATAAATGGATGAATCTGGAGACTATCATGCTAAGTGAAATAAGCCAATCCCCCAAAACCAAAGGTGTAATGTTCTTTCTGATATGTGGATGTTAACATACAACAAGCGGGGAAGAAGAGAAGTTTGGTGGATTAGACAAAAGTAAATGAAGGGAAGGGAGGAGGGATAGAAATAGGAAGTACAGTGGAATGAAGGAATGAATCATACATAACTTTCCTATGTTCAGGTATGAATACACCACAATGAATGAATCTCCATATCATGTGTAACCACAAGAATGGGGTCCTAATTAGAATAAGATATACTCCAGGTATGTATAATATATCAAAATATATCTAGTCATATTTATCTAGAAAGAACAAATAAAAAATTTCAGGGTCCCAAAAAAAAGAATTTGGGAGAATTATTTTAGTAACAGAAAAAAGTTATTTAGGACAACTTCCCTTCTTATGCAATGCATGGAAATAACAAGAATCCCTTTTACTGTCATGCCAGTCATGGTGGGCTGAGCTCAAGATGTGGGATCCTTGGTATCAGAAAAATAGTAGGGGAGAGAAGCAGCCGTTATGCTCAAGAAGTTCTTAGGAAACTAATTCAATGGTTTGTAAACAACTATGGAATGTGTTGAAAGAGTGAGAATCATTCAGAGTGTAGAGGACTGGTTTCTAGTTCTGCTACTATGTACACTAAAGCAAGAACTTCATCTCCCTTGGCTTCCATTTCCTTCAATTGCACTATTGGGCAATGAAATTGCTCTATGGCTGTTAGGCTTTGTATACAAAGTAACCTCTGAAAAGTTCATGTATTGAAAACATGATATCTGATAAATCAGTGTTGTCAGGTGAAATCATTAGGTTATGAGAGCCATAACATCATCGTGGATTAATCCATGTGAAGGATTAATCATTTGAATTACTTGGTAGTAATTGTGGGCACGTAGAGCATGGCTGGAGGGAGGAGGTAACTTGGCTCAGGCCCTTGGGGATTATGCATTGCCCTGACCTTCTTGTTCTCTCTCTGCTTCCTGGCTGCCATGAGCTAAGAAGCTTTTCTGTACCACCCCACCCTGCCATGATGTTCTGCCTCATCTGAGACCCAGAGCAATGGTGTTGGCCAATGATGGACTAAAACTCTGAAATGATAAATCCTGTTTAGTAAAATAAACTTATTTTATAATTTTTTCCTCCTCTAAGTTGTTCTTTTTGGGTCTTTTGGTCACAGGGACAAAACGCTGATGAGTAACAGCTATAGAAGAACATCATTGGGGGATGATCTGGTGCCAGTCGACTTGCCATGGCCAACTGTCATGGCAACGAAATTGAGTAAACAGACTCCGCCTGCCTGCATGGCTGCCTCCTCATCATACTTGGCCTCCAGCAACCTGGGCTTTGAAATTGGTAATCCAGATTCTTTTCTTTCAACAGGAAATAGGAGCCAGAGGAATAAGGGAATAGCTTTAAGCTTAGTTTCATTTCAAATAACCGGTAGATCAGTGTTATATGTGAATGCCTTGACTTTGAAAGAGGAAAAATGTTAGAAGAACATCTTATTCCTCATTGCATATAAAATGAAAATACCTCTGTTCCCTCTAGAATGCAAGAGCATTTGGTTTTTGAAAGCTGCTTTCAGAGAAATATGTTCATTTGGGGGATACTTAAGCTTACTGTTTTTCATAAAACTGCTACTTCTTAAGACTCTAGGTAAAACTCCTGATCTGCTAAAACTATTCATTTAGCAAACATTCTGAGCACTTGCTATACACCAGGCACAGGTAAGTAATGAGAATACAAAGCCATGCAACATATGATCCCTTGTATTTAAAAATTTGCATGTATTCACTGAGTGCACAACTACATTCCAGGATCCTGTTGTATGCTAGAAACAGAACTAGTCCCTGAAGAAGCAAAAGGGAGCAAGATCCAGTCTCTACCTTCCAGCATTTCCCAGAACAGGTCTCACAATAGTAAACAAAAATGGGCTATTTTGGTACAGAGGTAGATTTACATATTACAAGGAACTGACAGTAAATATGGTCAATACCCAGCCAATACTATGTGGAGAGGAGTCTCCATTTACACTGTCCTTGTACGCTCCTGGACAGCAAGTCTGGCAGTGTACCATGCTGAGTATAAATGTCCACTGCACTCTGATGTGGCCCATGTGACCCTGGTTCACTACCCTGGGGAATGAGGTGGCAATGGTAAGCATTCCCCTCTGGGTGTGGCAATGGATGAAATGCAGGTGCTAAGAAAGCAAGGTAATTAGTTTGGTCACTCAGTGGAAACTACTAGAAGAGTTCCTAGCACATGTATGCCCTCAATAAGTATTTACTGAATGAATGAATAAAACTCCAAAGGCTCAGTATAAATCACAGGTCCTCACAAGGAGCCCCCTTTTCCCCACTCCATCCATAAAGAAGGGTCCACCTTACGGCCTGGAATAAAGATGATAAGCTTTTTAAAGACTTCCTGAAAAGTAGCTTTTTTTTTTTTTTTTTTAATAAAAACGTCTTTTCCAAGGCTCAAATGGCAGCTTGTCCCTCTGAGCAAAGCAATCAAGCAAGGGCTGCCCTCTGTTGCTACAGAGAGCCTCCTTCACTCCAGAGCAACCAGAGCAGTAGAAAAGCAACAGGATAATTGAATGCCTGGCCCAGCCTTAATTGCAGTATTTGGTCTCTCTCGATCCACAGAGAAGAACTCTGAAGGCCAATTTGCAGGCTACTGCTTGAGGTCAGGTGTGGGGCATTTCTGCCTGGAGTAACACTCAGAAATAAGTTGCTGTCCTGCCTGCCTACCTACCAAGACGTCAACCCTGTGCAGAAGGACCCGAGGGGAGTCACTGCTAATGAGCCCACCTCCATTTCAAGGGCTTTGTCCTCTCTACTGTGCTGTCACCCGACGTTTCTCAATGTCTCAGAAGAGCCTGGCCACAGCACCATGAGAAGGAGCCAGGGAAAAAGGCAGTTGTTTGCTATGTGCAAGTTCAGGGGGAGCAACAAGAGCCCCAGGTATCCAAATATGGAAGAAGAATGAAACAAATCCCACTATCAAAGGCAAGTAGAGCCAGGCTGCATATTGGCAGGTTATACATAGGCTACGCACAGCATCATGTCAAACAAATATTGCCAGCACTTGAGGAATACAAAACCCATAGGCAGGCACAGCACAGAGCAGTAAGCCTGTCATCCCTCAGCAAGTGAGCTGAGGGTAGCTAGAAATAGCTGGGACATGTGTCTCAGCTCTCCTCCTTGTAAAGAGAGAAGACATTTGGCTGCATGGTGTTAAAAAAAAGGGGGGGGGGTAAGAACTGGAAAACCAGCAGAATAGTCTTAGCTTCAGGAAAATTTTTATAAATTGGATTAGAAATTTGCAGAGAAGTAGAAAATAAAGGAAGATCTATACAACTCCTCTGACACATAGATGTGAGTATCTATAAGGACTCCTCAAGATAGTGGTAATCATCGTTCAACTGCAGACACTAACTTGTGTTAAGCTTTTATACATGAGGTAATTGGGTGACAGGTGAATCTATAAAATCAACCAAGTTTAAAAGAGGAAAGAGAATGAAAGTTATAGCTTCACTATTTGACCTTGGTGTTAGGGAACAGACAGATGAGGATGGTGGGAACATGAAGTGAAGAGAGTAATTCTATAAAATGGGCCCACTGTGCTGACTTTCATAGGCTTCCTTTGCCAAAAAGCAATTTACCTGCAGCCCTTGTGTGGCCTAAGTGAACAGAAGATGTCACATTCCTTAGCAAGCTACCTGTTATCTGCAAGGAAATGCAGGCAGGAAATTATATTGATAAGAGGAACCCAAGTTACTTTGAAGGGAGAGACTTTTGTGACCCTTTGCACAGACCAGATTTTGGAACATAAGGATAATTC
This sequence comes from Sciurus carolinensis, assembly GCF_902686445.1. Lineage (NCBI taxonomy): Eukaryota > Metazoa > Chordata > Mammalia > Rodentia > Sciuridae > Sciurus > Sciurus carolinensis. The sequence goes on from NC_062214.1 coordinate 37,757,441, forward strand.
CTCCTTACCAGAAAACCTGTAAAAATTATTAAGAATCCAATTAGAACCCGTCAGCATGGGCCAAGGTGACACAGGTTGTCATGGCAGTGGGGACTTGAAAACCTGATGCCATCTTGCTGTCAGTCAAAAGTCAAGAGGTGGACCTAAGCAGGACTCTTTGGAAATTTCTCTGGGATCCCCAATAGAACTGGAGTGCAGGAGAGGCACATTGTTCCTTTCCTCTCTGAGAGGAATGACTCTCCCTTGAGAGTGTCCCCTTTCCCTTTTCCTATCCCTTGAATAATGAATATCCCTTCATTCCTGTTACTCTGAGTGACGACATGTCTGAAATTTTTCTGACTTCATCATAAGAATTAGGGTTTGAAGGGGGTTCTCTGCACTGTTCATTTTCTTGAAAGGCTCCAACCCTGTAACATTGGCTCGGGTGATGGTTGCTTTTATGTGTCACCTTGACTGGGCCATGGGATCCTCAGGTATCAGACTCAACATTATTTTGGTTGGTTTTTGCTTCTGGAAGAGATTGACATTTGCGTTGGCGAACTGAGTAAAGCAGATGGTCCTCCCAATGTGGGTGGGCATCATCCAATCTGCTGATGGCCTGAGTACAACAAAAAGGTGGCAGAGGCTGGATTCACTCTCTCTGCCTGACTGCTTGAGCTGGGCCTTTGATTTTCTCCTGCTCTGGTTCTCTATCCCCTGAATCAGTACCGACTTTCTTTGTTCTCCAGCTTGCAGACAACAGATCATGGACTTCTTGGCCTCCATAATCCCATGAGGCAATATCTTACAATAAATAAAAAAAGACATATATAATTAATATATGCTAATACAGTAGATGAGAACATGAGAGTGAAAGATTAGGGGATGTGTCAAAGAACAGTGTTAGCTAGTTAGTCCCTAGAAGAGACTGACCAAAACAAATCCAGAGAGTTCATAGTTGAAATCTCTTTTGACCACACACCCACAAAGGTGAAGACTGAGCCTTACTCATTTCTGAATCCTCAGGAATTAGTGCAGAGTGGTTGCATTTGTTGCAAGTTCGTGAGTCCTGACTTGCTTATAACAGAATTCACATAAGAATAACCCTGACACAAAAACCAGGCACGGTGGCACATGCTCATAATCCCAGCAACTAGGGAGGCTGAGGCAGGGGGATCACAAGTTCAAGGCCAGGCTCAGCAAATTACCGAGGCCCTAAGTATCTGTCTCAAAATTAAATAAAAAGGGTGGTGATGTAGCTCAGTGGTAAATTGCCCCTGGGTCTAATTCCCAGTACCAAAAAATAAATAAATAAAAGGAATAACCCTAACACACAATGCAGCTGGTTTTCATTTTGCTTTGTTTTCTCTCTCAAAGGGGTGCCATCATATTTTAAAATCTCTTATGAGCTTTGTAAATTCAAAGCAGTTCACTTCCTTGGTAGAGGAAGGAGGTGTCAATCTGGTGACTTCTATGTAATTACTCAATCTGGAGGACAATTCATTAGCCTATTGATTAAAATTTTAACCTAATGGGCAAGAGGAGTACAAGGGTTTAAGTGCTTAGGTCTTGGGACCAAATTTCACCTATTTCACTTATTCTGTCTCCTTCCACAAATCCCAGCAAGGCACCTTAACTGCTTATAGACTCAGTTTCCTTGCCTTTAATATTCAAGGCTGGGAGAATAACATCTATCTCATAGGTGTATGAAGAATAAATCTAAAAGAACAAAAAAGGATCTAAAAGAGTAAATCTAGGGACTGGAGGTATATCTCAGTGATACAGCATTTGCCTAACCTGCATAAGGCCATTGGTTCAATTCCCAGCGCCATTGTAGAAGACAAAAATAGGAAAGATAAAAGGTAACTCAAGACATAAGTAAAGCTCTCTTGCACAGATCCTAGAACACATTAAAAGCTCAAAAACTGTACCAAATAGTATCTTGACCCATAAAAAAAAATAAATGTTTGTTTGCTTTCTTGTAACAGCAGTAGGAAAAATGACAGTTAAGAGTTAACAGAGACAAGACCAAGAAAGACCAAGCAAACCAGGAGGCAGGCTAATATCCTTCAGAGCAGAGCCATTCTTATCCAAATTACCCTTTGGTAGTATCTACTACTACAAGACTCCAAGGGTGTGGTAGGCTGAAGTCATGTATACAGCTACCCAGCATATTTTGAGTGGCCATTCTCTGGGTGATTCTCCATATTCTAAGTCTGCCTTCCTCAGACAGAAACCAGAATTCACTTGTCAGTTTTCCTAGACCACCTTGTAACTAAAACAAGGACAAGTGAACTTAACTTTATCAACTGCATACTCCCAAAGTGGATTTGGAAGAGAAAGTAGTGACCAAGTGGAATTTATTCTATGATAGGGTGACTGACTGTAGCAGAGAGAGCACCTATCCCAGATAGAGGTCTCTGAAGTTGTGGTGAAATCTGTGGTTGGTGCCTGTTGATGGCAGTACTTTGGTCTCTTCTAGAGCAGCCAGTGGTAACATTTGGGCATCATTTCTGGCTACAGGGACTCTATTCCTAATTCTCTTACCCCCCACAATGCTATGAATTATCCAATCTCTTGGAATAAGTTTATTTTGCTATTTAACTAGTAGAGTGGACTCTGTCATTTGCAACCAAGAACACTGCCAGTTAGCTATAGTCAAGAACACCACTGCATCAGAGCCCAGAAATTTGCACTCAGTGAATATGTGTAGGGTAAGTGAATGTTCATAAGAATGATCACCAAAAGAAAGAAAAAGAGTTTAATATGTTCAGAAAATTGGGGATTAATATTCATGGTGCATTATTAAAATTTTCCATTTCAGAAAATGTTTAATGTAAAAATTCATGAAAGAAAAGAATAAACATTCTTCCAGACAGATTTTGTACTTTGCATTTAATGTGTATTATCTCATCAAACTGACTTCAGTCCTATGGAGTTTGATCAATCAAGTGCCACATATCTGTTTCTTATAATCATGACACATGATTAAATGCTGACGGATATTAGCAACCATATCTACTCTATACTCTAGGTCATAAGATAAAGATAAAAATAGTGTGGAGGTGGGAAAGAGTTTTGATTCTCTATAAACATATTGAAATAAAATAATTAACTTCCACCCCTTAATTATTGTTTGAAAACCACCGATTATTAATCTATAGTTCTTATTTTTATTCAATAAACACTTATCTATTCAGGGATTATCATGTACCTGATAATTATGATAGGTACCAGAAATTATTAATACTTCATAATACTTCACCTCCTACTGATATGAGTCAATTCAACTCTCAGGTTGTTCTCTCTGAAACTGCATAAAGGAAATGCAACCTGAGTGTCCACTAAAGTGATCCAGATTCTTAAGACCTGAATAAAATTGACTCAAAACCTCTTTGCAGGTTTTGAATAGTTCCAAATGATCCCCGCCTCCTAAGTATAACTTCTATTTCCTTCTAGGGTCTGCTTCTGATTGCTCATGAATTATACACCTTCCATTATATATATACCTCATGATTTTTAAAATTTTTTTTATTTTTTAAATTATTTTTACTTATTTATTTATTTATGTATTTTTTACAGACTGCATTTTGATTCATTGTACACAAATGAGGTACATTCTTTCATTTCTGTGGTTGTGCACAAAGTAGATTCATACCATTCGTGTAATCATACATGTACATAGGGTAATGATGTCTGTCTCATTCCACCATCTTTCATACCCACCTGTCCCTCTCATTTCCCTCTACATAATCTAAAGTTCCTCCATTCTTCTCTCACACCCCACCCCCCCCATTATGTATCATCATCCACTTACCAGGAAAAACATTCAGCCTTTGATTTTTGGGGATTGGCTTATTTCACTTAGCATGATATTCTCCAATTCCATCAATTTATCTGCAATATGCCATAATATTATTCTTCCCTCATGACTTTCTTTTTAAAACAAATGTGGAATTCATACTTTCCCTGATTCCCACCTGTACTACCCAAAAAACTCATTTACACAAGTACTTTCTGTGTCAGCAGATTGGAAGAGAGATGTTCATAACCCAGCAGTGCAGGAAACTTTGAAATGAATATTTGCCATCTGAGCTTCAAAGCCCTCTGTACCCTTGCAATGGAGCTCAGCCATTCTGTCTCCTCTATTCCTATTCTGGCCCCCACTTTGTTTTTGTCCTTACATTTCCTAAATCTTGTGTCTTCTAGTATAACACAATAGTTAAGAAATCAGGCTTTGGAGACAGGTATCTGAGGCACAGATCCAAGTCCACCCCTTAAAATCCCACATGACTTTACTGTACATCTGTGAGCCACAACTTGCTTCTCCATAAAATGGGTATCTCCATAACTCATAGCGTTTTTGCAAGAGCTAAGTAATTGTATACACATGTGCAGTCCCTAGTACATAGTGAGTGCATTCAAGCACCAGAACCTTTGCAGTTGTTAATGTGGAACAGCTCAATTAACCCCTCTATCTGTCCCATCACATGAACTAACCCAACTCACACATTCTGTCCTGAAATATTTGCAACTGATTTTTCTTCCCTAAAGGGAATTCTATTTCCATCTGCTTCAATAATATGTGCTATTGGCCTAAATGTAAGGGCTCACATAACACAATGGGTTTTGAAGACAGCTGGGCCCTAGTTAGAGCCTGGTACCACTCTTTATGACCCCTTTCTCCTCCCCAAGGAACTGATCACACCTGATACTTCAGTTTCTTCATCTACCAAAAGGAACTTTAATATTTTCTTCTCCATAGAATTGTTGTGAGGAGCAAGTATTAATACTTTGAAAAAGAGAAAATGATCTTGAACTAAAAAAGTAAAATTCTGTCTGGTTGTACATCATGCTTGGATGACAGGTAAAAGATAAAACCAGTCAGGCACAGTGGTGCACACCTCTAATTCCAGTGGTTTGGGAGGCTGAGGCAGGAGGATCACCAGTTCAAAGCCAGCCTCAGCAAAAGCAAGGCACCAAGCAATTCAGTGAGACCCTGTCTCTAAATAAAATACAAAATAGGGATGGGGATGTGGCTTAGAGGTTGAGTGCCCCTGAGTTCAATCCCCTGTAAACCTCCCCCCACCAAAAAAAGATAAAACTAGATGCAAAGTTAATATCAACATTTCTCCCAAGGGTTGGTTCTAAAGTATAGTAAACCCTTCTTTGTTGAGTGACAATTGCTTTCTTAGTGGGAAACTTTGTTTTCTTATATCAGAGATGTATTAAAAATATTGCTGACTAGAATCAAATTAGTAATAATGAAACACTCCTGTTATTTGTATGTTTATTGTGGGATTTTCTTGTTTCCTTGTGGGGTTTTAATGCTTGTTTATTTTTTCAGTGTCTGTAGGTCTGAAGTCTGGGTAGGATCAACTAGTTCCAATGCTAAGGGTCTCAGATTGCTGAAATTCAAAGTGCCCTTTCTTCCTGGAGGTTCTGGGAAGAGTGCAAGATCACTTGGGTTGTCAACCAAATTCAGCTTCTAACAAGACTATGGTCTCCATTTCTTGACTGACTGTGAGTCAGCCATTCTCTGCTTCTCAAGATTTCCCATGAATACCTTCCACCCTTACCTAGAGGATTGGTCACCTTCACTTAGAAAGCAGCCTGGACATACAAAACACAGGCTTTCTGATAAAGGATGTGGCTGCAAAACTTCTATTGTAACTGTGGTGTCTTGGGTAACAGGACTGACCTTGGATCTACTTGTACCTGGACATAATGGTGTTGACCTCTTACACACAGTTCTGTTCTACTTTGAGTCCATTAGTATACTGGTTCAGCTAAATTTCACCTTTCTGCAAAATCCTAGAATAACCAAAGTACTTCCTCAGATATGTGTTCTTCCTCATTGCGATGAGTTGACAGCCTGACATAGTAGGACAAGAGACTCGTCCCAGGTGGTCTGAGATTGACTGGACTGGAAGAACAGAAAGTGCTTTCAATTGAGCCTGGACAGCTAATGGGACTGGAAGACAATATGTTAAGTGAAATAAGCCAGGTTCAGAGAGACAAATACCAAGTGATCCTACCTGCCTGTGGAAGCTAAAAAATTGATGCATGTGAAAGCTGAAAAATCGATTTTATAGGAGTAGAGAGTAAGAACTGTAGTTATCAGAGAGTGGAAGGGTGAGAAGTTAGTACAAAACTTTAGGAGGAATAAGTTCTAGTGTTCAGTAGCACAGTATGGCAGAGTAACTATAATTTATTGTATATTTCAAAATAGGTATGAGAGAGAATTTTGAACTCTGCCAACACAAAGAAATGATTAATGTTTGAGAGGATGGATATGTTCATTACCCTGATTTGGTCAAAACGCATCATATACATGTATCAAAATATCACACTCTACCCCAGAAATATGTACAACCAGTATGTATCATGACAAATTTTTTAAAATAATAAAGCAGAGCCTGGGACATGGCAATACTTGAAATACTCTTACCTATAATAGAAAATATAATAATAAGAACTATTATTATTATTATCATCAACTCTGTGTGTAAATATAAATAAAAGGATAAAGATGTTGTTCCAGAGATGGAAACTGTGAATAAACCAATTAGAGGAAACTACCATGCCCGTGCACCGTGTCCGCAGAAATCCCAATCAGCACAAAAGATTTTCCCAAGACAAATGTCCACTTCAGAAACCCCACTTACTGACATGTTACTACACCCAAAGTGCAAACAGAAGTTATTCAGTCAATTGAACTACTTCTTCAACATGTAGCATGGCTCCATATCAGCTTTCCTGGACTATGAGTTGAAATAATAAAGCCACAGGAAGGCTTTAAAACTGTTTTAAACTCAGGATTATGATTAAATAGAAAAGTAAATTAACCTCAGAACCATTACTAAAAATATAAAAGTATTGTATTTTTATTAACAATTTTGAATAACCACAGCATATTGTATAATACTCTGGGCTTTAGGGGATCTTTTAGAAAAATACCAAGTGACAACAATTTGAAACTCAGGATAGCCTAATGAGTTTAAAAGACATCAGGCTGATAGCACCAGGAAGACATCACTCAGAGAACATCTTTGCTTCCATCTTTCTGGCCCATCTAGGCCACATCTTTCATTTAGACAATGAATATTCAGTGTTTATCAAACACTTGATTTGAAAGGCTTAAGTCAGTGTCTAGCAATGTTTGGCATAAAATAGAGTCTTAATAAATATCTGTTAAATAAATGAGTGGGTTCTACTATGTGCTTCAAACAGAATTCTGCCCTCTAGAAATATAAATATTAGAGATTGCTGACATGGAAATGATAAAAGCCATCCAGACAGCAGTAAAAAAAATAATAGTTCATACATAAATGAACTAGACCTGCCCTAGGGACACACAAAAACAAAATTGTTAAAATTCAAGGCAGACAAAGAAATTAAGTACACTTTGATTGGCAAACCTAATCACTTACTGCCTTTCAGGTCAACTATTCTGCCTTCTTTAACTTTTGGGGTGTGTTCACAAGTAAACACTGGATATACATTTCCATAGTGTGTGTGGTCTTCATCCAATCCGAACAGATTGTTTTAGTCAGTTTTTCATCACTATGATGGGAAGACATGACAAGAACCACTTAAAGGAGAAAAAGATTACTTTTGCTCACAGCTTCAGAGATTCAGTCCGTGGTGGGCTGACTCCACAGCTCTGAACTGGAACTGAGATACAACATCATGGTGGAAGGGTATAGTGAAGGAAAGCAGCTCAGTATACCAAAGCCAGGAAGCAGGGAGAGAGGTCCTCTCATCAGGGACAAAATATAAGGCCCAAAGGCACAACCCCAGTACCACCTTCCTTCAGACACACCCAACCTGCTTACAGTTACCACCCAGTTACTCACATCAGTGGATTAACACAGTGAGAGATTACATTCTAGCTCTTGTAACCCAATCATTTTACCTCTGAACATTCTTGCATTATGTCACAGTTAAGCTTTTAGGGGTCACCTCATATCTAAACCATGACACAGAGCAAGCTCTTTCAGACTTTATTTAACACTCCTAATATCCAATTTGCAGGATCTAACTAAGCTAACAAATAACTAAATATATAGACAGCAAATATGCAAACAAACACCTGATTCACTAATATACTATTTATTCTTTTCTGTAGCTACATTATTATTTGGGGAGGAGTCGAGCACTTAAGAAACAGCAAAACATATAGGGAACAATAGAAGGAATATCTGACTTAAAAAAAATTTTTAAATGCATCCAATTCTAATTGGGGTGAGATGAAATCTTAGGGTAGTTTTGATTTGCATTTCCCTTATTACTAGGGATGTTGAACATTTCTTCATATATCTGTTGATTACTTGTACATCTTCTTCTGTGAAGTGTCTGTTCATTTCCTTAGACCATTTGTTGATTGGATTATTTGTATTCTTCGTGTAGAGTTTTTTGAGTTCTTTATCGATTCTGGAAATTAGCGCTCTATCTGAGGTATGGTTGGCAAAGATATTCTCCCACTCCGTAGGCTCTCTCTTCACATTTCTGATAGTTTCCTTTGCTGAGAGAAAGCTTTTTAGTTTGAATCTATCCCAGTTGTTGATTCTTGCTTTTATTTCTTGTGCTATGGGAGTCCTGTTGAGGAAGTCTGATCCTAAGCCAACAAGTTGAAGATTTGGACCTACTTTTTCTTCTATAAGATGCAGGGTCTCTGGTCTGATTCCAAGGTCCTTGATCCATTTTGAGTTGAGTTTTGTGTAGGGTGAGAGATAGGGGTTTAATTTCATTCTATTGCATATGGTTTCCCAGTTTTCCCAGCACCATTTGTTGAAGAGGCTATCTTTCCTCCATTGCATATTTTTGGAACCTTTGTCTAGTATGAGAAAATTGTATTTATTTGGGTTTGTGTCCATGTCCTCTATTCTGTACCATTGATCTACCTGTCTATTTTGGTACCAATACCATGCCGTTTTTGTTACTATTGCTTTGTAGTAGAGTTGAAGATCCTGTATTGCAATACCCCCTGCTTCGCTCTTGCTACTGAGGATTGCTTTAGCTATTCTAGGTTTTTTATTCTTCCAGATGAATTTCATAATTGCTTGCTCTATTTCTGCAAGGTACATCATTGGGATTTTAATTGGAATTGCATTGAATCTGTATAGCACTTTAGGTAGTATAGCCATTTTGACAATATTAATTCTGCCTATCCAGGAACATGGGAGATCTTTCCATTTTCTAAGGTTTTCTTGAATTTCTTTCTTTAGTGTTCTGTAGTTCTCATTGTAGAGGTCTTTCACCTCTTTTGTGAGATTGATTCCCAAGTATTTTATTTTTTTTGAGGCTATTGTGAATGGGGTAGTTTTCCTAATTTCTCTTTCTGAAGATTTATCAAGAATACAAGCAACAACAGGTGTTGGCGAGGATGTGGTGAAAAAGGAACACTCATACATTGCTGGTGGGGTTGCAAATTAGTGCAGCCACTCTGGAAAGCAGTGTGGAGATTCCTCAGAAAGCTTGGAATCAGTAAAGTAGCAGGTTACAAGATCAATGCTCATAAATCCAATGCATTTTTATACATAAGTGATGAATCTTCAGAAAGAGAAATTAGGAAAACTACCCCATTCACAATAGCATCGAAAAAAATAAAATACTTGGGAATCAATCTCACAAAAGAGGTGAAAGACCTCTACAATGAGAACTACAGAACACTAAAGAAAGAAATTCAAGAAAACCTTAGAAGATGGAAAGATCTCCCATGTTCCTGGATAGGCAGAATTAATATCGTCAAAATGGCTATACTACCTAAAGTGCTATACAGATTCAATGCAATTCCAATTAAAATCCCAATGATGTACCTTGCAGAAATAGAGCAAGCAATTATGAAATTCATCTGGAAGAATAAAAAACCCAGAATAGCTAAAGCAATCCTCAGTAGCAAGAGCGAAGCAGGGGGTATTGCAATACCAGATCTTCAACTCTACTACAAAGCAATAGTAACAAAAACGGCATGGTATTGGTACCAAAATAGACAGGTAGATCAATGGTACAGAATAGAGGACATGGACACAAACCCAAATAAATACAATTTTCTCATACTAGACAAAGGTTCCAACAATATGCAATGGAGAAAAGATAGCCTCTTCAACAAATGGTGCTGGGAAAACTGGAAAACTATATGCAATAGAATGAAATTAAACCCCTATCTCTCACCCTACACAAAACTCAACTCAAAATGGATCAAGGACCTCGGAATCAGACCAGAGACCCTGCATCTTATAGAAGAAAAAGTAGGTCCAAATCTTCAACTTGTTGGCTTAGGATCAGATTTCCTTAACAGGACTTCCATAGCACAAGAAATAAAAGCAAGAATCAACAACTGGGATAGATTCAAATTAAAAAGCTTTCTCTCAGCAAAGGAAACTATCAGAAATGTGAAGAGAGAGCCTACAGAGTGGGAGAATATCTTTGCCAACCATAACTCAGATAGAGCGCTAATTTCCAGAATCTATAAAGAACTCAAAAAACTCTACACGAAGAATACAAATAATCCAATCAACAAATGGGCTAAGGAAATGAACAGACACTTCACAGAAGAAGATATACAAGCAATCAACAGATATATGAAAAAATGTTCAACATCCCTAGTAATAAGGGAAATGCAAATCAAAACTACCCTAAGATTTCATCTCACCCCAATTAGAATGGCGATTATCAAGAATACAAGCAACAATAGGTGTTGGCGAGGATGTGGTGAAAAAGGAACACTCATACATTGCTGGTGGGGTTGCAAATTAGTGCAGCCACTCTGGAAAGCAGTGTGGAGATTCCTCAGAAAGCTTGGAATGGAAACACCATTTGACCCAGCTATCCCACTCCTTGGCCTATACCCAAAGGACTTAAAATCAGCATACTACAGAGATACAGCCACATCAATGTTCATTGCTGCTCAATTCACCATAGCCAGATTGTGGAACCAACCTAGATGCCCTTCAGTTGATGAATGGATAAAGAAACTGTGGCATATTTATACAATGGAATATTACTCCGCAATGAAGAATGATAAAATTATGGCATTTGTAGGCAAATGGACGAAATTGGAGAATATCATGCTAAGTGAGATAAGCCAATCTCAAAAAACTAAAGGACGAATGATCTCACTGATAAGCGGATGAGGACATATAATGGGGGGTGGGAGGGGTTAGCATTAGGTTTAGTGTTAGGTTTAGGGTTAGGGATAAGGAGAGCTGTAAGAATGAAGGAAAGAAGGACTGTATAGAGGGAAAAGAGGGGTGGGAGGGGTGGGGGGGAAGGGAAAAAAAAATAAACATCATTGCCCTATGTAAATGTATGATTACACAAAAGGTATGCCTTGACTCTATGTACAAATAGAGAAACAACATGTATCCCATTTGTATACAATTAAAAAAAATAAATAAATATAAAAAAAATGCATCCAATTAAAACCCCATCTCTAATTATAGAACTCTCTATCAACAATCTCTAATTTGTGAATTTTTTTTTTTAACTTTTAAAACATTTGACATTTGTAACCACTCCTTTAGAAGTATATATAGTGGGGCTAGGGATGATGTTCAGTGATAGAGTACTTGCCTACCATATAAAAACCCCTGGGTTCAATCCCAAACACTGAGGGGGAAAACAGTATATACTATATAATTTGCATATTATAGCTTGAGTATAACTGAAAACATGCTTTATTTTTCTAAAAATGTTTTTAATCAGTGGTATATTTTTGTGGCTCATCCCTAATAGTGTCCATACCTTCTTTATGGTAGTCTACTGTAAAAATATTTCACAGAATTTTTTTATCCTTGATTTTTTCACTGAGGTAAAATTTTTAATTCATCTTCAGATATATATGGAGATAAAGATATGAGCTCTTTCAACATTTTTGTTTGATATTTTAAACAATGACATGATAAGCATTAATTATATGCACGTCTCCTTGTGATGCCGCCGGTTATCAATGATGAGTTCTGTTCCCTCGAATGTTGAAGTTTGAACATTAGAGAAGCATGCCAAGGCAAGCATATAAAGCAGGTTTTATTTAAAACTGGTAACACAGACTTCTCCCAGGAGGGAGAAGTGGGCCATAGCTGGTATTCTGGTATCCTAAGAAGCGAGAGCACCCTGCCCCTTTTACAGAATTTTTTTTTTCTCCTGCTCTCTCCCCTCTTATCTCTCTCCTTCCTGCATACATGACTAGACCCAGGAGATGCTCATGGTGAGAAGGTGAGAAGCAGATGGACAGGGGGAAGGACCAAATAGAGTATCCACACAGAAGCAGCCCAGGAGGCATTAATTAACAACTCCCTGTCTGCAACCTTTTGGGAGGAGTAATATAGGCAGGTACTCCTGGGAAGCAAAGCACTCTGGAGACATTGACATTCCAATCTCCCAGGGGTCAGTCTCCAACTTCCCCAAATCCAAACCAGCCTCCATTTTCTCTATTCAATCCAATCATCTATCTACACTGACTGCCTGTCTTTAATTTTGGCTGCACTTGGGGGATATGTACAAATCTTCTTGGTATATGTAGTTAAACAGAATAATAAAGATTTTGTCTTATTCCATTTTGTGTTGCTGAAACAGAATACCTGAGACTGGATAATTTATAAAGTAAGGTTTATTTTGACTCATGGTTTTGGAAGTCCATAAACAAGATGCCAGCATCTGCTTGACTTTTGATGAATGCTTCATGACAGAAGGGCAAGTGGGCACAAACAAAGAGACAGGTGGTCACTGAACACCATAAGTAGCTAAAACCATTACCACAATAAAAAAAAAAATTGATCCATTCATAAGAATGGATCCCTTATAACTCTAAATACCTCCTAAAGGGCCCATCACTCCTCTATACCATTACCCTGGGGACCAAACTTCAACATGACCTTTCTAGGGTACAAACCATATTCAAACCATAACAGATACTATTCCCATTACTCCAACTGCTACTTTTGAGAATAAGAGCTAACTTTATTAGTCTATTTGTTTTACAGTAATTAATTCATCTAATTCTAAGACTTTTGTGAAATAGATGCCACTTTTACAAAGAAAAGAAAACATTGAAGAGGAGTCACTGAGTTATGGAATTTTCTACCTTGTAAAATACTACCAAATTTTTCTCCAGGGCGCTTGAAAAATTTTTTATCCCCATGAAGGGTATGTAAAAGTTCCCATTGCTCCACATTCTCACCAAAACTTGGTATTCTCAGACTAAAAATTTATCTTCATATATATATATATATATATACATATATATATGGAGAGAGAGATAAAATGTTTTATTGATTGGAAGATAGATCAGAAAAGACCAAGAGAAAGAGATGAAGAGTGACAGGGGGAGAAAGAAATCAAAGTAAAGGCAAGTTTATTTTAAGAATGAGGGAAAGGTGGTCAAAGAAGTTGAGAACTGAAAACTAAACAAAACACAAGACACCCAAATGAAACTCTCAACCTAATTAGTAGTCTTATACATACCCATCCAAGCAATAGAACCATACATATGCTAATTCTTTCTTTTCCCAGGGCTCATTTGGCTGTCAAAGACTACAGGGAGATATCTGAATTAAAGATCAGAGAATGGAAAATTCCTTTATCACCAACTCCCAATTCTTCCCTACTTTTAACATTATGACTTTTCAATAAATGTGGTGTCCCTGAGCACCCCTGCTCTCTCCTTTTTATTATGAATAATTCAAATAGCACAGAGCAAATCAATAACATTCTTTTTAACCTAAAGTTATCACTTTCCACCAGTATTCATTCATTTTCTTTTGTCTCCTACAAGAGGAAGAAATGTTTATTATGTGTCTTTATCGATGACAAAACACACCCTGACTATGAACCAAGGAGATTAAAAGGCCTTCAGTACAAATCAGAAACTCTTAAAAAAAAAAATTGTAATTCCGCTAAACCACAGAAGACACAAATTTTCCCCAATATGTTAGTAATTATCCTCTAAATCTCTAGAAACTTTGAAGTAGTATTACAGAGCTAGGGTCTTCCAGGAAACCGAGGCAGCACCAAGGTCCCCTTCAAACCCCTATTCTTGTGATCAAGTCGGAAAGATTGCAGACATGTCAGAGTAATAGGCATGAGTTTATTAGATGGATGAGAAGGGGGAAAGGGGAGTCTCTCAAGGGAAAGAGTGGGTTCTCCCAGAGAGGAGAACAGCGTGTCTTCCTGCCCTCTAGTTTTATTGGGAGTCCCAAGGAAGTTTCCAGAGTCCCATCGAAGTCCACCTCTTGACTTTGGACTGACAGCAAAAGCACTGCATGAACCACCTCCAAGAGAGCATGGTGTGGTGCTCATAGAGAAGGGGTTTTTAAAGAAATTGAATCTCCTTCTTGTTTTACTTCCATTTCCTGCCCACTTAGTCCGTTCATTATCCTTTGAAGTGTCCCCACCAAGTTTTGTGAGAGTCTCAGTGTTTTGCTATCAGGTGACTGGGGGTTGTGACATAGTTTTCAGTGATGAGTGAGGGTCCTGGAGACAGGGTTCTAAGAGATAAGGGCAACAGGGTCACAAATGGTAGCTTTTCTTAATTAAGGCTGGGGGAAGTTTTAACATACCAAGCCCCCATCTTCCAGGCGCTTATCTCTCAAATAAAGCTCCCTGTGCTTTCAGTGACCTTTCATTGTCTTTTTCCTGCTCACGCATTCATGGCGGAGTAGCTACCAGTAGGACCAACTGGCATCCCCAAGGTGTGGGAAGGAGGATTTCCCCACAACTTCCACAGATCCTTGTCATGGAACAAGGTCTTCTGCATCCACTGGGTAATAGAAATCTGGGCACTTCTGTAAAGCAGCTATGGAAACAGCCTTGGCTGGATAAAAGGTTAACATTTGTTCTCCTTGAAAAACAGATTTTAGGCCATAAAAAGTAATGTAAGTTCTAACAACAAAATAAACTGTATTTTAGTTGTGCATTTTATGTTTTCATGGCAAAATCCTTTTCCTCACTGATAAACATTAAGGTACTATGACCTCTATTTCAGAACCATAAACATTCTGGGTCCCCATTGAAATTAATTTAAGAATTATCACTTGCTGTGAACTACTACTTCCTCTGATCTTACAAACCCAGTAAAAATATCAACAGTTACTGCCCCCCTCAAAATAATCTCCTTTCTTTTGATGTTCACTTCCATTCAGTTTTAAATCATCTGAACTTTTGAAATAACCAACAGAAATTATCTAATGGAAAATAGTGAAAGAAATCATCCTCTCTGCCTGGCATTCTGGTTGCAAGGAGAAGCTCTGGCTTGGTTGGTATCTTGCTACTGGTAAAACACTTAGGTTCAGTGACAGAAGAACATTGGAAGAATATCTTCTCTCTCTTTCCCAAAGTAAAGTAAATATGTTTTGTGGCAAGCCTTGGGTATTGAAAGGATTTTACAAGCTATTTAGCTTTTACAAACCAGTCCCTATATTTCCATGAAATCACCTCAAGATAAATGGAATGTGCTGTGATTTTCAAACCAGAATCATGTTTTAAAAATATCTCTCTCCATCTGATTCTCGATCAAGCCAGGTTGTATCTGTTCTCCATTCATGATTCCTGATTTTAAGAATACCAGTGGCATCTTAAGCATATTCTAACTATTAGTACTTGAGGTCCTTCCTCAGAAGACAATGACATTTAAAATAATTCAGTGTGAGGTTAAAATACCAGGAGACGTGTCCTTAGGCCGAGGCGTGTTTGCACTGGGATAGGTGTCTAGAGGAGCCCCTAAAGCTTGTCTTCTTTTTAAGGTGTATGTGAGGGGGTGAGAGAGGTCCAGTAGGACCAAGTGTAGGGAAGGAACATGGAGGGATAAAGGAAGGGAGAGGAAGCAAGGAATGGAGGAACAGTGGGGAGAACATAAAAAACAGGAAAATGTTACCAAAAACTCAATCCTTTTCCCCAATGCCTATTCCATAATGAAGACACGGTTTTGAGAAAATGGAAAAAGAAGTTTTACTGCTTTGCTAGCAAAGGGGAAGCACAGGGGACTCCTGTCCCAGAGGCTGTGATTCTGCCCATCAGCAGGAACAGGGAGATTTTAAAGGAGCTATTCAAAGACCACGTTCCAGGCGTGCCCTGGCAGGGGGATCCTAGGGCCCCCTGACATGTGTTAACTTTCACTTGTTAATTTGGGAGATATTCATTTTCTAGATCCTCCGCAGACTTCTCCTTCCTGTAGAGCACAGGTAACTCAAGGTAATCTTGTTCCCCGCCCCCAGGTTAGGGATGGGGAGAGGGAGAAGAGGAAAACGAAAACAAGTCCCTCAGATAAGCCTCAGAGCTATAGTCAAAAGGTGAAGTGGAGCACTGTTACAAAAGTAGAATGTACTCGTCCCTACAAAATCACAGCTCTCCCTGAAAACAGAGATGCTAAGAGCTGTGTTAATTCTCCATTGGGATATGTACAGTTTGTCTTTCTTTAACACATTTTAAATATCCTTGGGGCTATAGTAACCTCCACACTATCAGCATAGATATAGTAATACTCAGGATGCCAGTAAGGGTAAAGTTGATGCAGCTAAAATACTAAACTAATGTTTAGTTTTGAAAAAAGTAGCTGACTGTGCCCACAACATGCATACACAGGCACATACACTCATACGGGTGTACAACACACTGTTTTAGTTTTTTCATCACTGTGACCAAAAAATTTTGTCACACTGTGACAATAAAATTTAGAGAAGGAAAATTTTATGTTTCACAGTTTTAGAGGTCTCAGCCCATAAATGGCTGATCCCTTTGCTCAGGGCCTGAGGTGAGGCAGAACAACACAGCAGAAGGGTGTGGAGGAGGAAAGCAATTCAGGACAAGGAGGCCAGGGAGCAGAGAGAGCTCTGCTTACCAGCAAAGAAAAAAACATAAACCCCACAGGCAAGCCCCCAGTGACCTACCTCCTCCAGTCACTTCTACCTGCCTGCAGTTATCGCCCAGTTAATCCGTATGAGTGAATTAATGCACTGATTAGGGTAAAGCTCTCATAACCCAATCTTTTCACCTCTAAACTTTCTTAGGCTGTCTTACATAGGAGCTTCAGGAGACACCACATATTCAAACCATAACATACACATTGACCAGAGTAAACCAAGTTTCCTCAAGCTTTTTTCTATGTGATCTCTTGGCTATGTGACATGGAGGTTGTGAGAACACCTATCCCGGGCACCGATGTCACATAATACATCCACAAATCATTATCGTGCATTGTTTTTGTGTGGCTTTCCCCTGAAACAGATACTGAGACAAGAATTTAAGAGCACTTATTTTCTTTGGGCAAAAAAGAAATCACCAGGAAGAGGGGCAGGGGAGAAGACTGGGTGAACACATCATCAGTAAAGAATGCCTTGTCAAATCAGTTGTCACTGAGGATGCCCAGGGGAACATTTGGAGAGGAGTGAAGAACACAGTGCCTCAGAATTAACTCCCATGAGGGGAGAGGGAACTGGGAAGTATCCACACCAGGGCTGCAGGGATGAAGGAAAGAGGTATGTAAGTTTCTTCAGTGGCAAAACATTCTTCAGTGGCCACAGAAAGCCCTCGTGCAAAGAGGCACAGGTGTTGGCAGTGCTGCAAACTGAGGCTGTAAAGGACGTGGGCAAGGCCTTGACGTGATCTGCTTACTGTCTCAGAGGAGCTCAACACTGCCGAGCATAAGAAAAGCTTTATGTCACCCTCACACTCCACAGAGCCCCTGACAGACACATAAGCATCATCTCCTCCAAAAGAAGACTATTAAGCTCCAGCAGTAAGGGGACAATTGAGTTTTCTACGGTCAACTCCACTTGCTTTTGGCGCTCTAGAAAGATGGCTAAAAGGAGCTTTATGAAGCTCTATTCAAGTTACAGAGTTTGTCTTTTCATTTCTCAAGATGGATCTAAAATCATGAGAAGGTGGCCTCATCTCACAGAATCTTCACATCAGCACAAGAGGAGCAAATAGTCTGTTACATGGTTGAAAAGGAAAAACACAAAAATGCCTGTCTTGATTCCCGGTCCTGGGAAAGAATCTTCCAGTCCCTTGGAATTGTTTAATGAGTGTCCGCGTCCTTGGTGCTGGGTCCCCTGGGTCACACCTGAGTTTATACTAAAAAGGGAACTTATGGTGGAGCCCTTCTATAGTCAGGGCAGAACTATTCACAGTTCACAGACCAAAAATGCTATCACAGGGCTGGATTTGAGCCATATCATTAGCCCCATCTCATGGGAATAAAGAGGACTGGAAGCTGAGTTAATAATTTGGCCAATGATTGGTCAATCACGTCTAACATAATGAAGCCACAATTAAAAAAAAAAAAAGAAGTGGGGGGACTCTTGAAGCTCAGATGAGTTTCCCTGAGTGACAATTGCACGTTCCTGTGTCAGAAAGATGCTGTGTCCTCAGGAATGTTTCCTACTTGGAACCCTTGCAGACCTACCCTGAGCATCTCTTTAACTGCCCCTCCTTTGTTCCCTTTAAAATAAAATGACAATAGTAAGTATAGCACTTACCAAAGTCCTTGACACATTCTATTGAATTATCAAACTTTTGGGAAATAGCAGTGAAGCCAGAATTGGGGACAGGCAGTTAGTGTAGAAATAGGGAATCGGGTCAGATCGAGAAGATGGAGGCCATGAAAATCATCTGCCTCTGGAAGTTGGAAACTGCCCTGGGAGAATGGAATGTCAAGGACCTGCAGAGCCCATCAATAACCAAATTTACCTGCCCTTGTCAGGGACTGCAGGCAAGGAGATGCTAATTAATACCCCCGGGGCCCTTACCTGGCTGAATCACTTTGGCCCTCCCCCTGCCCCATCTGCTTCTCACTTTTTACATCTCACCTGCAAAACCAAGCCTAATCCCATTTGCAGGAAGGAAAGAAATAAGGGGGAAAGAATTGGAGAAATTGGAGAACAAAACTTATAAAAAGGACAAGATTTGCCCATCCTATGGATTCTGTCTTTGGGTCCCCTTCTTCCACCCGGTAGAAGTCGACTCTACTTCTTCTACTCTACTTTTCTTTAATAAAGCTTACTTTCTACTCTACACTTGCCTCGGTGTGCTTCTCTGGCATTATACTTCAACACCTGAGGAAGCAGGACTCGTCACCAATAAACAGCGGTATCAACAGGAACCCCAGAATTTATAGCCAATTAGTCAAAAGTCCAAGTGGCCTAGAACGCTAAAACTTGACTTGAGTTCAGTCTTCTACAAGGCTTTTTCCTTAACCATGAAATTTGACCTAACTCTGAATAAAGTCGGAATTACATTACACAATTTCAGAAATCATGCAATTCATCTAATGTTTTCTGAATGCTAAGAGGGCATGAACTCTAACCTGGGTCCTCTTTGCTCTAGTAATAAGTATCTTCCACCCCATCTTGTTGAATTTTATGCTATTTCAAGGAAGGCTCAGTTTGGGATCAGGGAAGACTCTAGTCAAGGGTGGCTTAAGACCTCTAGGAATATTGTGAAGTGTGTGACATTTTCAAAATATATAAAGATACCAATAAAAATGAACAAAATTTCTTTCAAAAAACATTTCATCTATGGAGATAGCATGTATATACAATAATTCCTAAACCTGTTCTTGGCTGTTATAGCCTAAAAACCTACAGAATTTTGACTAATATTGTTCTAAAATTAGAGCTTGATTTTTTCCTTCTGATATGGCCATCACATATTTGGGGGGAGATTTCTGGGTTTGCTGGGTTTGTTCCTGAAAACAAAAGTAAACAAAACAGGGACAGACCCTGGAGCACCAATGTTTTATTAAGCACAGGAGGGGCACATTTTCAGGAGGGGCACATTTTCAGGAGGAAAATGGCAACTGGTAACAAGAGGGGTCTGAGTTTTATAGGGCTCAGTTAGACTTGAATCATAGTAGAGTGTGTTCCTTGGACAGTGAAAACAGTTGTGAGAGTTCAAAGCCCATTGTTGCTGGGAAATGGCGAAAGTTCAGAGCCCATTGTTCTCCTTCTCTCCCTGGGACCCATTGTCCTCCTTTTCTCCCTGGGGATTGTTATTCTCCCTTTTTCCCTGGGGGTTGTTGTTTTCCATATCCTTCCATCCCCCTTTCTCTTGAAGATCATATGAAGTACAGGTGTATTTTTACTCACACTAATCTTAAATGTGCAGATAAAATGATGTATTTTTATTTTTCTATAATTGACCTTGGGTCTCTCACAGCTACCCATCTGCCAATGTGTGTTCACTGTATTTCATTTGTGGGGTAAAATGGAGATAAATCTGTATAGATTTCCAAGTCACCTTTAAAAAAAATAGTTATTGTTGCATTTTAATCATAAATAATAGTGAATTCATTGTGGCACATTCACACATGCACATAGCATAACTTAATCAATTTCATTTCCCAATACCTTCCTTGCCCTTCCCTTCTTCCCTCCCCCAGTTCTCTTCTTCTACTCTACTAGTATCCCTCCTATTTTTATGAGATACCTCCTCTTTTTGTCCCCCTTTTCTCTCTTGCTTCCACATATGAAAGAGAACATAAGACCTTTTTCACTTAATGTCATCAATTTTGAAGTATAATATACACATAGAAGTATGTACAAATCATAAATGTACAGCTGGTTGAATCTTCACAAGGTAAACATGCCTGTATAATCAGCCCCTAGATCAAGAAACAGCATGACTTAGTAAACCAGGAGCTCCCCAGGTGCTCCGTCTTGGTCAAGATGGTGGGAAGGTTGTGATATAGACTTTCACACCTGCATTCAGAGTCCTTGATGGTATATAGGTTTATCTACCTGTCATCAGCTGCTGATATCTGTGGCCAGCATAACTAATCAGTGCCCATTAATTGTGGCTGCTCACTGGACCTCACGTCACTTCTAGACACTGCTGTGAATCCTCCCTCCCTAGAAATACTATCATGCTTCTCATGTGATTCTGGCTCATGTGGTCATTGTGCAGTCATTTATGTTAGAACTTCTTTGCCCCACCATACTGATACCCTCTGGAAAGACCCTCTATCATTCTCTCAACTGTTTCCATGCATTGGGGAGAGAAGTTAGTGTAGGAACATGTGAGACCTGTTCAGACAATACCCAAACTCCAGCTCTCCCTCTTTCTGCCTCACAAGATGGCACCATAAAAAATGTTTAAATGGACCCTCCTGATCTTGTTGCTAAGGCTTTCTGGGAAACAGGCAGGGATCATAGCAGGGAGGCCACATAGACTTCTTTAACTCCCACTGTTCTTCTTCCCCTAAAGCAGCATTGTTGCTTAATCCCATACAGCCTATGGCACATGCAGAAATACAGGCTAACAGACTTCAGGTAGTGTGTCCTTTCTAGCCTGCCCAGCCCAGTGATCTTGGGATGCAGCTGCACACCCAGCTGAAGAACTTAAGAAAAGCTGGGCTCACCACTACATCCAACCTCAACTCAGAAACAAATTCATCACTCTCTCCATTCTCCTTTTTTAACCATGGTCTACAAGATGGAATCTTCCAGATTTCCTTTCTTCCATGTCATATCCTTCTACTCTAGGGTATTAACTCTACTGCTGAGCACTTCTCTCCTTCACTTGGATTATCTATCTCCTATTCTAATAGCCAGAACCAAAAGGGACATGTTCACTACCTTGGAAGAAAATTTATAAGAATTCTCCATCATTAGAGAAGGCTTTCTGGCTCAACAAACTCTGGCTTCCAAGATTCTTTCCTTGCAAGAGTGTGAAACAACACTGTATTTCATGCCAAGAACCAAATATTACTTTTTACTTTAAATATCTTTTGTAATAAACCTAATCTTAATCTTAATTCTATCCTGTTCTTTCTTTCTTTCTTCCTTCCTTCCTTCCTTGCTTCCTTCCTTCCTTCCTTCCTTCCTTCCTTCCTTCCTTTATTTTTTTTTCTCTGAAACAGACAACTGTCCTCAGGAATAGAAAGGGGAAGTCACATACACAGAAAGAATTTTTGCCTTTTTTTAACCTCACAGCATCCTTGCGGGATATGTTTTCCTGTCATTTTTTGAAGGCTTAAAGCAGTTCAACTAGTTGTCATTGTAGAACTATCATGTGAAAACAAAAAGGAGTATATTTTAAACTAGTCTTTCTTGACTTTCTTTGGTAGAAAATTTGTATTAGGGGAAAACTTCTGTGCTTTTCCAAGGAGATATTTTTACCTTTCAGTTGTTCCAATAGTAATTAAATGTAAGATTACTCCTGATGCCTGGGGAAGCCCTCAACAGGTGAATTATATGCAGTTGTGCATGTGCTTCAAGGAAGTGCCCTGCCTTAACAAAAACTAAAAGGACCCCCATCTTCACAACAGAGGAACCTTGAGGTTAGTATGATGCAAAATGATGGTTTTGATGGTTTGTTTCCTAAACAAGGATCAGAGGTCAGCGTTGTAGATCTTTCATCTGGAGGAAAAGAAAAAGGTGGGCCTCTTGTAGTTAGAGTTAGGGTTAGAGTTAGGCAGGGAGTTTCCCAGATAAGAAGTTGTTGAATTCTAGGAAAGGAGTATCCTAATAATTTAAGTTTCCTTTTTCTGCATTTTACCTCCAAGTGTCAGTGAGGTGTGTGGTATTCAAAAGTTTCATGTTAACTATTTTTTTCAGAATCATCCTTGTTCACATTCTTTGGCAAAACATAACCAGAGAAAAAAACAACTGAAGGAAAATGAAGCCATAAACTGGTAGAAGGAGGGAAGGATTGAGCTTCCCTCTGGAACATGAGATCTATAGGCACAAAGGAGCCACTGGGAAATTCTACCAATCCCCAGGGTTTTCGGAAACCTGCTAGCACCCATCTGACAGCTCAGATTTGGGACCAGTGTTAGGCCAGATGTTAGGCCAGATGTTAGGGGCAGTTTTGGTTCCTCGATAACTCCCAGAAAAACGCTCCGCAGACACAGGTCCCACACGAGGAACTTTTTATTTTATGCGGACGAATCGTGCCCGCTCTGGGGGAAGGGGAAAGGAAAAGAAGAAAATGGCGCAGGGTTTCTTCTCAGATATTGGAATTTCGCGGCTGGGAGGAACCAATCGCGGAGGAGAATTATTATTATTACAGACTGACTGATGGACCAATGACATATTAGAACATAACGTGGGAGGCAGGAAGGTTACGGCAACGTAAGCCAGAAATTCCTGTAATGGGAGAGGCAGGCGAAAGAGCAGATTGACAGGTGGGTTGGGAGGCTGGGTTCCTATAATGGGAGAGGTGGGCTTAACGCAGATTGACAGGTGGTTCCTGTAGCAGGAGAGAAAGGTGGCTTTATACCTAACAACCAGGACCCCAGGACAGTAAAGGGAGGGGATCTCTCATAATGCAGGGAACCTGGGTTACAACTGTATTCAGCAAGAAAGTCTCCATCCATCCTTCTTACCCACCTGTCACAGAGAAAGGAGGGCAATTCTGAAAATAAAAAGCTCAGAGTTCACATTTTATTTTACTGTAAATAATGGAAACATCACTATGGATATAGACATATCAAGGGTCTAGTATCAAACCCACCTAGATTCCAGCCATCTGTTTAACCTCAGACAGGCACCAGACCCCCTCTAACCAGCAATTCTCCCAGCTATGACATGGAGAGTATCAATGTTATCTCATGACTGACTTTATGGGAGTTAAGTGTGATAGTTTAGAAAAAGTCCTTAGCATGGTGTCTGCTAATCTGGCCCTCAAGTATCCTGCAATTGTTCCTCTATCCTGAGAACAAAATATCATTTACTAGCTAATTGGCCATTGATATTCACATTTATTTTTGGAAAAATAAAAACTTCAATTTCATTAGAATGAAAATGTTCTAGCTCCTTTTGGAAATATGAAGATATTGTTTTTTCAAAATAAGGCTGGGCAAAAAAATCTCTTTGTCTTATGATCAGTTTTCAGCTCTTCTCAGGTGTCATTTGCATTAGTCTGGTGGTAAATCCATCCAAGATGCTAAGCAAATAAATATTTGTCTTCAGTTGGATTTTCTTTCTTCCTTTTTATTTTTTAAATATTTTTAGTTGTAAATAGACACAATACCTTTGTTTCATTTATTTTTATGTAGTGTTGAGAATCAAATCCAGTGCCTCACACATGCTAGGTAAGTGCTCTACCACTGAGCCACAACCCCAGCCCTTCAGTTGGATTTTCAATGACACTAGATATGCAATCTGATGTCTGCATGCCCTAGGCTGCCAAGGACAGAACTGTCTTTGTTAGGTTATTTAAAGGAAATCTTTGTTTACCTGCCCCCAAGTGTCCTCCTCTCAAACATGTCTTAAAGTCTGGCATGCTTCCTTCAAATTCCAAAGGCTCTATGTGTTCATGAGCTGTTTATCTATTGTAGTGCAAATGTTCCTAATTTAAAAAAAAAAAAAGAATAATTCTGCATCAATTCACATTTTAAAGAGGACCATAGCAACAATGCTAATACGAATTTCATGGCAGCCCATATGTGGGAGTCGGGGGGTTAAGATAGGGAGGGAGCTTGGGACCAAGGGCAAATCCAGGTGGATTACCTCTACCAGTGCAGGCAGAAGAAAGGATGAGTTTTAGAAGTGGGGAGGCGGTGTTCAGATTCACAGGGAGCCAAACTCCATGACCCTTGTTTCATTTTCTCATTCACAAAGCAGTCATTTAAACACCCTTCCTAGGGTGGTTTTAAAGATTAATTGAAATGTTGTGAACATGTTGTTTTTTTGTCCTATGCTTTGAATGACCATTGATTCCACCTCTGGGCCCTGGAATCTGAAGGCCTATGCTCAAGTCCTTACCTACCCAACCCTCGCTTATTGTGACTGTGAGTATTGCTGGGTTTCTTATCTACCTAAAACCATTACACTCCCGCTGTCCTACTCCTTAAGAAGTTAATGGATGAGGCACACCTAGGTAATTTTTAACTAAAAACTACACAAATCAGTCAAGTCAGCTGCCATTAATTGATCATTTAAAGAAAAGGGTCATCCAATGATATTAAGTGAATGGATGATTAACATTAATCTGAAGCAGAATTAGTCATCATCATAATTTATTATTAGCCAGAAATTAGTCTGTAGTCATTACAGTTAAAATATTACATTTCTGATAGCTGAACCAAAAAGACTATTGAAAAAGTTTGACCTGTAATAAGAGAATGAAGAAAAACAGAGGGTGAAATTAAAAAGGTGTTCCCTGTTCTCAGACTGCAGACAGTTCCCTCCAGAGCTGCCTGATCTCCTGGATTCACTTCTTGGTCAGATGCCTTCTCAGGCTCATCCACAAGATGTCAGCCTAATCCTAGCCATTTTTGCATTTTAACGGGGTTTCTAATTTCTTCCTTTCTGTTCTGTTTTCATTTTTGGCTCTGAGCAGATGAACAGTTGTCTTGGATTGTGGGCACTAAACAAATTAAAATGCATTAACAGTTTTCACAGTCTCAGGAAGAGACAACCTTTCTTCAGATTGTGGTCCCCAAACCAGGGGATTTGTACTCTCTCAGGCCTAGTGTTTGCTTTGTTGGTGCTTCCTGCACAAAGGCAGAAACCCCAGAAATGGTGATATGTGCAAGAGAGACTGCCGTTTACCTGCAATGGTGGATGAAAGTAATTCCTAGGCTGGCTCAGCATCCTTGCAAACCTTCAAGGGTGAAAATCACTTTCCTACTTGCAATCTGTGATCACCAATGCATCTGCAGAACCTTCCCTCCTGAGTACAAGGTGTCTGCGGTAGTTCCAAGAATCATTCTCTGACCACACAGTGAAGGCAAAGAATGGGGAGTTTTTCTTTCCCCATGAATTTTGTGAAACTGGAAAAGCATCTCCTCAGCAGATATATGCTTACAATTCAGCAGCCAGAAATTCATCTTCTACCTGACTCTGAATAGTTACCAGCAGAGTGGGGATGCCGTGATTAGTTTGGATGGGTCAGATCCATCCCCTGGGCCTGGTAAAAGTCTGCCTTCCTTGACCACATTGCTTCTACCAGAGATCAACAATCCTGGAGCTGAGTTCTAAAACCTAGAGAGCTTAAATCAGTCAGGACTGTCCTATCTTCCTGGAACTGGGTGAACACAAGTCCAGCTGTGGCTGCCCAGGGAGAGCTGCACTGGACTAGAGCATATGTTAAGCAAAGATTAAGAAACTACCAACTAAACTACCTGCCCTTTGAAGAAAGAAGAAGTAAAATAATTGCTGCTGTGATCTGTGTTGACCATGAATATTTTGGGTTGTCATTCTATTTAAAGAGTACATATTCTGAATTCAAGTCTATATATGATTTGTTTTCTTCCAGTTGGTGGTTTGTATTTTTGTTATTTTAATGGTGTCTCTTTTAGTGTAACCCTTCTAATTTTTATGAAGTTTATTTAATAATTTCGTTTCCCAGTCCAAAGTAAAAATATTTTTCCTTTTCTTTCATCGAAAGTTTAAGGTTTTGGCTCTTGTATTTGAGCCCATGATCAATTTTTTTAGTGAATTTTTGTGAATAATGCAAGTTAAGGGTCATTCTTCCTTTTTCTTTTCTTTCTTTGCACATGGACGTTCACTTGGTCGGCACTATTTGTTTAATAGGATGCACCTTTGTAAAAAAAAAAAAAAATCATTTGACCATAAATCTAAGGACTTATTTTAGACTCTCCAATAGTTTCCACTAATCTATGTACCTGACCTGTGATAACTGTGAAAATACCATTGATGTCTTGATTACTGGAACTTAAGTTTTGAAAGCAGGTATATAAATCCCCCAACTCTCTCTCTCTCTCTCTCTCTCTCTCTCTCTCTCTCTCTCTCTCTCTCTCTCTCTTTCTCTCTCTCTCTGTCTTTCGCTCTCTCTTTTGTTTATTTGTTTGTTTGTTTGTTTTTGCAGGTAATCAAACTCACAGCCTCATGCATGCCAGGCAAGAACTCTACCATTGAGCCATATCCCACCCCTCATTCTTTTTGAAAATCATTTTGGCTATTCTAAGTCCTTTGAATTTCCATGTAGGTTTTCAAATCAATTTGTCTATGTCACCAAAAATATCTACTGGTATGTTTTTAGTGATTTTTGAATTTGTAGACTGCTCTAGAAAGAATTATGATCTGGAAAATATTCCTATCCATGAATATGAAATGTCTTCCCACTTATTTATATCTTTTAAGTGTCTCTCAGCAATGTTTTGTAATTTTCAGTGTGCAGGTTTTGCTACATTTATCTTTATTTTCTTTTTCATGCTACTATGAATGAAATTTTTATTTCATTTCTGGATTATTTGCTAGTATGTAGAAACACAATTCAATTTTGTAGTTTGATCTTGTATCCCATAAATTTGGCAAGCTCATTTATAACTTGTAAAATTCTTCTATATATAGGATACTCTTGGCATCTGAGAATAAAAACTATTTCCTTAAGAAATTGGATGCTTTTATTTTTCCATTTATATTTATTTTTTCATTTCACTAGTTAAAAACCATACTGTAATATTGAATAGAAGTGACAAAACTGAACATCCTTCCCTTGTTTCACAAAGTTAGGGGATAAAATTACACTTTTGTACTATTAAATATACTGTTATCTGTGCATTTTTCACAGCTGTTCTTTATTAAAATAAGGACATTTCCTTCTGTCAGACCACTTTGTTGATTTTTTTTTTTTTTTTTTTTTTTTTTTTTTTTTGCAGTGCTGGGAATTGAACGCAGGGCCCTGTACTTGCAAGGCAAGCACTCTACCAAATGAGCTATCGCCCCAGCCCTGATTTTTTTTTATCATGTGTAGATGTTGGTTTTTTTCCAA
This sequence comes from Sciurus carolinensis, assembly GCF_902686445.1. NCBI lineage: Eukaryota > Metazoa > Chordata > Mammalia > Rodentia > Sciuridae > Sciurus > Sciurus carolinensis. The sequence continues at coordinate 37,785,098 of NC_062214.1, forward strand.
ATGCCTTTCCAAAGTCTATTGTTATATGGTTTGTGTCCTTTATTCTATTAAACTGGTAGGTTGTTTTAATTGATCTTTGAATGTTACACCCACCTTGCCATCCTGAGATGAATCCTATTTGATCATGGTATATAACCCTTTTTATATGAGGGTATCCCTTCCCTTTTGCTTTCAACATGTGTACTTCAATGTAAGACGAGTATCTTGCAGGTGATATTTAGTCTGATCATGTTTTCTATCCAGTCTGGCAGTTATCACCATTTTAATGTTCAACCACTTATATTAATATTATAAGGTTGTTTTCCTAGCCATCATTTTTGTCATTTGTGTTCTATGTGACCCTGTCACTTTTACTCTTTATACTCATTGATGACCTTCTATGGTATAAAATATTTTTTATCTAACATTGTGTGTGTGCGTGTGTGTGTGTGTGTGTGTGTGTGTGTGTGGTGCTGGGGATTGGACCCAGGGCCTTGTGCATGTGAGGCCAGCACTCTACCAACTGAGCTATATCCCCAGCTCCCTTGTGATTTTTTTTCCTTTTTTTTTTTTTTATTGTAAACAAATGGGATACATGTTGTTTCTCTGTTTGTACATGGCTTAAAGGCATACCATTTGTATAATCATAAATTCACATAGGGTAATGTTGTTTGATTCATTCTGTTATTTTTCCCTCCCCCCCACCCCTCCCACCCCTCCCACCCCTCTTTTTCCTATATACTGTCCTTCCTTCCTCCATTCTTGCCCCCCTCCCTAACCCTAACTCTAACCCTAACACTAACCCCTCCCACCTCCCCATTATGTGTCATCATCCACTTATTAGCGATATCATTCGTCCTTTGGTTTTTTGAAATTGACTTATCTCACTTAGCATGATATTCTCCAGTTTCATCCATTTGCCTGCAAATGTCATAATTTTATCATTCTTTATGGCTGAGTAATATTCCATTGTATATATATACCAGTTTCTTTATCCATTCATCAATTGAAGGACATCTAGATTGGTTCCACAATCTGGCTATTGTGAACTGAGCAGCTATGAACATTGATGTGGCTGTATCTCTGTAATATGCTGATTTTTAGTCCTTTGGGTATAGGCCGAGGAGTGGGATAGCTGGGTCAAATGGTGGTTCCATTCCAAGTTTTCTAAGGAGTCTCCACACTGCTTTCCAGAGTGGCTGCACTAATTTGCAGCCCCACCAGCAATGTATGAGTGTACCTTTCTCCCCACATCCTCGCCAACACCTGTTGTTGCTTGTATTCTTGATAATCGCCATTCTAATTGGGGTGAGATGGAATCTTAGGGTGGTTTTGATTTGCATTTCTCTTATTACTAGAGATGTTGAACATTTTTCCATATGTTTGTTGATTGCTTGTTGATCTTCTTCTGTGAAGTGTCTATTCATTTCCTTAGCCCATTTGTCGATTGGATTATTTTCATTCTTGCTGTAGAGTTTTTTGAGTTCTTTATAGATTCTGGAGATTAGTGCTCTATCTGAAGTATGATTGGCAAAGATTTTCTCCCACTCTGTAGGCTCTTTCTTTGCATTGCTGAGAGATTCCTTTGCTGAGAGAAAGCTTTTTAGTTTGAATCTATCCCAGTTATTGATTCTTGCTTTTATTTCTTGTGCTATGGGACTCCGGTTGAGGAAGTCTGGTCCTAAGCCGACATGTTGAAGCTCTGGTCCTACTTTTTCTTCTATAAGATGCAAGGTCTCTGGTCTGATTCTGAGGTCCTTAATCCATTTTGAGTTTAGTTTCGTGCATGGTGAGAGATATGGGTTTAGTTTCATTCTGTTGCATATGGATTTCCAATTCTCCCAGCACCATTGGTTGAAGAGGCTATCTTTTCTCCATCGCATATTTTTGGCCCCTTTGTCTAGTATGAGAAAATTGTATTTATTTGGGTTTGTATCCGTATCCTCTATTCTGTACCATTGATCCACCTTTCTATTTTGGTACCAATACCATGCCGTTTTTGTTTATCGCTGTGTAGTAGAGTTGAAGATCTGGTATTGCGATACCCCCTGCTTCACTCTTTCTGCCAAGGATTGCTTTAGCTATTCTGGGTTTTTTATTCTTCCAGATGAATTTCATAATTTCTTGCTCTATTTCTGTAAGGTACATCATTGGGATTTTAATTGGAATTGCATTGAATCTGTATAGCACTTTTGGTAGTATGGCCATTTTGACAATATTAATTCTGCCTATCCAAGAACATGGGAGATCTTTCCATCTTCTAAGGTTTTCTTTAATTTCTTTCTTTAGTGTTCTGTAGTTCTCATTGTAGAGATCTTTCACCTCTTTTGTGAGATTGATTCCCAAGTATTTTATTTTTTTCGATGCTATTGTGAATGGGGTAGTTTTCCTAATTTCTCTTTCTGAAGATTCATCACTTATATATAAAAATGCCTTAGATTTATGTGCATTGATCTTATATCCCGCTACTTTACTGAATTCACTTATGAGATCTAAAAGTTTTCTGGTGGAATTTCCTGGTTCCTCTAAGTATATAATCATATCATCAGCAAATAGGGATAGTTTGAGTTCTTCTTTTCCTATTCGTATCCCTTTAATTTCTTTGGTCTGTCTAACTGCTCTGGCTAGAGTTTCAAGGACGATATTTAAAAGAAGTGGTGAAAGAGGGCATCCCTGCCTTGTTCCAGTTTTAAGGGGGAATGCTTTCAGTTTTTCACCATTTAGAATTATATTAGCCATGGGCTTAGCATAGATGGCCTTTACAATGTTAAGGAATGTTCCCACTATCCCTATTTTTTCTAGTGTTTTGAGAATGAAGGGGTGCTGTATTTTATCAAATGCTTTTTCTGCATCTATTGAAATAATCATGTGATTCTTGACTTTAAGTCTATTGATATGGTGAATTACAATTATTGATTTCCTGATGTTGAACCTACCTTGCATCCCTGGGATGAAACCCACTTGATCATGGTGCACTATCTTTTTAATATGTTTTTGTATGCAATTTGCTAAAATTTTGTTTAGAATTTTTGCGTTGATGTTCATTAAGGATATTGGTCTGAAATTTTCTTTCCTTGATGTGTCTCTGTCTGGTTTAGGTATCAGGGTAATATTGGCTTCATAGAATGAGTTTGGGAGGGTTCCCTCCTCTTCTATTTTATGGAATACTTTGAGAAGTATTGGAATGAGCTCTTCTTTAAAGGTTTTGTAGAACTCGGCTGAGAACCCATCTGGTCCTGAACTTTTCTTTGTTGGTAGGCTTTTGATGACTTCTTCTATTTCATTACTTGATATTGGTTTATTTAAGTTGTGTATGTCCTCCTCGTTCCGTTTAGGCAATTCATATGTCTCTAGAAACCTGTTGATGTCTTCGAAATTTTCTATTTTGTTGGAGTATAGATTTTCAAAATAGCTTCTAATTATGTTTTGTATTTCAGTCGTGTCTGTTGTGATATTTCCTTGTTCATTCCGAATTTTAGTGATTTGGGTTTTCTCTCGTCTTCTCTTTGTTAGTGTGGCTAAAGGTTTATCAATTTTGTTTATTTTTTCGAAGAACCAACTATTTATTTTGTCAATTTTTTGTATTGTTTCTTTCGTTTCAATTTCATTCATTTCAGCTCTGAGTTTAACTATTTCCTGTCTTCTACTACTTTTGGTCTTGGTCTGTTCTTCTTTTTCTAGGGCTTTGAGCTGTTGTGTTAGGTCGTTTATTTGTTGAGTTTTATTTCTTTTATTAAATGTGCTCCATGAAATAAATTTTCCTCTAAGTACTGCTTTCATAGTGTCCCAGAGATTTTGATATGATGTGTCTTTGTTCTCATTTACCTCTAAGAATTTTTTAATTTCCTTCCTAATATCTTCTGTTATCCATTCATCATATAATAGTATATTGTTTAATCTCCAGGTGTTGGAGTAGTTTCTGTTTTTTACTCTTTCATTTATTTCTAACTTCAATCCATTATGATCTGATAGAATACAAGGTAGTGTCTCTATCTTCTTGTATTTGCTGACATTAGCTTTGTGGCATAATATATGGTCTATTTTAGAGAAGGATCCATGTGCTGCTGAGAAGAAAGTGTATTCGCTCTTGGTTGGATGGTATATTCTGTAAATGTCTATTAAGTCTAAATTATTGATTGTGTTATTGAGATCTATGGTTTCTTTGTTCAATTTTTGTTTGGAAGATCTGTCCAGTGGTGAGAGAGGCGTATTAAAATCACCTAGTATTATTGTGTTATGGTTCATTTGGTTTCTAAAATTGAGAAGGATTTATTTGATATACATGAATGAGCCACTGTTTGGGGCATAGATGTTTATGATTGTTATATCTTGCTGATTTATGCTTCCCTTAAGCAGTATGAAATGTCCTTCTTTATCCCTTCTGACTAACTTTGGCTTGAAGTCCACATTATCTGAAATGAGGATGGATACTCCAGCTTTTTTGCTGAGTCCATGTGCATGGTATGTTTTTCCCCATCCTTTCACCTTTAGTCTATGGGTATCTCTTTCTATGAGGTGAGTCTCTTGCAGGCAACATATTGTTGGATCTTTCTTTTTAATCCAATCTACCAGTCTATGTCTTTTGATTGATGAATTCAGGCCATTAACATTCAGGGTTATTATTGAGATATGATTTGTATTCCCGGTCATTTGGTTCATTTTTAAAATTTTATTTATTTATTCATTTTTTTGACACAACTTGGTTCCTCCTTTATTTGATAGTTCCTTTAGGATAATTACTCCCTTTGCTGATTTGTTTCTTTATTTTTTATCTCTTCCTCATGGAATATTTTGCTGAGAATGTTCTGTAATGCTGGCTTTCTTTTTGTAAATTCTTTTAGCTTTTGTTTATCATGGAAGGCTTTTATTTCATCGTCAAATTTGAAAGTAAGTTTTGCTGGGTATAAGATTCTTGGTTGGCATCCATTTTCTTTCAGGGCTTGGTAAATGTTGTTCCAGGCGCTTCTAGCTTTTAGGGTCTGGATTGAAAAATCTGCTGATATCCGTATTGGTTTCCCCCTGAATGTAATTTGGTTCTTTTCTCTCACAGCCTTTAAAATTCTGTCTTTATTTTGTATGTTAGGTATTTTCATTATAATGTGCCTTGGTGTGGGTCTGTTGTAATTTTGTGTATTTGGAGTCCTATAAGCCTCTTGAACTTGATTTTCCATTTCATTCTTCAGATTTGGGAAATTTTCTGATATTATTTCATTGAATAGATTGTTCATTCCTTTGGTTTGTTTCTCTAAGCCTTCCTCAATCCCAATAATTCTCAAATTTGGCCTTTTCATGATATCCCATAGTTCTTGGAGATTCTGTTCATGATTTCTTATCATCCTATCTGTTTGTTCAACTTTGTTTTCAAGGTTAAATATTTTGTCTTCAATATCTGAGGTTCTGTCTTCCAGGTGTTCTATCCTATTGGTTATGCTTTCTATGGAGTTCATTATTTGGTTTATTGTTTCCTTCATTTCAAGGATTTCTGTTTGGTTTTTATCAATATCTCTAACTCTTTATTGAAATGATCTTTTGCTTCCTTTATTTGCTCTTTTAACTGTCGATTGGTGCTATCATTCAATGCCTGCATTTGCTCTTTCATCTCATCATTCAATGCCTGTGTTTGCTCTTTCATCTCATGGTTTGCTTCCCTGATCATTTTAATTATGTACATTCTGAACTCCCTTTCTGTCATTTCTTCTGCCATGCTGTCGTTGGATTTTATTGATGTAACATCTAGATTTGTTTGGGGAATTTTCTTCCCTTCTTTTCTCATATTGTTCAGGAATCAGTGGGTCATTAAGATATTGCAGATTTCCTCTATTGACTTAATGTCCCTGAAGATTGCTAGTATATCCTCTCTTACCCTTCAGTAGCCTGCAGTCTTGGAGGAAGTTGATAATGCGGTGCTCCACAAGGAAGCTGCCTCTCTAAGGTTGGTTACCCTCAGGTGGGGTATATTCTCTGATAGTGGGTAGAGGTGCCTCCACTTGTTGACCAATGATCATCCAAAGGGGAACTAGGCTGCGGGCTGAGGCAAGGCCTGTTTGTGCCTGTGTCTCTGGTTTTACCGTCCTTGTGGGAAAACCTCACCTGGCAGGGAAGACTCACCCAGTGTGGAGGTCTCGCTGGTCAGTTCCCCTCCTAGAGGTTCCCCTCAATCTACAACTACCGCCTGGGCTGGTCTGCCTTCCTCTGCAATGTTCCCAGGGGCCCGGACCTACTTCCTGAGCCTGGGAGCCTCACCCTTCACAGACGAGTCTCCTTAGGCTGCCTCTCCTCAGAGAATCTGCCTGCAGTTGGAAACTTCACTCCGCCCCTAGGCGTGTCTCTGTGCAGCTCTTCCACCAAGAAGCCTCCTAGGTCCTGGGACCCTGCTCTGCACCTAATCACCTGACTATGCAGCCCCTCCTCTGAGCCGCCACCTGGAGCCCCGTACAATAGCTCTGAGTCCCAGAGACCCACCACACACCTCTTCCTCCGGACAGCCGCCCGGTGTTCCGACACAGTCACTAGGAGTCCAAGCAACTCACTTCGCGTCTCCTCCTCCCACCAACTGCCCATAGCCCTAGGCAGTTACTCAGAGTCTAAGTGATCTGCCCTGTTCCTCCTCCTCCTCCTCGGGGTAGTCCCCCGGGTGTTCAGGAGCGGTCGCTCGGAGACCAAGCAACCCACCGCGCTTCTCCTCCAGGCAGGCCACCGGTGTTCAGGAGCGTTCGCTTTGAGTCCAAACAACTCACCAGTCGCCTCCTCCTCTGGCAACTGCCTGTAACTCTTATGTAGTCACTCCTAGACCAAGCGACCCGCCACGTTCCTCCTCTTCCTCCAGGCAACCCCCCGGTGTTCAGAAGCGATCGCTCTGAGTCCAAACAGCTCGCCATGCTGCTCCTCCTCAGGCAGCCGCCCAGAGTCCCAGTGGTTGCTCCGAGTCCAAGTGCTGTGCTGAGCAGCCACCTCTACGATGTTCCCAGTGGTCCGTGTTTACCGCTCCAGTGGGGGGAGGGGTGTCTCGCCGGGCAACTCTATCACAAAGTTCCCTGTGTTCTGGGGCTACTGCCCCATCCGGGACACCTCCCCAACGGGAGAGACTCTCCCGACGGCTTTGAGTTGGTCCCAAGTCACTCACTATCTCCTCTTTTGAATCCTGAGTCCTGTGTCAACATGAAATGCAGCCGCCTTCTAGTCCGCCATCTTGAAACCCGTGATTTTTTTAAACTGTTTTTATGATGTTTTTTAATGGCTTCCCAAGGGAGTGAAACATGACTCAGTTCAGTCTACTTCAGCCTAATACTATCTTAATTCTAATAAAATATAAAATATTTGCTCCAAGTTAGCTTCATTTCTTCCTTTCTGTGTGTTGTTTCTGTCACTGGCACAACCTTGACAATTTCTTAATAAGAAATTATTAACTATTAACTATTAACTATTAACACATATTAACTATTTCTGGTGCTCTATATTTCTGTTTTTAGTTTTGAATTGCTGTTTGACATCATTTGCTTTCAGCCTGAAATAATTCTTTTTGTAGTTCTTTTTCTGTTTTTTTTTTTTTGGTAAGTTCTTTTAAGTATGGTATTAATTAATTTTCTCAGTCCATATTTGAGAGTATCTTTAATTTGCCTTCACTTTTTGTGGGGCAGGGTTGGATACTGATCATCTAATCCAGGGATATTTTACCACTGAGCTGCAACCTTAGCTGTTTGAATTTATTATTTTGAGACAGAGTCTCACCAAGTTGCTGAGGGTCTTGCTAGGTTGCTGAGGCTGACCTCCAACTTGTGATCCTCCTGTCTCAGCCTTCCGAGGTGCTGGAATTAGAGGTGTGAGCCACCTTGATCATTTGTCTTCACATTTTTAATGACAGTTTTTCTGGGTCTAATGTCATTGTTTAGTAAGGTCTTTTGTTTTTCTTGATTTGCTTTGCTCCTTTACGTTTTTATCTACACTGCTTCTGACAAGTGGTCAGCCAATAAGGAATATTTCTCCTCTGTAAAAGATGAACTATTTTTTATCTTGGTGCTTTAAAAATTTCCTCTTTGTTTTCAGTTTTTGACAGTTTGGCTATAAAATGTCTAGGCATGAATTCTTTGTATCTATCTTTTACAGGAGTCTGTTAAGCTTCTTGGAAGTGAAGGTTACTGCTTCTGATTAAAATTTGAAAATGTCTAGTCATTTTTCAAATATGTTTTTTCTCTTCTCTCTCTCCTTTTCCTTTCCACTACACATATTTATGTTCATTTTATGTTTTTCCATCAGTATCTGTGGCTCTGTTTATTTTTGCATTAGGCCTGTACAAACATGTTTCCTAAATAATTTTCTGCTTATAGATAACACATGACACCAGACAAGCAGAGGGACTTTGGAAACTATTGCTAATGCAGAAAACAAATTTCCTGAGGAACAATACAAAGAAGATCATAAACAAAATACTAGAGGATTTTACAATTAGGAAAATAAAATAAAGACAGAAAGGCTTCAATAAAATATTAGCGCTCAATTGTACATTAACTTACCATAGGAAGATCGATACTTCAAGACGAACAAAAGTCTTAGGTATACACATTCTTACTGGTCAAGTATTCTGGTCCAAGACAAAAAGGGGTTCAACTGGTTTTCAGCTAAATCTTGGTGAGCTTCCATGCTGTCAGTGTCTCATAGACAAAGACCCTTATGGAAACTGCTATTGCTGATTTATGAAAATAAAGCAAAACAGCTACCTTGTGGAATTACAAATCCTATCACAGTAAGAAGGTATTAGAAAACTCTTGAAGAATGTGAGTTTGCACGAGATACTTTGGGAGAGGATTCAAGGAAGTGGGGATTTGGCCTGAACTGGATGCTATCAGAAAGTAGGGACAATTTCATGAATGAGTATCTTAATAACTCTCATTCAGAAGGTGCTGGGCAGGTGAAGCTAAAACTCTGTTTGATTAAAAAATGGCAACAGTAATTCATATCTTGCCAGGAGAGGAAACTGTTTGGCAAGCTTTGCAATTTGAACAATTTTCATATATATACACACTTGTACCAGGGATTGAACCTAGGGGTGCTTAACCACTGAACAACATCCCCAGACCTTTTTATATTTTTATATTTTGTTTACGACAATGTCTCACTGAGTTTCTTAGGACCTTGCTAAATTGCTGAGGCTGACTTTGAACTCACAATTCTCCTGTCTTAGCCTTCCAAGTCACTGGGATTACAAACATGTAATCCACCGAGCCCAGCAATTTTTATATTTTTGTCTGCAGTTAGACATTATTACAGAGTAGCTTCTCTTTTTCTTGATCTGTCATGGTGACAGGGTGACCTTGTCTGACATTCATACTCTGTTCAACAGAACACCACTACCAAATTTCCTCTGATTGTTGAATTTATTCTTTTATTTTTTGACTTGTGTGATATGTTTTGCTGAAACTGTATTTAATTCACTTTTTTTCCTCTGTAGTTTTTTTTTTTTAAGCACGATACATTATCTCATAAAAATATTATAATCTGATTTTCTACTAAAAACAACTTGGGTTTCTCTCAAGATGAGATGTATTTATCTTCTCCAAGTATTTTTGGAAAACATCCTCTCTTCCTTTTACAGAGGTTATTTCTGACACATCAGAAATAATTACAGCAGTATTATATAGCCAAAACTCTTCCATTATGAGACATGTTCCATGCCTGCTTTTTCCTCCAATGAGCAATGTCTCTATTGGGGTTTGCTATCTTCAGAGGTTCTCTTGTGGATTCAGTTTCTCATTTTTCAGGGTTTCATGGCATTAGTTTCTTGGAGCATTTCAGGAGCAACCAGCAAGACACCTTTCTTTGAAAGCTATTGGCAGTCCATCAGATGACTAGGAGCATGACCAGGTAAAACTAGGCTAAGACACTGCCATGTTTTTCGGGCCTTTCTCCTAATCAGCTTTGCAACCTCTCTGCAAGAATTTGCAAATCACAGTGACTTTATGGTACCCTCACACTCTGGTTGTAGGGAACTTATGTATCCTTTATAGTGTCATCTTCAAAATAACCTTGCTGTGAAGCTTTATCTGCTGGCACTGATAGAACCCATTTCCCATCTACATAGTGATTCAGAAAACTCATGTGATCATGACCATCACAGCCATCCTGGAATTCAAGGTGGACAGGATGCACAGGGGACAATCAGCAAGTCAACCAAAGACATGGATACAGGGGGTGGCTCCAGAAAAAAATTCTGTAAACCCAAGAGGAGGATTATGGCTGCTGGGAACTAAGAGAAGCTGGTGAAGAGAGAGCTTGGGGTAGGGATGGGGATAAGGAAGCTACAGACTGTAGTTGATTCTGAGATCCATAAAAGGATGTAGGTGAGAGGGTGTCCTTGAGAAAGGCCCATATTAAAGAGGTCAAGTGAAAGTGACCTGCAGCAGGAGCCCAAGTGCCATCCTTTCATGCTCAGCATCTTTCTGCTGGGCTCAGGCCTGGGCAACTGGCCTTTTATTAAATTCCCTGTGCCTGCATGGCCAATTCCAACTCTGCTTCAGTTTGGTCACAGTGAAACTCTATGACCTCAAGCTTCCCCATCCAAACCCCACACTTGTATTTCATCACTTGAAGTCACCCGCCTCTGATTCTGCACCAGAGGGAACCACCCAGCAACACTCCTTGTCTCCTTTCAGATCTCAATTCTTTTCAGACATCCTACCTCCATCTGTTCAGTGGACCTGATGTCACAGATTTCAGGATGTCACAGATTTCAGGAGAAAATAATTGGGATTCATTTCCAGGATGCAAGGGGAGCTGGTTCCAAAAGGCTACCCAAAAGCCTAGGGTGGGGAGGGGTAAGGGGCTTGTGCTATCACTTGGCTCTAGCATCTGACCCCACCCCATTGAAGCACCTTCCAGACCTTTTGGTTGTAGTTTCCATGGTGATAGTAAACAAGATTTAACTGCTATGGCTACCCTGCTGGGTCTACCCCATGTCCATTTCATTATGTGCTTACGATTTGAGAGCTCAGATGTGTAGCTGTGATGAGCAGGAACAGAGGAAATGGAGCCTTTGGTGTACAGTGGGGGGAGGGGACTTGAGCCAGAGAAGACTAGGGGCTTGCATAGGGAGAAGAGAGGTTCAAAGATCTACTCCAAACCTGGGATCAGAGTATCAGCAATGGGAAGAACCAGAGACAGGAGTTCAGATAGTGGAACTCAGAGAGAGGTGTGGAGTTTGGAGTGAAGCCCAGATAGTCCTGTGTCACCAGGGTTCATCAGAGAAATGAGAAGAACCAAGAGGGGATTAACCTATATAACAGGTTGTTGTTGGTAGGACTGTCTTAAAATAGAGTATACCCCTGGAGAGGAGAGTTCTCCCAGGCTGTGACTTTGTGAGCAGAGGCCTGAGTCTCCTGCCAGGAACACCACCTGTGCAGTTCAAGCATTAGGTAATCAGGAAATAAGTTATTTATTAGATTTTTTCCTTTTATAAAAGTTACAGTCACATAGACTAAACAGTCAAGTCATTTATTTTAGGTTTTCATTCAGAATGTGATTTTCTCCTTCTGTCTTCTGATGATATAGAAGAAAAACAAAGTGAAACTCAAACTCAGTTTTTTTGCCATCTGTTCAAGATACAAACCACCTTTGGCATCTCAAAGTGAATAGGATTATTCCCCAACAATAAGCAGTTCTGCCATGGACACACACTGGGCATCTCTAGTTCAATTTAATTCTGACTTTATCTACCATCAGATCCCACAGCATGAGGGCTCTGCCCACAGTACTATGCTCACTTCAGTCTCAAATCCAGGCATCTGGAACTTCTAAGCAAGAGGCTCCAAATTAGGGTTCCAAGAATCCTCTCTTCAGGCTTAGTTAAGTTGATTGAGTGACTCATGGAACTCAGAGAAACACATACCTGTTTATTATATAGGATATTTTAAAGGATACATATAAACTACCAGCTGAAGAGATAACATAGGTAAGGTCTGAAAGTATTACACTTCCAGTTACTTCCCATCCCATGGAGCTGAGGTGTCCTACCCTCGCAGCCTGTGCATGCATTCTTATTCACCTTCCTGGAAGCCTCCATGTGCTCAGAGGTTCAGACCTATCTCCAGAACCTGTCCTTTCAAATTTCTATGGAGGCTGCTTTGCATAAGCATGATTAATTTATGCACAACCATGTAGAAAAGCAATGTGAGCTAATGCTCACAGACTCAGTGGTAAAACCCAGCAAGGCCTGTCTGCTCTTCTGGGCCTCTCTGTGCAGCTTTTCTTCTTCCTGGGAATGGGGCAGGACTCTCTGAAATTGTGGGGTCGGGGAATTTGTGATCTATTATCGAATAGGTCAGAGAATTTCTTTATGGTATCTTCAAGACAGAAAGGGTTAGTTTCTATGGCCACCATGGGGGAGGAGAAGTTCTAGATTCTATGGCCTACAGATGAAAGGAGGGTAGGAAAAAGGTCAGAGACTTTATTTTCTGAGGTTACTTCTGAGGCCTAAAGCATCTCAATATTACAGCAAAACACTGTCTTTCATTCCAACCAGCAGTGTGCAAGGGCTGCCTTTTTTCTGCATCCTTTGTAGCCTATGTCAAATTTTGTCTTTGTGATAACAGCCATTCTAACTAGGGAGGGATGATATCTTATTGCAGTTTTGACTTGCATTTTCCTGAAGGCTAATAAAATGAAGCATTTTTTCATAAATCACTGGCCATTTGAACTTCATCTTTTGAGAACTGAATGTTTCTATCCTTGGTTCATTTTAATTGGCTTATTTGTTTTATTGTTATTGAGTTTCTGAAGTTCCTTATATATTCTGGTTATTAATCTTTTGTCAGCTGAATAGTTTGCAAACATTTTTTGTTCTCATTTTGTAGACTCTCTCTTCATGGATTATTTTCTTTAATGTGCAGAACCTACTTAGTTTGATATAATATTGTTTTTGCATTGGTTTCCTGTGTTTGGGGAAGACTTATCCACAAAATAATTGTCTAGAACAATGTCTCTAGTGTTTCCCTGTTTTCTTCTAGTAGTTTCATGGCTTCAGTTCTTACATTTAGGTCTTTGCTTCATTTTGAGCTCATTTCTGTTTAAGGTGAGAGACATTCCTCAATATACTAAAAATAAATCTATCATATTATTCTGTTATCCTACTTCTGAGTATATTCAAAAGAAATAAGTGATACCAAGGTATCAAAGTGATATCTGCACATCCATCCATGTTTATTGCTGCACTATACACCATAGCTCAGCTATAGAATCAACCTCGATGTCCATCAATGGAGGAATGGATAAAACCAATGTGGTCATATATACACAATGGAATATTATCTGGCTGTAAAGAAAAAATATAACCTATCATTTGCAGCAAAATAGATGTAACTGGAGGGCATTAGGCTAAGTCAAAGCCAGACCCAGAAATACAAATACCCCATGTTCATTCTCACATGTAGATGTTAAAAAATAGCCAACCAAACCACATAAGTGATTTCTAGAGACTGGAAAGGGTTGGGGGAGGAGTTAGGAAGGAGGCTGAGTAACGGGTACTAAAACAAGGTTTGGGATGACCGGGTGACATCCTATTATAAATTCTGTCAATAATTGGAAGAGAGGAACTTAAACCCTCCAAACACAAAGTTATGATAAGGAGAGGGAAATATTAACCATCTTGATTTAATCAGTACATATTGTGTAAATTCACTGAAATCTTATAATGTACCCAAAAAATATGAAATCATTATATGTTAATCAAATTTTTTTAATTATTTAAGGAGATGAAATCATTAACCATCCTGATTTGATCATTACACACTATAGAGATATAGTGAATGATCTACTGTACCCCATAAATTTGTATACCTTAATAAAATAAACAAAATATCTGACTTGTTACTTTTGTCATTTAATAACAAATCTTAAAATTATGAATAAAGTAGCCAATTTCTCATGTTAAACATGTATGTAACATTTTGAACAGCATAATGACATGTAAAAGTTTTTACATTACAAATTATTTAACAATAGTAAAATAAAAGTTTTAGAGCCATTTCAGCAATCTCAAATTATCAGGATTTTTTTAAGCTTTTATCCAAAATGAAGTTTATGAATGTGCTATATTGTCAAAATTGATTTTTAAGCCAGACTGGCCCACACTTGTAGTCCCAACTTCTTGGGAAGCTGAGGCAGAAGGTTTGTATGAACCCGTGGGTTTGAAACCAGTCTGAACAACATTTTGAGACCCCATCTCAGAAACAAAAACTAAATATATGTGCATAAAATCTTTTGGTGCTAGTTACATGATTTTCCTGTGAATTTATAATTAAAAGTAAATCACCTTGTAGTGAAAGAAATGAGATCTATATATGTGAGCACTAGGCATGGATCTTCTTTTGATAGAAAAAATTAATATGTAAGGTAAGGCTTTTGGTGATAAACTTTGGCAGATGTGCAATATCAATATCACCAATTACTTCCTTGGTAATTGTTGTCAAGTCATGGACCTTTGTAGAAACTATTCTTTCAAGCTTCTACTTGGAATTTTGCCCTTTGGTCTTATTTGCCATGGAAAGACACATTAATTTTTTCGATTCAAAGCAATAATAAGACCATACAAAGAACATCAAAAGTATTAGACAAATAAGAACAACCATTTGTCCAATTCTGTCTTTAAAGTCAGTATCAAACTAACCACTTACCTTGCAGAAAAACTGAATTCATTCCATAGTTGAAATATTCTCCACTGAACTTTTCCCCCTTAGTCAACAAGTACCTCCATATACATTAACAGTTGTTTTTGATCAGCTCCCACAGATTGCCTCCAAAAAGGAAAATAATCTTGAATCTAACTTATTATCCTTTATGGAATACATATGTTTTACTATTTCTCTAAGCACAGCATTTAGTTCAACTGTATAGTACTTTAACAATGAAGAAAATGTTACATTGATTTATAATGTGTCACAAACCTTTTTATTGTGTGTTTTTATTTTGTACTGCTTTGTTTTGTTTTTCGGGGTTTTATGGTACTGAAGGTTGAACCCAGGAGAGCTCTACCACAAAACTACAACCCAAGTCTTTTATTTTGAGACAGGTTTGAACCCAGGCAGTCTTTGAATTTTTAATCTTTCTGTCTCACCCTCTCCTGCAGCTGGGATTAAAGGTTTGTGCCACCACATCCAATACTATCACAGACCTACTAATATGGGTAATTGTTTTAGAACATGGCCCTACTGTGTTCAGTGCTTATATAACTCCTGCAGGTTTATGTCTTGTCTTGTGACCCTGTTCAACAAAGCAAGTCCACTTAGATGCTGTGTCACAAATAGTAATGAAAGTCTCTAAACGCTTGCTCTTGGTTGCTGTATTAAACCTATTTTAAGACAGAAGTAAAATATTCACTGGTTAGCAGTGATTCACAGGCTACACCTTGCATTTCACTGATTCAAATATTATTTTCACATGGGAGAATATTATTTTTCACATGGGAAACTCTTAGAAGTGATATTTGGATGGTTTTCAGTTTATAAAGTCATCCTATGACAGACTACTCTGCCCTTAGGTTGAATGCAATAAATGCTTATTTAAAATTAGAATGCTTAGTAGAATTACAGGATGGAGACATGTTGTCATTATCTATATCCAAGAAATATTTTTGCACAGTTTTCTTAATTTCAGTTCAAATCAAAAAGGAAATTTTGTTGATCTTTTTATATCATTTTGAGCATGGCTTTTTGTATTATTTTGAATGTATCTTTTCTTGGTAGGTAGAGAAACTCAGCAACAGAGGGCTGAGTTTCCCAAAAGTTCCAATCAAAGCACAGTGTACTCACTGATCCCTCAAAAACCATCTCCCTTCTTTTATTTATTTATTCTAATTTCCCACTCCCTTTTCTACTAACTTCCCCCAAAGGAAGTCATCATACATTTAATATATGTCTTTTATTGTGTTTAGTTCTTATAAAAAGCATAGTGTTGTAATGAGTGCTCATTTTTATTTTAGCAATGCTACTGTTACATTTTATTTTTTTTCTTACTCTTTTAGTCTTAGTTCTTCTAAACCTTGCCAAGAGCATAAACCTTGCTAGCTTATTAGTGTTTTCTTTTATTTAGAAACATAGATCCATCTACATTAGTGTTAAGCAACCACTACAGACAGGTCATATCTGGCCCTGCTGCTTTATGAAAATAAACTTCATGGAATACAGCCATGCCCATTCATTTGCGTACTACAAATGCTTTCCCCTTACAACTGCCAAATTTTATAGTTGCCACAGAAACCATAAAAACCTGCAAAGCTGAATATATTTACAGGGGGGGCTTGGTAGAAAGTTCACTGTCCCTTGAACTGGATGATGATGTAATGAGGACAACTCCCGTATTCTCATTGTTTGAAATCTTTTTCGACAGCCATTCTTACTTACTGCCTGATGAGGAAGAGAAACAAACATTTACCATGGCTGCAGAGATTCTCCTAAGGCAACTTTCCACTTCAGAAATCCCACTTGTGGTCATGTGGCACAGCCACAGCGCTGGCACACCCAGTCACTCTTTGGAAATTCTCCTTCAACAAGCTCCATCTCAACTCCCCTGGATTTTTATGGTCTTGAACAATTAAGTCATGGTGTCTGAGACTGTAAGACTGCTTTTTAAATAAGCCCATAACTAATGCTCACTATAAAAAGAATCTGAGCTCAGTGGGAACTGATTCTCATTCTTTGTGACTAATGATGTGCCCTTTTACTTTTTAGTGTTAATTATGGATGACAATTATTTCCTATATTACAGATTATCATAAAAGCCTCCAGGTTTAGGGATAACATTTTAAAATATAGCAGACACAAACACTTTACAATTGAAGCAGGACTGGTAAAGACAGCAGATCCTAAGCTCGTAGCATCAGATGAAGGTCTTTCAGAGTATGTTATTCTTCATCTTTTTTCCTGGTCTAGCCAGCATATTATATTGGGGTGGTTTATTAAAGACTCGGTTTATGGCAAAGTCTATGTCTAGTATAGTGCTAGCCACAGAGGAGACAGTCATTAAATTTCAGTTGGATGAGTGAGTGGGTTGTGATGAGTGTTTGGAATTGAATGCCAGCCCTCTAGAAACTTTAAAAGTAAAAACAAAGAAGGTACTGATGGGAAATTGTTGCTGAGCATTCAGACCACAGCATGAGAGGAGTCCAAGCCCAAGGACCTGCATGAGGACTATGGGTTGCTGGGGACATGGGAGGACACAGTGAAAATGAATGACTAGTTTCACTGGAGTCTTATTTATGCTCAATTGGTGTAATTAACTTCAAGTAAACAATTGTGCCTTCATTAGCCCTATGAGCAGGCAGTAACAAATGTTTTCTACACGAATATTTTCATTGCTTTTGGATTTCACTTGTTTTCAATTCCTTAGCAAGGATTTAAATTGAATCAAGACATCATTACATAAAATTTCTTATGTTGAAGTCAAAGGGCCTTTTCATGTTAACAAATAATTGTTGTTCTCAATAAATGTAAAAGTAAAAAGTTAATCCATGAATGTGCTATTTGTTCTTCATTCCTGCTATTTGTTGTTTTTTAAAAACTTGTTGTGCAACATTTAAAGTTTGCTAAAAGACATAAAGAATGATACAATGAAATAAAATTATTTACACATTACTCAATTTGAAAAATGAAATGGTCTCATCCCCAATCATAGAACATTTTTCCCTACCAAATAATGATTTTGAAGATTATGTTATCTATATATATATAATTTATAATTATCTTAACAATTTTCTAGGCATATATCCATCCCTAACAATATAAAGTATTGTTTATGGCATACATGAAACTGGTATCATAATTTGGGTACTCTTTAGCAAACTATTTTAATAAGTATTATATTTTAAGATTGGTCCATACTGATATAAGTAGCAGTTGAATATTATTCCATCTCATGAATATAACATTTTTATCCATTCCGTTTTTATTAATATTTAGGTTCTTTGCAATTTTTGTTACTATTACAAATATTATTTTATAAACATTAATGTACATTTCTCCTTAGGGGCATTACAAGAGTTTCTATAAGGTGGGAAACTCATAACATTGCTACTACTACTAATAATAATAATAATAATAAAATCTGTACCACACAGAACTTAAAATGTAACATCTATATATTTTACTATATTAAATCCTTTTATTCCTATACCAACTTTAGGCTGTCATGCCGCCTGATGACACCACCCTATCTCCCAACCCAATGAGACAGATAAAATTATTGTCACTATTTTACAGATATAGCAAACAATTAAGTGAGTATTGGGCAATATGTAAATTTTCAATTTTACCAAATGTAGAAAATATTCTTCCATTTGTCATGACAATTTCCATTCCTATTAGTGGTATATATTAACTTCTTATTTATCTACATTCTTATAACACATAATAGTATTAGGTTTTCAAAACTGGGTTTTGAAAGTCTTTAGATAAATAATGTATATTCCTGTTTTATCTATGTAAATGCTTGGGTGAGAGAGAGATCAAAGCATATTGTCTTAGGAGTGATGCAAGAGGAAGGAGATCGCAGAGGTTGGGGACTGAGAACATGGTGACATGCCCCTAAGAGTCAGGTGTTAGTTTTCATCTTGGAAAGTGCCTGTCCAAGAATGAGTTAGACAATTGCAAAGTCTTTGTTTTTCCAGTGTTCACAGGACCTTAGATGACTACAAAGGAAGTCCGAATTAAACATTAGAGGATAGGTAATCCCATTGTCTCTAACTCTTAATTCCTTTCTAGCTTCAACAAGGTAACTTTCAGTGAGTGATGTGCTTTAATATCTCTACCTTCTCCTTTTAGTTGTGAATCACAAAGAAATTCTCACCTCCTCTGAGGTATGAAATAACACAGAGAAAAAACAGTACCTTTTTGAAACCCCAAAATATTCACTTTTACCCAGTACTAATGAATTTTATGATACTTTCCCATAAGAGAAAAGAGTATTTATTAAGCATGTTTGATGGATAGGTAGATACACCCAAATTATAAACAAAAGATTAAGGATCTTTACAACTGTGGTCAAATCAAATGAAATAAAACTTTCAAGCTTATAGAGATTATAGAAAGTGTTATTTTCCACTAAAGCAGTAATATTAACACTTGAAGAACACTGGAATCTTAAAATTCCACCAAATGGAAAATGCCCTGCATAGAAAGTGCGCTTTTCACCTCAGGCTAGCTGATTCTTTCCTCACAAAGAGCCCCTATGTGTTCAGCAGATTTCAGAAAGTGGCATTTTTGTAAGGGTGCTATGCAAACATGCTTGATTAAGTAAAAGGGTAGAAATTGTTTGGCAAAGAAATAAAAATTCAGGCCATAAATGTTAAAATAAGCTCACAGCTACAAAATTGTATTTTAGTCACACATCCTAAGTTTTTATGGCAAATGCCTTTCCCCCACAGAAACTTACAGGTACTATCACCTCCATAAAACACTACCAACTAATACTCAAAGGGGGAATTGAAGGACTCTGAAAGATCTGATCCCCTACTGGATTTTATAGAAGAAGCTTTATGAGACCACGAATGAGCCCTTCTTCCCCAGTACTAGGGATTGAACTCAGGGGCACTCCACCACTGAGCTACGTCTCCACCCCTTTTAATTTTAATTTGAGACAAAGTCTTGCTAAATTGTTGAGTTTTGCCTCATACTTAATCCTCATGCCTTATTCTCCTGAGTAGTTATGCACCACCATACCTGGCTAAACCTGATTTTGCAATTTCTGAGAAAACATTCCCAGCAACAAGAAGAGTTTCCTTCTGTTTCTTAGTCCCACACATTTTGAAACCATCTCTAAACTCTTGAAACATCGACTTGGATTATTTAGTGCACAAGATAAGGAATAAATTGTGTTCCTGGAATTTCAATTTTAGGGAGACACCCAGACTTCATGTCATTGTTATAGGTCAAAGTCCCTCAGTTCAAGAATGGAATGTCTTTGTTGTTGGTTTTTTTTTTTTTTTTTTTTTTTGAGGGGGGGGGCGGTGCTGGGGATCGAACCCAGGGCCTTGTGCTTACAAGGCAAGCACTCTACTGACTGAGCTATCTCCCCCAGCCCCTGGATTGCCTTTGCTTCCTCTTTTGTAAAACAAAGAAAACATGTTTCATGGTGAACACTTAGTGATGGAGGGTCAGTTCTAAGTGATTTTAGTGACTATTAACCATACTTCACTCTCCCCTAAAACTACCCAAAGAAGAATGGAGTCCACCATAATATTCAAAAGAAGAATGGGGACAAAAAAAGTGGCATATTTTGAGAAAAAAAAATATTGCTCTTCCTGTGTCTTAATTAAGCCAGCATGTTTGTTCTCCATGATGACATCTGCATCTGAGCTGTCCAAAATGATTTAAGATCTCAAGTTATAAGACTCCAGAAAAAAAGCTGTCTCACTAAAGAACATTCAAACTGGAAGAATTTCTGCTCATGAACTACTCAGAAGTCATTGTCTTTTAAAGTAATTTAGTATCAAAAAAAAAAAAAGATTTTTAAGAGGTAATCTTACTGTGATAGTTTTCTGAAAGTGTCCTCTGATACCTACCTGTCTTCTTTTAAAATTGGGTAGGCGGGTGGGGTCCAGAGGAGGGAGGTGGAAATAGGGAAGGAATGTGGAAGAATGAAAGGAAGAGAGAGAAAGAAAGGATGGAAAAGATCACTGAGAGAGAATTGCTACTCAAGTGAAATAAATTTTATTCAATAAAATGTCTCATTCCTCTCTGATAAATTAGAATATATTAGGAATCTCAAGTTTTCCTTAAGAAAACAAAGGATCTTTGTTATCTTTAATGCACTCTAAAGTTATTACTTTGGGATTATGCTGAATTCTGAAGGATTAGGATTCATAAAGGAGAAGCAACCCAGATGACACTAGATGATAGCAGTTTTAGAAAATAGACTGGTGAACGTATACCTATTGAAAGAAACCAATGCTCTTTTTCCAATGTGGTCTTACAACTTCGTTTTAATGGCCCAGGGCATGGAGGGTGAGCCAAAAGGTTTCTGAACCCAAGGAAAATTCACAAGTGAAGCAACAAATTCAACTTCAAGTTTCCAAAATTGTAGCTAATATAGTTGGGTCTGTCTTGGTTTGAGATTTAACAGAGGCAGACCTTGAAACAGGGATATGAATGCAATGAGTGTATCTGGGAAGTGAAGAAAACACCACAGGACAGTTGGAAGTGAGACAGAGACATGAAGGCACTCATAATAGGTATGGAAACCAACCAGCTAGAGACGGCTGTCAGTGTAGGACGCAAGCCCCAGGGTCAGCACTTTTCAGGGACAAGGGAGCTGGGATGCTCACTGAGTGCTGCCTCTAGGAATGTTAATTCTCTGAGACTTCCAGCACCTTCTATGATTCAGCACATCAGCCTCACTCACCAGAAAAACCTCCAGACAGGGTGACATAGGGTCAGAGGGTTAGAATTTATGGATACTCACCGAAGTGCTTGAAAGAAGGACATGAAATGGACACTAGCAATGTCTGCAACTGTCGGGCAGAACTGAATGTAACACAAGAATTATCATAACCCACAGAGAAGTTGCCTTCATACAGCACAAACTATTTTAGAGATACATCATTTCATATAACAAATTATGAAATATCATAAGGGACCAATAAGATGACCCATGCTACTTCTTTTAGATCATTAGGCAAAGTACCAAAGCTCTGGAAATACGAAGCTACCACCAGAGTTTTACAGAGTGGGGACACATGCTGCCTCCCATTTCTCAAGTCAGATTTACAATGATCAAGAAGTGTCCTGTGTTTGCATTTTGCAAAGGACTTAGACATTCAGCATCTCATTAATCTCACTGCAAGACTGTGGGGTGGGCAGATGTGAGAATTATTTCACTTGTTGAAGAAGTAGCCTGAAGGGTTACATGGTTCACCTAATATTTTACAACTGTTAAAAGGCAATTGACCCACTTTCTTCTTTCTCTTTTCCTCCTTATGCCTCTGTATTCTAAGACTACTGACAATTCAGGGAAGGTTTTTGTTAAAGTTAATTTAAGGTCTCCAAAAATATTGGAAAGTATATGCTTGCACTATTTCCCTGCTTGCACTATTTTCCAAAATATAACAAAATAACAATAAAATATAAGAAATGTGTTTCAACCGCTCAAGCATCTATGATAATACACAGATCTGGTACCATAATGACTAAATCTCCTCATTAATTTCTGTCGTATGGAATTGATTCTACAACACTTGTCATTCTAGATAATATTTAATATAGCACTAGCCTAAATTTTTTTCCTATGGAAATGGAGAGTCTTTGTGGATTTTTGACAAGTTTTCTTTAGCAAAAGCTCATAAAGTGAAGTCACATACTTACATTCAACTCATCTGTGGAGAAAAGGTGACATCTTTATTTCTCTAAAATTGATATTTTGTTTTTTACAAGTGCCACCCGTTGAGAAGTTTGTATGGGTCTTTATGAATATGCAAATAGATGTGAAAGAATAAGAATTTACAAGTAAACATTTTGCTAAAGAATAACATATTCTTGCCTATAAGGAGATATGCAAATGTTAAGTGTGTATCTGCAAGTATTTTTCAAAAACTAAGCAAGGCTAAGAAGTCAGAACTCAGAGCAAAACATAGAACATTACTAGTACCCCAGAACCTTCCCCCATATCACCTTCCTGTTTCTACCCCTGGAGTGTGCAAACAGATAAAATCCAATTCAATGCAGGTCAAGTATTCTTTAGTCAAAGCTTGAGACCAGAAGAAATATTACATATTTGGGAATTTTTTCAGATTCAGAATATTTACATATATATAACTAGATATTTTGGGCATAAGACCAAAGTCTAAATAGAAAATGATGTATGTTTCATATACACTTCATACACATAGCTTGAAGATAATTATATACAACATTTTTAATGTGCCATATTTTGACTGAAACCTGTCACATGAGGTCAGATATGAAATTTTCCATTGGTGGCCTGATGATAGTACTCAAATAAGTTCAGATTTTAGAACATTCCAGATTTTTTTCATTTGGGATGCTTAACTTCTATTTTGAACATATCTCAATTTTCCAATCCCATTCTTGTAGACTGTGCTTCTTTTTCCCTTCTTTGCTCTCAGCAGGAGAACATCTGAGTGTGGAGGGTGTGGGGCAGAAGCCTCTGGGATCTGAGAAGAGGGTGTCAGATCTGCATTCAGAGTTCATCCTGGTTCGGGAGAAGAAATAACGTGCACTCTGCTCTTGTCTGTGTCACTCAGCGTATGGCAGGGTGGAATCAGTTGAACCTGCAGACAGGGCCCCCATCAGCACATCCCTGAATGGTGCTATGACTCCTTACCAGTCTGTGGTCATGACCCTGGCCCAGATAGTTCTAAGATGGTTCTTCTTTCTCCACCACAATGATGCTTCTACACAATCCTTAACCATGATCCCAATTCTCTTCCCCTGCTTCAGAGGCATATAGCAACATCTGTGTCCCACCTGCGCCATATAGAAGCCACATACAGCTTGAGGACACCTCAAATCCTCCCTTGTGCTTTCATCATTGTGAAGTGTTTTTCTTCCAGGGTCCCAAATGGGAAATGGTTCTTGAAAGCGATATTAAATACACATCCAATCACCTATCTCCCTAAGTCTGTCTTGGCCATTACAGGAGCACTGTTGCCCATCTCTTTGTTGGAAATGGTCACAAGGGCATAGAAGCCTAAGCATTTCATCTAGTGCTTCTAGAAAAGCAGCCCATCGCCCCAGTGTTCTTGGCCATGGGATACCTTACTGGATGAACTTAAGCTACCACATCTCTAGGAATAAGAACCTCAGCAATGAACATCCTCCCACCAACATCTCCCTTTCTCCCTATGTTTATTTTTGATGTTTAAAACAGTAACCATCAGGCTTTTCTCTCTCCCTGTCTTATCCCTCTGAGCTTTTCTTTTCCAACAGCATATTCATTTTCCCCTCCCTTAGTGGTCTTGGGTGGTAGGGGCATCTTATTTCTGTGGAAGAAAGTCTATGACCTGACTCTGTAGAACAGCACTTACCCATTCAATTAAGACCTAAAGGAGTTTTAGAAAATCTGTTCTCCCATAATATATCAGGACATTCAAAGTCTTGTTAAATAACAACAGCAACAACTTTACAACTCTTGTGATTCTCTTTGGATTTCTGCTTTAACAATCCTCACCTCTCCCCATCCTCCCGCTCCTCACCCCAACCTCACCTATCTGCCCAGAAGATGGAAGCTCAGGTGGACTAAGGAGAAAGCTATTAGTCAGAAACAGAAAACAGAAAAAAACACATTAATATATTTCAAAATATTAATTCCACATACACATATAAATTATTATAAATTACATAAAGAATAACTTCAGCACATTCCCCACCCCAATCTTTCTGCATTACTAAGAATTGTGCAGTATAACTGAAGAACTCTGGCCAATTTCAGAAGCATTGTCTTAAGAAGAATGCAGTAAAAAAAAAAAAAAAAAAATCAACAGACATTTATGTTTATATGATCCCAGTTTAAAGATTATTTTACTTAAATCATCTCATTTGGTCCTCACTAAATGAAGTTATGTATTATTGTCCTCATTTAGAGGCCTAAAGAGGTTAATCTATTACCACCAGCAATAGTGGTGCAGTGAAATAGGAACAGAAACTTCCACTTTAAAATGGATTTTTTTATGTGTGTAACTCTGAGAGTAAAAACTGAAATTCAGGCTTTGGGCTGAATTCCTGGTTTTGAGAATTATCTTAATGAACCCACCTTTATCATGAGTATAAATCAAATAGGAGCCCATTATTCTTTGAGAAACTCTGGACATTGGAAAAGTAATCTAAATTCAAATGCTTCAAAATGAGATGCTAAGGGTGTTGCTTTAAAAATGTGACCAGCATGGTGATGAACTGGTGCATCTCTGCACAGCTTAATAATCTGGAGTGATAATTTTCTTCCTCAGGCAGGAGCCTGCGACCGGACTTGCGTCTTTCCTTCTAGAGGACATTAGAATCAGACTCTTTGGGAAGTAAAAATATGGACCCCGCGAGCTTGGCAATATGCTAGGAGCTGCAGTACAAGGAGATATCCAAAAGAATAGGCAGCTTGATAAATTTTAGGAAAATAGAAGCTGGAATTGTGTTTTTAAGTTTCCCTTTTGTGCATTGGAATTTCAAGTATCGGCAAAGTTTCATTCATATTCTTTTGGAAGCTGTGCTTAGATAAAGCATCCTTGTTCATAGCTTTTGGTGAAAGAGACCAGAGGGAATAATGACTAGTAGAAAATGGTCTCAGGCCCCCAAAAGAGAGGGGGGAGATCCAGCCCCAGTCTAGAACATGAGGTGCTGAGGACACAGGTGGACCGATAGAATATTGCAGCACCTTCCAGTGTTCCCAGAAATTCCTGCTGGCATCAACAGAGGGCTCCTATCACAGACCACTAGACAGAAAAAGACAGGAGTCTCTCATACTGGAAATTGACTTGAAATAGCATAAGTCATACTTTTTGATAATTCTTAACGTACATTTAATCAAAAATAAATTTAAACCCATAGTTACTATTGTCAAATACTATATCATAGATATACTGTAAAATACAATTAAAAACTATTATCATCATATTGTCCAAAAAATTAAATAAATTGGTTTTTATTTCTTCCTTATGTCCTCGGGGTCACCATTCTTCCCACCTGTTGACCAATCCAAGGAACAATTTCTTAGCGAAATACCTATATCATGCTGAGCCACAAGATGTCAGCCTAAGATTAGTCAGTTT
The DNA here is from genome assembly GCF_902686445.1 of Sciurus carolinensis. Lineage (NCBI taxonomy): Eukaryota > Metazoa > Chordata > Mammalia > Rodentia > Sciuridae > Sciurus > Sciurus carolinensis. Next base: position 37,810,827 of record NC_062214.1, read on the forward strand.
GAATTTTTGGGCCCTTGGAAAATTTTTTCCTCCCTTTCATGAACAAAAGAACTTTTGAGGACCTCAGGATACTTGGAATCAGGAACAGAGACCACAGATGCCACTGACCTTGGGAACTCTTCAAGTCTGTTAGCAGCCATCTTTGATGGAGAAATGACAATAGGTGACACTGGCTCCTTTCTGCCACATCACCAGAGGAAACTGCATTCCAAACATGGTGTAGGAATGTTACCAGGGTCCTTGCTCTTTCTCCTGCCCATCTGCCTTCTCTGCTAACTCCCTCTTCAGTTAGACTTTCAGAAAGATGGGCAAGCCTGCATGCCTTAGGAGATGTGCCTCTGGGGATGAGATCCTTTCCTTTTTAAGAGCATCCCTAGTCTTTGTGAATGAATTTTTCCAAGCCCCCACTGGTTGCCATTACAAAAGAGAACACATCTTTAAAAGAACACTTGCTTCTCCAACCTGACACTCACACTTCCTGTGAATACTCCCACTTGTCTGGATTCTTCTAGAAGTCTGGGAAGGGGGTGGGGTGGCTTTCAGGGACAACAGGGATGGTGTGTTTTTTGTTGTTGTTGTTTTTCTTGGCAAATCAGGGCAGGACCTGAACCCAGCTGTTTGCAGTCCTTTCCAGAAGGTGGGTAATCAGGGGCCAAAGTATGAATGTCCTCCCCAACCTCTCTTAAATTTTACATTGTTAGCAATTATTAAAGAGAATTTGAGTTGTGGAAACTGTGTGTGCAGGGCTAAAGTGTAAAACTCTAGCATGTTTCAAATGCTTTGTTTCATCTAATTGTCAAAAGACAATGGAGTAATATTATCCTCACTTGATAAATTTAAAAAATTGAGCTCAGGAAGTCTTCACTAACTTGCTCATATTCTTATAACTAGTAAGTCAGAGAGAAGCACAGACCTGATTCCAGAGTCCTCTGCATACTCTTTCTGAATAGCTAGTTTGAAATAATCTATGTGAAAATATGATCAAAAACTCCTTGGAAGAATATAAATCCCTTTGGCCAGGAGACTATAACAGGCCATCCTAGTACCCATCTCAAGCATGCACAGCTGCCATGTGTCTCTGGCCCATTGGCTAAGGCTGCAGAATCAGAACTAGAAATAGTGGTAGCTATGAATGGTGACAAAGATCTGAGCATCCAGGACCATTGAGATGCATTTGTCAATTTGACTAGAACCAGAAATAGAAGTGTGAAATAAATGCTCCCCTTCACCATCAATTGTCTTGATAGATTAGATAGATTAGATCATATTTTAAAGGAAAATATGAGTAAAATAGTATTTTACCTTTAGCAGTATTATTGGTCTCTCCCCCTCTCTTGTCTGTTCCTACTCATGGTCATATGAAGGTTCCCTTTTCTCAACCTATTAGATTCACCACTCCTTTTGTTATAATAAATCTCTTACAATGTCTCCTACAACCCTGAAATAAAATTCAGAGCTCACATAACCTATCTGACCACAAAATCTTTAAAACCATCAATATTATTTAAAAACATAATACAAATTAAAAAGGCAAATTTCTAATATATCAATGTTATATTTCTAATATATCAATGTATGAATGCTCAAGCTCGATTAAGTAGAAGATGCTGTGAAAAGATTGAACCTACTCATATGTCACAGCTCCAAATACATATTGGTCCAGGTTTGTAGTAGTGAGGAGTCAATTAACATAATATTTTTGTTTAAATGGTGTTATTTTGTAAAATGGTAAAATAATCCGGATAAAATTCCAAACAGAACAAAGTAGAATCTTCCCTTGATAATTGATTCACTGATTGATTTGGAACGGGAGATTGAATTCAAGGGCACTTAACCACTGAGTTACTGTCCCAGTCTATTTTACTTTTTATTTTGAAACGGAGTCTCTCTATGTTGCTTATGGCCTTGATGAATTGATGAGGCTGGCCTCGAACTTGCAATCCTGCCTCTGACACCTGAATTGCTAGGATTACAGGCATGTATCACCATTCCCAGCTTCATCTTCCCTTAATTTTATAGTATGATTTATTTCTAGGATAGTTATGATTCATTTAAATTATGCAGAAAATGCCATCTATGTGTATGACATAAAAAAATAGATTCTAAGCTGTTTATAAGCTTTTCATTCTTAGGAAAACTCAGGGCCACTTGAAATCTTAAATGCACAGACTGAACTGGATGTCTGGCTTCATGGTTGTTGCATCAGTCTTCCTGATCAGTGAGACAACCAACATTGCTTTCACATGTTTCAGAACCCTATGGGAAGTAGAACTGTGCTTACTACAAATTCAATGCTTAGGGAACATGTGGGGAGGCCCCTCCAATCAATCTTGGTTACCAATGGAATCCCAATCAATGTACCAGGCTATGCTGATTCCTGTATCCTGACATCTATGAAATTTCAGGCCCTACATAGGGTCTGGGGAACTTTGCTAAGATTGATAACCAATCCTAGGGTGCAGCTATACTAGATAGAACTCATGAGCATCCCGAGGAAGTTCTTCCTACATCCTCCCATGGCAGAGCCACCCACAGAATGAAGGTTCCTTCTCCAGTCAAAGAATATTGCCTTTTTTTCCCCTCCTCAAAGGCATTTTCCCTTCCCTATTGCACACATTTCATTTAAGCACTTCTATACCATTTCTTCAAAATAAATCCACAGTTCTCAGAGTGTGGTACAAAATCCCTCAGGATCCCAAGAGCTCTCAAAGAAAGTGAGGTCAAAACTATTGATATTATGATGAAAAGTAAGTATTTGCCTATCTTGTTATTTTGAGAGTGTGCAATGGGATTTACCAGAGGTTAATAACATGTGATATCAGAATAGAACAAATACTACCCAGGGAGGTGGTGTACACCTGTAATCCCAGTGACCGAGGAGTCCGAGGCAGGAGAATTGCAAGTTTGAGGCCAGACTCAGCAAATTAGTGGGGTCCTGAGCAACTTAGTGAGACCCTGTCTCAAAATAAATAATAAAAAATGGACTGGAGTTGTGGCTCAATGATAAATCCCCTCTGGTTTCAATTCCTAGTACCAAAAACAACAACAACAACAAAATGCAGAATATACCTTGGTGTTCTAATAAACCATTAAGAAAATTTGTAAAATGAACACAAAGCCATTAAAGAGTAAAAACTCCTTGGGGTTCTTAATCATTTTTAATAGTGTCAAGGAGTCCTGAGACCCCAAGCTTTCTTAGAAGACAGAAAAAAAAGTTTCCTTTCAATAGCTACACAGATGCACAAGACCCTGAAGCTAAAAAAGAAAGAAAAGAGAAGAGAAGAAAAGAAAAAGTAAAATTCAGAGCTGACTCCTTTCCTATAATGATGTGAAGAGAGGGCCTGGCAGGGAGAAAAAACTGAGACAACCAGGACTCACACTAAAACCTCAGTATGTATTCGTGGCAGAGATCATTATCAGATAACAAGCATGGCAAACCAAAGTGTAGGGCAGGGTGTGTATTTCATTTTCCACACCCAGATGAAATCCACTTAAAAAGAAGTGGCCACATAGGTTAAAAAAAAAAAAAAAAAAAAAACACAAAAACAGTACTCTGAAGAGTTATTCAGAGCCCATTGTGAACAGGGAAGAAATAGGATGTTAACCTCACCTTCAAAACTCGCAGCCAGGAGGAGACCTACAGGCATACAACAAATGAACTACAATAAAAGGTACTATTTTGATTCATGCATATGTTGTGCAATGATCAATTAGCACATCTATCATCCTGTACTTTTTTCATATCTGTATGGTAAGCGTGTTCAAAATCCTCTCTTCTAGGTATTTTGCACAATTAATATGTATCAATAAAAAAAGATACTATTTTAAGTGTCACAAAAATGGCAGAAGTGAAACATACTAAAACAAGGACAAAAATCCAATTCTAAAGGGGTTCTGAAGCTCCACTTCATGTTTGGGAGAGTGTGTGTCACAGAAGGTTGCAACCTGAGCTGAGTCCTGTGAATGGGCAGGCTCTGGAACTAAGCTCCATTAAGAAGTTCTTTGCAGGGAAGCAGAAAGGGAGAATCACCCTGCAGGTTTGGGACACAGCCAGCTGTAGCTAGTTTGGCTGGAACATAGGGTGTGTGGAAATTTTATATTAGAGATTGGGAGATAAAATTTGAAATTTAAGAAAGACTAAGATCCCAGAGAATCTTCAGGTGAGCCAAGCAAGTTGAGTGTCATTTCACAAGACTTGTGCCTTAGACCAGTAAGCCTGATATTTGGTGAAGCATCAGAGTGGGAAATATAAAATTTTAAAAGTAAAAGGTAGAACACCAGGAAACTATTTAGTTATCACACCAGGAAACTATTTAGTTATCAAAAGATGCAAATATCAGCCAGGATATGGAACAACTAGAAGCTATGTGTACTGCCAATAGGAATTTAAGTGGAACAATTACTTTTTAAGAGGTTTATTGATTTATTTATTTATTTATTTATTTGGCAATTTCTTATAAAGTTTAACTTTACCTCATGACCCAGAAATTTCACCCCCAGGTACTCCAGCAATTTCACCCTTTGGTACTTGTCTAAGAGAAGTGAGAACATAGGTCTACAGAGACACTCGTAAAGGAATTTTTTCAGCCACCATATTCAAAATATAGTAACGATGGAAACAACTCAAGTGTCTATGAGCAAAAATCTGGATAAACAAATTGTAGAGTAGTTGTAAAATAGAATATTATCCAACAACAAAAAAGAATAAAGGACTGATGCAGACAATGACATGACTAAATCTCAATGCTCAGTAAGGGAACCAGATCCAAGAGACTACTGCTGTGTGGTTCCAATTATTCCAAACAAAGTCAACCTAGGACAGTGGAAACCAAATAGTAGCAGAAAGCGGGGTGGGATAGGAGGAATATGAAGAAACTCTCTGGAAGGTGTAAATATTCTGAATATTAATTTGAGCTGTAGTTGCTCAAATTATATATACAATGGTCAAAAAAATTCATCTATCCAAACATGTGATACCTGTGCATTTTTATGCTAATCACATCTCAGTTTAAAAAGTATAGATTGTTGAAAATGCAGCATTCACTCGCCCTTCCTGAATATAAAAAAACGACTAATTGAAATACTCTTATTATGTGAAGAATCAACAGAATTAATGAAATAGCAGAAATTGTGACTGAACAGAAAGCCTAACGCTGAAGAATAAAACCAGCAAAATTTATATGACTGCATGACCCATGTGATCCTACAATATGTACAATCAGAAAAATGAGAAATTAAACTTCATTTATGTATGATTTATCAAAATGCAGAAATACATTCTACTGTCATGTATAACTAATTAGAACAAATTAAAATATTAAAATATAAAAAATAAATAAAATTGATACTTAGATTTTTTAAATTAATGATTTTGTAAAAGATGATGATTGCTATAAAATTAATAATTTAGTAATGATATTTTTATCAAATGCTATATTATATCAAAAATCCTGAAAAATCAATGGGAAAAGAAAATTCAGCAGTGTGTTTCAAGAAACCTAAGCTGGACACAGAGTCATATGCCTGTAATTCCAGTGGCTCAAGAGGCTAAAGCAGGAGGATGGCAAGTTCAACGCTGGCCTTAGCAACCTGTCAAGGACCTAAACAACTTAGTAAGATCTTGTCTCAAAAATATAAAATAAAAAATAAAAAAAGGACTGGGGATGTGGCTCAGTGGTTGGGCACCCCTGGATTCAATTCCTAGTACCGAAAAATAAAAAATAAAGAAATTAAAATTAAAAGGGCATTATTTTAGTCTTGCTGATGCAAAAGGCCAATGTTAATCTCAGATGCCATATCTTTACCTTATAAGTATTAATTATAGTCTTAAGGAAAATTCTTTTCAGTTATGTTCATGATTTATTAATTGGCTTCAAAAATAAAAACTGATTTTATTGCATTTATTTCTCATGCTGGGAAGTAATGTAGTGCTTACTGAAGTGTGTCCTTCTATCTCTTGGGTAGATAAAGTTCAGATTTTAAAAGGCAGCATGTGACTTTATGCTATTAGCTTAGGAAGTAAAATTAAAATTACTATTCTTCATCTCTCACCCACATAAACTCTAAATGTATACTTAAAGGTAACTTTAAGGGTGTTCAGAAATTGTATTTCATGTTCAAAACCAAGATAAAGATCTATGGAAGCTGTCATTCTAGTGACTTTCTTTGGGGAGTAAAAGGGAGTAGTATAGTTGAAAGTCCATTGAGAAGGAAAATATAACTTTGCACCATGTATAACTCATGTACCTCTCTGTATAAAGTAAGCTCAGCTGTAACCAGGAGGTGTGTTTTCCAGTGAAAAGCAGATGATAGTTCTATGCAGGAATTGGATACTATGTAGAGTTGATTGAGTGGCAAGCGTCACATGCTACGCAAATCCTTCAGATACACTAACAATCTGTATCTCCCCAGTTCCCATTGTAGATATGTGTCACTTCTCTGAACACCTGCTACCTGAAGAGGCTAGAACTTGGTTGCTGAAAATAAATCCAGTGACTTAAGAGGCAAGTAAATTAATAAATTAGAGCAAATCCCTGCAAAGAACTATTAGGCAGTTGATAAGCAGGGTTAATTAGACACATTTTGACAATGTATGTCATTTATGACATACTAAATGAGAAAAAAATCAAGTTTCAGAATAATGTGTACTATAATAATTCATTTTGGTAAAAATAAACCAAAAAGGGCAAAAGTACCAAAGCTTTGGAAAGAGCTGAAAAATGTCAAATTAGAAGAATTAATAACGTTATTCTGATTTAAATGGAAATACTTGACAAATCCATTCAAAATGAATATGGCAACAGCTATAAGGAAACAGCTTGGGAAATGCATGGACTATAAAAGGAAATTCATGAAAGATGAGTTAATATGATGCATGGTTGATGCATGGATGGGTGAATGGATGCATGGATGGATGTATGGGTGGGTGGATGAGTGGATGGACTGATGGACAGAAGAGAAGAAAAGGGAAAGAAAGAGAGGCAGGGAAATAATTATTCTTCAGAAATTTGAAGACTCTGCTTTGTTGTTTGTTTGCTTTGTCTTTTTGGTCAGTACAAGGGATTGAACTCAGAGGCACTTGACCACTGAGCCACATACCCAGCCCTATTTTGTATTTTATTTAGTTGCTTAGCACTTCACTTTTGCTGAGTCTGACTTTGAACTCATGATCCTCCTGCCTCAGCCTCCTGAGCTGCTGAGATTACAGGCATGCACCACTAAGCCCAACTTTGAAGGCTCTATTTTAATTTTTTTTTTTTTTTTTTTTTTTTTTTTTTTTTTTTTTTTTTTAGCATCTGGTGTTTCCAATGAAAATTCTACTGCCAAAAGTATCCTGTCTTCTCTTTATCTTTAGTATTGTTGTAATTAGGATCTAGATGTGAATCCTCTTATTTAAAGAATTCTCCTTACTTTGGACTCTGAAAAATATCTTCATATTGCTTCTTAGATCATTTAGATGTCTCTGTTTCCTCTATTCCATCTTTTCTGACAATACTACTTGCTGCCGGTAAGATCTCCTGGATAGATTCTCTGTGTCTCTTGCTATTTTTCTAAAACGTTTTGCTTCCTCTTCTTAGCAACCTACATTTTGGGAATTTATTCCTTTTTCTTTCTCTTTTTTAATTAAAAGGATTCTGTCATGAACTTTGTTTCTTTTCACAGCATCCCGTTCTTGTTTTATGAATACTGTATCTTCCTAAAGTGTCATGTTTCTTCACGTTTTCTTCTGTGCCTCGAACTATCTATGTGCATGTGTTATCCTAAAAAAAATTTAGAGAACAGGTATTGAAGTTGTAGTTAGAGAACAAGAGATGTCTACAGATTTCTGGAAGACAGTAAAAAGAATGGACGGTTGAGTTAGAGGGAAAGAAGGAAAGCTATTTCTTAGAATGCATACCAAGAAAAGTATGTAGAAGAAACCAATTGCCCTGGTGGAAATGGATTGAAATTCTAGCACTGCCACTTATTACCTAGATGTCTCTAGGTATTTTACTCAATTTCAAACTTTTACCACTACCAAAAGATCAAATATACATGACCCAATTTAAGACACTGAAAATTACCAATATTTAGAAGCTTCCCTGTATGCTTCTTTCAGATCACATCCCTCTCTCCTACTAGATCTTTAACTTCCTTGTTTTTTTTCCTTCCAGTTTTTAGTTTTACCATCTATCTTTGACTATATTATTTATATGGTTTCTACTATTTTATAAATATATACAATATAAATTACATGTGCATATAACATAATTTTGCTTGATTTTAAGCTTACAATGAATTGCATGACTATTTTTCCATTTGCTGATTCAGTCTACCCTTATAAAAATGAGGTCATGTTCAGTTTGGGGCCATTATGAGTCATAGTGCTCTGAACACCATTTCATCCTGCCATTTTACTGAGACTTAAAATGTTTGATAATAATTAGAATGTGGAGGAACTAGAATTTTCATGCATTGTTTGTTGGGGTATAGTAGTATACCAATTTTGAAAGCCACTTTAGCATCAGGAAGGGTGGAATGGTGTCTCATTTGGGGTTTCATTTTCATTTCTGTTATTTCAAGGGAACTGCAGCATCCTTAAATGTTTTCTGAGCCATCTTCATGTTCTCTTCTGTGAAAAGTTTTGCTTATGCCACTTGACCATTTATCTGCAAGACTGACATGGGTTTTTTCACTTATTAAAGAGTCTATCACTTTGCTAATGACTATCTTTATCCACTAACAGTAATAGTTGTTAACCTTGTTATCTCCAAGTGGTCCACCACATTTCCCAGTTCCTTTGTAGTTAGATGGGACCTCATGTAGACCATTGTAGGCCAAGGTCTGTGAAGAGTCACTTTGAAATCAAAGTGTTCATGTGTGAAACCTGACTCTCTCACTCTTGTTTCTATGCCACAATAACCAAAAGGCCATAAAGTTCTTGAGGGTTCACAATTACAAGATGAGGAAGCCTCTGTTTTCCTGAATCCCTGAGTGATTCTAAGGACCAGAGTACATGCCCCACCCTCACCAACCCACCCAACCACTGGATTCATACTGTAAGTAAGAAGTGTGAGGGGCAATTTGTTACTACAGCATTGCCTGGATTAACCTGGCTGTACTCGCTCTTTCAAGAATGAAATTTCCATGTAGGCATAAGTTTGTTTTGAGCCATGTATTGTACTCTGCAGGATTATTTCTTTGTCCTGCCACAAATAGCATGCTTTATCAATTGGTATAATGTAATAATAAGTTCTTTACTTTTGATAGGGAAAGTCGCTATACCTTATTCTTTCTTCAGGAAAGTTTTTTCCATCCCCCCCCTTTTTTGTTGTTTTTTTATAAGAACATAATTTTATTAGAACAGAATTTTAGAATTATCTTCTCAATGCCTAAAAACTCTATTGGGATATTGTTTGTAATTGCATTAAATTCTCAATTTGGTGGGAATTTATATCTTTATTCTATTGAACCATTTAAGAATATTGTTTATCTCTCCATTTTACTTAGTTTATTTGGGGGGGGGGTTGGGGTATACCAGAGATTGAACTCGGGGCACTCAGTCACTGAGCCACATCCCCAGCCTTTTGTATTTTATTTAGAGACAGTGTCTCACTGAATTGCTTTAGTGCCTCACTTTTGCTGAGGCTGGCTTTGAACTTGAGGTCCTCCTGCCTCAGCCTCATGAGCTGCTGGAATTACAGGCACATGGCACCATGTCTGGTTAGACTTTTAAAAAAGTTTTCAATGTGTTTTAATAATTTTTCCACAAAGCATTTGTACATCCTTTATTTAATTAATTCCTAAATATTTTACATTTTCATATTTCTTTTTTCTAAACAGTATCTGTTAAAATGTTTCATCTAATTGATCACTACTGGTTTATGGATATTCAATTAATTCCATTATTTCTATTAATATTTTCTATTTTAGATATTTAATATAGACAATCCTATCATTGATGAATGGTATCAATTGTGTTTTATCCTTTCAGATACCTTACTGATACTTCTGGTATAATCCATTTTTTTTTTTTTTTTTTAATAATGGGATTGAACTCAGGAGCATTCTGTCACTGAGTTACATCCACAGCACCTACCCCGATTTTGTTGAGGCAGGTCTTCCTGGTTTCAAACTTGTGATCCTTTCTGCATCAGCCTCCCAAGTCACTTAAATTATAGGTGGGCTCTAGTTCAAAACTGAAAAGAAATTATAACCACAGGCATCTTTTCTTGCTCTTAAATATACAGGAAATGTTTTCATCTTTGTCATCTTTAAGTATTTTACTTGATGTACATTTTTATAGAGGCTTTTTATCAGATTGAGGAAGTTCCCTTCCATTTCTAGTTTGCTGATTGTGTCTGTTTTGCATATTGTCTTCATGAATAGGTGGTGAATACTGTTAGAAGACTTTTCTGCTTACATGTAGATGATCAGACATTTTTTCTCCTATAATCTACTAATGAGATAACTCATACTGATGAGTTTTCTAACATTAAACTGAAATAAACACAGGCAATGATAAATGTCATCAATTTTGCACTTCTTAAAATTAGTTTAATATTTAGTTGAGGGGTTTTTCATTTATGCTGTAATTTCTCATAATGTTTTTGTCAGTATCTGGTATCAAGGTTACTATAGTTTCATCAATGAGAAAGACAGCATTTCCTATTTTACTATACTTTGGAATAGAATGTTCAATAGCAGAAATGTTTATGAAAAATGGTTATGAGAATTTACTGTAAATTTGAGGCTGCTTCTTTCTGGTTGGAGACTTTTGAGTATAAATATAAATACTTTGAAGTTTCTAGTTAAATCCAAGTTTTCCTTTGACTTTGAGGCAGCTTTGATTACTTGGACCTGCTTAGAAATTATTCATCTCAGTTGTTTTCAAATTAATTACCATATATTATCTTATATTCTATGTCTGTCCAGTTCTTTTGCTATCTGCTACTTTTCATTACTGGTATTTCCTTTCCTTCTGTTTTGTAAAGTTAGAAAACTGAGTTACTTACTTGCCTTTACTTGAAATTTTAGCTGTGGGAATTTTTTCTTCTTCTTCTTCCCCTCCTCCTCCTCCTCCTCCTCCTCCTCCTCCTCCTCCTCCTCCTCCTCCTCCTCCTCCTCCTCCTCCTCCTCCTTCTCCTCCTCCTCCTCCTCCTCCTTCTTCTTCTTCTTTTTTTTTTTTTTTTTTTTACCAAGGATTGAACCCAGGCACACTTTACCACTGATCCACATCCCCAGCCCTTTCTATATTTTATTTTGATACAGGGTCTTTTTAAGTTGCTTCAGGCCTCGCTAAATTGCTGAGCTTTGAACTTACAAACCTCCTGTCTCAGCCTCCTGGGCTGCTGGGATTATAGGCATACACTGCCATGCCCAGCATTTGGGAATGTCTGAATGTGAGTTCAAATTTGAGGTTTCACAAAGCAAGCATTTTTGTCTGCCAGGTGCCCAAAGGTATTACCAAATCGACACCACCTGAATTAAGCAATCTGGTTGAAATTTTTCCAGATGCAAGGCAATCGGAATCTGAACTAAAATTCATGTGAGAACTGTTTTACCATTACACTTTTTTAGAGGAGATTGCCCCAATTCAGCACCTAGGTCAAAAAAGATCTTTCACTGATATTCTATCTGCAGCATGAGGTTTCTCCTAATTCACCTTACCTCCAAGGTCTCAGCCCTTGTGGATTCAAGTGTTATGAGATCTTTTGGCACACTTACATTTTCTGTTGCTCTAAGTTCATCTTTTACTTCCTAAGGCCACAAGGCCAATCAGAAGGTCAGGTGTCCCTAAGTTCTTAGAAACTCATGAGGAAGCTCCAGTTGTGGCATATACTTAACTTACAGGCTTCCTGCTCTCACCTCAGTTTTCTTTCTTTCTTTTCCTTTTTTTAATGCCTGCTCAATGAAGCACTTGGGCAATATTTTTAAAAATAATCCATCCAACGTTTCTGTTTTCTCAATTGATAGTACCATTCAGTGTATCTAATTTGTCAAAGATTGCACAACCCACTTCTTTAACTTTACCCAACAGATCCTTGCTATAAGAAATTTTCTGTGATCATAGAACGTTCTACATCTGCAATGACCAATATGGAAGCCACTAAGCACACTGTGGCAGTGGAGCCCTTGGAATGTAACTGATGATTAAAGAAGTGAATATCTATTTTCACTTAATATTAACTGATTTAAATTTGAATAGCCCTTATAAGAGAGTTCAGAAACAGACCTTCATTCACTCACAGGAGGCGCTGATACATGGGTGCTGCAATGAGGCAGAACTATCAGAAGTACATATAAATAAGGAGATGAAACTCTTGGCTACATGATTCAGATTGCCATAGTCAAAGAAAAAAAATAGTTCAAAACAAAGTGTCAAAGAAAGCCAGTTTTCCTGCTGAATATGCTGAGCCTCTGGCCTCATTGTCTCTGTTTTTGTTTAGGTGGATTTTTTTTTTTTTTTTTTTCTGTTTTTGGTTTTGTTTTGTGGGGTTTTTTTTGGATTTTGATTTTTTTTTCTTTTTGTAAAAGAAGAATTTCTGGATGTGTGGCATCCATCAGGATATGTCACAATAAAAGACTTACTACAGGTTGTGGGATTGCATAAACTACAAACAGAAACGAAGCACAGGAAATGGCACAAGGCACTCCCCAAAAGGCTTCATTAGGAAAAATCTTATCTCAGCTTCAGTGGCCTTGCCTCCCAACCTAATGAGCCAGCTCTGAGTCAAACTGGCTTCTTGAATTCATGCCAAAGCCCATATGCACTAACAGCTGGGCCTCACCATAAAGCCTCTCATTAATATTATTTGCAGCATTGAATCTCTTCTTAGAAATTCAGGGAATCAGTCATTCAGCACTAGGCCTATCCATAGGGAGGTATCTCCTAAAGCTCTTGCCACTAAAGACCCAAAGTGTATATTGCCTTTTAGGAATATGGATGAGTACTTAAACCATGCAGAAACATCAGATTTCTGTTTCAAGTTTCAGGGTTCTCATAATAGATCAATCCCAGTAGAAAGAGAACCAACTATAAACTGATATCCGGGGACTTGATGATGAAAATGGCACTAATTAGGGACTTTGGGGACACAGTCTTGTTTCTAGATTGCATAATTTATCACAACACATTGGAAGACTTTCCACACTGATACCAAGAGAAAGGCAGCACTAGCCTGGCAGATCCAATGAGAATGCACCTGGTCAAGAGATCTTTGTCTTTTTGCTCTGTCCAGAGCTTTTCAATCTAGCCAGCCATGGTGGACGGTGATTTTCAGTCTTAGAATCACTATAGGCATCTTCCATTTGTACCAATAATTATTACTCCAGTTTCTCCTTGGTCCTTGCCATGCCATCCTTAATGACCTGTTTTCTAGTTCAGAAAAGATTAAACACTCAGAGCTCCTGACACTGTTTCTGAGCCATTTCCTGTGGGTTTTGTCCTCTCTTTAAGGACAATATTTTATTTTCCATTAACATGCATTTCACTTCCATAAATAAAACCCCCTTACATCTACAGTGTTTGAAAAACCAGAAACCATAAGATGAATTTATTTGTCAAGACAGTAAGTCAGTTACATGTTTAAATAAAAGGCACTAAATTTAACACTATGGGTTTAATTTTTAGTTGAGCAAAAAATATGATAAATATACCACAGAGTGTCCAAAAGTCTGAAAACAGACAAACTCATAAACTTATTATATGTTATACAGAAAGAGAAACAGAGTCTCAGAATGGCAACAGGCTCAGAGTTAGTAAGTAGTGGGTCACATCCAGAATTCAAACTCATATTTCGCCTCTTCCAGTGCTATAGTTTGCCCTACATTAGATAGAAACTTCTTGAATTAGAATCAGATTCCTAACATTTCTACAAATTTTCTCACTGTAAGTTTTTAAATAACAGTCTAAGATATCAACAAACTCACCTTGAGGATGATTGGATGAAGTGATCCAGATGTTTTTAATGTTTCATGCAAAAATTGAATTACCCTTTGGTCAATTCAATACATTAAAAAAAAATCAGTATTCACTTTTTTCCTAAAGGAATTTTCTGAAAATTTATATATACCTTTTTATAGGAAATTTTTTATCCTAAAACAAATTACATGTATAAAATAGTCTTCATCCTATGACATTAAATATATATTCAAGTCCATTCTCTACTTGAACCAGAAATCTGATTACATAGTGCTATCATGTCTAGTTTGTTCATACAGCGTGTTACAGTACCCAGAGTAAGTATAATGATTTAAATTTAAAGAATTAGCAAATGTTTGGACTGAATGGGACCTTGTAATAGACTACTCCAACCTCCCCCCACCCCATTTATAGATTAGTATACTGAGATCCATTCATTCATTTTGCACATACCTACTGTGTGATTGCAATGAATGAAAAAAAGAATTAACTCAGAGAAGTCAAGTGATAGCCCAGAAGACTCATGGCTCCATGTCACATTTAAAATAATGTTACTTTGGGCAATGGTGGTGAGGACGCTTAGGATTTACATGTAACAACACATATCTAACATCATTTATAAAGGTAGCAAGAAGTTTCTTGTGAATGCAAACTCAGTGAGCACTTAGGCAAGGAAATCTGGAGGATATTTTTGAATATTAAACTTCAAAGAACTATTTCGAAACTTATGTATCAATGCCACTTAAGTTAGGGGGATGTAACTTGATGGAAAGTTAAGCACTTAAAATATTCTTCAGAAAAATGTAAGCAATGGTGGCATGGTGTCCAAAAGGTTCAAGGTGGAATATGTGAGGCTCTCCAGCCTTGAGACAGCAAAGAGTCATTTCTGTCCTGGGTGGAGCCAGTTTCTTCAAGACTCATATCTTTCTCTCCTCCACTCTCCTCTGCAAGTGAAATCAACAGGCACGCCTACCCAAACAGATACTGAATTGCAAATGAAACCAGTCGTCCTTGGCAAATACAGGAGGTTAAGGGGCAGAAACATCAATGAAAATTCTCTTCTGCATCATGTACCTGATAAGTCAGCAAGCCCACAGATAAGAACACGGAATATTGAGGAGAATAATGGAACCCTCCCATGCTTGTTCCAGAAATGACTGATAGAAGGCCCACAGGCCACTGTGATCCCAGGCTATCACTGATTCTTCCAAGGGAATAAATTGTGTTCTACTCAAGTGCATCTGGACAGGTTTAGAGGACTTGGGAGGTAGGACCACAGAGATAGACTTAACAGAGATCTGTCCAAGCAATACCTATGGTTTAAGGATAATGGAGCAGTGTTGCAGATGACAACAGTAAGGGAGATGCACCTGCAGGGAAGCTGGAGGCCTGAGGATGGCTACAGACTCTCAGAAAAGGGCAAGTAAAACTGTGTCAGTATATTCTCCATGAGATTCAGAGAGTACAATTAAACAACATCACAAGGACCAGTAGGACCCTGCACTCTCTAAAAACAAATTTCTGTAGCTTCGAGATCACAGATCAACTGCCTCCATAAGAGTCTCCAGCACCAGCACCAGGGCAGTCATGGCCATGAGGCTAGCATAGGTGGGGACTAATTAGCACGAGCAATTCAAGCACTGGAGAAGAATGGGGGAGTCCAAGTCCTCACACATCCCCTTTTCCAACACAAGATTTATTTGCCTAGGGGATGTGAGAGACCTATGGGGCATCCCAAAAAGATTCAGGAGAAACTTGAGAGAAGCTGTGTGGTTGAGGCGAAACCAGAAAAATACTGTTTGATGACTCTTGTCATGAGCTTGACTTATTTATTTATTTGTTCCTATGTTGGTACAATGTCTGTATTATAGGTCAGGTTTTAAAATATGTACTGTATAAAAAAAAAGTATTTGTGGAATTTGACAGCTTAGTAAATTATACAATATGATTTCTACCCATCTAGTCTTCTAGAGGCTATTCCTGTATCTTCTGCTTGTACTTCTCTATGAACTTCCTCATAAACAATAGCAGTCAAGATCATAAGAGAAACTTTTTTTTTCTTCTTTCTTTTTATTTTGAGGGTGATGCTGGGGATTGAACCTAGGGCCTTGTGAATGCTAGGCAAGCCCTCTACCAACAGAACTATATTCCCAGTCCCAGAATAAGCAGAGCAATGTCATTGGATTTTGAAAATAAGGTACATCAATTGCTGCTAAACTGACCACCACCAAAGAAGAGGTTCTAGAAAAGGTATAATTTATTCAGCTGTTACTATCAAAACATATCCACACTTTAAGCATTCTTTACTTTAAAATCACCTCTATTAATACTGCATTCACCACATCCATGTTTAGTGTTACCTTTTATGTGACATAAACGCATGTATGTTTGCATAAATTATATATATACACATATATATGTAGATACATATATATGGGTAAATTATATATGTGTGTACACACACATATATATACATACAAACACACACAAAGACACACACAAAGATATATATTTTTTCATGGAGAGTGTGTTTATACAGGAAGTTTCCAAATGAACCACAAACAAATGATACAATGAAATAAGAAACAGGGGAGTTTAGGTGTGGAATGCCACACCTTCTTACTCTAATCCAGGACCAATGGAGTTACCAAACTGGGGAGGTTCTGAGCCTTACATATGTAGAATTAACTACTACTTAGTGTTCTCTTAGTGTTTGGAAGTATCATCCCTGAGTAGGGGAGACTGTCTCTCATGCTCCAAGATAAAAAGATGTATGTAACTCCAGTCACAGGGTTAGACCCTGGGAAAATCCCTTAACCTCTCAGAGTTCAACTTTATGATTTGTAAAATGAGAATAAAAATATCACCTTTTTCTACCTCATAGAATTTTTGTAAGATATCATTACACAAGATGGAAAGTTGCAATGCAAATATATTTCTCTTTTATTACAACTTCCTTCCTTTAAAAAATATCAGCTAAAAATTAAAGAAGTTCTTTTAAAATATGATTCCTTCTAATAACCTAAAATATTGTAATACTGATTTCAAATTCACTTATAACCTATCTTGGGGAACAAAACCTTCTCAATAGTTAAGGACAGTCTGAGTGGAACATTTTGTGTGGTTAGGAGAAGGGGTATTAGGTCAAATGTTCCTTGAAATCCAAAGCAATAACCTGGTTTTCTGTAATCCAGGCACTTTATAATAGAGTGTAATACACACCATAAGTATTTGCCCTGTGGTTAGAAAGATAAACAGGTGAAAATTACATTTCAGAACTCTCTAAACACTGAAAAAGAAATGTCAGTTTAAAAAAAAGAAAGTTAATAGGACTGCATGATCAATGTGATCCTATAATATGTACAATCAGAAAAATGAGAAATTACACTCCATTTATGTATGATTTATCAACATGTATAAATACATTCTACTGTCATGTAAAACTAATCAGAACAAATTTTTTAAAAAAATTTAAAGTTAACAGATTCAAACACTCAAGAATTGGTTAAGAGGATAGATTTCATGTTACATGTTTCTTTTTCCACAAATAAAAACTAAATTAACCATGCTTTTGCCCACAGGTACTGATTTCTCCAGTGCATCAAGGAAGCTCCATCATCTCCCTTGGGTAACTATGGCAGGTCCTTTGTTTCAACTTTCCTCAAGAATAATGCAGGAATCTGAGGACCTTCGCCTAGGGGTGAGACACCCAATGACTATGCATCTCAGAAGTATTTCACTTCACCTGGTCTCTTCCTGTGACCTTGATTACTGAATAATAGAGAATTCTTATCTCAGCTGTTATCATGAGATAGGTGGGTTGCTGGGGACAAGGTTGATGGAAGCCCTATCCCTCCAAGGAAGCAGGATGTGCTGGTGTGGACAGGGTTCACAGCTGTGGAATGCCAGCAGCTATCTGGGTGCTAGGATAAGTTTCTGCTCCGCCTTTATTGGAAGGAGGGTTAAAAATGAGGTTCAGGAATTTGTAGATGTCTGAAAGAGAGGGGTTCTCACTCTTGTTTAACTCACACAGTTGTTCCAGACAACCTGTAGGAAAATGTTATATTTAGTGAAAAAATGGAGGATATTATACAATTTTAGCTTTTCAAAGAATCAAACATTAAAAATATTACTCAATATAGAAAAAAGGGGCCATCCAAAAAATAATTATTCTTCATTGATTTTACATATATTCTAAAGGCATTTAGATTTGTCACAATCATTTGTACATTCTTATATACCACTTGATATTAAACGGAACAGCGACATTAGCAATAATTCTAGGCTTAGTAGTTCATGTCAGGGACTGTTCTGTTCAGGATTTAAGTATACATGTTCTGGAAAAATTACCGACCTTTAAAAAGTTATATTTCCTATTTTTTTTTCTGAGAAATTGCACAATACACCTGTACTCAAACTCACTGACACAAAGATCTGTTAAGAAAAAGTTAAAACGTATTCCCTTATTTCCCAGGTATAACCAGGGAATCAGTTTTTCTCCATGACTCCATAAAAGTATATAATAGTTTTTAGTATTTTAACAAAATGATTTTGTATGAGTCACAACTCACGTTATTCTGCAATGTCTTCTTCTCTTCTCACTTATTATTATTATTATTATTAGTGCCATGGTTGAACCCAAGGGCATTTAACCACTGAGTCACATCCTCAGCCCCATTTTATTTTTAATTTTGAGACAGGATCTTGCTAAGTTGCTTAGGGTTTCACTAATTTGCTGAGGCTAGCTTCAAACATTCAATCTTTCTGCCTCAGCCTCCTGAGTCACTGGGATTACAGGTGTGCACCACTGTACCTGGCTCAATCATTCTGATTATATGAAATGGAATCATACAATAAGTGGTATTTTGAGCTAGAAACTGTACATTAAGAAAATCCCATGCTTTTGTATCACAATAAATGATCCAAGAAAATAAAAACATATTTCCATATAAAAACGTTTATATGGAAACGTTTATTAATACTAAGAAAAAAGGTGGAAATAATCCAGGTGTCCATCTGCTGATAAACAGATAAACTAAATGTGGTATATCTATACAATAGAATATTATTCAGCTAGAAAAAGGAATGAAACACTGATACATGCAACAATGTAGATGAACCTCAAAAACATTATGCTAAATAAAAGAAGTCATGTACAAAAATACCACTTATTGTATGATTCCATTTCATATAATCAGAATAGGCAAAACTATACAGTTAAAGTAGATTAATGGTCCCCTAATCAAGGGGTAAAGGAAGTAGAGGTTGAGAGAAAATGAGGAATGCCGGCTAAGAGATATGAGCTTTCCTTTGGAGTGGTGAAAATATTCTAAAATTGATAGTGTTAATCTTGCACCATTCTGTGCCTATATTAAAAACCATTAAATTGTATACTTTAAATAGGTGAATTAAAGATATATGTGGATTATCTATCAGTAATGCTTTTATATTAAAAACTAAAAAGGTTAAAGTACAGTCCAAGAAACTTCAAAACCATTAGAATGATAGATGAAATATCCTTGCACTGGAAAGCACTAAGGTGTCATTGAAGCATGTCTTGTGGTTCATTTCTGAGAGTTTTATCACAGGTCACATACATGTGACTTCTCCATGATCATTTTCATACCAATGTGTCAAGAACTGGAAACTAAACAACTTGGAAATGGAACAAGAGAAAGTTGTCAAGTTCCCAGAACTTGAAAAACAAGTTGAATATAGATTTGGTATGTCACCAACTAAAGTTATATGCATGAGTTCACTCATGGGGGGAAAAATAATAGTGATTTGGAAGAGAAAATAACATGAGTAAATATGCCAATATCTTCTGGAAGTTTAACACTTTGCTGTTACTGGGAAATTGACACCCTATTCCAAGTTCAAAACCCAGTTGGTGTCCCTTCCCCACCTCTATTCGAAGTGGACTAATTTCATCACAATGAGTGTATGTGTGTGTGTGTGTAAGCATGTGCAATTTGGAGAAATTATACTGAAATGATAAGAAGCCAATAGTAGTAATTATGTTAAGATTTTTATGAAATGAATATCATTTAGCAATAATAGTAAGAAAATTACAACTGCATGCAATGATGTGGAAAAATCTCACCATCATATTGAGAAAAAAAAAAAGAGTACATCATGTATGATTCCTTTAATACAAAGAAAAGAAAAATGGACCAAGAAAACCTGTTAGAAGTCAAGGTAGTGGTCCCCCTCAGCAAAGTAGAGACTGGAACAGGGACATGCAGGAAGCTCCCGGGTGTTAGTAATGTTGTTTCTTATTTAAACATGGAGTCTAAATTTTCACTTGGTACTGGGTCCACAAATTATGTAGTTAGTCCTGCCCTTAGCTCTACTTAGTTAACACAGGTATTCCATCTTGAAATTCAAGAAAAAAATGTTTATTGCAACCCTTCAGAAGGGTCATGAATCACAAATTCAGGACAGGATAAAAGATTAGTAAGTGAAGCCAGTCAGAAGCAAGAATTCTTACACGATAAGAAGCACCTCAGTGCTGTACCATTCAGCTTTGAATCATAGCAAACTAGTGGTTCAGAGAGGAGAGAGAAGCGAAAATAAAGTAAATTGACCAACTTTGAACCTGAATACTAAGCTGTTATAAAACATTATCTTCTATGCTTTGTTCTTTCCACCAAGGGGAGGAATAAGTCATTTGATCACCAATCACTAATTATGATATGTTGTCCATTACTTTTTAAAAAAAATACTCCTGATTTAGGTGCTCGTCAACAGATGAGTGGATAAAAAAATTTTGGTATATGTACACAATGGAGTACTACTCAGTCATGAAGATGAATGACTTTATGGCATTTGCCAGTAAATGGATGGATCTGGAGGCTATTATGCTAAGTGAAATAAGTCAATCCAAAAAAAGCCAAAGGTCAGATGTCTTCATGATATGGGGAGGCTAACCCACAATAAGGGAGGGAGGGGAAGAATAGATGTTCAGTGGATTAGTAAAAAAGGAATGAAGGGAAGGGAGGGGAAAGGAAAAGGAAAGACAATGGAATGAATCCAACCTAACTTTCCTATGTTCATATATGAATACACCACAGTGAATCTCACCATCATGTACATCCACAAGACTGGGGTCCTAATTAGAATAAGATATATTCCATGCTTGTATAATTATATCAAAATGGACTCTACTGTCAGATATAACTAAAAAGAACCAATAAATAATACTGTTAAATTTTTTTTGATTTTATGAACATTTTTTATATATTCTTGTCTTTCTTCCTCCACTAAATTGTTGATTATTAGCCTCATAAATATCATATATTCTTTCATGCAACTGACATATATACTCAGTATCCTCTATAGGTAGGGAGGGAGCAAATATTGCTTTGAATTTAAACCTCCAAAATAAACAAATTCTTTTTTTTTTGAAAAGACTTAAAATGAGGAGCATAGTGCTTTCAATACTTTTACAAGAAAATGGTATTGTCCTCAGCAATTTTGACTTCAAAATAATCCAGACTGACACACAGGAGACACCAGAGTGAGAGTAAGCTGGAATTCATTGAAAATCCAGTTATGTAGTAATAAGTAACTGTAAGACCCTTCTCTGAGCCTCAGTTTTTAGTGTAAAAAATGAAAATCATTTTATCTATTAATTGTGAATATTATTGTAGACTACATTGAATGTGGAAAAACCCTGAGACATTCTGATAAAGAAGAGGATTAAAGTGGTAATTTAAGTACCAAAGAAGCATCCTTTACTACAAATGACTACAGTATAATTTTCCAAAAAGTGAAAACACTTGACTTTCATACAAATACAACATGAATATGTCAAAAATTTTATCTAACTCACTGAACTAATCAAATGTAATATGTAAAGATTGGTTCACAGGATAATTTGAGGAATAAAAAAATAAAGTTATCTATTGTATAACTCAGCATATATGTATATGTAGCCAATTGGGAACAATTTGAAAAGCCTAAGATCACACACATCCATTCCAAATGCTGAAGAGGTGCAATACACTTGCTTGTATGCATGTGTTTGCTGTAAGGATAGATGGGCAGGCAGGTGGATTATTGTAGAATATTATCCCAACATGTCAACTGATCATCACTCTCTCCTTCAGGCCACATCCTAGCTGTTGAGCTGCTCTTTTCTCATTGAACCAGGAGGGAAAGTAAACAGAGCAAAATACAGAGAAATAAAATAATAATGAACTCTTCTGGGGTTTTGTGTTCCAAAACAGAAATCTTTGGGAGAATTACAGAGACATGCATGAGTGATGACAGCAGATTTTCAGGAGAACAGGATACTCCTGGCAGACTAGGAAAAAAAAAAAAAAAAAAAAAAAAACATGTTACCCCATTTAAAGGAGACGTCAGGGGCAGAGGCACAGGACAGGTGGGCAGCAGCAAAGGGGCTTGCCATGCTTCCCCGGCAGTGCCTCTAAGGAAAACAGCTGCAGAGGGAGTCTTGGTGGATGGGTCCATCTTTTACAAGCCTGCAACTTTTTACAAGCTGACTGGTTTTTTCCATCTTCTTTGCTTGCAAGCAAATTATGACTCCATGGTACATTTCCTACGGTGAAGCTAAGTGAGAAGCATCAGAACCTGAGTGCGCCAGGGGCCTACAGGGAACTAGTTTCAACCATGCCATAAATACCTAATTGGAAGTGACTCATGCAGGAATGTGACCAGCAAAAAGAAGAAGAAAAGAGGTGGGTTTTGAGGTCTGAATGGTCATTTCTTTTTCGCATACTTGTGGCACCAGCAGTAAGACATTTGAGAACATCATCAGACTCTGATGCTGGGCTCCTCTGGAATGTTCCTACGACTCAGAAGCTACGGCTCTGACTTTTCCTTTTCTGACCAAGTGACCCTGAGGTCAGTAGGCAAATGGCCTCTGAGGTAAGTAACATATACTAATTCCATCAATGCAATGGTCCACAGACCTTATGTATGTGCCAGCCTATGCCAGAGTGTCACACCTGTCACTGGGAGGAGGGACAGGAAGTATACTGTTTTCCCTCTGCAACCACAAGGGATTTAATTCTCCAAGCCCTGCTGTGAGCGGCAAATTCACAATTAAATGACTTGTGACCTTGTCAAATAAGTTTAGGGTTTGACGAAATTCATTGAATTCCACCTTAAGATCTGTGCATTTCATCATATGTTCAATTTATCTTAAAAACAATAGCAGGGCTGGGGATATAGCTCAGTTGGTAGAATGCTTGCCTCTGATGCACAAGGTCCTGGGTTCAATCCCCAGCACCATCAAAATAAATAAATAAATAAATAAAATAAAATAGCAATAACAAGAAACCTTAATGAGATACCACTACACATTCGCCAGACTGGTTGAATTTTTAAAAACATGGATCTTTCCAAACATTGGCGAGGACACAGAACAACTAGGATGCTCATTGTTGACTGGTGTGTAAAGTGGCACAACCACTTCGAAACTGTTTATCAATATCTTCCAAAGTTGAACCGATGCACACCTTTTGTCAGTGGTTTTACTGCTAGGTACATACCCAATAGGGTTATATAAATACGGTTACTCAAAAAATATACTAGAAAACTTACTAGCAATAATTTTAATACTTAAAAACAGGAAGCAACCCAAATTTCCACAATACGAAGGATAAATAAATTGCAGTATGTTAATATATTGGAATATTATATGACAATGAGAATGAACAAGTTATTTCTATACGCAAGAAAACAGAAAACTCTCTCAAACATAATTGGGTGGAAGAAGTAAGATATAAAAAATAAATGGCTCTAATTCCACTTATATGAAATTATGAGACAGGACTAATCAATCATGATGAAATCAATACAGTGGTTTATTTTAGGAGATAGGAAGTAATGAGTAGGGCAGGACTTGAAAGAGGGCTTCCAGGTGCCAGAAATTTCCATGTCTTGATCTGAGTGTCAATTCCCATGTGCGTTCACTTTTTAAATATTCATTGAATTGTAGACTTAAACTGTGTATCTTTGTCTCTATAAAATAGATTGCAATAAAAATTTGCTTAGTTTAGATTATGTAGAGGGAAATGGGGGGAATGAAGGACAGTGGAATGAGACAGACATCATTACCCTATGTACATGTATGATTACACAAATGGTATGAATCTACATTGGGCACAACCACAGAAATGAAAAGTTGTACCCCATTTTTGTACAGTGAATCAAAATGCAGTCTGTAAAAATTTTTTAAAAAGCTATTGGATGCTCAACTTTGGAATGAACTCTGAAAGATTTTTTAAATGCACATTACTTAAAAGGAAGTGACAGGAACAATAAACTAAATAAGGAGACCCTCTGTGACTTTTTGCACTCTTAACATTAGTAGTAATAGGTACTGTGGTAGGCAGAATAATGGTCAACATTAGTAGTAATAGGTACTGTGGTAGGCAGAATAATGGTCCACCATACATGTCCAAATCCTAATCCCTGACCCTATGAATACCTTACCTTTTATGGCAAAAGGGACTGTGTAAGATATTGGTCCCAAAACACAAAATCTCATTTAGGCAGGAGGAATCAATTCAAGAGACATGTTGTACAATATGGTGACCATAGTTAATAACAGTGAACTATACACTTGGCCATTGCTAAAAGAAAAGATTTTGGGTGTTCTCACCTTACTCACACATTAGCCATCCCGCAGCATTATATGTATATCAAAACCCACTATGTAGAGTCCCATAAATACATACTATTTGTTAATTCAAATAAATTATTTTTGTTGATGAAATAAAATTTATAGGTGTCATTGAGATTATTCTGAGATTACCCAGAACTGAGATTACTCAGAACAGACTGTATTTTGATTCATTGTACACAAATGGGGTACATCATTTCATTTCTATGGTTGTGCACGATGTAGATTCATACCATTCATGTAATCATACATGTACATAGGGTAATGATGTCTGTCTCATTCCACCACTTTTCATACCCCCTCCCTCTCATTTCCCTCATATATACAATGGAACATGATTCAACCATAATGAAGAATAATTTTATGGCATTTGCAGCTAAATGGATGGAATTGGAGAATATCATGCTAACTGAAATAAGCCAATCCCAATAAAACCAAAGGCCAAATGTTCTCCCTGATCAGTGGATGATGATATATAAAGGGGCTGGGGACAGGGGGGTGAGAGAAGAATGGAGGAACTTTAGATTACGTGATTTCTTAAAAGTAGAGAAACTTTCAGAGAAAAATCAGAGATATCCCAAAGATGCAGCAATGTTAATTTGAAGATGGGAGGAAGGGGTCTTAACCAAGGAATTTGGGTGGCTTCTAAATGATGGAAAAATCCAAGGAGACAGATTCTCTCCTGGAGCCTGGAGAAGGGATTGCAACCCTCCTGACTTCTCAATTTTGGTCCAGTGAGATTTCTGACCTACACAGTTCTAAAATGATAGTTTATGTTACTTCAGCTACTAAGTTTAT
This sequence comes from Sciurus carolinensis, assembly GCF_902686445.1. NCBI lineage: Eukaryota > Metazoa > Chordata > Mammalia > Rodentia > Sciuridae > Sciurus > Sciurus carolinensis. The sequence goes on from NC_062214.1 coordinate 37,836,182, forward strand.
GATCATTGTTACACTAGCAATAAAAAAATGGATGAAAGTGCTGAGTCTTTCATTTTCATTTACCATCTCTTGCCGGCTAAAAACACGAAAGGAGTCTTTCGATGAAAACGTTAAGGATAATAAGTTAGTTATATTTTTTCGACTGATAACATTTATTCTTAAAAAATAACTTATTCTAAAAGACTTTTCAGAGCCCGTTCCTCATTCAAATGTGTACTGCTTTTATGATACTGTAACTAAAGTGTATGGCTTTCTTTCCCTAAGGTTGTAGACACTCTCTTCTTACCTATATCTCACAAACTTGTCCTATGGAAGACACAAGAGTACAGACTCCCTTTTCCCTCCTAAATTTATTAAAATTTTATTCAATGAACATATTGAGCTTCCCTGTATGATACTTCTCTTTATTTTGGAGCAATCTAATATGGATCATTTAAAAGATTCAAGGGAAAAATCTGATCTACAGATCTGAGGGACCAGCTAGAATTTGGTATCCTAATTTAGGTTCCTGCAGACTCTGAGACAAGGATTTGGGTGCAAGTAGTTTGGGGGATGTTTTTGGAAGGAGTGTACAAGTAAAACAAATAAGGGAATAAAGCCAATAACAGATGATTTCACAAGAGGGTTACTGCTGAGGGTAACAAGGTCGCTGGGAATCGATTATGAACACACCAGAGAAGATGAATAGACCTCAGAATTATCCCATAGAGAAGAAAAGAACAGGGGGGTGTTTGTCTATCAACTCCTGTGCCTTGTTGATTGAGGGTTGCTCCCAGGAATGTGAACTCAGCACACCTGGCCCACACTACCAAAACAGGGGACAGATGTACTGTTCAGACAGAGAGACACGAACATCAGCCAACCTGTTGAGGGGGCTATCTCTCAGGGACATCCAATTAATCCAAAAGGATATGAACAAGGAATTGATGGAGTCTGCAACCATGGATAGAGTCCATTTCAGAGCAAAGTTATGTGATGATCAATATGTACGTGACTTTCCCAGTCACACCACTGCATAAAACTCAAAGATGGGAAAACTAAATTTAACTTGATCTTGACAAAGACTTAAAATTCCCACCTGAAAATGGAAAAATCCATATGGTCATTTTCTAGGTTTTTCTCAATTTCAGTGACTTCTTGGTCAATTCAGATTAGATATTTGGTCATCTATAATTTGACCTTCCATTATTGGGTTTATAATCTGTTGTTGAAAAAAATCTTTGGAAATGAATTGTGTCTACGCTGAACATTTTTCTGTCTGAATTCTCCAGGAAATTCAAATGTATCCATGGAAATATTGTCAATAGATATTGAGATGTCATTAGTTCTTTGTACCTATTTAATAGATTGCCAGATTTTAACACATCAGGGGAGAGGAACAAAAGAAAGTCTTTTTACTCATTATTTGGTCAATTCAATGTAATCTCTCATATCACAAAAGTCTCTGTTACTTCTTTTCTTGGTGGCTGATGGTTCTTATGTCCACAGCTGAAGGAGCAGTATCATGGTGTCAGGGAAAGGAAACTCACTCTGGGTCCAGAGATTCTTGAGTTCATGACCTACTTCCACCATATATTGTTCTTGTGGCTTTGAAAAAGTCACTTAACCTGTTGGAACATTAGTTTTCAAATCAGCATCAGGGAAAGATTGAGTCACTGAGAATCAATAGATCTCTATACACCATACAATTGCCCCCATTCTTTTTGCTCATTTCCTCCCTCTTCTTTCAACTTTCTATCTCCAAGGGACTTCAAGAGTCTTTTACAGAATGTACTACTAAGCCTCTGAACATACCTTTCTTTCTTATCCCTACTCTGTGATCTCTTTTTCTGTCTGCTTCATCAAGGGAAGAGCTAAGAAACAGACTTCTGCACACACACACAAAAAGAATAGTCACTTCAGAGAATATAAAACCATTGTAAACATTAATTTCACCTTTAGTCACTAATGGACAGATTTACTTTTATCTTCAATAATGACATAACTTCTGTAGAAGCTAAGGAGGGGCTGCTAACTCATAGTTACAAGATGGTGGAGCTATGAATGTTTTATTCATTGTTGTATACAAGGACTTATCAAATAACCTAATACACACTAATTATTAAAACATTGTTGAGTTTACTACTCAATTTGAAATGCATTTACTTATTAAGTGATACCAGCTGTATCTCAGTAGTTAGTCTATTACTGCTGTCCTAATCCTTAAATTAAAAGTTACTACTCACATGAAGAGAACTTCATATTTATTGTGACTGGAGATGATGTCAAGCAATGACCAGTGATTACATATGCCAGCAGTAGCTGATGCAGAAAGGTTAGTGTGTTAAGATGATCTCATGCACACAACAATGTCCATATTCCAATATGGCAAGTAAAATAGCAAAAGTTCAAGAGTCAGAGCTCATAATAGATAAGTCCCAAAGTTCTACAAGTGATTAGCTGGGTGGGTAGCGAAGTAGACTTCAGCTGTGTTTTGAGACATTTTCTTTATGTGTGTCTTTTGTCCACTCATAAAAAGAAGATACAGAGAAACAAAAAGAAAGAGAAGGATGGGGAAGGGTTAAAAGAAAAAAGAGAAATGTAAAAAAAGGAAGGAGAAAGAGAAGAAACATCTAACACTCTCAGTTTAGTTAGTTTTATCTCAAAATCCTCATTGAAAAAATAGGTTTTTGGAGTTGGATGCAGTAGCACACACCTGTAATCCCAGCTACTCAGGAAGCTGAGGCAGAAGAATTATAAGTTCAAGGTCAGTAGGGGAAACCTAGCAAGATCCTGTCTCAAAGTTTTAAAAAAGGTCTTGGGTTGTAGCTCAGTGTTAAAGTTTTTGCCTAGCATGTGCGAGGCCCTGGGTTCAATCTCTAGTAGTGAACAACAACAAAAAGATAAAGATTAAAAATAAATTGGGGGGGGGGGATGCTCAGATACTCATATGTATATATGTATAGCTTTTGGAGCTGGTTTGTTGCTCAGTAGTAGAATGCATACATACTTAGCATGCTTAACTCCCTAGGTTCAATCCCCAGTACCCAAACTAACAATAATAGTAATAATACAATCTTTGTATAGGACAATAGAGCTCAGTCAAAATAATACAATGTCTTCAACTTGTCCTTCTAAGTAACAAGAGGCAGTCAGGCCACCAGCCATCAATACTCCCTCTTACTTCTTTATCTTTCTGTTATGTAATTCTTAGAGATAAATAAGCCAACAAGGGTTTAGCTTCCAACACCCAGTGTAACAGCCATGGAAAAGAGAGACCAGTTAAAAGTTTGTTCTGCTCTGATGACAGAGGTTGAGAGAAATGCAATAAAAATTCTAACCTGGAGACACACACTGGGCTGGATACACTTAATATTTATTCCATCTCATCATTTGGTCCAAGAACTTAGTATTATTTATCCAGCACTCCTTGGGATGGGAAGAATGGGGACCATCACATGAAAATTGTGGTCAAGAAAGCATGATCAGCCACATCATTTTGGAGAAGAAATAAATCCCAACCAAGACAGCTTGGAACTAGAGAATGAGGATCTGGCAACAGGGGCCAATTTCTAGTTTTTGTTTGTGTCTCTTGATCCAATAAATGGGTTTATTTGCTAAGTACCTGCTGTCAGAAAAGGCTGGATTCAGGGTGGAAGAGGGAACAATCCCCTTCCTGATCATTAGATAGGGTGATAGCAGATGTCTCTCTAATTAGACACATTAATAAAAGAAAAACATAAATTTATCTGATCATAGTTTTATATGGCATGGGAGCCTTCAGAGTCAAAGATTCAGGGTGAATAATCTGGTTTTATACTTTTTATGCTATCTATTTTATACTGAGTGGGGAACCCCAGCAAGACCTATACATTTAGATTCATCTTGCTCTCTCTGCAGCATTCCTTTCTCCAGGTATTGGGGGCAGAATTCCTTCTGAAATGAAGATCTCATGATCTACTGTCAGAAAAAGGTAAGTCAGAGAATTACTTTTGGGTTAGCTTCAAAGCAAAAACTTAAGGAAGTCAGAACATATTTTCGAGTTTATAACTTACCTTGGGGAAAGGGGGTACCTTGAACAACAGAAATTCTGGTTTCTATGGCTTTCCTTAGGGGAAGTGGGGGAGAAAGGTGAGTAGGAGACAGGGGGACATGAGAAGGTAAGAGAGGTGCTCTACCTCTAAGGCCTTTGCTTTGGAGTATCACTCTCTGAACTCCAACAAAGGAAAACCATGAAGGTGGCCTTGAAAAGATTCAACAGGCTTATTAGAGAATGATTAACATTAACATTCTCCAATAAGCCATACCATTACAGTGCCATTTGATGATTATAGAAAGAAGCGAACCTCTGATAACTGGTGCATTGAGAGAAGAGTTAATGAATAAGCCAGAGGTGTTTTGGGACTGGGGCCCTGCAGTCACCATCTGCCTCATATACCTGTGTTAGTAACAAACCCAAGTCACAGTTTTATTTCCTAATGCCCCATTGGACACTAGTCCACCAAAGACATTTTGTCTCATTTTATAGGCAGAAAAGTTGGAGCAGAAAGAGGTTTAATGACTCCTCCAGGGTCGTGTGACAGAGACAATGCATCTGTTTTTCTTTTGTCTTTTATTGATTTTTGATATTTGTTCGTTTTAGTTAAACATGACAATAGAATGTATTTTGACATATTATACATACGTGGAGTATAACTTTCCATTCTTGTGATTGTACATGATGTGGTGTTACACTGGAATTCTTGATGATTTATGACCCCTCATTATATCTGGTTACATATGTTCATATATTTACATGGGTTTTGAATGTTGTTGTTATCATGTTAAAGTATATAATGCATAAAATTTATCATTTTAACTCCTTTTGAGTTAAATTCAGCAGCATTAAGTACATTCACATTGTTCTGCAAAGATGTACAGCCATAAATTTTTCTTCTGCTCCAACTGAAACTCTGTACCCATTCCCACATCCCCACATCCCTTTCTCCCCTGGCAAGCTCTTCTGAATTTTATTTAACAACAAAAAGAAATCTTGACTTTTGAGTTTGGTTTACAACCAAAAAAACCCCAAAAAAGTAATTACATGCAGAAGACATAGGATGAGGGAAAGAAGTAAATCATAAATTCACAACTGGCTACACAGTACTTAGAAGACTCAGTGAGTGTGCTGTGTACACGTGTGTGTGTCTTTAAAAGATTCTCCACCTCCCTGCCCGCCTCCTTACAGTTTGCTGCTGGGTTTTTCTTCCCCAAGTTTCCTCAGTCTCCTAGAGGAGCTAGCATGGCCAATTTCCTTTGTAATTTTGGAAGCAGGTTTGTTGCCATGGAATCTACATTCTGACTGGAGTCGAGGTGTATAAAGGTGACCATTTGTTTTCAGTTTCAAAGATCTGGCAAAAAGATAGGTTGTTGCTCTTCTTCTGGAAAAGCCTGACTGGTAGGATTCCTTTAAGGGCTCAGCCCCAAGTGCTTTATCCCATCCCCTCGCCTACTTAAAAATTAAAGCTCCAGGAGACCTCTGAAGGGGAATCTGCCGGCTCCATCACTTCCCACAAATGGCTAATCCTGGAGGTGGTGCTGTTTGCAATGGAACTCTTCACAATCACAAGAAACAGAGCAATGGCTCGAAAAGTGGGACTGGCACCAAAAATGGAATCATGAAAGAAGCTCAGGTAAGAGACAATCCCCCATCCCCTTGCTCTGTGCATTTCAATACTTCTTTGCAAAGCTGTTTGAGGCTAACTCAGAAGTCCTCTGATGAAGTGTGTTTGATGTGTATTTGGGCTCCTCATCGCAGCTGGTATTTTGACATTCTTGGCTACCAAAAAGTTTAGGTGTGGAGACAAGAGGGAATTCTTCCTCTGTACAAGCTTGAACACACACAGACCCACACAGCTTTAGATTTTCTAAAATACACACTTAACCTAGTACACTTTCATTTTCTCTCAAGCATTGAGGAGGCAGGGTTGTGAAGGTTCAAACTCTTCAGTTAAATTGCAGTTCATCAAGAAACCTGTTACCTTCATGATGCTTCAGAAGGAAAAGAGGAAGTGAAAGGAAATTTTGCTCCAATTATGGGATGTAGATGGCACTTTTCCCTGGTACACGCTAAATGTCTGAAAGGCGAGTTGTTTTTGGTGTTTAATGGAGCATTGTCAGAGTTCACAACTTGATTTGAGTCCAGAGTCTTTTGAAATTTGGCATCCCAGAAATTCCTTTCTGAAACATTGCAGAGAGTATAGCTTACTGTAACATGCTGCATACAGAAATCAAAGAAACATCTTTCAAACAGACTTTTAAGGGTTTTTTCTCCTCCATTTGATGATTTTTTTGTTCCCCCTTTCTGCTATTGCTTCTGCTCTAATAGAATGTTTGAAGGGAATGTTTATGGGGGAGGAAAAATTCAAAAAATTATTCAAAGAAGAAGACTGGGTCTGTGAGTTTCTTGTTTAAAGGCAGTTCCCCACTTCCCACACAGCATCCTGTCAATCTGCTCCTGCAGAAGGGGTAAGCTTACCTGCCCTGGTAGCAAACTTGAGTAGCCAAACAGGTAGCCGTGGTTGTTGGAAAATGAGAAACTGCACAGGGAACCCCATGCAATCTTCCATCACTCAGTCATCCCAGGGAGCCAGTATCCACCCAGGGGAAAGGTCAGGTTGTTACAAGATCATGATACAGGTGGGGCTAGCTGGAACCAGTCCTCCACTTAGTGCATTAAATCTGCAAGAGGTAGCAGGAACTCTAGAGTCTGGTTTGGGTGTAAAAGAAAGTGTGGTCCCCAAATGTATTCCCCTCTTCACATTACCCTAGCCTGGGCAGTGTCTACCAGGACCTCAGGCCCAACCTTTCCCAGATGAGTATCGGAGCAAGATAAAGAAAAAGTGCCTATCCTCTGCCATTTGCATGAAGGAAGTCACAATAATATCCACCACATATTCATCATTCGATATGCATTCAGGTCACTTGCCCAAGATGTTCCTTGTGCCTGAAATGTCTGTATCTCAATGACCATTCATCCGTTTACCTTCTGGATCATTCTGTCCCTGAGGGCTCTTATTTGAACACAGACGCCTTCAAAACTTGTTTTTCCTTTCTTTATCTTAGTTTTATAACTATAATCTAGTATTAGAGATTAGAAACTTATACAGACAGTTATAGTTACTCCTATGTAAGGACAGACTCTAGGATCCTAAAGATTTCCAACTAACTGTACCAACAAGACTACAAAAAACCTTGGATATTGAGGCTTCCCTAAGAGCAGGTGAAAACATAAGGGCTGATGTTGTCTTTTCTGACAGCTCTTTCTGAAGGGCTACCCAGAGCCTGTTGGCTAAGATATATTTAGGTGTTGCTAAGTTGAAATTGGCTTCCACCAGAGCTTCAATTACAGCTTAAAAAATATTTTCCAAAAAGAATAAACCCCAATGAGATCATAGTGTAATAGAGCAAAAAGGGCCTGTTTTCTTCTTCCATAATATGAATGATATTATTTACGATCATGATCCTCAGTCACTAGTTTTACCCACAGGCCCTTTGACAAGCTAGGTCTTGAACAAAAACCTTACCTGTTGATAAAAACAATCCCTAAAAGCTTACAGATATCTGAGACCAGTGGTCTTCCAAACACTTTCTTCCAGGCCTACTATCTTCCAGATAGAACATCTAAAATTCTTCCAGCTTCTCTGAAAATTGATTCCCCTCACCCTTTCTCTACCTGCTTTTTTTTCTTTTTTCTTTTTTTTTTTTTTTTTTGCAACCATACAGAAATAGAGTTATTCCTATTATATATTGGGGGATCCTTTATGGTTCTGTTGGTTAAGGGTTTTCTTGCATGACAAACAATTTGAAAATCCCTATTAGACAGTAGCTTGGGAATCCTCCTTCACTTTGTTCCAGTACAGCCTGGTTTGAATACCCTCACTCTGCCTTGCAGGCTTGCTACCCCAACCTCAAGACTAGCAAGAAGCCAGAAACTTTTTGTTCTGGAAACCTTCTATAGTTCCTTTCTGAAGTTTTTTGTTTATTTGTTTTGCTGTATCATGTTACCTGTGTTTCTCTCTCTCTCTCTCTCTCTCTCTCTCTCTCTCTCTCTCTCTTTCTTTCTTTCTTTTCTTTAAACCTCATTTGCCCTGAAGATGCACTGAAAGTGGTTTTCAGCAGTGCTGAGGTCCATTTCTTTGTTTACTGCTAATCTGTCATTCTATCTAACTTCTAATAGAACGCTATTGTCCTAGAGGATTCCTTCTCCCTCCTCATGAGCAAATCCATAGAAAAGAAAGAAGGACCTTTAATGTCCTTAATCCATAAGCACGAGTTTTCTTATAATTTCCTATTGACTCACTTAATTTCATATAATTAGTTTGAATTATATTATCTACATCATTGCTTTTTAATTCACACTATTTCTGACCTGGCCACATGCTTTTATTAGGAAAGTTTGAACCTTGTATGGTAGACCTTGTGTCTTTGTTGCTCTTAACTTAGTGCTTCTGGAGATAGATTTTTACTTGGATGGGCTCTGCATTTTCTTCTTTTAAATTGATTCTAGAGAATAAAGAAAAATTGTGAGGTTTCCCCCTAATCATTCCTTTCCTGAAAAAGAAAAAATATCCTGGGGTTAGAACTATCTATTGCTTATGGAGTTCTTGAACTGAATGCTATAATATTGCCAGGTATGGGGTTCTAGGTCCTCAGAACTAGTTGCTTTTTCTATCATTCATTCACTCATTCACCAGTACTTATTAAGAACCTGTTATCCCTGGGATAAGTAAATATGAGGAAAAAAAGTTTATAATTTAGCTATTGGGAGAAAGCCTATATTAATTTTTTTTTAATTAAAGTTAAATGATAGTGCAAGGACGAGCTCTCATAAAGCAGGTGTGATTGAAGGAAAAATAAGTGCTATATGCACAGAGAAGTTCAGAGAGCCAGGGGAGAAAGTAACTTATATCAACATTTTGCCAGGTACCAGGACCAGGCTAAGTACACAGCCCCCCATGGGGTGGCAGCATGAAGTGACACCTTATGGTGATGAAGAATCATAAATCACTGAGGAACTTAAGCAGAATCACAGGTAGCATAGCCCAAATCTGAACCCAGATTCAGGGTGCCCCAAGGGCCAGTTCCCTTGCCACTACTTTCTAGGGAGCCACAGACTGGGGTGGTAGTGGCAGCTTTATGGAACTGAAAGGACTCAATTGACAGTGACAGAGTAAATGGGAAGTTTATTCCTAGGAGCCAAATGAGGAAAAGAAGGGTATGGAATCCCAGATATGAAGGTAGGAGTTGTTAGAGGGCACAGGAAACATCACGAAACATAATGAACGATACTAGTGCCCACAGTGCCCTCTGAGGGCATGCCCAAAATTGACCTAAGGACCTCCCACTGGGCCACCTACTTCCCAACTCCATCAGGCTGGACACCAAGTTTCTCACACAAGAACCCTGGAGAGACAGACTCAAACCATATTCAAACAATGGCACTCCAGCCCTGGCCCCAAGGCTTATGCCCTTCTCACAATGCAAAATATATTCATTCCAGCTCTAATCGTCCTGAAGTCTTATCTTGTTCTAGCATCACACAAAAGTCCAAGTCCAGACTCAAGGCAAACTCCTCCCAGTTCTGAGTCCCTACAAAATCCAAAAGTAAGTTATATGTTCCCAAGATACAATAACAATGAGAGGAGGAGTTAAACATTCTTATTCCAAAAAGAAGGAGGCAAGCAGAAAGGAGCAATCACTCCGAAGCAAGACTAAAACCCAGACCAGAAGACATTAAATCTTAAAACTTGTGCCCAGAGGGGTGGACCCCCAAGGCTTTGGGTAGCCCCACCCCTAGAGCTTTGCTGGTCAAAGGCCACATGGTTACTCTCTCAGGTTGGTTGTCCACTTGCTGCTGGGAGCATCCTTTTCTGGAGTCTTTAGGGCAGCTCTACCCCCATAGTTTTATTAGGCGTTACCTCATCAAAGGCTGTTCTGACCCTAGAGCAGACTTCCTCCTGGCCTTTAGGTATTTTTGTTGTTGTTGTTGTTCTCAGTGTAAGCGCCCATGACACCATAACTATTACATCTTGTGTGTCTGTAAAATCAACACCTTGTGGACACCAAGATCTGTCCCTGGGACAAACTAAACCTGGGCCTGCTTGAACCATGGCTGCAGTGGCTACAAAGCACTTTGCTAGAAAGCCAGAATCCTCAAACGGTCTTGGCATTAAACCTGTGAAGAGAAACGTAGACTTGGCCCTTGAAACAAATTTGCCTGGAGTGCCTCAGGTCCTGTGATGGGAGAGATGGCCTTGAAGATTTCTGAGATACCCTCCAGGCATTTCCTTATTGTCTCCTTTTATCCATGATGATCCCTTTACCAAGAGATTGCTCCACTACACCTTTGTACTCCTTTTACTCCTTCCCTGGCTAAGCTGTGAGATTTTTCAACCGTTTCTCTTCTGCCTCCTTTTACTCCCAAGTCTCATTGTTAATATGACTAAAAACTGTTACAACCTCTTCCTGTCACCCAGTTCCAAAGCTGCCTCCACATTTTACATTCATGATCCTCTCTGTAAGGAATCCCAGGGAAACCACGCTGGACATGGGAAATCACATAAGGGAGTTTATTAAGCAAACAGAGTGTCTCCCTGCAGGGTAAGAGAGAAAATGAGAGGAAAAGAGAAAGGAAAGAGAAAGGGCATGCCCAAGAAAGAGTGTGAAAACGAGGAGGATAGAGAAAGTGAGTCAGGGAGAGAGAAAAGCAAGGGAGAAAAGATGGCGGTGAAGCTATGTTTAAGAATCCCGCCCTGCTAACAGGGGACCAATAATGGAGAAGGATACTTGCAAGCTGACTGATGAACCAATAGCTAGCTAGGATGTTCAAAGACTGACAGTAGTTGGGAGTCAGGGAAAATGGCTGCACCAGAGAGGGCAGGGAGAGCAGCTTTCAGACTGACAAGCTAGGTTGTGATGCAACGGAAAGGGCGGGGGAGCAACTTTGTATTACACTTTCCTCAATAATTTATTTTAGTCAGTTTTCTATTACTATAACAAAATGAAACTAGGCGGCTTTAAAAGAAGAGGTTTACTTAACTCACGTTTCTGGAAGTTCAAGTATATGATGCCCCCATCATCTCAGTTCTGGTGAGGACCTCAAGTTGGGTGGCACCATGATGGTGATAGTACAGGTGTTGCCAAGAACTCAGTCTTTGTCCTGATGCCAACCCAATAATGAGGACATGGTTTTGAGAAAAAGGAAAAAGAACGTTTATAGCTTTGCTCGCAAAGGAGAAACACAGGGGGACTCCTGTCCCAAAGGTCATCAGTAGAAATGGGGCTTTTATACTTTTATTTTATTTTATTTTTTAATGTGGTGCTGAGGATTGAACGCAGTGCCTCACACGTGGTAGGCAAGTGCTCTGCCACCAAGCTACAACTCAGCCCCTGAAAGAATGCATTTTTTTTTTTTTTTTTTTTTTTTTTTTTTTTTTGCAATACTGGGGATTGAACCTAGGGCCTTGGGCTTGACAGGCAAGCACCCTATGAACTGAGCTATATCCTCAGCCCAGGGGCTTTTAAAGAGGCAACTCAAAGGCTACATTCCATGTGTTCTCTATTGTTGTAATTCATTTATTAATATGGGAGATAGTCATTTCCGAGATCTTCTAGTACCATCCACAAAGTCTGTATTATTTCCTTCCTATGGTGGCTGTGTACGCAAGGACAGATAACTCTGCCTGGAATGGGGAAGAAAGGTAATCCTGTTTCCCCTGAGATTAAGGAGGAACAGGGAGAGAGGAAGAGAAAGAAACATGTCCATTTTAAGAATAAGTTGCAGAGCAGAGTAGCAAGGGTTATATTCAAAACATAAAGTGGACCATTGTTACACAGGCAAGAGGAAGAGATGATATCATAGTACTGGAAGCCAGAGTGACATGGGGGTCATGCCCCCTGCCCCATTGACCTAAGGACATTACAGTAGGCTCTACCTCTTACAGGTTCCACACCAACTCCTAACTCTGCTACCCTGGGGACCAATCTTCTCACATGTATTTTATGAAAGAACAACTCAAACTATTTCCAACCCACGCCACCAAGTATCCAAGATACTTAATGTTCAAGACTACTGTTCATTGTTGTCCAGGGCACCTTCACAAAGACATTCTCTCTATGTGGTCTCTAAAGATTCTACAGAATAGCTCTAATTTCTTTACAGGAAATTACCCTCTAAGAGAGTATAAATGGACCCTGCAAGTTATCTTATGTCCCAGGAACAATTTGTCATCCACGTCAGTTATAGTCCAGCACAGATGGAAAGGGAGGGGAAACAGACTCTGTTTCTTAGTGGGAGGAACGGCACAGTTACAACAGTAAAGATTGTGAGTGACTGCAGAGATTACTGTAACCATCTCTGGATAGAGTCCATAAATGAGATATATCCACTATGCTTGGAAACGTAGAGAAAAGGAAATCTGACCTAGCTGGGAAGACAAAAAGTCACTCAAGACAACAAAATTTGACCCACTTTGGGGAGATGCTATAGAACATGCCTCAAAGTTTCCCCAGCTGAGGCACAATGAAACCAAATTTCTATCAACTATCTCTTATCCATTATCTGGTAAGGGATGCTCCCAGAGACAGCATTTTTACCCTTCCTACACATGGTCTGAGTACACTTCTCTGGTCAGAAAAAGCCTTCAGGTTAATATACCAGTGTTTGTGGTACACTGACATCATCAGACTTCATGAGGATCTGGATGTACCACCAAGAGCATCTACTATAACCATAGTTATTTGTGAGTGATGGAGGTTTGAGAAGAGGATTGACATGATTAGCTGTGGTTTTCTCCAAATGTGACTTTTATTTATGATGACTTTTAAACTTGGTTTGTGAATTATCCCTGAACTAATGAGTTAGACATCATAGAATTCTGGATAATGCTATTAAGCAACATGAGCAAACCTACCCACTAAGCTTGGCAAGGAGAAAGGGAACATATCCATGTTGAATGTCACTGTTATAATTCAGTCCCTTTGCACTCTGCCAAGATGAGAAAACAAACCACGAAATCTTAGCAAGTTTAACAATATATGGTAAAAGACATTATAAAGGATAATGAATAAAAATCAATTGGAAAATGTAATTGGAAAAAATAAAACAGCACCAGAAACCTGAAGGACTTGGGAACAGATGTAAGATGTAAGTTGCAAATTAATTTGAAGAGAATATTAAAAGACTACCGAGGAACATGAAAGAAAAGTGAAATAAGTGGAAATCCATGTAATACTCATGCAAAGGTAGCCTCAACATGAAAATTTATCAATTCTGCCTTGATAATCCATAAGTTGCATGTGATTCCAGTAAGCAAGACACCATAGTTTGAGCCAGGCTTTAAATTTTATGTGGAAAAATAAGAAGGAAGAATAGACAAGAAAAAAAATGTAAAAATAATAATAAAGGGTGACTATGGGCTGGGGGTATGGCTCCGTATAGAGCACTTGCCTAGGTTGTGTGAGGCACTATGTTCAATCCTCAGCACCACATAAAAGTAAATAAATAAAATGAAGGTATTGTGTCCATCTGCAACTAAAAATATATTTAAAAAAAAATAAAGGATGACTAGCAATGCTAACTAGTAATTCTATTATGCAGTAAAAGACTTAGAAGAGTTTTATATTAGTATATAAATAGATACATATTATATAAAAGTGTTAACATCAATTCATAAAGTAGCAAAAATGTAGATTTTTAGATATTTATATGCAGATTGTCTTTATATAAAGATCAAAGGTTTCTTTCTACATACCAAAAACACAACAAAAATAACCTTAAAAATATCAAAAACCAAATTACAGACTGTGAAATGTGTATGATTTACATTACAAAATGCAAACTTTTTAATACACAAATGAGTTTTGGAAATCAATACAGAAAAAAAATCTAAAACCTAAAGAATAATGGGCAAAATATATGAAGGAAATACTAAGCGAGTCACAAGTTTAGGAAAGGAAAAAGAAAGAAGGAAATGAAAGTTAGGAAAGGGAAGGAAAGGCATATGCTAGAACTGGGTTCTATGAGAAGGGAAAGAAAAATTTATTTTCCCAGGTGTGTCTAAAAAATACAAAATCAATTTGAAATTTAGTTTGAATAATTTAGTTATTTAGATCAGTATAATAATAATGGTACGGTTAATGAATAAGAGTGTTGAGTGTTACTAGATCCTACACATTAGGCCCTTTTGTATAATTTGCCTCACTTAATTCTCTTAATGATTCTGCCAAGTGGATATTATTAGCTGTGTTTGAACAGATGAGGACGCTGAGGCTCTGAAACTATAATTAACTTCTCCAAGTTCACACAGCTAGAAGGAAATTGGGACATAAACTTGAGACTATTCACCTTAACCCAACTTTTTTTTACTCCCAGTAACAGTTCAGGGACCCATGGTGCCATTAAAATAGGCCTAGAGATTCTTATTTTAAGAGTCAAATATAAAACCAGTTGCTTAAGATGAGAAAAGAGTTGATCGTTTCCTTGTAATCACGGAATCCAAGAACACCATGCTTCAATTCCTAGTGCAAGTTATTCTGCAGTTAAAAACATAGAGAGGTAAAAAAGAAAATAGTAATTATAATAATCTCTAACACATATTGAGTTTTTTCAAAGTGCACATCACTCTGTTTTATATTTGTCATTTTGCAACAGTCCTATGAGGTATTATTGTTTGATTCATTTTAGCAATGAAGAAACAGCCTTAGGAACTTAACCCAGGTCACCAGTTCATAAGTATCAAAACCAGATTTGGAAGTCATGTTTGCCCAATCCTATAACCTAAATTTTTATCCCTGACTTCCCACAGCTTCTCTAAACACAAAATATTATTAGGAATGGGATTGACACCTACTTCCACAGTGAGGAGGCCAACTGGACTCAGCATTAACAGGCAGAGTCATTGTGAGTTAAAGGCATTATGGATTGTTTTGTTTGCTGTCCTTTTTGTTCTTAACTACAATTCCAGTTCATCTTCCCAAATGACACTGAAATGTTACATATCAGAACTTTTAATATGCAACATTTTTCCACTCACAGACAAATTGTATCAGTGAACTGACTACCTCTCATACTTCACTTTAAACAACTCTTGAGTTTAGTAAAATAGCCAGGATGGAACCCTGAGTCATCTAGACTTAGATTTAACCCTGTCTGGAGGTCAAGAGATAAGCTGCCTGGCACTTAGAATGCCTGCTGGCCCCAGCAATTTAAGATCCTGTCTCTAAATAAGATACAAAAAAGGGCTGGGGATGTGTCTCAGTGGTAAGCACCCCTGGGTTCAATCTCTGGTACAAAAAAATAAAATAAAATAAAGAATGCCTGAAACTTTTTGCAGGGTACACGTCTTCCCTGAATAGGCAGTTCCTTTAGTACAATATTTCCTGGTAATACTGCTGCTTTAGACATGTAATATGATAGATCGGAGGTAGATGTAGTTTCTTTATTTTAGAGGTAGATCACTTCCCATTGAGTGATAAAATCTAATTCTGCTCCCATTGAATCTGGGCTTGATCTAATGATTTACTTGGCCAATAGAATGTGACAAAAGGACAATCTGGGACTTTTGAGGTTCAGTTACCAGAAACATTTCAGTTTGAACATTGGAACTCAGACAACCTGTTTGGAGGAAGTAGCCCAAGGAGAAGCCCAGGTGGAGAGAAAACAAGTATCTCTGCTATGTTCCCAGTTGAGATGCAGCACCAACTATCAAATGGTGTGAATGATCTCTAATAAGTGGATTTTCCAGCCTGAGCTTCTATCTGCTCCAAATGATACTGCATGTTGTGAAGACAAAATGTCCCAGCGGGGCTCTGCCCAAATTACAGATTTTTATCTGTTTTTCCGAGCAAAACAATTGATTATTGTTTTAAATTTAGCGGTAGTTTATTAAGCAGCAGCAAAAACCCACCACATGGATATTATATTTCTTTAAAATGCCTACAAAGTCATTTCACAATCTCTTTTTGTAACTATTTTCAGTGCTTGCATTTACTTTTTGAGGGAAGAGTTTGTTTTGGCCATCTGTTTTTGGCAATGATGACTTTCCCTAGACTGTAAATTTGTTTTATTTTGCTTGGCGAATAGATTGTATGTTTAAGTTCTTAACCTGGGGTTGAGTGTTTGGCTGTAAAAGTCAAATACAATGAACATAAATATCACCAATGCAAAAAGCACCATCATTTGAATATTTCCAAACATGAAGTGTACTTATTCAATCAGACGAGGACTGTAATGTATTACATCGTCTGTGAATGAGAAGCTGACTCAAGAGAATGTGTGTACTCACTGTTTCATTAATCAAAAGAACAGATGGTTTTAAAGTATATTTAATGTATTTTAATTGTGTTATTTGAAAGAACACATGTTGTTAAGTATATTTAATATCTGCCAATCACAAATTAGTTTTCTTATTTGTTAATATTTTCTAGAAAGTTTTTTTTTTCCTTTGGAAACACTATTAGCAATAGATTAACTACTTGCAAAGAATCAACCACTTTATTTTGAAATACACTAATCTTTTTACTAGAATCCTCTTTTCTCATGTATACTTAGTAGGAAAAATTGTTCTAGGAATTTGACTCCCCTCATTTCAGATTTACTTTGTACTTTAAACAAGCAGTTCTTCCATCTTTACTTTTCTTAGTTGTTACAATTAACTCTTGGTCCTAGAATGTGCAGGTTAGAGGGACCCTTATAATCATCTCCATGCCCTAAATTTCCTTGACTAACCCTGATTCCAAACATCAGGGCCCAGAATGTTCATCAAAATGTCATAAACCTGGCAATATGTATTGGTCAAACCCCATCTCTTGGACTTGGAAGGAAATGACACAGAAACCTTCTGTTAGATGATGTATGCTCAAAACTTGGTCACCATTATTGTTCTCTAGATCTGGTTTAACTTGGCCTTCAGAAGTTGTCCAAGAATAAGACTAAGTGTAAACCCTAAGTATCCTTCTAACTATGAGTTATACGTGGCTGTTTGTCCCTGTCATGTGACTTTTAGTCTTTGAGAGGTCAAGGATACCTTTGAGAGACTGACAGATACTTGCTATAGAAAAGTGGATATGTCTATAATCACAGAAATTTCTATGTAGAGAATTCATATATTCCCTCAAGTCTTCAGATCCCCAGGATATGAACATTAGCTCTGAAATGTCTTTATCAATTATGCTAACCCTATACTCACAACCCAGTCAGATATACTAACAAATCATCTGTCTCAGAGAAGACAGAGTGAAGGAGTCACAGATTGATTCGCCAAAGACAGAAAACCACACAGAGTCAATCAGGACATAAACTCCCTGTGTATTAAACATTTATTTTAAAATTATACTAGAATTTTGCCTTCTATAATAAATTCATATTTCCTTTGCTATAAGAGAACTTTTGTGTCTTCACCTAAAACTGAGTAAAACTGTACTCCCAATAAAGATATTTACGTGGTAGCTTTGCATACCACAGCTCCTCTTGGATTTCCCATGTATATGGGAACCTCTTAAGGACCTCAGATACAGAGAGTCATAAGTCTTCCACTTACTAGTTATGCCATATTGAGCAGGTCATCTTTTTGTCTCTGATCTAACCCTCACAAGGATATGGTGAAGATTTAAATAAGATAGAACATGTAAGATTCCCAATAAATACCATATACAGCATATACTCAATAAATGATAACTATTATCTATTAAAACCTGCAACCATCTCTTTCTCCTCTACTACTATGATAAGAGTGGTCAGTATAATGCCTGTTATTTAGTAGGTGCTCAATAAATGATAGTCACATTCTCTTGAATTTCTTTATCCAATGGTAACTTCTTGATCTCATTTTCCTTGGCCTGTCAGCAGCATTTGACATGAGTATTCTCTCCCTTCTCCCTATAGTTTGGATATGGGTTGATTGTATTCCCAAGGATTCACATATTAGAGCCTTAATCCTCAGTGTGCTGGTGTGTCAGGCCTAGTAGGAGGTCAACAGGTCACTGGGGGTATGCCCTTGAAGTGATGAAGGTTAATTTCCATGAAGTCAGGTCCCTGAGTTACTTCACATGAAAGAGAATTGTTATAAGAATGAGCCCAACTCCTGAATCTCTCTGCCGCTCACTGTCTGGAAGTGATCTCTTCCCCTACACGTGCTCCCATAATTGTGGTACCATCTGCTATAAGGTGATGCAGTCGAAGGGGTTCTTGCCAGGGTCAGCACTATGATTTTAGACTTTTAGTCTTCAAAACCGTGAGCTAGATAAACCTCTTTTCTTTATAAGTACCCAACCTTGGGTATATTATTTCAATAGAGAAAAGCAGACTACATTGAAGCACTTTCTTCTCTTTGCTTCCAGGATGCCTCTCCATATTTTCTTTCTTTGTAAATAGCTACTGTTCTGCAGTTTCTGTTATGGTTTCTTCTCATTTCTTCTATCTATAAACAATGGAGGGACTCCAGACTAAATCCTGATACTACTTCTCTCTTCTAACCACATATTTCTCATGATGATCTGATCTTGTCTCAACACTATATATATAATATACGTATGTGTGTGTGTATAAAATAGGCATTTCCAACTGACTATTTAACACACATACAAACATACACACACACATAGTAGGCAATTTCTGACTTCCTTCTTCATCTTTCCACTTGGATAATCAAAAGACTTCTCAAATTCAATACATACAAAACTGAGTCCTTAGTACTCCTCCATCCATTCCCAAACCAGTTTTCCTTATAGTCTTTCTCATCTCAGTAAATGGATGCTCTCTTTTTGTGGCTCAAAGCAAAAACTTTGACATCATTCATGACCATTCTCCTTCATCCTTCATAGTCTAGATGCAGTCTGTCAGCAACGCATGATCCTACCTTCACAACAGATCCAGAATCTGAACACTCCTTACCTTCCTCTCAGCAACCCCTCTGGTCTCGGTTAACATTACCTCTTGCCTGGATTATTGCAGGAGCTCCATCTCTTTTCTCTGTGTTCAGTTGCCTATTGCTGTATAACAAATCAGTCCAACCCATAATGGCACAAACAACAGCTGTTTTCTTGTGCTCATGGGTTCTGCTGGTCAGGAATTCAGAAAAGGCTCAGTGGGGACACAGCTCTCCCCTGTTCTGTAATGTCTGGGGTCTCCATTGGGATGATTCAGTGGGCAGGGCTGAAAGATCTGTGCCAGGATGGTCCACCTCCAAGTTGAATTCCTCACTCTCAGGTCTGGCACCTGGGTTCTGATGGCTGAAGGATTAAACAAGACAGAACTAAACTGAATTGAAACAATCTCAAATAAGACAACCAGGTTCTGGGGAAGGAACCATCCTACCTCTCAATGGGAACAGTATTGAAGAATTCCTAGACATGTTTTAAAAGTGCCAGGCTCTGCTTCTACCCTTGCCCTGCCCTCCGTTGCCATGTGTAAGACTGTTCTCAATACAGCAACCAGTGATCCTATTGAAATGAAATTCAGAGCTGCCATTTTTCTGCCTAATCCCTTCCCATGGTTAGCATTTTGCTCAGAGTAAAAGCAAAAATCCTTATATTAACCTTAAGGCCTCAGCCTGGTAGTCCCTGACTCATCTCCTGCTATTTTCTCTTGAGCTTACTCTGTTCCAGTTCCTCACTGTTCCTTGAGTTGGCTTCTCTTCCATTCTCTCACCTGCGACATTCATATTTCCTCTTACCTGGGCCTGAAGTACCCTTTCCCTGGATATCCAGAAAGTCCACCATTTCCTCCTTTCAAGTCTTGATTCAGCACATGCTCTGGGGGACTTAGGCTCACAATCCTTTCTGAAACTGAAAAAAATGAAATGAAATAAATTGCAAAATGCTTTACTTCTTGTCCCTTCCCTATTTGTTTTCTTTACCAGTTAATACCACCTGTGTGCATGCACACACACACACACACACACACACACACATACCTACACAAAAGACACACACACACTAATTTTTTTCCTGTCTGCCTCCACCTCTAGATTATGAGCTCCATGTGGGCGTGGATTTCTGTCTTGTTCTCTCATGAATCTTCTACACCTACACCAGAGCATGTACATAGTAGGTGCTCAATATTTGTAGAATGAATAAAAAATACTCATTCCTCCTAATCTGTTGTTTGGAATCTCATATTGTATCCAATTTTGTTATTTAAATTTCCATTTACTATCCTGCTTAGATGGTATACAGCCTTCTTTATAACCTTCAAGGCATATCACTTATTAATTAATTCACAGGTTTTTCTAACTTTTATTGAAGAATATGGTTATTAACCATGACCCGCTATATAAAAATTGTTAAATCTTTAGATTACTTCATATGACTAGGTAGCTACCTGCTTTTATATTATTATATATAATGTACACCAAGACTGAGACAGGGAGTATGCTTTAAGCAAATGGAACTTCTTGAAGAAAATAAACAGTATTAATTTGTTCCAAAAATTCTTGTTACTGCTTAGCAGAAGATAAAATATGCAGGGATTAAAGGGTAAAATGGATAATCCCTCAGCACATATTGGGCTGTCATCGGGTACTAATAAAGCTCTGCATTTCCAAACTTGAATGTCTGAGAAAAATCAGTATGATCTGTTTTCCCACTAATGACTCCATATATGAGATAATTTTCTCAAATTTTATTTAATAAAATTACGTATTAAATTACACACTAATAACTTTAGAAAATCTAACTTATTTGGTCCTCAACTAACCTTATAAGCTTAAAGTGTTA
Organism: Sciurus carolinensis; assembly: GCF_902686445.1. Lineage (NCBI taxonomy): Eukaryota > Metazoa > Chordata > Mammalia > Rodentia > Sciuridae > Sciurus > Sciurus carolinensis. The sequence continues at coordinate 37,856,915 of NC_062214.1, forward strand.
CTATGTCCATTTTCTAGATAAGTTAACTGAGCCATACCAAAGTTACTTGCATAAACAGCTAGTTAGCAGTGTGGGCTGGTCCCAGGCTCTGTGTTTTTATCATTAGATAAAATGTCTTTTCCTCCAACACTTTATTGTGAAAATTTGCAAAAGAATTAAATAGAAAATAATCATAATCTGCCACCCACATTCTGCAATTAATATTTTGCTCTATTTTTATCATGTTTACTCATCTATCCTTCCCTCTACCTATCTGTATACATATTCCCTTCATTTCAAAGAATATTATAGAATCAATAAAATTTATCAATAAACCCTTCAGCATGCATGTTGCTAAGCAGACTTTCATATTTGACCACAGTTTTTTTTTTTTTAATTTGAGTTAATGGTATACTTTCAAGTCTGTGTATTTCATTGCATATAAATTTTAACTCAGATAATAATCAAAATAACAATTGATATTATTTCTTAAGGTAGCTTTGACTGATGGTATTCTGAAAGACTTTGTACTTAATATTGAAGGGTTTAATCTCTAAAAAGAGAACCAATATGTAAATTAGCATCTAACCAGGTAAAGGAAGGGCTCACTAGAAAACAGTCAACTAGAGAAATATCCCTGTTGTATAACCATAATTCTAAAGGGATCAAAAGCCATTTTTCTTTGGGTCTTTAGTAATCCAGACAGTAGGAAGCGAAGTTAGTTTGGAAATCCTTACAATTCCATTCCATCCTTTCTTCCTACACATGGGAAGCAAGGATCAGCAAGGATAAGTGATTACCTTCAAGGTCACACCAATATGAGATGTCCACTTTATTGATTTCCATTCCAAGATCCTTTCTGGAAAGTTGCACCTTTTTTTGAAACCTCAACTTATTAAAGGAAAAATCAGTGACTATAATTGTTTGATGAGTCTCCAAGTGGATCTGCAGTATTCTCCAATTTCAGTTTCAAAATAGATACTACAAAATTGCTTTTGTGTGAAGTAAAGACAACCCCAAAATAAGAGCCACATGTAGAAAGTTTCCTTTTCTGAAGGCTTTGGGACCTCAACAATAGCAATTCAAGTTAGTGATTCCTACCACACATGAGGACCTACTCTGTATTTGCCCTTTTAAAATTATTGTTAATTTAATAATAGACTTTCAAATTTCACATACATGAAATCAAAAATTGTGGAATGGAATCCTATTTGACCCAGTTATCCCACTCCTCAGCATATACCCAAAGGACTCAAAATCAGCATACTATAGTAATATAGCCACATCAATGCTTATAGAAGCTCAATTCACAATAGCTAAGCGATGGGACCAACCTAAGTGCCCTTCAACAGATGAATGGATAAAGAAAATGTGGTATATGTACATAATAGAATATTACTCAGCTGTAAAGAAGAATAAAATTATGACATATACTGGTAAACAGATGGAACTGAAGATTATCATGCTAAGTCAAATAAGCCAGTCCCAAAAAAACCAAAGGCTGAATATTCTCTCTGATATGCAGATAGTAACACGCAATAAGGTTGTGGGGTGGGCAGAGAACAGAAGTTCATTGAATTACACAAAGAGAAGGGAGGGAGGATGGGAACAGGAAAGATAGTAGAATGAATCAGATATAACTTTCCTATATTCATATATGAATACACAACCAGTGTAACTCCACATCATGTACAACCACAAGAATGGGAATTTATACTTCATGTATGCATAATATGTCAAAATACACTCTACTGTCATGTATATCCATAAAGAACAAATGAAAAATACTTTCATAAAAAAAAGAAATCAACGTTTGGAAAGATAAGATAATCATCCATACAACTAGCCATTCATAGAATCAGGATCTTCTGACTCCTGGTATCATATAGTTTCTTACCACATCCCTCAGATATTTTGCCCTAGTACCTCAAATCATTACCTGGAGTTGGGAGCAGGGCTTTCTATTCACATTTTCTGGGCTTGAATCCCAGCTTCACACTGGTAACTCTGTGACTTTGGGCAAGGAGCTTAATTTCTCCATGCTTCAGTTTCCTCATCTGAACAATAAGAATAATAGTGGTGCCTACCTTATAAGGCTGTTGTGAGAAGTAAGTAGGCTAATGCATGCCAAGCCTCAGAATAGTGCCAGATACCAGAGATAAGTTCTAAATGTGCCCTATTATTAATGTTGGCCCTTGTAGAAATGTCTTATTTTTATCCCTATCCCTTCTTTGTGAAACACCCGGATATGCTAAGAGGGTTCATCATAGTGGCTTCAGAAGCCTTTAATGCACAGTGAAGAAAATACTTGAATAAAATAGCAACAATTCTTCAAGTGAAAACAATCCCATCGGTGCCATATCCACTTCTGCTCTCAGCTCTTCCATTTCCATGTACACAGCTTCATTCCCAACAGCGAACTTTTGCCACCTTTGTTTGACGACTTTCTCTGACCTTCTGGAGATGTTCTGCCCTAATATAGAATAGGCAAAAAGTGCTGGGGAATGAACACTCCCAGGAGCAGTGCTCAAACATTGACGGATGCAAGCTGGAGGATAAATACCCAGCCCCCTGGCCCCTCAGGAAGGCGTGCCCCCACTGTCTCAAGTGTTCCCTAGTGGAAGAGAGCTACAGCTGAACTCCCTTGACAGCACACCTTTACGGGATTCCTTCCCTTTCTCTTATCATACCCGCTCCTTGCCAGTGATTCCTGGAATCACCTTCTAAATAAACAGATTGCATATGAATCTCTTACAAGTCTCTGCTTCTGGGAAACCCCAAATAAAGAATACACTTTTTTAAAAAGCATAACCATAGAAACAAAAAGATGTACCCCATTTATGTATAATGAATCACAATGCAGTCTGTAAAAAATAAAAAATAATTTTAAAAAATGAAAAAAAAAAGGCATAACCAAGTTGTATCCCTTTCCCCTTCTCCTTTAACTATGATGATCCTGATATCTGTGTATCACTTTTACATCCAGGATCTAACTGGATCTTCAATGGTCCAGTGAGCGATTTGATGCTGGGAGGTAAATAGAATAAGTGTTACTGACCTATTTTAAGGATGTGAAGGCTGGGGCTCACTACTGAGACCACAGTTATCTGGATAATGGGAACAGAGCAGGATAATAATCCCAGACACACTGACTCTAAGATCAGGAACGTCTTGAAGGATTGGCTGCAGCAGACATTTTGTCAAGCATTTATTTAGTACATAAAACTCCATCAGCAGCTGCTTATAAGAACAGGTAGGAGGTTAAAAAAAAAATCAGTCTCTGTCCTTCAGTATTTTAATTGAGCACATATGCAAACACAAAAATGTATCATTTTGGTTATTCTACTCATTCAGAAAAAAAAGAAAACTTTGGGGGTTAGACTTAGTGAATTAAACAAAACAAAACACAACTTTGTGATTCTAAAAGCCTGGAAGAATAATGTTGATTTCTACCTAAGATTTCCAAATCAAGGCAATATATATGGCACGTCAGAAAGCCAGGCTTCCTATAAAATTCACTTTAAAAATTATTTACCTTTGTCTCACATCTCTATGCTACCTAGGATGGATATTTCTTAAAACTACATTCCTCTGAGTCCTGGATCAGCCTGAACTCCATTTTTAAAATCATGACATAATAAAGGTTTGCTTTCAGACTTGGCAAGGGAAATGAATTAATTCACTCATTGCTGAGCTTGCCCAAGCTAATGACATCAATGGCATGGTGGAGACTCTTGGGCTGTTGCAACATGGCATATTTTTAAACCACCTACACTGATATTTAATCCTAAAGAAATTGGTCTTCAAATCTTCTCAAGCATTATAATAATAATAATGGCAGAAAGTATCTTATAATTCCCAAAACCATGTTATCTATAATTTCTTTTAGGTCCTATTTCTTTTAGGACTATTTTTCAATAGGAGCAGAAGTTTCTATTCATAAAATGTGAAAACTCAGAAGACTTATTCCACCCAGTGGAACTCAGACTTTAGAATTTCATAGCCCTTTAAGATTTAAAGAAAAAAAAAGTGAATTTTAGTGTGCCAACTTTTTGATTTTGCCATGATTTGAAACATTGTAACCCATGATCTGCTCTCATCATCATTTATATATCCACAATAAAAATGGTTTATCAACCAAAACAAAATCACTTCTGATTAATGTATAGTCCTTAAGAAAAATAATGTACCTGCATGCATCTATGTGCATATATATTGTTTTTATGTGTGTATATTGTATATATATAAATATGTGCATATATTTTAATTTCTAATGTTATCATACATCAGTGAAAATTTTAGCAAATATCTTCATAGAGCTATAGACCAATGCTTGAGAATGGTTATGTAACTGATGGAAGGATACAAAAGTAGGAGTAGATTGTTTTTCCCTACTGACTTTACGTTTTATCAAACCCTGTTATGGTTTGCATATGAGGTATCCCCCAAAAGTTCTTGTGCTCATGCAGGAGTATTCAGAGGTAAAATGATCAGATGATAACAGATGTAACCTAATCAGTTCATCCTAGCTTGAGTGGACTGACTGGGTAACTGTAGGCAGGTGGGGCATGGCTGGAGGAGGTGGTCACTGGAAGCATGCCTTGGATGGATTCATCTTCCCTGCAGCCCCTTCTCATCATTCTCCCTGCTTCCTGGCAGGCACAAACAGAGCAACTTTCCTCTGCTACATTCTTATCTCAGGTCCAGAGCAATGGGGTTAGCTGACCATTGACTAAAACCTCTGAAACCATGAGCCCCAAATAAACCTGTCCTCTTCTAAATTATTCTTGTCAGGTATTTTGGTCTCAGCAATGAAAAGCCAGCTAACACAGAAATTGACCATGGCTGTGACTAAGCTAACCATGTGGTTCAGAAGCTTTTAGAAGTGTCTTGTGAGAGGAGTTTGAAAGAGTTTGGGGATGCAGGCTAGAGAAACCTTAGAATGTTGTAAACAGAGCTTATGGGTAAGTCTGATGGACACTCAGAAGACCAGAATGCAGATAGAAATTTGAACAGTAAAGAATGTGCTCATGAGATTTCAGAGGGGGGTGAGGACTCAGCTGGGAATTGAACTAGAGGGTCATTCATGTTACATTATGGCAAAAATGTTGTTCACATTTTTCACATGTCTTGAGACTTTCTGTGAGGCTGAATTTAAGGGTGATGGACTGCTTAACCTGGTGGAGAAATTTAAAGGTAGGACAGGATTCAGGAGGTGTCATGAATATTGTTGGCAGCATTTACCAAAGTTTACTGTGAGAATTGGGAGCAAATAGCAGAGCAGAAGGACTTTTAAAAATTGCTGTTTGGCCAGAAAAGTGCATGTAAAACTGACAGGGTGGCCTGGGATGTTTTCTCATCATGCTCATCCACCCAGACACTCAGAGGCCATTGCAATCATGATCCCAGAGAGCTCAGCTACTGCTTGAGTTGGTGGCAGACCTTGTCATCATCCACTTGATGGTGATTCTGCAGTATTTCAAAGGAAACCTGGGAGGCCAGGGAAATTGAAGCAGGATGGGACTACCTGCAGACTGCCCCTGACAGGGTAATGCATGAAACCATGAGGATGAAGACAAAGCTGAAATGGACACCCCAAAAATTAAGAGGTGCCAGAAAGCCGAAATGGAGATCCCAAGAATTAAGAGGTGCCAGTAAAGTGAACTATCTGCAAAGGACAACTGCTGGGTACAGAGACAGCCAGGCTAAGAAAGAGGCTTGAGCACTGCAAGAAGCAAGACCAAAGGGGTGGGGCTATCTGAGCCCTTTAGAGATCACCTCTTGCCACCATGTGCCAAGAAGCAGGACTTGTAGCTACAGGACTCATTTGCCCAGCTGGGTTTTCAGTCTTGTTTTTGTTCCATCCCATTTTTCTATGCTCCTTTTCTTCCCTTTTGGAATAGAAATGATTACTCCTGCCACTGCATATTGAATAAATATAACTTGTTTTTGATTTTTATAGGGACCTCAGCCAAGAGCCTCAGAGGAGACTTTGAACTTAGACTTTGGGGCAATGTCGTAATTGTTAAGATTATGGGGACTCTTGGACATGAACTCAATGCATTATTCTCTGTGAGATGAATATGAGCTTTTGGGAGTCAGGGCAGAATGTTATAGTTTGGATATATGAATCTCCCAAGAGCTCCTGTGTTAATGCAGGAATATTCAGAGGTGAAATGATTGTATGATGAGAGCTAATCAGTTCATCCTACCTTGAGTGGACTGACTGGGTGGTAACTGTAGGCAGGTGGGGCATGACTGGAGGAGGTGGTCACTGGAAGCATGCTCTGCAAGGGTTCATCTTCTCTGCAGCTCCTTTCCTTCTCTCTTTCTGCTTCCTAGTCACCACAAGCAGAACAGCTTTCCTCTGCTATGCTCTCCCACCAATGATGCTTGGCCTCACCTTAGGCCCAGAGCAATGGAATCAGTTGGCCATGCATTGAAATCTCTGAAACTATGAGCCAAATAAACTTTTTCTCTCCTAAGTGCTTCTTGTCAGATATTTTGGTCATAGTGATAAAAAGCTGACTAACACAAACCCCCAAATTAATACTCCCCAGAGTCACTTCCTCCATTTCCCTTTAAAACTGAACTCCTTTTGTTTTTTTTTTTCTTCACCAAAGTCTGAAATTCATACCAGGACACAACCTTGGAATATTCACATCTTTTTACTACCAATGGAGCTATTTGATTTTATTTTAAATATGAGGCAACTGAGACTCAAACAGTTATAGTTTTTGACCCAAGATCTCAAAATAACACACTATACCCTTGGACATCACAGAACCAAGAACAAACCCTGTTGAAGCCCTTGGCAGTAACTCCTTTTGTCAGCCTGTGGGAATGATTTAGGGTACTTAGGAAAATCCCACCAGTAATAGACAGCAGATTTGTGAGTCTATGACAGGGAAGGATGCCTTTTCTCTAAGGAGTCATGCCTCCCATTGGTTAATTTTTATCAAGACAAAGGAATCAAATGTCTACAGACTCAGTATTATATTCATAAATAAAAGTACTGCACATGACAGTCTGTAAAAAATGATCTACTGGCCAAAAATAAGTCACAAATATCAGTTTTATTTTGCTAAGTATAACATCCATGTTATACTTAGGTCCCAGATCTGTGTACCCCAATCAAATGACTTATGCCTTGCACCCAGTCATTACGTGAGGCTCAAAACCTATAAAGTCTACAAAATGCCTGCATCTGCTAAACTAGTTGATCCAGGAGTACAGGTAAAATCTAGTCAAGGTTAGTCTTGTTCTGGGAGAAGTTACCTTTTTTTTCTATTATTTGCCATTGATAAGAAAATTAATCAGATAATGAAACCTATAACCATGGATATTACCAGATTTCTTGGAAGCAAAGAAATAAATCATAGAGCTTTATTCTTAGTGAATCGGCTGTTTGGAGACATTATACTTATTTTTCATAGACTCAAAAGGTTTTCATGGAAAATAAAACAATATGTGCTGCTTCCTGTGAGTAACAAAGGTTACAGTCACGTAATCTATATACACTCAACTTTGCATTATTCTTCAAAAGATGAACGAGGTTATACGGAGTGACAGGCAGTGAAGGAGGGGAGAGAAGCAAGAGGATTAGTTATGTGCAAAAAAGAAACCAACACACAGAAAGAAACAGCAGTTGACTCCCTGGCAAGTTTCTCTCTTTCTGGGTCAGAAGGATTTCTGCTTCTGCATGCTGCTGAATGGCAGACATTGTTTGGTCTAGCCACAGGGGATGGCGAGTTTGGGGTGGGAACCAAATACAGCAGCTCAACATCAACTAGGTAAAAGAAGAAATTGGTTCATTTTGATTCAATGAGGGGGAAAATAAACATTGTTCGTAATACAAATTCAGTTCACTGAACTCAGCTAAATGACTTAGGAGCCCCACCCTCCTTATAACTCATCTATGAGTCATTGGCTACCCAACACCATGAAGAAATGCCACAGTGCACACCACACTGTGATGTTCAAACCCTCCTCTGTTGTTGGTTCATTTCTGTACAGTTTAGAGACTCTATCCTTTTGATATTTGGTCAGAGGGTCAAAATTCCAGAATCAACTGAGCAAGTTGGCTTCATTGACTTTTCTTCCACAAATTGCTGTGAATTGTCGAATGTGAAATTTGCATGAATAGCCTTTCCACACCAGGCACTTTTGAAAATGCATATCTGATCAGGTCATCATTTGTTTTAATTCATCAGCGGCTTCTCTTCTTAGGATCAAGGCAACAATTCTTAACTTGATTTACCTGTCCTGCATAACCTTTGCAGACTGCTCATTTATATATCCATTCACTCAACAAATATTTACTGAACACTTGCCACATGTCAAAGGCTGCTCTAGGTACTGGAGCATTAGCAATGGACAAGGTGGAGGGAGCCCCTTGTCCTGGGACTGACATTCAGCCATGCCTGCCCTTCACCTCCCATGCCAGCTCAGACACTCTTCCACCTTCTTTCACTTCCCCAAGCTCTTTCTTCTCCTGGGGAGACTATCTGCTCCTGGTAAACTCTTACTAATTCTTTATATTTCATTTTTAAATATCATCTTCTCTTAGGGGAGGCCCTTCCCTTTTTGTGAACTAGGTCAGCTGCCTATGCTATCTATTCCACACTACCCTTACTTAATCACCATTTCTCTTTTTGTAAGTATTGTTTTACATTAGTATTTCTATCTACACCAGAGGTTGGCTGGATTTTTCTGCTAAGAGGCAGATAGTAAATATTTTTAACTTTGTAGACCATTCAGTCTGTCACAACTACTTAATGCTGCCATCATAGCACAAAAACAGCCATGGACAATACATAAACTAATGATTGCAGCTGTATTCCAATAAAGTTTTGATTATCAAATCAGGCTATGAGCAAAATCTGACCTCTGGGCCATAATTTGCAAATATCTGAACAATAGAATTTCCTGCAATGATGGAAATGTTCTACTATGTCCTCTCCAGTATAGTAACCACAAACCACATGTGGTTATTGAACACTTAACATGTATATAAATTTCTAAATTTATTTAATTTTAATTAGTTAAGCTTAAATGTAACTAGCCACATGTGGCTAATGATTATTAGATAGCACTGGTCTAGACCATGAGGTAAAGAGCTGTGTCCGTTGGCTCACATCTGTGTCAAATGCTGGCACAAAAGCTGGCACAGGGTAGGTATTCCATCCCACTCTACATGTTTATTGAATGAAAGAATGAAAGAAAAAGTGATGAAATATGAAATGACTTATCAGAACTCTTATTTCCTTTTAGCTACTGCTCTGGTGCTTGATTAGATGTAGCCATGGGATACTTCTTGCTTTCTAGTCATAAATATTATATTTTTGTGTGTGTACTTTATCTCACCACTATACATGAGCTTCATGAGGATGGAAATTCTAGTGAGACTACCTGAGTGATCCTTTTCATACCTTCTCATGCACGAAACAGTCAATCTTCCCACAGAGTGTTTGCTGCTACTAGTGGGGAGGCAAAATATTCAGTCCCCTGGCTACTTTATTTCTGAAGTATGTTCCAATCTGTCCTGTCTCAGAGGTCTAAATTCATGCTTCCTTCTAGCTTCAACCCTGGTTTTGTGGAGTTGACAGATTCAAAGTCTTAGTTTTTTCTGCTTTATAATCATGGCCAAGTTGCTTAATGCCCTTGTATCATTACTAAGTGAAGATAATTTTTAGGGCTATCATGTAAATAAATAAGGTAATGTCCATAAAAGCTTTTGAGCACTTTACAGATAAGCATCATTCTCACATGGCATATTATAATTGATCAAAAATGTGGTAGTTATTCTCAGAGATATTAAACCAGTGCATTGTTTTCTTCTGGTTTATCAGCACAACTTAATAAAAGCTCTGTGTTCCTCAAGTGAGTCAAGTGGTTGTAAGCAAGATCAAAAGAATGCAACCATTACAGGGTGGTGAATGACAGCCACTCAGTTCCAGAGTTGAATCACGTCCAATGAACTTTGGCACCTCCACCCTAGCTGTCTCCCCAGGTAGGTTCTAGTTTACAGATTTTTCTGCCTTGCATTCCTATGCAGTTATGATAAGGTGACACTCTAGTGATGGCATGACTTTCTTATACCAGTACCTGAAAGAGAATGTCTGTCTTACCTTGCCATGGAAGACCTTCTATTATTCAATCCCAGGAGGCTGTGTGCATCTCATCTTCAAGTATGTACAATAGGAAGTCTAGCTAGAGGTCTCTTCAAGGCTTTGGCCCTCATTTCCACCCACCAATGAATGTTCATGCTGGGCCTCCTATCCTGGAATTTCCTTCCTCCTCTCCTCTCCCAAGTTTCCCAGTCTTGGTTTTTCTTCATTCATTCATTCCTTCAGTAGATATTCACTGGTCATCCTCCTAAGGCTGCATTTAGACCACTCTGTACAATATTGTTACTTCTATGAATCCCTCATTCACCATTCAGGCTGCCCCTGTTGAAGTCTGTACCTGTCTTCATGGACCACCCTGGATATTAGCCAACTTATCAGGTGAATAAAGCAGAAAGTAGTGATGATCAGAAAGCAACTTCACTTCTCAAGTACTGAATTGGTTCTTCAACAGAAAGAAAGTGTCAGAGTAGCTAACATAGAAAGTTCTTTTTATAACCTGTCTCTTTATCTCTGACTTTTGGGGTCACTGAAGCCCAAAACTTGCAACGTACATTTTTCCATCATGTACTACTTAATACCAAGAGATGCTTATTAAATCAAGAATGGAATCTTTGACTGAGTTTTCTGGCTTATACTTTCCTGTACTCAAACTTGAATTTTGGTTAGCTTAGGTGGGTCTTGAGGTAGAAGTTTCTTTGAAGAGGTGACTCTGTTCTCAGACTTCTAAACCTTTCTAAGCAAGGATTAGAAATGAGGGAAAAAAAATTTTGTGTGTTTGAATTGAATCCAGGACCTTGGCATGCTGAGCACATACTACTCTGCTAGCCTCTGGAATAAAATAACTTTAAGAATATTTGTATTGTATGTATGTATTATTAAGGTACTAAATATTATAATGTATAAACTACCAAATCTCAATAGCATAACTCAATAGATATTTCTATCTTACTCATAATAAGTCAAATTGGCAATAATAGGAATTTGGGAATGGTGGAGAAAACTGCTCTGCAGAATTTTTCGGGGGATCAGGCTAACAAAGACCCTACAATTTTTAATGTGTGCTTCCACATTCAACTTGACTATCAATATTCAGATGGTAACAGGACAGAGAGACTTATGGGCCAGGTGCAGAAGTGGCACATTTTGCTTCTACCCATTTCTAATTAGCTAGAACTCAGCCACGTGGTTACATTTGTCTTGAAGGGAGGTGGGAAATGTAGCTTCACTGTGAGAAAGAGGAAAAGAAAATGGGTTTGGCTAATAATCAATCTTTGCCACACTGGATAACAATGTTAAAATATTTGAATATCCTTTGTGTGAGATAATGAAAGCTACTTTTTTTTTTGGCTAGGTATCTTATTTTCTGTTCTCCTTCTAATGAATAGAAAATATTTACTAAATGACTTGTCTTTTATAATGTTGTCAAAATAAAGTACTGTAACACAATAAAGTAAGTGTACTATTGGTGTCATGCAGCTGGAACATTTAACCTGGATCTTTTCAGTAGTGAAGCCAGAGCTGGGTCCTAAGCAGAGCTGGTCATAAGGCAGGCAAAAAAATAAATAAATAAAAAGTAGGAAGGACAACTAGGAAAAAAAAGATTGCAGAAATTATAGAAAAGTGACAGCCCAAGAAGTATGGAGTGAATGTAGTTTGATGATGTATATAACAAATGGAAGATGGGAAGCAGGAAGGGCATTGTTGTGTACTCTAAACAATTTAGCTTTATGTTGAAACTAACACTTCCCAAAGAAAGCTTTTGACGTGGCATAGGTAAATTTGCATAAAAGGTGAAAAATACCTTTGCTATGCATACTAGACTTCCCAAAGTTAAATTGCTTTTCCACTTCAGTATTTTTATTAAATATGAAATATATTGGCTTAGTATATAATATATATCATATTATATCATATATATTATGAGTTGATTCAATCAGCAAATATTTATCCAGCATCATTCCTAAGCCCACAGGTACACAAAGGGGATGCAGTAATGAACAAGAAAGTTGTCTCCTCTGGCTCTTATACCTCAACTTCTGGACACTGCAAATCCTCAAGAAGGGGGAGAGGACAGTAATCTTTAAAAACCCCTTAGGTTGGTGGTCATCTCTAGGGAGCACTTTGGAAATTCTGTGAGAAATGATGCTTCATTGTTAGAACTAGAGATGAAATTGTCTAGTAACTGAAGATAGAATAAACAGACCACCCAGACGGTAACACAGTGGTGCAGGAGAAAGGTGAGGAGTATCTCTCAATCCTGTCTTAGGGATCGTCCCTGTTCATTACTACTACCCTTATCTTCCAAGACTCTCATCCTCCAAGCCTTTGAAAGTCTATTCATATATCCAGTCCAGTTTTTCTTATGGTTACTATTTACTTTTCATTTTCTTTTTCTTTTCTTCTTTTTTTTTTTTTTTTGGTGGTACAAGGGATTGAGCCCAAGGCCTCACACATGCTATGGAAACAGTCTGCCACTGAGCTACATCCCCAGCACTTGGTTGCTCTTTTCATGATATCTTTGTCTATTCTTTCAATTTTAAATCACTAGGATCTGTGAATCTCAAGTGTCTCTCCTGTGGACAACTTCCCGTTGGATTTGATTTTGCTTTTATTTAGCATTTTACTCTGTCAGTTGATTGAATTGATTCATCCAACTTTTACTGTTATGATGAAAAGAGTAGATTCGTGTCTGCCACTTTAGCTTCCCCTTTCTCTATGTCTCATGTCCTTTTTTTTAGTTCCTCTATTTTCACTTTAGTGCTTTCTTTTGCATTACATGGATATTTTATAGTGTGGTAATTTTCTATAATTGATCTAATTCAATGATTTTCACATTTATTTTTAGTTTTATTTGTGGTTACTCTAGGACTTAATATAAATGTGTGTGTGTGTGTGTGTGTGTGTGTGTGTGTGTATGTCTATCTTATCTTCTCAGTTGATTCAGATTTATACAAGCTTAAATTCAGTGAGATATCGCTGAGCTACTTTCATCTATTTACCTCACAATGCAGAGCCTCTAATGCTCCTCCTTAAAGAGTACAGCCTTTACTGATGTGCCCTGAAATGACAGTGGCTTTAGCAAGCCACTTACTGTCTTTTTCCCTAATCACTCTGTTAAGCTATCTGCTTCTACTGGTGTCAGTCTTGCCAGCTGGTTTCCACTGCTTATTGGTTCTATTGGTTTTGACAATGCCCTGGGGCACAAATTGTTCCACAATCTGATCCAATCAAAGTCATGATCCTTGGCTGAGACCAGTCTTTGAGGTTCTGAACCCAAGAGAACTCTTCTTAACGATTTCCCTGTTTCTTTCTGATAAACTTACTATTGCCCTCAGTTTAACTTGTTGCTTTTGTGAAGCAACAAATTTCTAAATTGTTTACCACCAAAATCTCCATGGTTTCCAAGGGTACCCTGCAGCCTTAAACTTTCCTGCTGTCCATTCCAAATGCAGTCAATTTTCTTAGTGAATCCTTTACCATTCTGTGTTTCTAAGATCAATCTTTCCTCCTGGGCAAAGCCAATAAACCACTGTTCGCAAGCTGAATGCAGGACAATGACCTGACTCTCTAAATGGGACATGAGTAGAGTTTTATGAACAGGGATCTGGATGGGCCAGTAGCTTCTGGTTTTCCTCTTCCAACACAGAAACCATATCCTGCTGGTGAACTGGGGTAAGGGAAATTGGGGCTGCAGTATTTCCAGCATACGATGCCTAGCAAAGAGTTTTCACCTTAAGAATAGGTGTTCAGAGGAAGAAGGGAACTCCCAATCTCTCAGACACATTTGCAAGGAGTTTAGCCTCTGCAACACAGAGCCGGGGTGATAAGAAAGGGTTGCTTCTCTCAGGGAAATTATCATAATCCTGGACTGGAGCAGGGGAGAGGAAGCTCTGTCATCTCAGCCATACCTGCTTAGAAGGGAACTTTTCATGCTGAAGTGGAAGGTGGAGGATTGGAGGGAGAGAATGGGTCATGGTTTGGTGACACAGTCTCTCACTGTTCTTTTAGGATATTCAGTAGATCATCTTGAACAAATGTTTCTTCATCTGCTGTATGCCCTTAAGGCAATTTCCAGATACTTTTAAAAGTTTACTTCTGATGAATTTTATCAGATTTTAAAATTTTTATTTGTAAAGAGCATCTATGGAATTCTTTTTGCCCACCATCAAAGAAATGGTCTCTCCTTCCACTGATTTTTTTTTTAACCAGTTCCCATATTTGGATGCAGTACACTATTTAAAATAAAGCTCTTGTTCCACATATTTTGCAGTAGTTTTGTTTACCTGTTAAAAACTTAACTGGTACAATGTAAGTGGAGATTCATTCCCCAAATACCAATATCTTGGAAAGTTTGTGTTCTCTCTCAGAGGAGCACCTGTGCTAATTCTTGATCATAATGTAGAAAACTCTGTATGCATTCCACTTCAGAAAGAAACATGCCATCATTATCTCCAGTGCTCTGGGTTTTCTTTGGCATTTCAGCATCCCAGAGCTGATCTTAACACTAAACTTCCTGCTCTTATAGAGTGACCAAGGCCTGAAAGTCTCCAATCCGAACTTTTCTTTCCAAGGAATGACCCAGCAGCATGATGAAATGAATGTGCAAGTTACATGGGATACCTCATTCTGAAAATAATAGTTTACTTGTGAATGGGTGGTGACTCAACAGAATTCTCTTGATTTTCTGAGTTTTTTGTTTTGTTTTGTTTTTGTTTTTTTCTAAGAATGTGCTCTACCGCTAGGCTATATCCCCAGCCCTTTTCATTTTTTTTTTTTTTTAACCATACACCCAAGAACCTAGAGTAGAACAAGGGTCTGCAATACAAGTTCCCCAAAGTGCTGAGATGGTCTGTTGTTATGGTTAGGATAGTCATGTAGGTTCCTCATGCCATCTTCCTTAAGAGATCTTGTTCTAGAACTTATACTATCTCTTACTTTCTCTCTAATTAACTTTGATCTGTGAAATATTTTTCTCAGCTCCTAAAGACACTCAATATTTCTTTATTCCAAAATAAGCATCTCCCATCACTACTGGTATCCAAAGCCACCACCTGTTTTCTCTGTTCCATTCTTCATCACTACATTTCATGGATGATTAGTAACAACGCTTAGCGCTATCACCTCCCCAGTCTCTCTTCTTAAGTCCTGACAGTCTAATAAAATTTCAGCAATAATAGGTTGATAAAATCACTTGCTCAGGTTGTCTTCTGAGAATTCCCATATGCAGTGGTCTTTTTCAACTTTAGTATCTCAACCCTCAATGTCTCTTCCCCCTTGAGCCCCTGCACATCTCTCCTCTCTCACACTTGCTATCGCTTTACTGGACCCTCATTCTTCTAATCCCCCCTATGGATAGGTATTGGCCAAGGCTGTACTTATATATTCTCTTTTCTCCTTTCCCAAAGGTTTCTCTAAAAGTAGCAGCATCCACTCTAACAGCTTCAACAATCCTCTCTATTCAGAAGATAAAATGAAAATCCTAATATTTAATGAGATCTTAGGCTGTAACAAGTAAATATATTGCACGTGTATATTTTATGTCATTTGATTTTCAAAATAACTCTTGTTGGACCTATTTTACCCTTGAGACATTCAAAGTCCAGGGAAATTA
The DNA here is from genome assembly GCF_902686445.1 of Sciurus carolinensis. Taxonomy (NCBI): domain Eukaryota; kingdom Metazoa; phylum Chordata; class Mammalia; order Rodentia; family Sciuridae; genus Sciurus; species Sciurus carolinensis. Next base: position 37,872,635 of record NC_062214.1, read on the forward strand.
AGTGATTTGCACAAAGTCACGTAATCAGCAAATGAATGTGCCTGGATTTGAGCTCAGACAGTCTGACACCTGTGCACATCTTCTCCACCATTATGTTCCATCAAGGTTGGCCGTCAATTCAACCTCCCTCTGGAAGCCACTCCTGATCACTTAATGTGATAGGATCTCATTTGTGTCATCCTTAGGACATTTACATTATTACTATATTATGGACATTTGCACACACGCGTGCACACACACACACACACACACACACCATTTTACTACTGACTCTAGGAGAAAGATTGTATTTACAGATTTCATATCACCTTTCATGTTAGCTTATGACAAGTGGTAAAAGAGCTGCCAAGTTGAATAGAAGAGAAATCATCTGAAAGAAGGGATCCTCCCAACAGGTCCCAACCTCCTGTTTATATCCAGAAGTGACAAGAATGCAGGAAGAAAACAAACCTCAGGGTGTCATCATGCCCCAAATGACTAGTCAATCTGGGCAAGGTGGCTTAAGCTCTGTTTATTTTCAAGGATGTGTAAGAAAAGGTAAAACAAACCACCATGTATTACAGATCATAGTGCTGTGTCTGCAGCAATAATGCATGCTTATTTAGTATAAACTTATTAAGCAAGATTTAGGCTTCATCTATTTTAATAGGTCAAAATCCCACATTTCAAAATAACTATCCAATCTCACACTGAGAAATCCTTTCCAAGAGGTGTGACTAACTTCAACTCTAAATAAGGGAATGTGGTAAATGAGTCACTTTCCATCTGTTAGGAAAAATACCAAGTTTTTGTTCTCCAAGAAGGTCTCTCATTTTATCTCTGTGAAACAAAATTTAAATGAGACAGGAAAATAGATATTGTTTGGGACTGATAAACTTTGAAAATTTCTCCTTTGTTATATAAGTCAAAGGGAAAATAAAGAACAAAGTTTCCCAGGTCTAGCTTGTGCAACCAACTGAGGACCTTATTTACATCTAGATGAACCATCTGTTACGAACAGAGGAAACTTGCCTCAGAACCCATTCAAGCAGAAACTGCCATGGATTTCAAGGGAAATGCACTACTTGGTTTGGGCACATGTGGAGTTTAGAGATGGAAAGGTGGGTAAGAAAGGAGAAAGAGAAAATCTGCTGATCCTCAGAGGCTGACCTTGAATATCCTTCATGTTTATTGCCTGACAAGCACTAACGTAACTTAGCCATCCTCTAAATCAGCCAGAAGGGTTCATTTGTGAGCAGGTTAGAACAAGATTTTGAGTGATGCCCATAAAAGCACTGTGACCCAAAATTCTGTTCCAATTCTGTTGCTCTTTGCTCTTTATGATTTGTCTCTTATCACATTAACCTTCCACTACAACTTGAATTGTATTTTATTGTAGTACATTGGTCGAATACATGTATCATGATTTCCTTATTTAATCACCCATTGTTCAACACGTTATTTCCATATCTTGCTAGTTTGAATAATGTTTCCATGAATATGGGGATACAGATGTGTCTTCTTGGCACAGACTTCATTTTCTTATACCCAAAAATGAGATTGATGGATCATATATTAGGTCTATTTTTAAATTTTTTTTTGAGAAATGAACATACTGTTTTCCATATTAATGATATCAATTTATGGTTCATTCAATAGTATGCAGGAGTGTTTTTTTTTTCCCTACACTATTGCCAAATATGTTATCTCATGCTTTTTAAAAACAGCTACCCCACCAAGTATGAAAGAATACTTATTTTGGTTTTCCTTTACATTCCTCTGATGATGAGCGATGTTAAATAAAATTTCATGTGTGTTGGGGATTTGTATGTTTTCTTTGGAGAAATGTTTACTGAAGACTTTTGTACATTTTTAAATAGGGTTATTTATTTGCTTGTGTTGCTTTTGTTTTTGTCTTGCTATTGAATTGTATGAGTTCCATCTATATTTTTAATTTTAATCCTTTTCAAATGTTTTCCTTTATGTAATTTTCCTTCACACTTTTTTCGATGGTTCCCTTTGCTGTGAAGAAACTCTTCTGTTTGATTTTTCCCATTTGTCTGTTTTTGCTTTTGTTACCTGTGTTTTCGCTTTCATATCACAAAATATAATCACCAAAAACAATGTCATGGAATTTTTTTGTTTTTTTTTTTTTCTTTTCAAGAAATTCTACAGCTTCACATCTTACAATTGAGTTTGCAACTCATTTCTAGTTAATTTCAGTACATGGTAAAATAAAAAGGTGCAGTTTCAAATAAAAAGGTGCAGTTTCAAATAAAATCAAGTAATGTAGAGATCAAATGTTTATCTACCAATTTTTTCTATCTTTTGTATGCCTTTCAAAAAATATTCCAAGAGACTAAATCACACAGATTCCAAAAATGCTGTATTTCAAAAAATATACAGGAAATAAATATGATTCTGTTATAGTCTTGAAGACTATTGGCTGTGGTTATCAGAGAGTACAGAATGGAAAAGAACAGTGTTTCTAGTTAATACGACTTAATATAATACATCATTCTTAATATACATATGTAAGTTAAATTAATACAATAAATATTATAGGCATTTGGTGTTTTCTTGTAAATCTTTGAAGACTATGAATTCCAAATGGCCAAAGGGAAATGGGGAATCTTCTAACAGACTTATATTGATGAAAGAAATAATAAATGAATGTATAAATATTTATTAAGGACTAACAATTAAATATCAGCATTAGAAATAATTTACTCACTCATATATTGAGCAACCATTGATTGAGTTACTAAATGCTAAGCAAATAATAATCAGAATGGTTTAATGCTAAGTTGACGTTACAGAAAGGTTAAAATAGAAGAGAAAGTTTTTTTAACTTATTACTATGAAAAATCAGAAACATAGAATACAAAAATAAAATAAATGGTGGTTCCATTCCAAATTTTCTAAGGAGTCTCCACACTGCTTTCCAGAGTGGCTGCACTAATTTGCAGCCCCACCAGCAATGTATGAGTGTACCTTTTTCCCCACATCCTCGCCAACACCTGTTGTTGCTTGTATTCTTGATAATCGACATTCTGATTGGGGTGAGATGGAATCTTAGGGTGGTTTTGATTTGCATTTCTCTTATTACTAGAGATGTTGAACATTTTTCCATATGTTTGTTGATTACTTGTAGATCTTCTTCTGTGAAGTGTCTATTCATTTCCTTAGCCCATTTGTCGATTGGATTATTTGCATTCTTGGTGTAGAGTTTTTTGAGTTCTTTATAGATTCTGGAGATTAGTGCTCTATCTGAAGTATGATTGACAAAGATTTTCTCCCACTCTGTAGGCTCTTTCTTTGCATTGCTGATACTTTCCTTTGCTGAGGGGGGCAAGAATGGAGGAAGGAAGGACTGTATAGAGTGAAAAGAGGGGTGGGAGGGGTGGGGGGGATGGGAAAAAATAACAGAATGAATCAAACAACATTACCCTATGTAAATTTATGATTACACAAATGGTATGCCTTTACGCCATGTACAAACAGAGAAACAACATGTATCCCATTTGTTTACAATTAAAAAAATAAATAAATAAATAAAATAAAAAAATGGATACCCATATAACCTCCATCCAGAGTCAGTGATTGTTAACATTTCCCTAGAGTTTCTCCATGTGTACATGCAATTTGAATGAACCATTTGAAAGAAAATTAGAGTTGTCACAATGCTTTCCCCCTTAACACTTTAGCATGAATCTACAGGATTAAAGTAACTCCTTACAAAGCTATAATATTACAATCATTTCTAAAAAAAAATTAACAATGCCTTAATGAGATATATAGTTCATATTGAATTCCCACAGTTGTTCAAAACACAGCATTTTCACCTTTTTACCCCCACACGCAAAATAATAATAATAATAATAACAATAAAAAAAATAGAATCAAATTTAGTTGTTCTTTGTCTTAAGTTCCCCTCTCTACCTTTTTTTTTTTTTATTATTTAATGAGAATTGACCTTGTAAAAAAAAAAACCAGGCCAAGTGTCATACAGAAAATTTCACATCCTGGGTCATCTGATTGTTTTCTCATAATGTCATTTATCACACGCCTCTACAATGATATTTTTTGTCAAAGATGTTAGATATAAGAGCATGACTAAATTCAGATTAAATATTTCATAGGTGATGCTGTACATTGGTTATTACATTAAAATAAGAGCACAGCCTTAAAGAAGAATAAAACTATGGCATTTGCTGGTAAATGGATGGAGTTAGAGAATATCATGCTAAGTGAAATAAGCCAAACCCAAAATCCAAAGACCAAATGTTTTCTGTGATATGCAGAAACTAATTCACAATGAGGAGGAGATACAGGGAAGAATAGAGTTACTTTATATTAGGTAGAGGGGAGTGAAGAGAGGTGAAGGGGTATGGGGGAAGGAATGATAGTAGACTGAAATAGACATTATTACCTCATGTTCATGTATGATTGCATGACCAGTGTGATCCTGCAATATGTATAATCAGAAAAATGAGAGATTATACTCTATTTATGTATGACCTATAATGTATAAATGCATTCCACTGTCATGTACAACTAATTAGAACAAATAAAACAATTAAAAAAACAGTAAGAGCACAGAGTGTCTGGTTATTAAAACATTTGTGATATCTTCTGATTACACGGTTAAAGTACTAACCCCCAGGTTTGTGGTTAAAGAGTAATTTAAGGGGTCATGCTTTGGCATCTTGTGAATACCTGCTCCACTAACTTTTCTTCTAATGGTTTGAGCATTGGTTGAAAATTATTTTTTCTTCTCTTTTTTTTTTTTTTTTGTGCTGGGGATTGAACCAAGGGCCTTGTACATGCAAGGCAAGCACTCTACCAACCGAGCTATTTATTCCCAGTCCAAGAATTTTTTTTCTTGATTCAATTATTTCATTAGACTTTGTAAAGTAAAATTTATATTTCTGTTTCTCCTCTTCAATGGCCAAGTTCCAGCTTTTCCCAAGCAACTTTTACAATCTGAAATACGTTTTTTAAAATTTAAAAGGTCAAAAATCCAAATATTTAAGTATGAAAGTGTATTTGTAATGGAGACTTACTCATCTCGGGTTTTCTCTTGTGTTTCCAGCAAAATGGGAAGCCACATTTTTATGATAATCTCATTGTTGAATCCTTTGAGGAAGCGCCTCTTCATGTTCTGGTCTTCACCTACATGGGATATGGAATTGGAACCCTGTTTGGCTATTTCAGAGACTTTTTGAGAAACTGGGGAATAGAAAAATGCAATGCAGCCATAGAACGAGAAGAACAAAAGGTATGTATGTGCAACTCCCCGGATCAATGTCCATATCTGCTCTGAAATGCACTCAGAAGTGGTGATGCAGGCCGGGCATGGTGGCACATGCCTATAATCCCAGTAGCTCAGGAGGCTGAGGCAGGAGGATGGCCAGTTCAAAGCCAGCCTCAGCAAAAGTGAGGCACTAAGCAACTCAGTGAGATCTTGTCTCTAAATAAAATACAAAATAGGACTGGGGATGTGACTCAATGATTGAGTGCCCCTGAGTTCAATCCTAGTTACCAAAAAATAACAACAACAACAAAAAAAGTGATGCAGATACAAAACTTAGATGCTCTGGAACTATTCAGGGTGATTTCCATCCATCTCCACCCTTCTAAACCTCATTACCTGTGTGTTTATGGATTTTTTTTATTAGAACTTTATATTTATACATAGTAGTTGGATTCTTGACAAGTTCATAAATTCATAGAAATTGATAGATTTGTTTTTACAAACATTTGTTTAGCAACTACTAATTGCCAGAGGTTGAACATAGGTTCTTCTATACATCTCAATGTTTAATTTGCATATGTATATATATATATATCAACAGATAGATATTAAAATATCACTTGAAACATAAAAACAGCAATATATAAGAGCAAGGACACCTGAATGGGATTGCACGCTCATCTTCTAACTGTAGATTGAATATTATTTACTCTATCCTGAAGTAGGAAAGTATGTCTGAGTGAAAGGTAATATTTTATTTCATCTCATCAGAGTTTCTCAACTTTCACACTCTTGCTATGTTGCACTAAATGATTCTTTGTTGCTGTCCTGTGCATTATGAGAATTTTAACAGCATCCCTGGCCTCCACCCACTAGATTAGCCATTAGCACTGGCATGTACACACACACAGATACACACACACACATAGGTGGTGATCAAAAATTCCTCCAGAGAGTACCAAATGTCTTATGGGGTACAAAAATCACCCATGATTTAGAACCTTGATCTAGTCACTTTTTAGAATTAGCCTATAAAAGTCCACATCAATTGAGGTACAAAATCCCCATGATTTAGAACTATTGATCTAGTCACTTTTTAGAGTTAGCCTATAAAAGTCTACATCGTTTGGTGTTTGCAAAGAAGTGTAGAACAACCTGGAAAATACTTAGAGCTCTACAAAGACCCTGAATTGTGTTAATACATTTTTCAAATTGGTTCAAAACATTTATGATGTCATGCATCTCTTTTTTCCAAAAATTGCTTTGGAATACTACTAATATTGCCATAAACATAGTGAGGCATGACCTGCAGGGTAGCAAGAGAACCTCAAATCATGTAATTAAGCAACCACTACCCATGGTAAGATAAACATTTATTACATTAACACACCAATGAACAAATCATGTGGAACATTTCTTTGGGAATTTCCTTAAGCCAAGTGTATCACCTTCAGAAAAAAATCAGACCCAGATTCATCATTATAATCCTATTGATTTATAAGTATTTGAGCACATGTTAGGAGTTATCTACATTTAAAAAAGGGGGGGGCATGCCATCAGAAAAGTTGAATTCCAGTATTTAAACAGGTTCACAAGTAATTCATTTGCTAAAAGGTGATGCTGGGGAACAGTGATGTGGCTCTCAGGGATCTGTGCCCTGTGACTCTCAGGAAATGAGGAAATCCTGATAGGAGGCCTGAATGAGGAGCAGGAGTTCGCCAAGTAAGCAAGGGTACAAAGGAAAACATTCTCTAAAGAGGGCATCACTTGGGCCAAGTTGTGTGTCCATTCATTAATCAAGCCAGATTCTTTTCAAGCATGGATTTTTGTGCCCCCAACTGAGTATACTGAGATTGTGCCACAATCTGAGTATACCAGAATAACCAAGTCAGACAGAGTTCCTGCCTCAGAGACTAACTTATAAAAAAGCAACAGGACTTGATAAAGGGCACAAGAAAGAGAAGTGGATGGCATCAGGGGAGCAAAGAGATATGCCTAACTTGAACTTGCAGTTCAGTGAAGCCTTCTGGGAGGGACAGAAAGTTAAAGTGAGACCTGAAGAATGAAGAGTAAGCAGTAAGGCAAAGGGCGAGGCTGGGTGGGGAGGGGCAAGGATTCTTTCAGGAGAAGGTATGTGGGCAAGATGGTCCAGGGTAAGAGAAAGCATTGTGTATTCAAGGAATTCCAATGACTGGAGTGCTGTGAGTGGGAGCAAGAGTATGTGAGGAGGAAGACTGAGAGGCAAGCAGGGGCAGACTATCATGGGTTTTTATAAGCCATGGACATATATCATAAGAACAGTGAGAAAGCATTGAACAGCTTTGGACAGAAGAATGCAGATTGGTAGATTTAAAAAGATCATTCTCTGAACTATGAGAAATGGGTTGCAGAAAGTCAACATAGAGATGAAAATCTAGGCAAGAAACTTTGGCTGAAACCAAGGTAGTAACAAGTAGGGGTGGTGATAAGGTCAAGAGATGTGTAAGAGGTGGAACTAGAGATGGTCAATTTGACCTGGGAATTAACGAAGGTGGACAAATCAATGGCCACACTCAGGTTTATGACTTGGGCAGATGGCACAAGTTTTTGCCATTCACTGAAATGAGAAATAGAAGATAAAGATCCAGTTGGAGGGAGAAACTGGTCAATTTCTCTTTTGCCAAGTTGAGTTTGAAGAGTTGGCAGCTAAAAATTGAGATCTGGACCACCAGAGAGAAGTCTCAGATGGACACCATAGCAACTTCAGTGTATCTTTAGCATATCGACATGAATCAAAGCCAGAGAAGTAGACAGGATCTCCCAGAGCAGGTCTGGAGAGAAAAAAAAGAAAGCAAGGGAAGAAAATGAACTTCAGAGACTTTAATACGTGTCAGGGATGGAATTCCAATTCAGGACTAGAAACAAAGCAACCATAAAGCAAGTTTATGGTAGCTTAGGAAAGACATCATTATGCTTGACATAGAGAAGAAAGGGATGAAATGAAAAGGGAACTAATTGTAGAGACATTTAGAAAGTCATCAAGTCTTGGTGGCTGAATGCATAGGAGAAGGAATACAGGGAAGTTCCAGATTTCTTGCTTGGACTGACATGTGGATGGCAGTGTCAGATCCATCCTATTTTGATAAATGATGGTGATGACAGACCCATAAAAAGCCCCATAGAGTGCTCTGGAGATAGGAAGGCTCTTCAGAGTCATTCTGAACTGAGGGAAGGGGACTAGGCCTTTGAACTTTGGCATTCATAGGGGCTGCCCCCAAGGATCTTGGCTAAGGAAGATCCCTTCAGGCTAGACAATCCTCCGAGAAATTTTTAGCCTCCAATGTTTCAGTCCTGAATGAGGGACTGTGGGCAACCTGTGCCTTAACACCTGTTCACATTGCTATAAGAGGAAGACTTTACAGGAGGAAGACTGCCTTAAATAAATTGATAACTTACATTTCTTTGCAAAATAAATGATTTCCACCCTGTTCGATCTTTATAAGGTTGAGAGCATTGATCAGTATAAGCTCCCATTAAGTGATGGCATACATTTTCTTATTTGTCCCATTTGAGACTCTTTAGAGATTCAGAGTCTTTTAGAGTGACAGGTTCTAACTAACTGTGATCACTATATTCCTTTGGAGGGGACTTGGTCATTCTCCATCATGCCACAGACTGACCTTTATCCTTCGGATATTACCTCCAGTTCCATACTTGACAGTCTTCTTACTTTCTGTTAAGAAACTATCTGAGGCACATCTTGAAGTCTCTTACTCAAAACAGGAAATACGCTATTTTTTCCATTAATCCCTGGTTCTTTGTTGTGGAAAGGAATATCATAGTTTAAAAGCTGGTCACTAGGAGTACAGAATGTATTGCCTCACAAGACAAAACAGTCATTGGCAAAATGACCTGAGAAAAGGAAGAGTATCCATGAAGTGGTGGTGGGGAAAAGTGTGTAAGTGTGTGATTTTCTCAAAAATCATAAATTGATGCTTTTATTTCCAATTTTACTCTTATTCTATCTTAATTTTCTTAATCAAATATGAGAAGATATAGAACCTATTTTCTTTCTCACTATGCTGATGTCTCTTATACCAAACTATCAATCCAAACCAAAGTGTTGTCCTAAATGTAAAGTACCTGTTTATTTTTCCCTGTTTTCAATTTCTAACCCAAATACTCTGAAATTAACTCCAAAACAGAAAGGATTTGATAATCCCTGTTAGCTGCATCATATGAGTATTAGTGAAGTGAAATAGAATAGAAAAGTCAAAACCACCATCCATGAGAGCACTAAAAACAATCATAAATCCAGGGTACTGATACCCCAGATAGACACCACTTAGCTATCCATAGACCCCAACAACAGGAAGTACATTACAGATAGACACAAGGCTTAAATATTTTGCTTAATTTTTCTACTTAACTCTTCATTTTGTGGCAGTCTATAAGTTTCTTCTGTTGTTGGTAGTGTTTTTGTGTCTTTTTTTTTTTTAAATCAAAGGCAACTTTAGAGTCAAAACATAATTTCTCAAAGACCTCTGGAAAAATTCCTTTCCCAATGATGTAACAGTCCAACTTGGCAAAATCCAGAGGATGTCAGTAAATATAATCAATGGAGGTTAAGCGTCATCAGAGACTTTAAAAACTTCAAACGCAATTCATTTTACCACTTCGTAGTTTTCAAGTCCCTATGGCCCCAACATCCAGCTTCCACAAGACTTGATATAGCATGATCCCAGCTTGGTATAAAACATTACAGCTAATTCTGTGTTCACATTAGATCCAGTTAGTCCCCAGGATCTCTTCAAGTAAGTCCCAGACATTTCTGGCTCAACACCAGAGATTTTTGCTCCAACCAGAAACAAAGAGGGCTCAGCAAGTTATGGCCATATAAAATGTTAAGACAAACATCCACGTGTTTGCTAGACTTAAAACTTGTTCTGTGGCATCTATATTTTGCATTCAGAAACAACAGCAGGATAAGCCCAGAAGAGCTTTCTTCTGAGTAATTTCAAGTATGGGGTCCATTAAATCACTGGGTGTGAGATATGGTCTTCTCCAAAGTAAACAGATGACCCAGGCACTGGACCTACTTGAGTCCAGACAGCTTCATTGGGGTGCCCTAAGAATTTCATATATTAGCCATCAATTTGTGGAATGATAATATTAGACTAGTGCTTTATAGCCTTGGTTCACCAGGGAATCAATGAGAAGCTTTTGTAGAAATCAACCTCTGGTTTTTACCTACAAACATTCTGATTTTACTGCTTTGGAGTGCAGCCTGGGTGTTTTTCACATGCAGTCAAATGCTTTAGAATAATCTTCTCAAACTTTAACAGGCACCCAAATTATCTGGTTATCATGTTCAAATACAGTTTCTGCTCTATGTTCAAATGAAGATTCTGTGGCACCAAGATTCTATAGCTCTAAACAAGCTACCAAGAAAACTGATGCTGCTGGTCCAGAAACCACCATTGATCCGTTTTGGTGTTTTCATCTGAGAGCTTGTTAGAACTCTCAGGCCCAGCCCAGCACTTCTGAAGCAGAACATTCATTTTAACATAGTCATCGATGATGTGGACATGCACTGAAGTTTGAAGAGCAGTTCTATCCTAGAGGTTCCCAATTGGAAGTTCACCTGTGGTCAGGTGAAGGCAGCATCATCCCTCACAGAGGGATGCCAACTAGTCCATACTAGCAGCTGAAAATACAGATTCAGAGTTTCTCAACCTTGACTGCACACCTTAATCCATTGATCTGCCCCAGGAATTTGTCTTTGCCAACTTTCTCCCTCCAGGACCACCTCCAACATACCTCAACCCTACTTCATCCCAGGAGTCTACATCCCTTGATTTTGGTCTCTTTCTGTTCTGAACTCCCCCATGTCCTCTTTTCCTTCCTTCTATCCAACTTAAATTCCATGGCTTTGATACACCCTCAACTTGATGCACATCCCTGCTTAAGATGACCAATCTCCCTTTAATTTCAGGATCACTAAGATCAAGGTGGCTCAGTGCCTCCTGCCAATCACTCTGCCTTGCCTTGTCCACTCAGTCACTGGCTCTTCTAGGTGATTATTTCATGCCTTCTTCTTTCCGCTCAAACCTCCAACACCTCTTGGCCCAACTGACATTCACCAAATAATCGTGCTTCCTATTTCACTGAAAAAATAGACAAAAGCCAAAACTCCCACCTGCTGTCTCCACCACTTCCTTACCAGCACCTGTGCTCAAGTACTTGACCTTTTACTCCCTTTCCATGGAACAGGTGAATGGGCGCCTATCCAGGCCAAGCCCTCCACTTGTGTACTAGGTCCCATTCATCAACAATCTTTAGCTTTGACGCATCCAAACTCTGCACTTGGGCTTCCTCTCCAAGCCTGTGCCTTTCGTAATCTTTCCCAGGTTAGTCAATGATGACTCCACCAGTCCAGGTGCTTTAGACAAAAATGGCTTAAGTCATCCCTGACTTCTCTTTTGGTCTTGGACTCCAAGTCAAATCTGTCTGCAATAATAATAGTTCTATGTTCAAAATATATCTATCAGACTACTTTTTACCATCCTGCTTCCTCCAGGTTTGTGATAACACCTTCTCTTATGTACCCCTCTTCCTCTCTCATTGATAAGTACTGTTATTTGTTAACACCGAACTCTGTATAGAACCCTTCTATGCCTTTCCAACTCATGTGGAGTAAGAGCCACAGCTGGCTGAGACCCTGAAGAACACAATCCCCTCATGTCCCTGATTTCATTTCCTCTACTACTCCCCCTATCTCACACTGCTTCAAACACTAGAACTTCCTCACTCTTCTTCAGGCTTCGCCTACATATACCTTCCTCAAGGATTTTTTTTTTTTTTATTGTAAACAAATGGGATACATGTTGTTTCTCTGTTTGTACATGGCGTAAAGGCATACCATTTGTGTAATCATAAATTTACATAGGGTAATGTTGTTTGATTCATTCTGTTATTTTTTCCCTTCCCTCCCACCTCAAGGATTTTTCACTTGCATTTTTTTCTACCTTGAATGATCCTCCCTCAGGTATTTGTGTGGCTTATTCCTCACCCCTTGGCTCAACAGTCACCAAGAAACAAATACCTTTAAACGCAGTAGGAATCACTGACCAGTGAAATCCCCAATCTTTCTTACCAGGGTTGGTTCCAAATAGATTCTGGCTGAAAATCAAATCCAGTCTCACAGGGGTGGAGATTTTCTGTAAGTGCATCCATTAGAGCAGGTCCCATAGGCTGGGAGGACAAATTCAAAATTTTAAAGTTCTAAAAATATTTTGCAAAATAGGACCATCAATTAAGTGAGAGTACAACATCTCACAATGACTATTCAGAGAGTTCAGAATTGATTTGGAGACATATGTGTATTTGTATGTGTGCGTATATATGTATAGACACATGTGTATGGGTATGCATATGTATGTACATATATTTTATATAACATATATGTATAATATGCAATACAATATATGCATGTATGTAATTCATTTTATATTATATATTAATTATATTGCAATTGATGATATAATTTTATTATAATTAATACATATTACATAGAAGATATATATGTACAAATATATTCTGATCTGGCCTTCAAATGTTGGTCAAATCATTCTTTTTATTTCTTTTACAATGTAGACAGACTCAGAAAGAAAGAATCTAGGACAGTGGGAAGGGTGGACTGATTTTGTTCGGTTGAATCTGTGCTATCATACATTAACTGATCAAAAGCCAAGCTGTGGAATGGGTGGGTAATAACAACCCTAATGAAAAGTCACTTATCAAACACCTTTTCTTTTTCCCTTTCCCTTTTATTATGGAAATAATAAGTAAAAGCAATCACTTTCTGCATTCCCAGTCCCTTGGCTCCCTCACTACACTTACTTTCCTTTTGCACTCACCCTGTCCTTTCCCTAACATAAATGAGATTGTTTTATACTGTGCTGTGTAACTTCTTTTTTTTTTTTCAAACCTGAATGTAGTATATATCTGGACATCTTTCTGTACCAGAATATGTTTTTCTTTTAGTAGCTTCATGATGGTATTCCTTAATAATTTATATATCATAATTTATTTATGATCCCTTTTTATTATGGTAACTAATTTTTGTCAATGAGTAGCATTTGCATTATTCTAGGATAATTCCTTGAAGTAGCTTTCTGCCTCTAAGGAATGAATGTTTTAACTTCTGTGAGATACTGACAAATTGTCTTTCAGAAAAGCTTGCAGAGCTAGACTCAAGTGATTAATAGCTGAGAGTAGTTCCTTGTCAACATTTGGTATATTGATACTATCAACTTTATTTTTAAATTTTTTGCCAGTCTCATGGGAGAATATTTTTTATTCATATCTTATTTCATGTCTTCCTGAGTAATAATGAATCTAAGCTTCTTTTCATATCATTTTTACTTACTTATTCTTCTTGAATTGTCTATTCAAATTCTTTGCTCAAAATATTATTAAATTTTCTTATGGATTTAGCAACACTCTTTCTCTATATCCTTATATTGATCATTTATTTAAAAAGTATACTTTAAATATTTTTCCAATTCTGTTTCTTGGCTTGAAAGTTCTATGTAAGTTATCAGGTCATATGTATCAAACATTTCTTTTAGTAATGGATTCTGTGGTACAATGAATAGGGCATTGGACTTCTAACCAAACCTGCAATGGCCATTTAAACATTTCTTTTATGTTCTCTTTGTTGTTATTGTCCACCCCCTTTGTGAGGAGGGAGATTAGTCATGTTTAGGAAGGCACTTTTTTCAACTAAAGTCATAAAAAATTTTCTTATCGTTTCAATCACTACTTTTATGATGTTAGATATTTATTTTATTTATGTAGGACACAAATGCATTTAGATTTATTTTTAAGTGTTGTGCAAAGTAGAAGGACTAATTTTTAAAGATATTTCTAGTTGTTCCAGTATCATTAACTAAATACTTTTTAATCCACTGTTGCAAAATATTGATCAATTTATCTATTTTTTTAGATAACTGTAAGTTTTCAGGTAAATATTATATGTATTTTCCCTGTGTGTGCTTGAGAATTAACTAGTCAGGTTTTGAACTTTGATAAAAAGTCTGTCACTTTAATTGGGAATTTATTAAATCTATAAGCTAACTTTATAAAATGTAGTATCTTCGAAATATTCATTCTTCCCACTTGGAAACATTTCTTTCCATTTCTTTACATACTTCTTATGTTCTTCCAAAAAATGTTTAATAATTTTATTTATAAAAGTCTCCATTTCCTTTTATTTGGAACATTTTTTATCATAGTATTAGTGAGTACTATCTTTTTTTCCTCCATACCATGTTCTAATTAGTTATTGCTAGCATACAGGAGACATATTGATATATTTATATTTTCATCCCAAATATACCACTTTAATGAATTCTCTCTTTCACAGTTTCTCATATAGTTGTTTTAAAATTTCTTGAAATTTTTTGTGTGCCCCCCAAAAAATGTAGGTTGTCTGTTAGGTGATTATTACAAAACAGTTGCTAACTGTGTTATTTAACTCTTCTAGACTTCTTTTTCTTTTCATCTACTCAAACATTTTTTTAATAAATGTGTGCTAATACTTTCTCATATGTATTTTAGTGTTAACCATAATGTACATAAAAGTTTCTGACTCTAATAGTTCTTGATGGATTTTTCCTTGCATATTACTTTTCAAAATATACTCTGTTGCCTGATTTTTTTTATTTATTAATTTTGATTCATTGTACACAAATGGGGTACAACTGTTGTTTCTCTGGTTGTACATGAAGTAGAGTCGCACCATTTGTGTAATCATACATTACATAGAGTAATGATGTTTGTCTCATTTCTCTTATTTTTCCTTCCCCCCAACACCTCCCAGCCCTCTTTTCCCTGTATACAATCCATCCCTCCTCCATTCTTGCCTCCTTCCCACCCCCCATTATGCATCATCATCCACTTTTCAGACAGATCATTTGACCTTTGGTTTTTTGGGATTGGCTTATTTCACTTAGCATAATATTCTTCAACTCCATCCATTTACCTGCAAATGCCATAATTCTATTCTTCTTTACAGCTGAGTAATATTCCATTGTGTATATGTACCACAGTTTCTTTATCCACTCATCAACTGAAGGGCATCTAGGTTGGTTCCACAATCTAGCTATTGTGAATTGAGCAGCTATGAATATTGATGTGACTGCATCACTGTAGTATGCTGATTTTAAGTCCTTTGGGTATAGGCCAAGGAGTAGGATAGCTGGGTCAATTGGTGGTTCCATTCCAAGTATTCTAAGTAATCTCCACACTTCTTTCCAGAGTGGGTGCACTAATTTTCACCCCACCAGCAATGTATCAGTGTACCTTTTCCCCACATCCTCGCCAACACCTATTGTTGCTTGTATTCTTGATAATCGCCATTCTAATTGGGGTGAGATGGAATCTTAGGGTAGTTTTGATTTGCATTTTTCTTATTACTAAAGATGTTGAACATTTTTTCATGTATCTGTTGACTGCTTGTAGATCTCCTGTGAAGTGTGTGCTCAATTCTTAGTCCATTTATTGAATTACTTGTATTCTTGGTGTAAAGTTTTTTGGGTTCTGTATAGATTCTGGAGATTAGTGTTCTATCTGAAGTATGAGTGGCAAAGATTTTCTCTCACTCTGTAGGCTGTTTCTTCACATTGGTGATAGTTTCCTTTGCTGAGAGAAAGCTTTTTAGTTTGAATCTATCCCAAATATTGATTTTGATTTTATTTCTTGTGCTTTGGGAGTCATGTTAAGGAATTCTAGTCCTAAGCTGACATGATGAAGATTTGGACCTACTTTTTCTTCTATAAGGTGCAGGGTCTGCGGTCTGATTCTGAGTTCCTCGATCCATTTTGAGTTTTGTGCAGGGTGAGAGATAGGGGTTTAGTTTCATTTTGCTGCATATGGATTTCCAGTTTTCCCAGCACCATTTGTTAAAGAGGTTATCTTTTCTCCATTGTATATTTTTGGAACCTTTGTCTAGTATGAGAAAACTGTATTTTTGTGGGTTTGTGTCTGTGTCCTCTATTCTGCACCATTGAGCTACCTATCTATTTTTGTGTCAATACCATGCCATTTTTGTTGGTATTGCTCTGTAGTATAGTTGAAGTTCTGATATTATAATACCCCCTACTTCACTTTTCCTGCTAAGGATTACTTTAGCCATTCTGGGTCTCTTATTTTTCCAAATGAATTTCATGATTGCTTGCTCTGTTTCTATGAGGTATGTCATTGGGATTTTAATTGGAATTGCATTGAATCTGTATAGCACTTTTGGTAGTATGGCCATTTTGACAATATTAATTCTGCCTATCCAAGAACATCTGTTGCCTGATTTTAATATTTATACATCTACTTTTTCTTCAAAAGCCATCCCTTTGTTTCCAGGTTTCATAATTTTCAGAGCATGTATGCCTCTTATAAGCAGCCTACAGATTGATTTTAAACAAATACTAAAGGTTCTGTATTATAATAACATATTAAATACTACTTAAAGTATATTAAACTTCCACTTTCATAGGCTAAAAATGGTCTCACGTTACCTATTCCATATGACTAAGGCTACCATTTTATTGACTCACTTTAAACTTATTTCTGCCATATTTATGTTTTATGTTCACATTGTCATTTTTTAAATTTTAAATATTTCTCCCTTTACACTCTGGTCCATTTCTTTTTTTTTTTTCTTTAATATGCATTTTAATATCATTTAGTTTTTCTTTTACTTTTTTTCCAATTTTATTGGGGTATAATTTACAAAATGTATTTATTTACATTGTATAATGTGTTTTGTGATTTTACATATATATTTTAACTACCACAGTCAAATTAATAAAATGTTACTTCATATTGTTATCTTTTTATCTCTTTCTTTGCTTGCTGAGAATGTTTAGAATCTACCCTCTTAGTAAATTTAAAGCATGCGGTACATTATTATTATTACCTACAATCACCACTATGTATGTTAGTCCTCCAGAACTTGATCATTCTTTGTAAGTGAAACTCTAGACCCTTTAACTGAGATCTCCCCTTTCCTCCATGCCCCAGAACCTAGATGCCATCATCTTTCCTCTGATTCTGTGATTTCAACTTTTTTAGTTTCCATATATAAGTGAGATCATTCAGTGTTCACCTTTCTGTTCCTGCCTTATTTCACTTATTGTAATGTTCTACAGGTTCATCCATGTGGTTGCAAATGAGAGCATTTTCTTCTTTTTTAAGGCTTCATGGTATTCCATCACAATGTATATGTACATTTTGTTTTTCCCTTTATCTGTGATGGACACTTGGACTATTTCCATATCTAGTCTACTGTGAATACTGAGAGCATGAAGATGAGTATGCAGATGCCTCTTATAGATATTGATTTCACTTCTCTAGGATATATCCAGAAGCAAGACTGCTAGATTATATGGTAATTATATTTTTAATTTTTTGAAGAACCTCCATATTGTTTTGCACAATAGCTGTTATTCACATTCTCACAGTACATAAGGTTCCTTTTTCTCAGTCTGTATCAACCCTTGTTATCTGTTATCTTTTCAATAACAGTCACCCTAACAGGTGTGAAATGATATCTTCCTGTAGTAGATTTGCATTTCCCTGATGATTTGTGATGCCGAACATTATTTTCATAAACCTATTGGTCAGTTAGTATGACTTTGCAGAGAAATATCTGTTTGGGTCATTTGCCCATTTTTAATTGGATTATTTTTAATTGGGTTATGGTTTTAGTTGGGTTGTCTTGCTATTGAGTTGAGTTTATTATATATTTGGGATAATAACCTTTTATCAGATATATGGAATGAAAATATTTTCTAGGATTCCATTGGTTGTTTCTTCACTCTGTTGATTATTTCCTCTGCTGCCCATAAGATTTTTAGTTTGAACATAAATCCTATATTTCTCATTTTTGTGGTGTGCTTTTGAGGTCATATCCAAAAAATTCATTGCCTAAACCAATGATAAGAAACTTTTCCTGTTTTCTTTCAGTAGTTTTATAGTTTGAGGACTTATATTTAATTCTTTAATTCATTTTGAGTTCATTTTTTATTCTTTGTTATGCATGACAGTAGATTTCATTTTGACATAATTATAGAAGCATGAAATATATCTTGTTTTAATTAAGTCCCCAGTACCTCTTATTCATTTCATTTTTTTATGACATGAGATAAGGTTCCAGTTTCATTCTTCTGCCTATGGACATAGTTTTCCCACCACCATTTTTTGATGACATTGCTTTTCCCCATATGCGTTCTTGGCACCTCAATTGTTCTAAAATGTACGGACTTACATCCGGGCTCTCTATTCTGTTTCATTGGTCTATATGGCTATATGGCTATTTCTGTGCCAGTATCTTGCTGTTTTTATTACTATAACTTTGTAGTGTATTTTGAAATCCAGTAGTATCCTCTCAGTTCTCAGAAATGTCTGTGGTTATTAAACCCATGGCAGCTTACCTATATGAGAATGTGTTTCTCTGTTTTTATCATTTGGTTGTTGATTTGGCTAAGTATAGGATTTTAAGTTCAAAACAAATTGTCCTCAAGTTATTTTCTACCATTATCATCAAAGAAAGGCTGAAGCAATCTGACTCTTATTCCCTAATATATAAACTGCTTTACCTCCTATAGGAACACTTTTGGAACTTTTCTCTTTACCCTTGGAAATTTGGAATTGAAGTAGGATGAAACTATTCATTTGCTCTAATCAGTCCTTGATGAGCTCTTCACATCTTAGGGTTCAACTCTTTTTTCATCTCTAGAAAATTCCACTCTCTCTTCCTTCTTCTACTTTAATTTCTTTTCCTCATCCTTCTATTCTCCTCCTTAATTGCCTTTTTTCAATTTTTTCATGCCCATCACCGAGACATCGAATCTTTTGTATCAGTCCATCATAACTCTTGACTTTTTTTTCATTTTTTCTTTTCTCTTTGTCCCTTTTTAACTCTTCTGGAAAAATTAGCAAATTTAATTTTGAAACTTATTAATTTTCTTTTGGGCTGTGGCCATTACACTCTTGGACTCTTTTATCCTTTTAAAAGATGCATTGTTCTATTATGTCTCTATATATTGAGGCACTGCTCTTCCATTTAGTTTCTGCTGCCCATTACAAAGCTTTGTCCTCTGGACAATATTACTGACACTTATTTATTAGCCCAGCAAAGTGATCTAGCTTCCCAGTTTGTCTCCCTGAATATCAACTTGTTTTAGCTATTCACTCTCAACTTGGAGTTACCCTGCAGTTAGCTTATATCCACACCAGACTTCCTGAAAATGTTTCAAACTATGATTTCTAATAGTTTTATTTCTCCAGATACTATTTATGTATTTTTGTATGTGTGTGTGATTCTTCTGATTTATTGATGATATTTTTGATAGTCTCTTTAGGCATGTATCACTTCATTTTGCTTTATTAAATGTTCACTATTATCTCATTTTATAGAACTTTTATAGAAGTGAAAGCATCCATGTAAGTACCGAGTCTGCAATATTTGTTCAGTCCCCATCTGTGTAAGTCAGTTTTCCATTGCTGTGACAAAATATCTGAGAAAATCAACTTAAAAGTATACTGATTCAGGTTCAGAGGTTTTAGTACATGATCCCTTGGCCCCATTGCTTTGGGTCTGTGTTGAGGCAGAAAATCATGTCAGGGAGCACAAGGAACAAGGCTATTCACCTCATGGTGACTGGGAAGCAAAACAGAGAAATGGAGGAAGGGGCTCAGTTCCCAATATTCCTTCAGGAGCATACCCCCAATGACCTAACTTCCTCCCACTAGCTCTACCTCTGAACAGTTCCACCACCCACCAAAAACAACACAGACTGGCAACCAACTCTTTAACATATAAACCTTTGGGGGATATTTAAAATGCAAGCCATAATACCACCTAGTTTCTTTAAAATAAAAATTAACATTAGACACCATTTCTTTGAGATTCTCATGCTTCAAAGAACTACAGCTACCTTACTAAGAAAAGCAAATTACAAGCATTTTTTGTTATTTTCTGAACTTTCTGGTATTATAAAGATATAAAAATAAATATTAGATGAAAAAAGACACAAATTAATAACTGGTGTTTGATAATGACTCTTTCTTTATAAAGCTATAATTCTATTTGCTACTAAACAGGCATGTAGTTAAATCGATTAAGAGGAACTTTCTTCCAAATATGGCAGCAGTACTTAACAATGGTCTGTGGTATGCTCTTTTACTTCCTAATAAACACAAAGCCCCATTCATTGAAAAGAGCATTGATTATGGAACTCATTCAAATTCCCAATTTTTGCAATTTGTGGTCTGACTTTTCATCTATCTATTCACAACAGTTGGATAGAAACATCTACTATATTTGGAAAATGATGGATTACCACCCAAGTTTAAGGTAGAAAAATAATGATTACCAACTTGAAGAAGAAACAAAGCCATTGTTGTTGTTATGTTTTTTAGGTTGGACTCATCCTTTCCTACACCCTACTCCCCAAAATGGTGGTGTCTTGATGACCTAGAGTTACCTATCACATTTGTCCATTTGTGTCAGAAAGCAAAACAAAGATAGTAAGTTGAGTGATAAATTAAATCTATGGATACATAAATATATGTCCTATTGCAATGCTTCTCTTTGAAGTATCAAGTCTAACTTCATTTTCTGCTGTAGTTAAATTGCTGTGGGAAGCTTGTCTGAGACTAGAGGACATTGACCTTTTGAGGTGTTGGCTGCTCCTAAAGAAAACTCACTGCTGCTCACAGGAATGGGGTGGAGTGAAAACACACCCATGCAGAGGCAGGAAGCCACACTTGTGGGGAGAAGAGGACCATGCCCTAAAGCAAGCCAGTTCATTCCCAGATCAGATATTCAATTCCAAGGAGGATTCCAAGGCTCAATTGTCCATCTCAGGACTATGTAGGTTGCTGAACTTGCGTATCAGGTCTGGGTTAGTATTTACATCATACACAAAGATATACCTCTGTGGTTAAATAACCATCATACCTTTTTACAAGGGAGGTACAAGTACCTAATCTGTAACATTGCTATTGCATGTGAGGATCATTCCCAGAAAGAAGTCTTCCTTGACCCCACACGATAGGTTTGAATCCCTATAACTTTCCCTCAAAGCATTTGTTTCAATAAAAAGGTACTGCCCATTTCCACATGGTACAGATTCTACATCTCCCAGTTGGAAGGGAGAAAATCATAGCAGGATGAATTATTTCCCACCTTCTCTCAGGTGGCTATGATAATGTATCTTCATGAAGCAGGACATGGGGAAGCTGCACATTGTTTTCTCACATTGATGCAGAGTTCCTTATGACTACTAGACACTCCTGTCTAGTCTGAAAATATGTTGGGCAGAGTTTTACATATCGTGGGTGACTTTTTTTGTCACCAGTGGTGTGCTAGAGGGAATCTGAATAATCCCAAGGTCATTCTGAAGTCTCTGTCTGGGAGAGGGAGTGAAGCCAGAGGATGACCAGAAGTCAAGTCACTCACCTTTCTGGGTCTGATTTTCCTGATGTATCAAATGGGCATTTGAGTTCTGTGATCTCTGTGTCCTCTTCATTCCTGCTACCTTGTGAATTCTGTGGTTACAAATTTGAAATTAATTTTGTTTTAATTTTGTAGACAGAATGCTTGTTTCTTTTCTCCTCTCCAAAACCAACTTTTACTTTATTTTGAGTAAGATTCATCATAAAACCTGTAATTCCACCTAGATCCCAGAAATATTACCTACAGACCTAATTTTCTCTTTTCCTCTGATAGGATAAGTTTATACGGTTCATTTTAAATCAGTCTTTAAGCAAACAGAAGTATACAAATAACATATGGGAACATGGAATAATCCACAAACGGCAAATAGTCTGAAAGAATATATTTAATCAAAGAGGAAATGGTTTATAAATGATTTTCCAGTTATGCAATCTTGTCTCAAAAATATGTTTTTTCCCTGTGAGAACATGAAAGAATCATATAATTACCATAAACTTATCATTTTAAATGATAATAAAACCCAAATCACAGTTCTTTAGAGAAAATGCAATTGGTATGAGATTTTGAATTGCAATCAGTAGAGTTTCAAATTCACATGTAATAGATAGTACCAATGTGTGTTTATGAACATTTCTTCCTACAGAAAATCATAATGGGATTTCCACAGGGGAACCCTGGGAATAATGTCACTATCACTGAACACCAGAGGGTGAAGTGACACAAAGGACTGTGGCTTGACTATAGACACCTGCCATAAAAGACCCACATATTCTCTATATTTTTCTCTGGAATGGACCAGTTCTGAAAATGAGTAGGGAAACCAGTTGCACAAGATCATCCAAAAAGGAATCATCCTCAGGAAACCTGCTCCATCTCTTAAGGGAAAGGAAAGCAAAGAACCCAAGAGGATAGGAGATTCTCAAATGAGATTCTCACTCCCAATTATTCAGTGGCTCCCTGTTACCCAGAGAACAAAATCTGAGCCTCTCGTGCAGAAGCTTAAGGCTCCCCTTCTCTGTACAGCCTCATTGATGCAACAAAAAATAGTGAAGGGGTGGGATAAGAGAAGAAACCAGAAGCCAAATGAATCAGGGCCTTGACTTTTACTTGGAATAAGGTAAGAGCCACTACAGGTTCAGAGCAAGGAGTGAGAGGATATGCCTGATGTTTATTCTCAATCATTTTTCTCAAATGGTCTCCATATTTCAGCAAACTCATTCACCCTGAGAGCCCTCCCCAAATATTCCTAATCATAATAGCCTCATTTATCCTAGTGTCACCTCAAAGTCCCTCCCACATAAAACCTCTCTGATTCTTCCAGCAAGAGGTGACTCTCGCTCCTGATCTAATCCTCTGAATGCCTGCTTAGACCATAGTCATAACATTTGCACTTTTTTCCTAGTATGTACTCTTATAAGTCAAATGATAAAGTCAGACATGTCTTGCTTTGAGCTTCAGCCGGATTGCAGATCCCTCCAGCCATGAATTACATTTTATACAGGAACACAGTGCTCTTGCTTTGGCTGGTGCTCCACAGGCTTGTCAGCTGTTTCCAGGCCCTTGGCAATATGACAGCCAGCCACCTGCCAATTAGCAGTTTTGCCAATAGTTCAATTCCATTTACTCGTCTAAAACATGGTGATGATAAGTAGATGATGATACATAATGGGGGAGGGGGTGGGGTAAGAGAATAATGGAGGAACTTTGGATTACATTGAGGGACATGAGAAGGGGAGGGGGTAGGTGTATGAAAGATGGTGGAATGAGACAGACATCATTACCCTATGTACATGTATGATTACACAAATGGTATGAATCTACATCATGTACAACCACAGATACAAAAAGTTGTACCCCATTTGTGTACAATGAATCAAAATGCAGTCTGTAAAAATAAAAGATAAAAAATAAATTGCATGTAAAAAAATTAAAACCTAAAAACATGGTGAAGGGGAATACATATTTCAAAAAAGTTAAAACCAAATTATCACCTCAACCATTTTTTCCCAACTAAACTGTTCAGACATAAATACCTGTTGTTATCCTTCAGCCATATTCTCCCTTCCTGGGAACCCCACAGTGACTCCTTATCTCCATCACTTGTTCTGGGACTTGCCTTGTATGATGCCGTCCTCTTTGTTACCCTTGTTTATCACATTTGTACTTCCCCCACTAAAGGGCAAGCTCTTTAGGGATAGAGTTCTCACAGTTTTATTTGTGGGTTCCATTTGTTCCCTCAACCACTGACCCTGCTCAAAAAAAAAAAAAAAAATCTGCAGATGGATTTTTGCAGGGTTCTCTCAGGTGTTCTCTCAGCTTCAATTGCAAATAAAATGAAATAAAATAAAGCCCAAAGCTAACCTTCTACCTCTGTTATAGGATTTTGTGCCACTGTATCAAGACTTTGAGAATTTTTATACACGGAACCTTTACATGAGAATCAGAGACAACTGGAACCGGCCCATCTGCAGTGCCCCAGGGGCTCATTTTGATGTGATGGAAAGGGTATCCGATGACTATAACTGGACGTTTAGGTGAGGCAGCCACCTGGAGGGACTTGGTGGAAAAATGATATTCCCTTCAAGGAAATCCTCGCATGGGAACCATATCACAGATCTGAAAAACCCCAAATGCAGAAGTGGTTGGTCTTCATCCTTCAGACCTTGGCAGCTCTCATGAGGTCAATGGAGGAAGTCAATAATTGCTTTGCAAAGGCAGCTTATTTATGATAAAACTAAAGTTATATCATAACTTTCAGTTATATCATGAAACCCATGTTAGAAGGTACAGGACATAAGAGCTCTTTCCAGCTTTCCTGTCAAATCGTACCCTTCTCTTCTCCCTAATGGAGACAGTGTTGACACAGCTTCTTGTTCCTTTAGAAATTCTTGTTGGGTTTTAAATCAGAGCATGCTTTTCATGAAAGCCATTGCCCAAGGAAAATCAAGAGTGAGTAGTACACCATGGCCCAAGATATCTTTCTCTAATGCTGACCCCACTTCATTATGGATTGCTTTCCTCTAAGGACAAGCTATTATTGTATGCTGAAAACAGTGAAAATTAAAAAGAAAAAGAAAACATATGATCTGGGCCAGGCCCAAATCCCTGTCTCTTGGGCACTGGGATTAAATGAGAAAGTCCTCTGTGCTCACTTGTCTGTCTCCCTGCAGGTTTACTGGAAGAATCATCAAAGATGTCATCAACATGGGCTCCTATAACTTTCTTGGGCTCGCAGTCAAATACAATGAATCTATGAGGACAATAAAGGACGTTTTAGAAACGTACGGCTCAGGTGTGGCCAGCACCAGACACGAAATGGGTATGTGCATCAACTACTTTGGAATTTCGTCCAGTCTTGTCTCAGGTTCCTTGTGACTACTTCTCAAATTGATATTCTATCTAGAATATGTGCCTCAAATAACTATTATAAAATTCAGAAAGCAAAAGGGATATAAAAGACTTTTTGAAATTTTCAAGCATTTTGCTATTGCCAGGCAGTTTATTAAATTTGCTTTCATTCTCATGACTGAGTGAAAATAGATCTTTCCTGATCACATTTCTAAAATAGCAACTATTGTGCCCCCTCCAGCAGGTCCTAGTCTGTCCTCTCATTTTTATTATTAACATTCACTAGTGATCCAAATAATCTCGCTTTTGTATTTGCATATAACCTGTCTCTACTCCTCCAATATAAGCTTCATAACAAGAGGGACTGGCCTTGTGGAATGTTGGGTTGAATGAATAAATGATGAATGGATAGACAAGATGGAGCTAACTGCCTATTTATTTACCTTCTAGAAAAAAAAATCTTATTCAAAGGAATAAAATTTGTGAGAAGGAAACTTCCACTCCTCTCCACTGCAGGGAGAAAAAATATTGGGAACTTGTACTTAGAGAATGCTTTGCAATAGCTGGCATGTTGTGGTGGTGATTGTTTTCATGTTATCATATCATTTATTCCTTAAAAAATAAAATCCTGTACTATAAGCAGTATGGGTGGTATTTTCCCCATCTTCTAGAAGAACAAACTGAGTATCATGTCATCTAAGTGATGTGCCCAAGGGGACTCATTAACCACACTTTATTTCAGTCTAGCTCATCTCTCTCTACTATCACTGTTCCCCATCATGGAGTCATAAGCAGAGTTTACCCAGTTAGGCCAAACCTGCCTAAGAATCAGTGAGAAGTCTGTTAAAAAGAGATTTGCCATTAATGAATAATGAATTGCATGCCCCTCTTAGATAACTAGTTAGCAATAGGCTTTAAGAACAAAATAATTATTTCAAACTGTGCAAAAGATGCTTCGAATAGAATAAAGTGTTTTTTGTATTCAAACATTTGGCAAATAACTAAAGCTCCAGTTTTAATAGTGGTTGCTCAGGTTTCTTAAGAAAGACAATCTACTTAGCATCAGGTCTGTTAGCATGAGAGCTGGATATGTAACAGCATGCTCCTAGGTTGTGGAAACAGGGTTGGTTCTAACCCATCCATGATGTCCCATTTGGAGATGGAGCAGAGAATGGAACAATACCCCCAGACATAACAGGCACAAGTCAGGAAACTTTGGGAATGTTTTCTCTGGTGCTGGTGACATCTAGTATCAGGGTTGTAATGATCAGGAAAAAGACACTGTCCTGAAGATGACGACCCCTCCACTCAGTGAAACCAAACAGTCCCCTATCACGGCTGGCAGAATCTGAAGGACAGCAGTTTGACACAGGCTGTAGTTTACCTGCAGAGGAAGGCAGATATGGAACAAGGATCCCTGATTTCATGGGTTCAGCAAACCGAGAAACTAGCCAGAAATGAAGTTTCCATTTTTTACTACCCACAGCCTCAGTCTTTCTCTGCCTATTAACACCTCTGCATTGTTAATCTTTTATAGTTACCTGCTTCATTCAACTCTCTAGGTCAAGTTCCAAGAAGAGGATTTCAATAGTTTTCAAGTGAATAATGACAGACCCAAAAGAGAAGTCACCCACACACATTTTGGGCAAATCAAAGGACTTAAACATAAATACAAGCAGTCAGTTAAGAAGTGAATAAATAAGAGGGGACATTGAAAGTATTTTGCCCTATAAATAATAATCTTAATATGGCATGCAACAATTTGGAATAGCATAACTCTGAAAGACATTTATTCTGAGAAATTCAATTAACTCTTGGAAAACATGTGCTTTACAGTCTTAAGAAAATGTTTAATAGCACAAATGGATTAACAACACATTTGCCTACTAAATGGAAAAAGACTGAAATATGGCCCCAAACCCCAAACTCAACTACATACTGCAGTTTAAAATAAAATATTATTCAATTAAAGTTATTCCAAAGAATGAAAAGTATAAAGATACCAGCCAGATATCTGATTCCTTCCTCACTGCTGTAACCACCATGCCCCTAGTGCCCAAGAAGGAAGCCAGGCCAGTGGAAGAAGTTACGAAAGAAAGGCCCCAAAAGAAAGTTGTTTGCCAAACCTACACCTGTTAGAACTAAGGCCAAAAATACAGCTGGGAATGATACATTTCTACAGATACATATACAGAAATACAAATGCCATTTTCAAGATGTATTTTAGAGTATACCTAAAAAAATAAAGGAATACAGAATTAAGGGAGATTTTGATCCTCTCGTGGGTCAATTTTACATTACACAGGCCAATGATAAAAGGAAATGCATAGTTTTTATATCCTAAATATGAGACAGACTAGAATGATAATTTGGAGTCATAATCAAGTGTTTAAATATCTAAATGTTTAAAATTTATATCTTCAACTGGTGATGCTTTTTGCTCTGATATTCCTAGAGCTTGGCTCTCCCTTTCAAATTATGTGATAATTTGAAGTTTGGTAGTGACAGTCTAGTTTCTCCTAAAAACTTTGCTCAAGGGCTGTGAAAGTTTAGAAATTTGTGAGTGACACCAAATTGTGCAATAAAGAACTCTAGACTTAACAGTTTATCAAAGCTTTCAGAAACCCATACTCAATTTATTCTTTTCATGGTGGCTGAAAAAAGAACTGGTTGCAGAAAGGATCTTAAAATTGCATGGATTTTTAGATTTTCAGCACTGGGATTGAGAATTGTGCACACACTGTTCATAATATTTGAGTTTTGAACATCAAACAACATTAAGTAATATCTCCATTATGCAAGACATTGCCACATTTGATCCTTGAATTTCCTTATCTTCAAAAATGACTTAATTTTTCTCTAGGTAGAAGATATTTATTTGACTATATTGGTTTAACAATGGAAAAGAGTGCAGCGACCCCTAAGACAAAAGCAGTGCATCATTGCTTGCTCTTCCTTCACTTGAGTTGAGTTTATAATAAAGAATAACAAATGGACTAAATTCATGGTATAAATATGAACAGAAAACAAAGCACGAATTAAGCTTAACTTACGAATCATTAAACAAAATAAAAGATGCACATCATAAAAATAATAATGAAGATAAATGCACCTCCTACATTCTCTGTGTACCACACAACACAGCAGAAACAAGTATGAAATTTTTGTATGTGTGTGTGTGTGTGCAACCAGTGATTAGAGGGATAAGAAGTTATGGAAGCCTTCTAAAAGCACAGGGTCAAATTTATATTTAGTCCTCAGAAACAAAAAAAATAAAATCAGAGCATGGAAGAGTGATAGAAGACCATAAGTCTCAATTCTTGAAAATAAAGAACCCAAAAGGTACACAAAAAGATAAAGAAAATAAAAACATGTAATTACAAATGATTAATGTTGATTGAATAACTACATATTGAATGCCAAACCTTAAAACATACTATCTGTGTACTTCATCTTTTTGAAGAGTCATTGAACTTTTACAAAAATTTACTATATATTATGTCATAAAGGAAATCTCATTAAATCCCCAAAAGTGGAAAGTATATAAGTTGTCAATGAACCTATGAAATTGACATGGTAAGTAGTCAAAGAGTTTTTTAAAAGAATAAGGTTTACTCAGCTTAGGAAAAATACCAGAAAATATGTGACCAGTGAGCCTATGAAAAACATTCTGACTCATTAGTAAAGAAAAACTAAGACACTGAGATATCATTTTTCACCTAATTGACAAAAGTTTTTTTAAAATTTTTATTATGGCCAGGGATAAACTTGTGTCCTCCATTTTCTCCGATGCAAAATGGAAAATATATTGTTGCAAAAATAAAACAAGTTGTTGAACATTGTGTATATGAAGAATTCTTTTAAGAATATATTATTTTTGAATATATGCATCAAGGAGGTTATATTTTATTTTGTAATATTTTCTCATTTTTTCTCAAGGATATCATATTCTTTGGGCAAATTATTTTCTTTAAAAAATGAGCAGAAGTGGGCTGGGAGTGTAACTCAGAGATAGAGCAAATGCTTAGTATGTCTGAGGCCCTAAGTTCAATCCCCAGCACCAAATAAAAGAAACAAAAAGAACAGGAGCCTAATGAAGTTGGTGTTTAGGCAGTCTTGTAAAGAGAGTTCCTGCACTTCCGAGATGTTGCTATTGAGTTAGACCAGATTTTGCTGCCTACTCTAGGGGCTGTGGAGCAGAGAGCATCTCCTTGCACCTAAACCAGTGGCTCTCAAACCTTTGCTCACATGAGGGCTTGAGAAACAACAGGTTGCTGGCTCCACTTAACAGAGCTGCCAATTAGATCTGGAATAGGACCCATGAGTTTGCATTTCTAGGTCCCCTCTGTGTTGACATTGCTGCTTTGGGGACCAAACTTTGAGAACCACCTGAAACTATATAGCATAACTGACCTTCTTGACCAAATTAGTCAAAAGTTTTCCAAAAGTCTTTCATTTTGTGTTGGATGAACACCACATATGCCTGAGAGACAGTCTGCAAACCAAAAATTCCAAGTAGGTTAATAGACATCCAAAAGTTAGCAAGGCAAGCTAATTTTGATCACTGAGCATCTCTTGACTCATACTTCTGTTGAGATTTCCTAATTCAGAGAAGATTAAATTCAGGCAAAGCATAAAGAAGCTTTTCTTTCACTTCTTCCTCTTTTCACACTTCTGCTCTAACAGGGTGTGTAGTTTCTTAGATTTTCTTTCCCTGAGCACCTGAGGGTGAGGAATAGGTGTGAAGTAACAGCGTATTACTTGTGTTCTGATAATCTATAAGTCCTTTGTGCTGCCTTTGTTTCATCCAGAGTGGTCATAAGTCCACTTCTAAGAAAACAAACTCATGGAATACCACAAGACTAACTCTTATGCCAGTGAAAGCTCAGCTCAGTTTGGTGATTTTTCTACCCTTGTAAAGGAAAGCCTCATGCTTGATTCTCACCAGGGGTGCCTGAATAAAAGGCATGCCTAAGACAGCCTCCTTGAGAACATTCCTTCAAATTGTAATTGCAATTGCAAGAAGGAGCCTCTAATAATGTCATGTTCCAAAACATCAAAATAAACATGTTGACTGGATATAATAGAAAATTCTTGTATAAAGTTTCAGGTGTGATTTTTACATGATATGCAACTTTATTGAAATTTCTATTTTTCAGTTTGAGAATATTGCCCTTAATCATTCTTCTTGCAACTTATCTTCCTAACACATTCTCTGCTATCATTTAATTCAGATTATCAAGGCTCTTCCTGTGTCTCTTTCTCAGAGATTTGAAGTTAAATCTAGGGAAAGTACAGTTTCATTAACCTGAAATCTGAAGAAAGGGCCAGCCTAAATTTTCAAAATGTCTAAATTAAAGCATATTTTAAATAAATATCAACATACGCCCTTTGAGTTTCTTCATGAATGAGAAGTTTCTAAGAAACTGCTACCGAGGAGATCATGCTTCCTTTTAAAAAGCAATTTTAATGAACACACTTTTATGCAAATAAATGCTACAAGTGTTTTTATGCAGTAATCAATTTGACTAAATAAATTAAGTAAGCTATAAACATCCTCACTCCAAATACTTAATTTATATAGCAAAACCCTTCTTCATAAATAATGCCAATTCTTCTCAGGACAAATTTTTGTAAATTCTACTTAATGAGATTTTATTACATTTCTCTCAAGCTTCTTAATTTTCCTTTACTAACATTTGTAAGGAAAAGGGGACTCTCAGAGGAATTGTTTGGAAGTAGAAAAATTAAAGCATATCTTTGTTTCTGAAAGCCGTTTGACAATTTTCCGAGTCCTTGTAGAGTTCTGACAAGGTAATTGCTTTTCTTTTGATAATGATAGAAACCACAGTCCAGTCAAATTTTAACTAGCTGGGTATTTCTGAAAGTGTAGAATTTGGTCCTACAGGTTCAACAAAACCAAGCAAGCGCAATTCAATGAGATGTGCCAATAATTTTATATAAGTATAATTTTGGCCAACAAAGGTGATACCTAGGATGACAACAGAAGTTGAGACCCATGGAACTGCAGAATTTGTACTTCACTCTGCCCTTTCCTCCGCACCCTTACCAATAGCATAAGATGTGGCACACTCCAGAGATTTTTTTTTTTTTAATTGACTTGGCAATCAGCGTTCCTGCAGTCTGTCTGTTGCAAAGTCAGGACTAGACATGGATTCTCTTAAGCCCCACTGAAGAACTCTTTGTATTATTCCCTACTGTTCAAGCTAAACCCAGAAGCCATCTAGATCAAGGATCACTAACCTAGCCCAGGTGGCCCCTGGTTTTGTGCTGCCTGCAATTAAAAAGAGTTTTTATAGTTTTAAACCACTGGGAAAATGAAAATGAGAATAATCCTTGGTGACACATGAAAATTATATGAAATTCAAATTTCACTGACCATGAATAGTTTTACTAGAACACAGTTATTCTTATTCTTTTATGTTTTGTCTATGACTACTTTCACTTTACAGTGGCAGAGTTGACTATATGCATTAGCAACCATATGGCCAGCAAAATCTCAATTATTTACTCTCTGAATCTCTATAAAATGTTTGCTAGTACTTTAAACTAGTACTTGCCATCGTTGTGATTTGGAGGGAAGAATATTCTACATTTATTAGCAATGGACCAGATTTCCAAATTTAATGCACATCAGCAATACATCAAGTGTTAACCTCCTTCATTTAAATTAAAATCCAAATTATTATTTCCAAACACATTAAGAATACAGATTAGTTTTCATCAACATCAGCACCTGGGTATACTCTTTATGGTCACTGTTATAAACCTGAGGGAGACCAAGGACATCATCAAAGTCTATCCCTAACTTCTCATATTTATGCAATCATCTGTGGAAAGAAGAACAGTTCAGATGGAAAAAAGAAAACTAGACAGAAACATAATACTTATCCATTTATTTTGTATCCTTCTGATGATGCAAGAATTAGATATGTTGGTATAATGGAGGTCACTTATGATTACTCAGCACCTATGTTTCTTCTGATACAAAAAACACAACCTAATTGTATGACTTGACTTCTTGCTCGTTGACTAGAAAGTTCAAAAAACTTGAGTTGCAAAATCCAGGAACTTATTTAGTCTTCTCCTGTTTTTCTTCTACCTATTTCATGTGTCTATCATCATCCTTTAGGACATAGGTATGTATATTTTCCTTTGAATTCTGCACCAAACTGGACACCATACTTTGAATGTATTTTCCTGAATTAAGAAGGAGAAAAATAAACTCTTCCAATCAAGAGCTAGAACTAAAGACCACACAGGAACCTACATGTTAATCTCTAGCCAATGTGTAATATAGAGACTACCCATCTTGCCACACACCATCTTGAGACTTAAATCTCAGCCACTAAATTAAAGTAAAATACAGAAAGAATCATAACTGGGTTTTGGCACAAAACCATAGTGTTTAGTTTTCTTTTGTGAAAGAGAATCCAAGGTTTAGAAAGTCTAACTTTCTCAAGGTCATATAGCTAATGAATAAAGAGGTCAAATGTATCACAAATTCAAGTATGCAAGAAGTGTTTAATTTTTTAACAAGTTGAATACAAGCCCCAATCTGCCTCTTTTATTTTTAGTCCATTTTGGGGTTCCCATTTTTCAATATGGAGTAAAGATTTTAGGGTATCATTGCAGCTCCCAAACATCAGGGTTGTCTCCTGATCTTTGGACCTAAGACCAATTGTTCAATGTTGATCATCCACTGTTTCAGTCAAAATCACAATCTTTGTAGTCTAGCAGCCCAGTGTTTCTGTCCCATGTGGAGCTCTGGGAGTCTCTAGTGAAAATAGAAATCAGAGTCTGTCATGTCATTCAAGTTACTTTCAGGCAACTTTTAACTGTCAGCAGGTAGCTACCACCAAGAAATGCGCGTGGACCCATTGATCCCAGTCTTGATAAAATCTCTATTAACCTCTCTGCTTCAGATACCCTGATTTTTCTCCTTACAGTACATCTAATGAAATCCTTTCAACTTGTATAAGCTTTCCTAAAGATATGAAGGAAAGTTTCCACTTTGGGCCCTATATCATGAACCTCCCCAGAAACAAAAGTGGTATCTGGCCACCTACTAATTGGAGAAGGGGGAAAATGTTACTTAAGGGGAATATACATGGTTAATATTTCAATAGGTTGTCCTATACTGTTCATAACAATGAATCTTTATATATCTAAAAATATACATATAGTTGGTGCCTTACATTAGCATACATCAAGAGTTCTTGCTTTGAGAAGAATCATGAAGTAGGGATCACTCTAAAGTCAAACGTGCTTAGTTTGAATATTCACTCTAGGTTTTCAACCGTGTGACCTTGGAGCTTCCAAGGAGTCTTGAGAGCGAACTAAACTTTCAAGTTTTTATGTTTTCATCTGGAAAATGGGGATAATTCCAGTACTAACCTCAAATGGTTTTATTATAATTAACCAAGGAAAGCCTTGAAATGTTTCAGTATGGTAGATTGGCACATAGTTAAGTAGATGACCTGTGTTATTAGCTCTGCCTCTTCTTGAGTAACAGCACCCCTGTACCTATTTACTCATTGGTAAAGCAAGAAAACAATTTCCTACTTTTATAAAGCATCTGTGGGTGTGAGGATTATAGAGTGTATGCAGGTGTGAGGATTAAAGTAACCAATCATGGTGCATTAGTAGGCACTCATTACAAGTTGCTTCATTCCATCTCCTTCTACTTTTCCATTTTGGTGATGGGTTTTAAAAGTGAGAGAAGGAAATCTGAGTTAAGTCTGTAAAATAGATAATAAATACTGTATCAGTGATAATAGTACTATAGTTACATAAGAGAATTTCTTGTTTATAGAAAGTATACATTGAAATATTTAGGCAAATTGAGACATTATAACTGTGATTCATTAAACAGTTTAAAAAAAGTACATGTGTGTATGTAATATATAACAATTACTATGTATTATACATAGAAAAGAGGTACAGAAAGTAATAAAAGTATGGTTAATTTAGTAAAATGATAACATTTGGGGAATCTGAATGGAACATACGTTGGCATTGTTGGTACTGTTCTTGCAACTTTTCTGTATGTTTGAACTACATCAAATAATTGGGAAGCCACACTAAGTAAAATAAATCTGTCACAGAAAGAAAAAGATTGCATGATTCCACTTATAAGTAGAATGTTTTTAAAAGTCAAATATATAGTAGAAAATAAAACAGTGGCTATGGAGGGACAGAAAACAGGAAGATGTAGATCAAAGCATACAAAAGAGCAGACATAGAATGAACAAGTCTACAAATCTAATGTATACTATGAGATCTGTACATTAAATTTAACAATATCATACTGTTCTTGGAAATTTTGCTAAAAGCAGATTTTAGGAGCTCTTGCCATACACACACACACACACACACACACACGTGAAAAGGATAACTATTTGAAATTATGAATATGTTAATTTTTTTTCATTTTCAATATCTACATGTTTATCAAAACATTATGTTTATATAGTACATACATAAAAAATAAATAAATAAACTTTAAAAATAAAATGTTAAAAGAGAATGAGAAAAGAAAGTGAGGGAGAAATCATCCTTCTGCCTACTTAAAAGTTCTCTCTCCTTAGTATTATTCACCTTAAAGTTTCACCATAATTATATGCCTATGTCTCACTTTGATCTCTGTTTGCCTTAGATTCTAATTTTCTCCTGATATTTTAACCAAGAGATAAGGAGAGGTTTGTTTAAAAAAAATCCTGGGTATATGGCAGATCCAAGTTGTTTCTGCTCTTTTACCAGACTTTGTCAAGGAGGGTCTCTGAACACAGCTGCAGGGGTCTAACATTCAGTGTGACAGTCTGACCCAGATCCATTGATGATACCACCTCTGACTCCTTCCATTCTTTCTCTGAATGTTGGCCAGAAAAATGGTCACTGGGCTAGGGATGTGACTCAGTGGTAGAATGCTTGCCTAACACGCATGAAGACCTGGGTTCAATCTCCGGCACCACAAAAAGAAAAAGAAAAAAAAACAAGATATCATTCATGAGGCAATGTGGCTCCATAACCTCCCATCAAACTAAACACAAATGCAAAAAGAAGAGACCAGAGTACACAGGGGTGAAGTCTTAAGGTAGAATCCTTTAGGTGGAAGGGTTGATGCGGACTTGAACACAGGAATCCCTGGTTCAAGCAAAGTGGCCCAGATGTGGACTGATGGACATGGCACCGTTGGAACAGACCGATGGTACAGCTGGTGGGTCCCCATAATAAATGACAGCCTGCTCTTAGGCCAAGTCTGGGAACAGTGAAAAAATAGGACTTTTGAAAAAAAAAAAAAAATAGGACTTTTGGAATCAAAATGACTATGATCACAATTTGGAAAATATCTTCACACATGCTACAAAGGAAAAATTGGTAATTAGGAAATAGGCTTATTAACTATACCCACATTCTTTGCTTCTAATCTTTGTTAATATGTCAGTGTGAAGACCAGCAATCTCCATGTTCTAACACATGTAAGCCAATCAGTATCAGTGAAAATCCAGCAGGAGTCTACAGTCCATCAACGGAATGTTGATATTTTATCCTGAATCTAATTTTTACCAATTTGACTGATGACAGTGAACCCAGGGCTTGGCACATGAAAATATTGCTTAGAGAATTGGCAAGACAGAACAACCAGTTTGTATTTATTCTTTTATTCACAAAGTAGGTTTTGAGTATCAGACTATATAAATAAACCATCAGGATAAGAATAAAAGTCAATATATATATAGAACAGCAATTTGGAGATGCATTATTACAAGTCAATTTGTGGCTCGTATTGACCTTCAGAGACTAAAATGTCATTGAGAGAAATAAAAATAAACACTATTATGGTTTTATATGTACCTTCAGCTAGGATTATAGTTTTACTCTCTTGGGATTTTTGAAAAGTCAATATTTGTATACTAAAGACAAAATTTTGAATATAATTCCTGGAACTACTTTAACATTGGGACCATGGACTGCAGCTCCACATCTTTACTCAAATAGAGTATGGCCTCAAAGTTTGTGCAAAGGAAGCTATTCAAGTTTCTAGTGACTACTTTGTTCCCAAACTCTTCCTGCCTTTTTATTTCTTAAATAAGAAGAATAAGATGACTAAAGTAGCGCTGACTTAATAAAAAAAAAAGTATCTTTTTATATTATTCTTTAATGCATTCAACCTCACCCCAGACTAACTTTCAAAGGCATGGCTTCCTCAAGTGGAAAATGTCCAGTCATCCTGGGACTCTCTCAAATTTGTTTGTAAAACCTGAGCTATGAACACTAAATAGACATTCATTCCATGACAATGGAATTTGAGGAATATTGTTTTCTACAAATGAAGGTGAAATTCTAGGTGCAAAATCACTCATCACTCAGTAGTTAGACATCTGGGCATAGTAAGTAGCCTGTTTAAAAATTACTTTATTATGCCCTGTCACTTTTTCTGGAAAAACAGAAATAAGCTGATTTTTCTGGAGACCCCAGATGAACTGCCAAATTTCCACTTTTCTCCCTTTCTTTAAACCAGGATTGGTCTTAGACATATTCACATCTCATAGTTACTTGTCTGTTTAATTGCTTGACAGTATGTTCCATGCTATTCTAAGGACTTAACAGTGATGCACTTGTCATAGTAAGGAAACTAATTTACCAATTTAAATAGAATTCTGATATTCCACCCTGCATAGTAAATATGTTTATCCTTAGGTTGAAGGAAGAATGTTTATAATAGTCCTAAACATGCTAACAATATTTCTCTCATTTAACATCTCAGCAATAGCTTCCTACATCCTGTGGATACAAATTATGGCATATCTCCATTTTTTTCTGTTTTGCCAAGTAAAATGCTGACCAATAAAAATATAATGCAAAACTTGTAATTTTAAATTCCCTAATAGTCACATTAAAAACTGAAAAACAGAAGGCTGGGGATACAAGTCAGTGAGAGAGTGCTTGCCTTGCATGGCTCAAGGCCTTGGGTTCCATACTCAGTACTGCAAAAGTAAATAAATAAATAAAGTAAAAACTAAAAAACTAAAATTAATTTAATAGCATATTTTAATTAACCCACTATATCCAAAATTTTATCATTTAAACATACAATCAATATAAAATATCTGAATGAGCTATTTTATATTCATGTTGTACTAATACTTCAAAAATGATGCATTTTTTACATTTACAGCGTATCTCAAAATATACACTAAATTTTGAATGGCTAATAAGAAATGTAATCCTATCAAAATAATAAAATTGTGTTTAAGGAAAAATATTTTATAGTGTTTCGGTTTTAAATATTAAGTTAATTACAATGAAATGAAATGTAAAATTCAGTTCCTCACCAGCACTAACTGCAGGTAGCATGGGGCTACTGCATTAGAGGGTGTAGAATGAGTTATGGCATGTACAAATTACAAGTAGCATCGACATTAGCTGTCAGTAAGACACGAGGGAATCGTGTTTAAGAAGGAGTCAGACAGCGAACAAAGTTATAGAGAGGTGAAAATATGAATTTTGGAGTTAATCTAGATGGTCTCTGTTTTTGACCTATGACATCTTTAAACTTCAGTTTTCTAATCTGGAAAGTATAAATCTTCATTTCTAGGCTCCTATGATTAAATAAGATAATCTAGATAACAGGTTTGGCACAGTATCTAGTACATCCCAAAGGTTCAATAAATTAACATACATTATATCTATAGTCATCATGAGATCTATTTGTATTTAGGTGTGGGAAATCTCTGAGGAGGTTCAAATTTAATTAATTAATTGTGGGGTATAGCATGGCGGAGACAGAAATTGTGGCACATTTTATAAATTTATTACATTATAAAATACTTCCCAGAAAGTGGAACAATCATAAGTATATAGCACAATGGATTTTCACAAAGCCAACAAATCTATGTGGTCAGCACCCAAATCCTTGAAACAGAGAATCTCAAAATTCTCCTCAAGACATTTAACACTCTAGATCTGCTTTGTCTGTATATCAATTTTATATAAATGGATTTATGTAGCCTGTACTCTTTTAAATGTCTGACTTATTAGAAATGTGTTTTGTGAGATTTATTCACACTATTGTATAAAGCAGTAGTTCATGCTTGGTGTTATGTTCCATTATAAAAATATCCTACAATGTATTTGTCCATTCTACAGTAGATAAACATTTAGGTTGTTTTTAGATTGGGACTATGACAAATACCCCTGCTATGCACAGTCTTGTACAGGTCTTTTGGGTGTATATCCACAGGAATTTGATTTCTCATTCTTGGACTGTTGCAAAGAGAAGAGTCACTCTTCACTTAATTCCATATGCAGGTACCTTGGATAAGCATAAAGAGCTGGAGGACCTTATGGCTAAGTTCCTGAATGTAGAAGCAGCAATGGTCTTTGGGATGGGATTTGCAACTAATTCAATGAATATTCCTGCACTTGTTGGAAAGGTGAGGATCTGTTAACATAAATGTCTTCTACTGTGTTATTCCTATGATTCGTAATTCTAAGCAGATAGAGGTATGGCTGAGATGATCTTTTTCTTAGGAAGATCCAGATTTTTTAGTAGGTTGTCAGCTTAGTCCAGCAAATCTCTTCATCCTGATGTTTCTGGTTATAGAATTGCAGACCTAGTAGAGGGTCAAGCTTCAACATCATGACGGCTTAGCAAGGTCTAAGTTTTAGGCTCTTGAATCCCCATTTGCAACACTTACTAAGCATTTATTTGGACAAAATATTTTTCTACCCTATATATAGATGATTGCATGAATGATGTGACTCTACATCGTGTACAACCAGAGAAATGAAAAGTTGTACTCCATTTGTGTATAATGAATCAAAATGCATTCTGCTGTCATGTATAACTAAATAGAACAAGTTTTTTTAAAGTTCTAAAAATATTTTTTCCTATGTAATTCATTCATTTATTCATTTAATGAACCATTTATTGAATATCTACTGTGTCATGGCATAAGGCCAGTTATAATACCAAGATGAACAAAGTTTGCACCTTGAAAATGAGCGTATTTTACAGTCTAGTGGGAAAACAATACCCCTAAGTAAAATTGGAGGAATACCACAAAAAAAAAAATCACACACTAAAGTGTTGTCCAGACTCTTCTTGAGAAAGACTGATAACTCTGTGAGGTGGTGTCTTGAGAACAGAGTTTTAACAGATAAGTTGTTTCCTTAACACAAGGAAGAAGGAACAGCATGTACAAATTACAGAGGTTTGGAGGAAATAGAGCATATAATAATGATCAAAGAAGAGACCAGAGATATAAGACAGGTTCCAAATCACAAAAATCCCTATAGTGTAAAACATGCCAGAATGATTGAAAATGTTCTAAGAAAAATGAGGAATTGGTTAGTTTAAGTAAATAGGTGTGATAATCAGACTGATATTTTAAAAATATTTAAAGATAACTAAATGCAATGTGTGATCTTAGATTGGATTTCTGCATTTAAAAATAATAAAAGAAAATTAACATCTATAAAAGACATTAAGACAGTATTAGAACAGTTGGAGAAATTGAATTTGAATTATATATTAGATAATAATAGTATGTAAATGTGGGACTTCTTGGGTGTGATAATTTCATTGTGATTTTGTAGGAGAATGGCTACAGGATATAGAGATGAGGACTATGATAAATCTCAAATGTTTAGACAGAAAATTTAATATGTCACAGGTACATGTCTACAGTGTGGAAATGTGGGAATTTTGCTAACTTTTGCCTTAAAACCTTTAACACACCATGTGTAAGAGTACCAAAATGTAAGAGAGAACACATTTTTTTTCATCTAGGTGGACACAAAAGACAAAGGTCCACCCTAATTCATCACTGCTTTATTGGTATGCTTGAACAGTTCTACAAGCTAGAAATTTTTGAATTAAAAAAGAAATTTACAAACAGTAATTTATAAGAAGTAAATTGGATTGACTTTTCTCACTTATCTCAGGTTAAATGGCCATCCATACTTTTCCAAATTCAAGGCTTTTAACTGCAAAGCAGTGATGCTTCTGTCTCTGTGGACGTTAACACAGTGGAGAATGAGAACCACACAGAGTGAGAGCTTGAAACATCCTGCTGAAAGAGCCCT
Organism: Sciurus carolinensis; assembly: GCF_902686445.1. Lineage (NCBI taxonomy): Eukaryota > Metazoa > Chordata > Mammalia > Rodentia > Sciuridae > Sciurus > Sciurus carolinensis. Next base: position 37,912,834 of record NC_062214.1, read on the forward strand.
GGCTTTTCAGGACCATCTAAAATGATCTAGAATGGATTCAAGCACCCCAGCAAGTCCACAACCCTCCCCAAAACAGATAGGTTTTCCTGTCGGAAGGTCAATCCTTTAGACTGACTGGTGCCCAAACAAGATCTTGGATGAACTTCTCTGTTGCTAACTGTGTGTAAATGTTCCAGTCAAGGTGTGATCTCTTAAAGCAATTTTCATCCCTGTGAGCTTACTGCTATCGGTATTTTATCCATATAGACACCAGCTTAAACCCTTGGTCTTTGAAAATTAAAAAGGACTTTCAGAATTTGTGATAGGTGTTAGAGTGTCTTCTCATTCCCTTAATTTTACATACCGACTTCTGTTCTGTGTGCTTGTTTTCTGCACAGGGATGCCTCATTTTAAGTGATGAGTTAAACCACGCCTCTATTGTCCTTGGGGCTCGACTCTCCGGTGCAACCATAAGGCCCTTCAAACACAACAGTAAGTATTATGTGTTTCTTCAACTTGTACTGGCTTGCTCCTAGATGAAAGCAAAGATTATTGCTAAAGCTTTGTCCTTGCTCTTCAAACTGGCAACTTTTCTTAATGAAGCACAATTGTCCTTATATTTATTGCTGGCTTGTTAACCTCTGGTGACCTGGAACAAATGGATGAAGTGTATTAACATCCAGATTGTGAAGTGTAGCCCAAACACATTAGTGTCACTGTTAGTGGCCTTACAGTGTGGTCTTTCAAGACATGACTGATCTCTTGGGATTGTTAGTTATCAGACAGTTATAAATCTCCCCATCCTGTAACTGCCTTGGGCAAGTGTGAAGACTTAAGTTTTCTGCTATTTATAGTCAGGTAAAAACTGAGCTTATTTCTTAGTATCATGCCTCCTTTCACTCTTCCCACCCACAAAATATTCAGATAATGTTCTCATAAATGATTCAACTTCATTAAAATCTCTTTTGAGGCTCTGGGTTGTGAGGTTGAGTGGTGCGAAGTCAAAAGGCTATTTCTTCTTTAAAGATCTCATGAGGCAGCATAGCCAGTCTTAGGAAACACTCTGAAGGATGTAGATGGTGGTAGACACCTGAGATCTCTCATCAGGCTCTGCCCCTGACTTGATGGGTCAGTTTGCATAAATCCTTTAATCTTTGCATTCAATTTCCTCATTGGTAAACTGAGGGTGTTGAACTATGTGAGGTAGAAGGATCTCCTGGTTCAGAGGTTCTGATTCTAATGCACTGTCGTCAGAGACCTCCTTTATTTTTGAGTGCACACACATACAGGTACACACATATACACACATACACACCACACCACACACAAACAAGGTTTTTCTCTCTTTTCCTTCTCACCACCTTTCCCTGGTGTTCCCCTTTTCCCTCCACTTTTCCCTGTTTCTCTTGCTTTGTACTTCTCTCCTTCTTTGAAGGAGGTAGCAAAGATTGAGGTAAGAAAAAGATTACTGATAGGAAACAGAGAAAGCCTTCTCCCAGTTCCATTCTGTTCACCTCAAACCTAAATTAATTGTCTGATGAGGAAGAAAAGAACATGCATTGAAGTATTCTCAAGTAAACCCTCCCTTTTTACCTCATACAGCTGTTTGAATGAAAAAAGCTCCTGCTCTCACTGAGGTGAGGTCTGGTTATGCCTTACTGAACCACTTTCAGCCTCTGTTGAAGTTGAATCTTTGGAGTGAAGTTCAGGGTCAGGCCCTCCAGAAGAAGCAGATGGTGAGCCCTGATGGCTCATCTACAATGTCCAGCTCGATGCAATTCAAAATACAATGACCTCACTGATTAATTTTGCATCAAACACTCAATCTTGGCTTTAATCTTTAATAAGCCAAGTTAAGTCCCTTCAGTTCTGCTTGATTTATTATCATTTGTTATATCTAGGCTTAAACTATATTGGCAGTTTTGGGAATTCACGTTTGGAGAACACATGTTTTAAGGCTTCAAGAAATGTGTTTTATTAAGAAACCAGAGCAAATGCTTTTGGCAGTATAACTTAAGAATACTATGCCCTTTTCAATCTTTAGCATGACATATGATTGGTGATCAAAGCCTTTGCCTTGCTGTGAAAAAAATAAAGGGGATTGTTGACAATTATTTAACTGTTGATTCATCTATGTAAATGTTTAACATGATAATCTCACTTCTAGAAGGAGACACAGGCATGTCAAATGAACTATATCATGGAACAAATGCACCATATCATGGCCAATGTTAATATCTCATTTCTTCACTCCATTCTATTGAGAGCAGTGACACATGGCCCTATTTGCACAATATATGTATCTAGAGAATATCTTTGAAAGATCAGTGACTGTACCTACCTTCAAGCCAGCTAAGTCCAAATATCTGTGTTGGAACCAAGGCATCTACTAATGATCATGATGTATAATGAGCACTATAAGACCTTGTTTTCTAAACCTCCTTTTATTTGAGCTGCCCTGGATCTTGCCAGCACACCTTGGAATATTACCAGGCACTCACCACATACTAACTAACCTCACTCTTCCTCTCACCGCTCTTTTACACTTCTGATTTAAATTATCAGAGTAAAAATAATGTGGGTACAGTGTCTCAACCTAAAATGCAATGAATATTTATTGAATACCTATTTTGATTCAAATACTCCATTAGGCCTTTGGAGGACTATAAAAAGCATAAGATAATATCTTAGCAGAGAGCATATGATCTAGTAGAACAGACAGAGATGTTTGCAAGCAATTGTACTGTGGATCAAAATATAGAAGATCCAGGGTGGCATCAGGCAACAGCTAAGAGTACAGGCTTTGGTACTTTTCCATACCCACAAGAATGATTAAAATAAAATTGTGACAACCCCAAATGTTAGCAAAGACATGGAGCAACTAGAACTATCACCATTGTTGGTGGAATATAAAATGGTACAGTGTCTTCAGAAAGCTCTTTGACAAAGTCTTATAAAGCTAAACATATACCTATACTATGACCCAGAAATTCTATTCCAAGTATTTACACATGAGAAATGAAAGCATATGTCTACAAACAGGCTTGTATAAGAATGTTTATAGTTTTATTCATAATAACCAATAACTGGAAACAACTAAAGTGTCCATTGGCAGAAAAATGGAACGCTTTTTTTTTTTTTTTTACTTATTCATACATAGAATACTATTCTACATTAGAAAATAAACAAGATACTGATATACTGGATGACTCTCAGGAAAAATAATTTCTAAGGGAATACATCAGACATAAAGAGTATACATACTGTGTCAGTTCATTTGCAGCAAATTAAAAAATAGACAAAGTCAGCTTATGGAGAGGGAAATCATAACATGACCATCTCTGGTTGTGTGGGAGGGAATTGGTGTAAAGAAGCATCAAGGAGGGCTGGGAGATAGCTCAGCTGGTAGAGTGTTTGCCTCGCAAGCACAAGGCCCTGAGTTCGATCCCCAGTACCGCAAAAAAAAAAAAAAAGCATCAAGGAAGTTTCTGGGGTGATAGAGAGTTATGATATCTTGATTGATGTGATGGTTATGTTCTTATTAAAACTCTTTGAATTATAAACTTAAGATCTCTATGTTTCCCTACAATAAAATTGTGTCTAAAATTATCATTGTTTTCATATAGTATATACAAAATTTAAGACTGCTTTTTTTTTTTTAATTACAGCCTTTGACCCAAGCATTAGTGTCCTCATTCTATACTTTATTAGTCTATGGTCTTAAACAAATTACTTAAACTTCTAGTTCTCAATGTCTTTATTCAAACAATGAAGATAATTATGACACCTAATTCAAAATGTGTTGAAGGACATATAGCACAAGCCTGGCAATGGGAACAACTAATTATTTATGACTGCTGTGTTGTTATTAGTATTTGTATCCTCATAATTGTCAATCATATCACTGATGGATAGTAGAAAAGGCAGAGGTCAGTTCACCCTGCATTGCATGAAATGACTGGCATTTTGCAATAGTCTTTAAAGGATTAAGAGAATTCTAATCAGAGGAACAATTTTGTGTGTGCAATACTTCCAGCATGACCTGAGTGTGGGGTAAAATTACTAGAGAAGAGGTTAAAAACTAAGATCCAGCCTGTTAATGTAGTCAATATGTGTATATGCCAGCTAAGATGCATGTACTTCAAGAAGCAACAACAGGTGCCTGGGAAGTTCTGTTTCAGGATATGCTTTTCCATGGGTGAACTGTTTTTTCTCAAGACATTTAGTTGCCTTGCCATATATCCTGTGCCTTCCCATATTTCAGAGGTGGAAATGGAGATCAATTTAATTGAATTAAACTGAAGCTTTGAATAACATTGGATGAAAAAAAACAAGATTATTTGTTCCCCAAAGAGCATCATCCTATACTTTCTCTACCTGAATTTGTTATTGTTTCAAATTCTACCATTTTCTAGTCTTTCTTTGGAGATTCTATAGAAGCTGCTGATAGATGATTTAAATGATTGATAATAGATAGATACATAGATGTACATACATACATATATGTGTATATACATATGCATACCCAACTGGAAGATCAAGCACAAACTTTATTATTCCTTCATCACACATTCCTATTCTCCAGATTAAGGCTTTTATTTTTAACTTTTTAAATAATACATACTAATTTCACACATTTTTGTATGACATTTAAATACATGTATATAATATATAATGATCAGATTAGGGTAATTGGCATATCCATTATCTCAGACATTTATCATTCTTTATGTTGAAGACTTTCAAAATTATTACTCATCTTAAGGTTATATGGGTATCAGTTTTCCAGGATGATCACCAATGATCCCCATCTACTGGCATTTATTCTCTTATGTGGTCCTTTTCTGCAATGTATCAGAATAGAAATAAGGAATCAATAGAATACAGATCAAAAGAATAAGGTTAAGATTCAAAGACATCATGGCTTCCGTCTTTCTAATTCTCTTTTGGGTCACATATGTGGACACTTAGGCTGCCTATGGAGAATAACAGATGACCTTTACCAACAGCCTTGTGAATGGGGCATTCTAACTGAACTCTGGCCTCTGTCAAGCCTCCAGGTGACTGTAGCTCCAGACAACGTCTGACTGTAGCCTCACAAGTTTCCTGAGCCAGAACCACCCAACCAAGGCTCCCAAATTTCTGATGCATAGAATCTGTAAGATGATAAATGTTTGTTTTATGCCACATGGCATTGGAGTAAATTACTACATGGCAATAGATAACTGACACAGTTTCTCTGACTACCATTGCTGGGGCACAAGTCAGACACTCAAGTATGGCTTCCTACTTCCTCCTCCATGAAGTTCTATAGAGCAGACCCTACATGCTTTCACTCAACTACTTTATCTACACCACAGTTATGGTAAAGAATCCCCAATAGGACAGATTACAGAATGACTTCAACTTCAGGACAAGCTTTTCTTGGTCTGCATGAGGACAGAAAATGTGAGAGCCTGTGGAACATGGGTCAGGAAGTGAATTGGAGCTTGGCTAATACTTCTTGACTTCTTCAGACACAGTTTCCTACCAACTAATGCAGTACGACCTAGGAATGTTAGGACCTTGGGAGTCAGTGGGAAGGTGGCCTGAAATGATTCTTGCACTGTTGGTTGAGGCTGAAGACCAAATTGCTGCCCACCTTTCATCCCACAGAGTTATCAAGAAGATTTCTCTTATCCATAGATACATAAAGTAGATGCGCACAATGGGACCACATCAATTTTCAAACAAAAAGGGAAATACAAAGGATTTAACAGAAACCATGCAATGGGAAGATTTCTAAGCAGAACCTTAGAAAGTAACTTTGTTTTAAAAATTTAAATAAATCTGATCTAGCCACAGATTGTCTTTCCGCCCATTTCAACTGCTCAGTGATTGTTCAGTGATACAGAGTAATTCAACCTGCTCTTTCTGACCTAGCCCATGTCAGACATGCAGCTATTTAGTATCTTCTCCTTTAGATTCCAAGTTCAGGATAACAGTTTCAGTGAAATCACTATGAAAACATTGTAACTATACTAGGGGAAAAAAATCAAAGGTCACCTGGACAGCTGAAAAAAAAAGTGACATCATCAGAGAGGAGCAAATGGGCATTGTGTGTCTCCAGATGTGACACCTGAGAAGAATTCAACATTATTTACATAGGCTGCAGATCAGCACATACTCTTACTGCTAGATGAATTAGAAATGCTCTTATTTTAAAAAGAAAGGAATTGTATTCTCAGAATATGTCAATATCATAAAAGACAAAGATAGACTGAGGAAATGCTCCAGAATAGAGGCTACTAGAAGAACTGTGACAACTGAGTGCAATATGTGGTCCTAGACTGGATTCAGAAAGAGATGGAAAAAATGCTCTAAAAGAGATTTCTGAGACAATGCACAAAGTTGGAAGATGGACAATAGATTAGGTAATATTAGATAAGAGTAATAAGTCAATGTTAAATATACTGAAGGAGATGTTTCAGTTTACTATCTACTATCCTTCCCACTCCCATACCCATTCCCCTCTCTTCACTCTCCTCTACATAATATAAAGAAACTCTATTCTTCCCTAGTGCCCCGCCCCATTATTGTGAATTAGCATTTGCATATCAAAGAAAACATTTGGCCTTTGCTTTTGGGGTCCAACTTACTTTGCTCATCTTAATATTCTCCAGCTCCATCCACTTACCACCAAATGCCAGAATTTCATTCTTCTTTAAAGTTGAGTAATATTCCATTGTATATATATATACCACATTTTCTTTATCCATTTATCTGTTGAAGAACACCTAAGTTGGTATCATAGTTTAACTATTGTGAGTTGAGCTGCTTTAAACATTGTTGTGACTGTGTTAATGTAGTATACTAATTTTAAGTCCTTTGAGTATCAACTGAGGAGTGGGATAACTGGGTCAAATGGTGGTTCCATTCCAAGTTTTCTGAGGAATCTCCATACTGCTTTCCATGGTTGCACCAATTTGCATTTTCCCCAGCAATGTATGAGTGTACATTTTTCCCAACTTCCTCACTAAAAATTTGAGAGTAAATTTTACCTCTTAATTTTACAAAGTCCTTAAAACATTCAGCAACTTATTCTTCATTCTTCCTTTTGTGCTCTTAAAGAATAAGTTATCTCTATCTTTTTAATAAATGTTACCTCTCCCTGCACATCAGTCATAGGCAAGGGAAAATGTTCCTGTCAGAGGGATGGACTGGCTGTGAAATAAAGCTATTAAATTTATTTATCAGAAATAATGACAGAAGACAGAATTATCTTAAGAGCAGAGGCATGACTGATTGAACCATTCAGAAGGCTCTGGCTCTAACAAAGAAGGAGCCTGTGCTTGCTTTATTTATATCGTTATAGATCAAAAGGTACCAGTAGGAGCTTCTTCCTCAAAAAACAGGATGGGGGGTGGAAGAAGCAAGTCATTTGGCTCTAGCAGATTACTCCCATCCAATGCTTGTGTTTGACCTTCAGCAGTGAGCCAATGCAGGATAACCACATGACTCAGGCATTCTTGAACAATTATCAATAACTGTGAGCACCTGAGGCCAGATCACTCAATTATGCTTGGTTCTCATACAAGCCATGGATGACTTCCGGCATATCCACCTTTTCTATTTTTTAAATGCAAATGATGGACAGCTACTTCAAATTTCCAGATCCTGCTTCTGAGGGTATGACAACCTATTATCATGATACCAATAAAGAATTAGTAGCAAACATATCGTTCCAATAATACACCATGCAGAATGTTTCTGCATGTTTCTAGGATTAAAGTCAATTAATTCATGAAGTATTTATTCAACTAGTGTGTAGGGTGTGTGCCAGCTAGCTGAGGCGCAGGTAAGAGCTGATGGAGTCATAACCCAGACACCAGGAGTTGGGTAAAAGCAGGCTTGTGGTGAGCAACCTGCAAACTCGTTTATTGCAGGAGAAACCATATATTTTATAGACTTTTAACCCAATCACAATGTGCCACAGGGGATCAGACCACCAGGCCCCTATATAGGTTCCCTTAGTAACACTAAGTAAATTTGGGGACAGTTGTTTACTTTCCTAAGTGACCAGAGCAGAATGCTCCTCTCCATAGGTATAACTGATGGGTGTGAATGTGCGAAGGTTTTCCTTTTACACACTTGAGACATTCACAACTGCTAGCCAAGACTTAGGATTTCTCCCAACACTAGTGATGTAGGGTCCATGAGATCAACTCTGCTTTTCTGAATATCTTGGATGTGATGATGTAACTCCATAAGATCCAGGCTATTATTGACATGTCAAATGCCCATTAGTTGATTATTTATTTCCTAATGCTATTGGGAAGTATCATATTTGGCTACAGTAACACAAACATACTTATAGTCATCATGGCATTTAAGCCTTTGTTTAAATGTGAGAGCTGAAAGCTCATTACAAATATTTGTAACAGTAGCTGTTAAAGCATTTGATTTTATCTCAATCTTTTCATCAATATTTCCAGGAATCATAGCATCTTAACAGAATAGACTATGTCCCTAGATATTGTGAATGTGGGAACAGATAGAAACCTGAGAGAATACATCGAAATATATGGGACCCAAATTATCATCAAATAAGAAATACCTGCTGGAAGCCCTATGTGAATTACTGATCGTTTTAGTGTAACATCGATCAGTTTGCTGGGCTCTGATTTGGTCTTCATTACATGATTATTACTAGCGCAAAGCAACACCCAAACAATAGGTAATAGTTCAAATCATGGAATTTCAAAAAATCAGAATTATTATATATATAAAATCTTATTTTTGTATTCTGAAAATAGTTTTAGATAACTGTTTTCCTAGTTTCTTAGATATTCTACTGTATTAAAAATTCAAATTAAACATGGTTGCCTGCAAATTCTTTTCAAGAAGAAGTAAAAATGAAACAAACTTAGTGGCAGTGTTGTCATGGTAAGCCTTCCTGGCTGTGGACCTTCTGGAAGAAGTGACATTCCAATGTGACTGTCTTTTATCAATTTTGAAGATCGATAACCAACCACTCTTAGAGATTTTATGTTGCATTGGCAAGACATTTGCACTTTCCATCCATTTATGAAAGGTGCCTAATTCTATTGCAGGATGATTAGGGCAGTAAGATATTGGTGGATGTTCCATGGAAATGACTGGCTTATTATGAGAGAGTCCCATTTTAATAAATGTTTGAACATATAATCTTAAATTCCAAGGGTCAGTATGATTGGCTAGCCTAGGTACTCCCTAAGCTGTCTCTTCCTCAAAAACTATCTTTAAATAGCCAGAATATTTATCATGAGACCAACATATAGGTAATTTCCACTGTAGCCAGTATAATTAAATCCAGTAGCATGAATAAATGTAATACATGTATCTGTAAAATTTTGATTATATGAATATCATTAGTAAATACGGGAATGAATTCTCCATGTATTCTACTGGCATGACAGTTCAGCAAAGCCAGTACGACTATAAACATGGTGGATGGAGTCTTATTATTTCTCTGTTGTTGAACTATCTGTTCAGCCTGAAGTGTAAGGTTCTTCGGTTGCCCCCACGATGACAGGTTGGTTTTTCTGGATATAGAATCCAGTGTATTATATTGCTCATGTATCACTCAGCAGCAGTGAGACTTTTAATATCACAATTTAAAAAAAATTTTTTTGAAATAATTTTGTGAAATTTAGTGGGTTTATGTAAGGTTCTGTTTTCCCTTTTTATTTTTTAAAATTGTAGAAAAAAGTTGATATAAGTTGGAGTATCATTAGTCTTAAATTGTAGACAATGACCTAGCATTGTACGAGTATTTAAACTATAAGAAGTGACTTAATAAATATTTTTATTTGGCCAGGAAAATTAGTAAAAGTTACCTGTTAAGCATGTGAGAATTGTTAAAGTCAATGTTATTGGGCTGAAGCGGGCATTGCAGTAAAAGGAGGCCTGGTTTTTACCAAATGTATCATTTTATTTTGTCTCTAGTAGTGGACTGAGAGACAAAATTGTGAAATGGGGTCAGTATAGATATTGAAAGTCAGTTTAACAACTTGTTTGTTTTACAGATAATGGCTGTATTATCTTAAATTAACATGTTTTTATATTACAATTGGTACAAGTGTAAGACTTTAACAAACAGTAGTTTTAATGTTTGTAAGGGAAATACAATATAAAATTAAGAAGAGTAAAAAAACATTTAATTTTTATAATAGTTATGAATTAAACAATATAATTTTATACATTAAATCTTTAGTTTTTATTTATATTAAGAATATAGTAACTTGTATAACAAACTTTTAGTTTTTGATCTTAACTTTCAATGAACTTGAATTATTATTTTAGCTTGGAATGAGACGAGAAGCAGACTTTTAACTTAATAGAGGTGGCCTCCACAGACTCTTTTTTAAATAGAAAATACATATGTGTAGTGAGCACAGGAAATTTTTCTTTCATTTATTAATAATAAAAATGAAGTAAAGGAATGAGCAGCTTTTTACTACCATATTATGAAAATTTTTTATTATCATCAAATTTGTGTTGATCCAAGTATAGGGAATTAATACCTTCAAATATTATTGGGTAAAATGTGAATTGGTTGTATCTTTCAGGACAGTGATCCAATTACTTATTTAAACATCTTAGAATTTTATGTCATTGATCTAGCAATAATTTTTTAAGGAATTTATGTTAAAATAATTTTTATGCATAAAGATACGGCTGTATGAATACTCTTAATAACTTTGTTTTTAAGGTAGCAAAAATATTTAAATGTCCAACATAGGGTTTTGAATAAATGAACTATATGATAAAAAAAATCTGGCATTAAAAATAATATTGTGAAAGAATATTAATTACGTGTAATTTACACATACAAGTTTTTAAAGTAATAACAATATGATTCTATATGTATAAAATATGTATATGTATAGAAAACAGTTTAGAAGGTTATGTACAAAACATTAATAGTAGTTATTCATGTATAGTAGATTTTTAAGAGATTCTTATGTATACTTCTTAATATTTCTTAAATGGGTCTCTTGATAAAATTTAGGTAAGGTGTTTTAATTTAATTCTTAGTTTCTTATTTGAATATTGTTTCATAAAATTTGTATATATAATTTTTTGAATTAATATAACTTAGGTAACATAATTTAATATTATATCTGAAACATTAAACAGACAAGTTAAGAGAGCTTTTATCCCCTCTTGGGGGAAGGTGTCAAAATATTTTTATATCTCATATTACTAACTTTTAAATATGCTAGTGTCTCTTAATTATCCTTTAGAAATATAGTTAAATTCACTTCTCAGTGTACAGAGTAACATAAAAATTTTATAACTCATAAAATATTAAATGACACAATTAAATTTTTAATTAATTTGTTTTTATTATATAAGTTTGGAAGAGACCATTATTGTAGAAAATTTAGTTTGGAGCCCATCGGCTTTGTAAAATGTCCTTTTAAATCTTATACATTAAAGACATATATCTGGGAAATAAAATACAATTAACATATTACAAGTTAGTAATAATTATTATAATTACATTGATGTTTTTATATTAACCAAGTTTAGCTTTTAAAGAGAAATTTGAAATCTGGAATGTAAGGTGATATTTTAAAACAACAGTTATTGTTTAACCAAAATTGTATAATTATTAATTTATTTAAAACTAGCTTTCTAAATAATAAAACTCAACAGACATAAGAAATTATTCTATTGGAATGAGAGTAGATGACTGTTTTAACTATTTCCTCTTCCTTTTATTCTTTGGTTATAAGACCCAATTAATAGGGGTCTGTGAAAAGATCTTATTTATACTTGTAAATAGGCTTCATGATAGAAACTTAGCAGAATTTAAAGAGAAAAAAGCTTTAAATAACTTTAGCTGATTGTGTTAATTTTATATAACCAATTTAATTATATGTAAACCTTTTGAAAGTTATTTTGTACAAATTATTTTAATGTACTCAGACATGTTACAGTCTTCTACTTTACAAGTTGAAAAATTTCTTAGACCCTTATATATCACACCTGATAGTTTAAGTCCCAGCAACTTAGTTCTCAGTGAGAATGCAAAGAATAAAAGAATTTTAGGCCTTTTTTTATGTTAACCAAATTACATACACAAATGTTTAAATATATTTTAGTCAAGAGTATCTGATGATTTTATACTTAGTAAATAATATTTTAGCACCCAATAGATAACATTTTAGTATTTCAACCTTATAAATCAATAACTACTCCTGTAATAAAGACATATATTAATCCTGTTTACTTTAAATTTAATTTACTTATCTTTAATTGTAAAATTCAAGACATTAAACAAATGTGGATGACAGTATTAACTATCTTTCTGTTGAAAAAAAATTGTTAGAAGCAAATGGATATACATTTTTAATATTATAAGAATTAGCAAAGCCGAGGCGCCAATGGCGGGCAGTGGAGATTACTGTGGAGTTTTAAATTGCCCTCACAAAGAATGGCCAACTCAGGTGTTCTCAAACAATTGTCAATAACTGTGAGTTCCTGAGGCCAGATCCTCCCATTAATGACTCCATTACGCTTGGTTCTCATACAAGCCAGGGGTGGCTTCCCACAATTAGTTATACTATATCTATACGACATTAGAGTATAACTGTACTACACTAATGTGAGTTATAGCATAACTATGGCTATAATATAATAAATGTTAACAACTAACACTTATTGAGAATTTACTCTGTGCCAGATGCTGAGTTACTGATGTTCTCTTGCATATTTAGTCCTGTGGCAAATCCCATGAGCTAGGAACTAATTTACAAATGAGGAGATTCAAGCTTAGAGTTTTAATCAACTTGTCCAGGATTATGCAAATATTCAATGGTGAGACCTGGGACTCTCTGGATAAATGCTGCCCTTCCCAACTATTTAGGGGTTGTGTGCTGCTAGGGTCAGAATCTACCTACCATCTAATCCATGGATATCTGTTATGAATGAGCAGTGGTTGCTCTTTAGCTTTCTGTGGAAGGCAGATGCCCCCACCCATCTCGGCCCCTGGCCAAGGTATTCATGCCCTGATCCTCAGAATATTCTATTACATGGCAAAGGGAATTAGATTGCAAATGAAGTTCAGTTTGCTAATCAGCTAGTCTTAAAATAAATTATCCACATGGGTCCAGTGTAATCTTAAAGGTTCTAAAATGTGAAAAGGGAAGGAAATGGGTGGCAGTAATATAGTGTGAAAAAAACTTAAATAGCCATTGCTAGTTTTGAAGATGGAAGAGGCCACATGCTAAGGGATGATAGAAGCCTCTAAAAGCTGGGAAAAACAAGGAAACAGATTCTTCTAGAACTTCCAGAAAGGAACACAGCCTCACCAATTCCTAGATTTTAGCCTAGTCACACCCATTTTGGACTTCTGACTTTCAGATCTGAAAGATAAGTTCATGTTATTTTAAAATTACAAAATGTGTACGACTTTCTTACAGAAGCAATAGGAAACTAATACACTTTCATTATCAGATAAGTCCAGTCCTTGTCCCCACTCCCTGACATGCATCAGACCACTTTGGAACATAAGATGACTCTCCCTTCCACTATATTTACATCATGAAAACAACCACCTTTGGGAGCACAGCTATTTGCAAGGCCCTCATAATAACTTCTTTCTTGAGAGATGGAGAAAATGAGAAGGTATATGAAGAGGGAAAAAATTAAATGGAGTGATTGTATGTATGGCTTCAGTTTTTGCTGGCTATCTTTCTTGCTTTGCTCTTCTTATGACAATACTAAATGTTTCAATATACAGCATAGTGATGCTTTAATCCTTAACAGGTATCCACACAGATTGGAATGATATAATGCAGGGACTGTTTAAGGATCTGCAGAAGATGTCAATTTGTCTTGTCATGTGTATATGAGACATACAACCAGGCCAGATAGAAGCTAATAACTCTGAGGCAGATTCTTAAGAATGGCCACCTATATTGGCACATACTTCAACTGGCATTATGGGATTTCATATAACTGCAAAAAATTTGTTCTGCTCCTCTGCAGTGTTCTCCACCTCATGTTCTCTCCTTATACCTTTCTTATACTCCTGTGATTATTTGAGGAAAGAAGGATCTATCTGTATGTAGTTTTATGGTGTATCTTTTGTTGTTTAGGACAACTGTAAATTAACTAGAATTCTTGGCCCTTGAATTTGTAGAGGAACCATGTACCTAAAGTGTAGTCAAACCTACTCAGACCATCGTAATAAACTGTGTGAATAGACTCAGCTCTGACTCCAAGCTATTCATCATTTCTATTTCCGACAAAGTCAGATGAAGGACTGAGAAGACTAAACAGGAGGAAAGTTCTAAAAGTAAGCAAAATCAGAACCCCTAAAGGTTTCTCCCTAAAGAACAGCAGAGGACTCCTAAGTACATTTTTAATAATGCTCAATCCAAAGCTGGATACTTAATCTCTTATCACCATAGACTAGCTCTTACTGCAAAGTAAATTGGATAATAAGTAAGTCATAACTATCACTTATTCAGCATTCACTGGGACTAGGCACCATATTAAGTCCTTTACATAATTAGTTCATTTAATTTAACAACAACCAGATACATAGTTATCTTTATTAGCCCCTCTTTAGTAAAATTTTAAAAATCACTGATCCTTGAAGTGATTAAATGACCTGCCAAGATCACACAAATGGCAAATAACAGAACTTATAACAAATAACACAAATCTGTTGCCTTTGTCTTGGTTTGTTTCTCCCAGCAGCAGACCCTGAAATGAGGATTTAAGTGTGAGTCACTTATTTAGGAAGTGATCCCAGGAAGCACCAGCAGGTGAGCTGGAAACAGAGACAGGGAAGAGAGAGCATTCAATAAGGATGCATGGTGGAGCAAGTTACCACAGTGGACAACTGGATTTCAGTCCTAGTAGGAAGACCTCAGCACCAGTGTATATATCTCAGTGTTATCCCACCTGATAGGGTAGGGAGCTGGGGTATTTATGCACCAATTCCCATTGGTCAGGGATTGAGGACTGTTCCTCTCTCAAGCAAGTATGAATGCTCCCACAGACAGAAAAAGTGTTCTTGTACAAAGAATGGCCTGTGTTTGCAAAAAGGAGCTGAAATTAAAGGATGCAATTAGAACACCCACAGCATTTCTTAACCACTACGTGAGTCCAACTACTGCCAGGTCACTTGTAGGACCCAGAAAGTTGTATCCCCTTGTGTAAAAACCATCCCAAAGTAACGGTTGTTGGAGTCCTATCTTATTGGTTGCTTAAATTTCCACTCAGAATGCTACAGTTTGGCCAATGCATTCTTGCCAGCTAAGTACTAAGAATATTTTCTTGCATTTTCTACTGTATGAAGCTTCAGTGAAACAGCCCATCCTTAGATTGAATCACTGGGTACCACAAAACAGACTCTCCAGCTATTTTGCAGCCTACACTAAGGAACCAGATCCAACCAGGGACCAACAAATTTGTTTTCCACCATGACTGTGCTGCATTTTGAGGAAAGGAGCAAAAGACTCTGTGGGTCACTTGTGCAACATTGGGAAACGTATCTTCTGGGCAGAATGTATTAATTCCCGGAGCATTCTAAGACCTCAAACCCTGGAGCGGCTTTAACTCCTTGGAAAAGTCAGCATCTTCTTTCAGAGAGTTGGAGAAATCAAGACTAAACTACTATTTCCATCAACCTGCTCACAGTACTGGAAATTACATATGATCTAGACTCAAGAAAAAGTTTCTCAAGCTTTAGTGTGCAGATGAGGCATCTAGGGGTCTTGTTAAGAAGCAGACTCTGGAGGAGGTTCAAGATGGCGGACTAGAGGACGACTGCATTTCATGTTGCTCCAGGACTCAAGATTCAAAAGAGGAGATAGCGACTTGGGACCAACTCAAAGCCGCCGGGTGAGTTTCTCCCATAGGGGAGGCGTCCCCGATGGGGCAGTAGCCCCGGAACGCAGAGAACTTTGTGAAGTAGAGTTGCTCGGCGGGTCGCCCCTCCCCCGCCGGAGCGGTAAACACGGACAGCGAAGCGGAGCGAAAAATGGCGGATTGAAGTTTCCAGGACCGCGGGCAGATTCTCTAACCTAAGGAGACTCGTCTGCGAAGGGTGAGGCCCAGGAGGGAGGTCCGGGCCCCTGGGAACGTTGCCTGCGAAGGCTGCCCTGCCCAGGCGGCAAGACACACCTCCCCCGCTGGAGCAGTGAACTCAGAAAGCGGGGAACTTTGCAAAGGAGGTTGTGCGACACACCGCTTGGTTT
The DNA here is from genome assembly GCF_902686445.1 of Sciurus carolinensis. Taxonomy (NCBI): domain Eukaryota; kingdom Metazoa; phylum Chordata; class Mammalia; order Rodentia; family Sciuridae; genus Sciurus; species Sciurus carolinensis. The sequence continues at coordinate 37,929,054 of NC_062214.1, forward strand.
TGAAGCCATCTGCCAGGGCTCCAGTGGCTGCCAGAGAAAGAGTGGCTGCCAGAGAAAGAGAACGCTGCCTGCGAAGGCTGCCCTGCCCAGGCGGCGAGTTGTTTGGATCCAGCAACCGCCTGAGCAACAGGGAGGGGACTGCCCAGAGGAGGTGGAGGTACGCAGTGAGTGGCTTGGTCTCCAAGCGCCCACACAGAGCACCGGGTGGCTGTCTGGAGGAAGAGACGAGCGACGGGTCACTGGGGCTTGGAACATATGTACGAGGCTCCAAGTGACTGGTCAGAGGGCGGGTCGCATAGCCAGGCGATTAGGTGCATAGCAAGGTCCGGTCCAGGGACCTAGGCACCTTTTCTTGAATGAACTACACAGAGACAAGCTGAGGGGCGAAGTGAAGGTTCTAGGACTTCAGGCAGCTTCTCTAAGAAGGGACAACCTAAGGAGACTGGTCTACGAAGGGTGAGGCTCCCAGGCCCAGGAGAGCTACACAGAGACCAGCTGAGGGGTGGAGCTAAGGTTCCAGGACTTCGGGCAGCTTCTCTGAGGAGGGGCCACCTAAGGAGACTCGTCTGCAAAGGGCAGGGCTCCTAAGCCCAGGAGGTAGGTCCAGGCCCCTGGAAACGTTGCTTGGGAAGGCTGCCCTGCCCAGGTGGTAGTTGTGGACTGAGGGGAACCTCTAGGAGGGGAACTGACTAGTGAGACCTCCCCACCGGGTGGGTCTTCCCCGCCGAGTGAGGTTTTCCCACAAAGACGGTAAAACCAGAGACACAGGCCCAAACAGGCAGTGCCTCAGCCCGCAGTCTAGTTCCCCATTGGATGACCATTGGTCAACAAGTAGAGGCACCTCTGCCCTCTAGCAGGGAATATACCCCACCTGAAGACCACCACCCCTAGAGAGGCAGCTACCTAGGGGAACACCGAAGTATCAACTTCCTCTAAGACTTCAGGCTACTGAAGGATAAGAGGGGATACACTAGCAATCTTCAGGGACATTATAAGTCAATAGAGGAAATCTGCAACATCTCTGCAGTCCACTGATACCTGAACAATATGAGAAAACAAGGGAAGAAAATGCCTCAAACAAATCTGGATGTTATATCAATAAAATCCAATGACAGCATGGCAGAAGAAATGTCAGAAAGGGAGTTCAGAATGTACATAATCAACATGATAAGGGAAGCAAACGATGAAATGAAAGAGCAAATGCAGGCATTGAATGAACGCACCAATAGACAGTTAAAAGAGCAAATACAGGAAGCAAAAGACCATTTCAATAAAGAGTTAGAGATATTGAAAAAAAACCAAACAGAAATCCTTGAAATGAAGGAAACAATAAACCAAATTAAGAACTCCATAGAAAGCACAACCAATAGGATAGAACACCTGGAAGACAGAACCTCAGATATTGAAGACAAAATATTTAACCTCGAAAACAAAGTCGAACAAACAGAGAAGATGGTAAGAAATCATGAACAGAATCTTCAAGAACTATGGGATATCATGAAAAGGCCAAATTTGAGAATTATTGGGATTGAGGAAGGCTTAGAGAAACAAGCCAAAGGAATGAACAACCTATTCAATGAGATAATTTCAGAAAATTTCCCAAATCTGAAGAACGAAATGGAAAATCAAGTTCAAGAGGCTTACAGGACTCCAAATACACAAAATTACAACAGACCCACACCAAGGCACATTAAAATGAAAATACCTAACATACAAAATAAAGACAGAATCTTAAAGGCTGTGAGAGAAAAGAACCAAATTACATTCAGGGGGAAGCCAATACAGATATCAGCAGATTTTTCCATCCAGACCCTAAAAGCTAGAAGGGCCTGGAATAACATTTTTCAAGCCTTAAAAGAAAATGGATGCCAACCAAGAATCTTATACCCAGCAAAACTTACCTTCAGATTTGATGACAAAATAAAATCCTTCCATGATAAACAAAACTAAAAGAATATACAAAAAGAAAGCCAGCATTACAGAACATTCTCAGCAAAATATTCCATGAAGAAGATATGAAAAACAAAGAAGCAAATCAGCAAAGGGAGGAGATATCCTAAAGGAACTCTCAAATAAAGAGGAACCAAGTTGTGTCAAAAATAAGCAAATAAATGAATAAAATGAGTCAAATGACCGGGAATACAAATCATATCTCAATAATAACCCTGAATATTAACGGCCTGAATTCATCAATCAAAAGACATAGACTGGCAGATTGGATAAAAAAGAAAGATCCAACAATATGTTGCCTGCAAGAGACTCATCTCTTAGAAAGAGATACCCATAGACTAAAGGTGAAAGGATGGGAAAAAACTTACCATGCACATGGACCCAGCAAAAAAGCTGGGGTATCCATCCTCATTTCAGATAAAGTGGACTTCAAGCAAAAGTTAATCAGAAGGGATAAAGAAGGACATTTCATAATGCTTAAGGGAACCATAAATCAGCAAGACATAACAATCATAAATATCTATGCCCCAAACAGTGACTCACCCATGTATGTCAAACAAATCCTTCTCAATCTCAGAAATCAAATAGACCACAATACAATAATACTAGGTGATTTTAACACGCCTCTCTCACCACTGGACAGATCTTCCAAACAAAAATTGAACAAAGAAACCATAGATCTCAATAACACAATCAATAATTTAGACTTAACAGACATTTATAGAATATACCATCCAACGAAGAGTGAATACACTTTCTTCTCAGCAGCACATGGATCCTTCTCTAAAATAGACCATATATTATGCCACAAAGCTAATGTTAGCAAATACAAGAAGATAGAGACACTTCCTTGTATTTTATCAGACCATAATGGATTGAAACTAGAAATAAATGAAAGAGCAAAAAACAGAAATTACTCCAACACCTGGAGATTAAACAATATGCTATTATATGAGGAATGGATAACAGAAGATATTAGGAAGGAAATTAAAAAATTCTTAGAGGTAAACGAGAACAAAGAAATATCGTATCAAAATCTCTGGGACACTATGAAAGCGGTACTTAGAGGAAGATTTATTTCATGGAGCGCATTTAATAAAAGAAGTAAAACTCAACAAATAAACAACCTAACACTACAGCTCAAAGCCCTAGAAAAAGAAGAACAGACCAACACCAAAAGTAGTAGAAGACAGGAAATAGTTAAACTCAGAGCTGAAATCAACGAAATTGAAACGAAAGAAACAATACAAAAAATTGACAAAATAAATAGTTGGTTCTTCGAAAAAATAAACAAAATTGATAAACCTTTAGCCACACTAACAAAGAGAAGACAAGAGAAAATTCGGAATGAACAAGGAAATATCACAACAGACACTAGTGAAATACAAAACATAATTAGAAGCTATTTTGAAAATCTATATTCCAACAAAATAGAAAATTTCGAAGATATCAACAAGTTTCTAGAGACCTATGAATTGCCTAAACTAAACGAGGAGGACATACACAATTTAAATAGACCAATTTCAAGTAATGAAATAGAAGAAGTCATCAAAAGCCTACCAACAAAGAAAAGTCCAGGACCTGATGGTTTCTCAGCCGAGTTCTACAAAACCTTTAAAGAAGAGCTCATTCCAATACTTTTCAAAGTATTCCATGAAATAGAAGAGGAGGGAACCCTCCCAAACTCATTCTACGAAGCCAATATCACCCTGATACCTAAACCAGACAGAGACACATCGAGGAAAGAAAATTTCAGACCAATATCCTTAATGAACATCGACGCAAAAATTCTCAACAAAATTTTAGCAAATTGCATACAAAAACATATTAAAAAGATAGTGCACCATGATCAAGTGGGTTTCATCCCAGGGATGCAAGGTTGGTTCAACATCAGGAAATCAATAAATGTAATTCACCATATCAACAGACTTAAAGTCAAGAATCACATGATTATTTCAATAGATGCAGAAAAAGCATTTGATAAAATACAGCACCCCTTCATGCTCAAAACACTAGAAAAAATAGGGATAGTGGGAACGTTCCTTAACATTGTAAAGGCCATCTATGCTAAGCCCATGGCTAATATTATTCTTAATGGTGAAAAACTGAAAGCATTCCCCCTAAAATCTGGAACAAGGCAGGGATGCCCTCTCTCACCACTCCTATTCAATATCGTCCTTGAAACTCTAGCCAGAGCAATTAGACAGACCAAAGAAATTAAAGGGATACGAATTGGAAAAGAAGAACTCAAACTACCCCTATTTGCTGATGATATGATTATATATTTAGAGGAACCAGGAAATTCCACCAGAAAACTCTTAGAACTCATAAGTGAATTCAGTAAAGTAGCAGGATACAAGATCAATGCTCATAAATCCAATGCATTTTTATACATAAGTGATGAATCTTCAGAAAGAGAAGTTAGGAAAACTACTCCATTCACAATAGCCTCGAAAAAAATAAAATACTTGGGAATCAATCTCACAAAAGAGGTGAAAGACCTCTACAATGAGAACTACAGAACACTAAAGAAAGAAATTAAGGAACACCTTAGAAGATGGAAAGATCTCCCATGTTCCTGGATAGGCAGAATTAATATTGTCAAAATGGCCATACTACCAAAAGTGCTATACAGATTCAATGCAATTCCAATTAAAATCCCAATGATGTACCTTACAGAAGTAGAACAAGCAATCATGAAATTCATCTGGAAGAATAAGAAACCCAGAATTGCTAAAGCAATCCTTCGCAGGAAAAATGAAGCAGGGGGTATTGCAATACCTGAACTTCAACTGTACTACAAAGCAATAGTAACAAAAACGGCATGGTATTGGTACCAAAATAGACAGGTAGATCAATGGTACAGAATAGAGGACACAGACACAAACCCAAACAAATATAATTTCCTCATACTAGACAAAGGGGCCAAAAATATGCAATGGAGAAAAGATAGCCTCTTCAATAAATGGTGCTGGGAAAATTGGAAATCTATATGCAACAAAATGAAAATAAACCCATATCTCTCACCGTGCACAAAACTAAACTCAAAATGGATTAAGGACCTCGGAATCAGACCAGAGACCCTGCATCTTGTAGAAGAAAAAGTAGGTCCAGATCTTCAACATGTCGGCTTAGGACCAGACTTTCTCAACAGGACTCCCATAGCACAAGAAATAAAAGCAAGAATCAACAACTGGGATAGATTCAAACTAAAAAGCTTTCTCTCAGCAAAGGAAACTATCAGCAATGTGAAGAAAGAGCCTACAGAGTGGGAGAAAATCTTTGCCAATCATACTTCAGATAGAGCACTAATCTCCAGAATCTATAAAGAACTCAAAAAACTCAACACCAAGACTACAAATAATCCAATCGACAAATGGTCTAAGGAAATGAACAGACACTTCACAGAAGAAGACCTACAAACAATCAACAAACATATGGAAAAATGTTCAACATCTCTAGTAATAAAAGAAATGCAAATCAAAACCACCCTAAGATTCCATCTCACCCCAATCAGAATGGCAATTATCAAGAACACAAGCAACAACAGGTGTTGGCGAGGATGTGGTGAAAAAGGTACACTCATACATTGCTGGTGGGGTTGCAAATTAGTGCAACCACTCTGGAAGGCAGTATGGAGATTCCTTAAAAAACTTGGAATGGAACTACCATTTGACCCAGCTATCCCACTCCTTGGCCTATACCCAAAGGACTTAAAATCAGCATACTACAGAGATACAGCCACATCAATGTTCATTGCTGCTCAATTCACCATAGCCAGATTGTGGAACCAACCTAGATGCCCTTCAGTTGATGAATGGATAAAGAAACTGTGGCATATATATACAATGGAATATTACTCAGCCATAAAGAATGATAAAATTATGGCATTTGCAAGCAAATGGACGAAATTGGAGAATATCATGCTAAGTGAGATAAGCCAATCTCAAAAAACCAAAGGAAGAATGATCTCGCTGATAAGTGGATGATGATACATAATGGGGCGTGGGAGGGGTTAGTTTTAGGGTTAGAGTGAGGGTTAGGGAGGGGTGCAAGAATGGGGGAAGGAAGGACTGTATAGAGGGAAAAGAGGGATGGGAGGGGTGGGGGGAAGGGGAAAAAAATAACAGAATGAATCAACCAACATCACCCTATGTAAACGTATGATTACACAAATGGTATGCCTTTAATCTATGTACAAACAGAGAAAGAACATGTATCCCATTTGTTCACAATAAAAAAAAAAAAAAAAGAAGCAGACTCTGGGCTGGGGGTGTAGCTCAGTGGTAGAGCACTTGCTCTGATTCCATGGACCTAGAAAAGAGCTTAAGACTCTGCAGTCTGAGGAGCTCCCAGCTGATTCTGATGCTATTGTGCAGGACCACACCTGGAGCAAGCAAGCTTTGTCCTCAAGTGTGTCACAAAGGCTTTCTTAAGCTAATCCTGGAGAAAAGAAAATATTTCTTCAGCTAAGAGAGTTACCATGAGGTCAAAAGTCCAAGCAAGCCAAGAATTTGAAGTGGTTAACAAAAGCGAAGAAGAAGAACCAAAATTCTATCTAGCAGCAATTCAAGGTCAGGAGGAGAAAGAATCAAGAATCTAGTACTTGCTGGAAAGCGCTGAGCACTGCCCTTCTGTAGAATCAGGGTTCATGAGGTTGTCTGAATGGAAGGTCAAACATATAAACATTGCTTACACTCCTTTACAAGTCATGACCCTTTAGATCTCTAGGTACAACTTGGGATCCTCCACGAGATCATATTTAAACAATAGTTAAAAATACAGAAACCTTGCTATAATGAGCCTTTTATATGCACTGACTCATTTTAGTCTCACAACTACACAAAATGGCATCTTCCCCTTTTTTATAGATGAAGATACAGAGGCAAAAGTGGTAAAGTGACTTGCTTAGAGACAAGAGCTAGTTAGAGGCAGAGCTGGAATTTTAGACCAAGAAGTCTGTCCTGGGTGAATACTTTGGTTCAATCCAGAGCTAAGAAAATCTGTACCAAAGTATTTACCCAATATGCTTTAAAATATAAAAGAACTTTTCTGTGCACCAAGAATATTCTCACTAATTTCATGGAAAGGAGATTCCATAAATATGACTTTCAGAATATTTGCTTTGCTTGCCAATGTTAGCCATTATGATTTTTCCCCAAAAGACTAAACAAGGGAGGGGGAACAATCCTCCTTATCACTGTCATAAAAAAAAATTTCTTTATCATTTACATTTAAATACCTACTACTTAATATCCGATATTTGGGCTGACTCTTAAAGGATTAAACTAGATATCGCCAATGGAACAAGAGAAGCAATGAATGAGAAACACTAAAAAATAGCATTCATTCATTATCATCAGTCCATTTATTAATTTATAAAATATCTGTTGAGTACCTACCATATGCAGATGTGGAAATGTTTCTGATGAGCAACCCACAGAGTAGGGAGCCAAAAAGCATCTCTAACTGGACATGATGGTGCATACCTAAAATCCCAGGGACCCAGGAGGCTGAGGCAGGAGGATCACAAGTTCAAGGCCAGCCTCAACAACTTAGCAAGATCTGTTAAAATTTTTAAAAGGAATGGGGATGCAGGGATATAGCTCAGTGGCAAAGCTCTCCTGAGTTCAATCCCCAGTAAGCACTCCCCTCCCCACTAAAAGAACACATCTAAATGCAGCTGGAAGTAGGTTTTTAGAAGCCCCAAATGACAAAAGAGAAGCCACCAACCACACCAGGAAACATATGGAAAGTAGAGGCAGTGGAGGCAGGCATTCCAGCCCCAACCTCCTTCATTTGAGAGAGAGGGCAGAGAAATGGGCAATGAAGGAAGCCCTCACACAAAACCCAGGCCCTCAGCGGAAGCAAAAATTTACAAGAGGAGACAAATGAGGAAGATGCAGCAGAAGGAACGGTGTTGTCACTGTACAGTAAGAACAGAACAGAAATAAGCGTCAGATTCTCAACCTCAAGAAGACGCATTTTGAACTACACCCAACCTGCCCTTCTTGGAAGATTCTGGTGCCCGTGCTTTCTGGTGCTTTCTTTTCTCAAGATCATATCTACAGTTTTCACAGAACAAGCAGGCTTGCTGATATTATCAGGGCTTTGAATTAAGGACAGGCACAGGCTCAGGCTTGCCAAGTAAATTTGTCATCCAAGCCTGATTGTAGTTTTCTACACATTGTTGGATTATTCGAGATGTTTAGTAATCAGTAATCCAGTTACCCATGCCTGTGAAAGACAAGGCCTGTTGTACCAGCCCTAGAGCATAGCCTCCACATTTTCATTTTCGATAGTTAAATATTCCCAACCATCTTGTCAGCTCCATCCTCTCAGTCCTCCACAAAGCAAAGGAAACCTCCCTGGTGAGTCAGATTTTGTGGTGAGTAATATTTAAAGCGTTGTTGATGCTCAAATTTACTGTGGTTACAATTGCATAGGATGTCATTATGACTTTACGGCAATGTTGTACAACAGTACAGTGTGTGCCTTGACAGTGTCAAAATCATTCTTTTATTTGAATTTCCATATCTCAGCGTTTTCTTATAAAACAACATAAATGAGTTCGTTGGGGGACTTTTTTTTTTTTTTTTTTAACAAGTCTGGCATTAGTTTGCTCTCTGAGAGAAACAAAAACCTAGTCATTCTTCCCTATTTCTCAGAGGTGTTGTAAGGATTAACATAATGCCAGCAAAAGGGAAGTAATAAGTATTACTATTTAAAAATCCCCTGCAGATGTTAGCATGTGGCTTGCTGAAACAGTACAATCCCACGAGGTCTACAGAACAAAAATCACAATCCCCTGAATCCTACAGGTTTGCAACTGACACACAGAGACTTGCAGAGCAAGACCTGCAGAACCAGAGAGGAAACTGCCCAAGCAAGGCTAACGTGGGTACAGAACTCAGGCTGAGTGAAGTCATCCCTTTCCCTGTCCAACTTCTGTAATTCTAGGTCAGTGAGTTTGTCCCTCCCAGGGGAAAACCAAGAGGGGGGAAAAAAAAAAAAAAAAAAAAAAAAAACACTGATTTTTTTTTTTTCTCTCTACTCAGAGAACACAGTATGTGGACACTGGGGTTTTGTGAAGTTCACCAAAAGCCTCTTTCCATGGAACTTGCCATTCAAGTGAAAAATTTCAAGTCACAGTTTTGGAGGCAAAATTCTTTTTGGTTTTATTGGAAAAATGCATAAAATGTATCATGTCACTTAATGGCTTGTTTTCATGTTCCACTTGTTATTAAAAGAATGGAGAGAAACTTCTCTTTAGGACTAGTGGCATTCATTTTAGAATCAGTCCTATACAAAAGTATATGTGACCTTTTCGATGAAAAAAAAAAAAAAAAAAAGCCTCTAGATTTACAGATTTTTTCCAAGTCTTAGAATATCCATTTTAAAGTAATTGCTACTGGGCTGGGGAGATAGCTCAGCTGGTAGAGTGCTTACCTCACAAGGCCCTGAGTTCGATCCCCAGTACCGCAAAAAAACAAAACAAATAAAGTGACTGCTACTGTAGTTCATTTGTTTCATTTCTATACAAAACTTCCAAATTTCAAGTTCAGAAAGGAAAAACATCCCTTAAGTAGGAATACTTGTATTGATCATCTCTTTGTCCATTCAGAGGCTAATATCCTGGGGTAGATGGAGAAAAGGGAGACAAGTTCCTCCAATTATATGGGTTCTTTCAACATTTTAGACACTCAGTCTACAGCATAAGTGAAAATAACACAAGCGAAGGTAGATGTCCCTTGAAAATTTGAGCTACTTTTTGTTTCCTTGGCTGCCATCTAGTGGTCAATGATAAAACATGCTCCCGAAAACACCTGCCTACCTTTGAAACAAAAAAAGCCTGGTTGGTTAAAGAAATGTCGTAGACAGTGGGCAATTATCCTTTCTAATAATTCTTACTTATATCTAAAAGTGGTCTTTCCTTTTATGAAAAGAGAATTGATCCAATAACCCAGTATTGATGTATCCCTAATATTTGCACTTGGACTTTGACTGGAAAGATAGAGAAAAGAAGGTCCCTGCCTTCCATGGAGGAGAAATATAAAAATCAACAATGAGGCTTGTGACAAGTGCTTAAAAGAAGAATAGATGAGCCATGAGGGACACCAAGGAGGAAGCCCCATTATTGACCAGGAAAGTTTGAGTTGAAGTTTGAATGATGAGTGGGAACTCTTCAAACAGACTACAGGAAAAGAAGCATATAGGAGAGTTTGGAGGCTGTGTTGGAGAACACTGAGAAACTATGTCAAAAAAATATGCAGAGGCTAAATTAGGAAGAGCCTTGTGAGATTGTATTAGGTGCCTGTTATTATAACAGATAACTCAGTGGCACACAACAATCAGCACTTATTTCTCACTTGAGGCTGCAGGAGGACTGGGATAACTATGTCCTACCTGTCTCTTATCTTTACTGGGACCAGTGGACTAGACTGGGGATGTTCTTTTCATGATACTAGCAGAAATAAAAAGAAAGAGTAAAAATATGTAAGGTCTTTTTCAGCCTGCAGTTGCATGAACTAGCAAGCTGTTTCCTCTTTATACTTAATTAGCCCAAGAAAGTCACTTGACTAAACCCTAGACAAGAGGCAGAGAAATGTTGTCTACCTTTTTAGTAGGAAAAACAGCAAAGTCATCTAATAAAAGACTCAAATGAAGGAAGAATGGGAAATGGGTCTCATAATGCAATCTGTCACAAGTTCCATCTTGGAAATGTTGGGTTTGAGGTACCCATGGATTTGTCTAAAGAATTGGAAGGTTGGAAAAACATTTTCTAACCCAAAACAGAGATCCAGCTTGGAGTTATCCAGGAGCCCTAAGAATCCCATGCAAACTTCTGGGCCCCATCTCACACCAAGGCAATCTCTCAGTAGAAACATCAGGAGTCTGCACGCTAACCAGCTCCCTAGATGATGTTTCCTGTTCACACTGAGGGTGAAGACCACTGGCAAATAAATGACAAAGTAGAGAAAAGGATAAGAGGTGAACATCAAAAAGAACACTGGTAGAAAGAGAAAATGGCTCCCACAAGGGACACTAGAAATAGTGGGAAAAGAGATAACAGAAACCAAAGAAGAACTCAATGAAAAATTGATATGAAGCAAATAGGAAACAAGAATCACAGCTTGCTGGCTCAATGTGGTTTGAATGCACGGTTCTGCCTTAAAGAGAGCAAAGTGAGGAACACATCCTGTTCATAATAAGGAGGTCTGTGCAGTGGGAAACTAATCTGATAGACTGATTAATATGTAAAATGAGCATTTATTTGATCAAAAATCCTACAGCTAATATTCCACCTCACAGAAGAAAAACCTCGATGTAGAAGGGCAAATGTGCAGGGAAAATGTAGGGGAGTTGGGATGCAGTTGGTTTTATTTTATTTTATTTGGGAGGGGGGGGTATTAGCAAAAAAATGGAAGCAATTTTGACATCTACCAATAGAGGGATAGATGAATAGATATGACACATTCAAGCAACAGACTATTATTAAACATTAAACATTAAAGACTGCTACAAATGCCAAAACTTATCAAATCATGCACTTTACTTGTATCTCACTTACACCTCCTCAATAAAGCCATTTTTTAAAAAAGAAAAAAAAGAAAAAAAAAAAAAGAAACCAATGAAAAATGGTGTCCAAACACCAGAGAAGAGAACACAATGCCATTCACATGTCAAATAGAACAGGATTGGCCAGGAAAAAGTCTATAATCATAAAAGCCCCATATATTTGGCAATAGAAGTACTTTATGAATAGGAAACAATGCTAATGTCAGGGATATCATTAGGCTTGTTTTGCAGATAAAAAGAAAAAAAATGGCATGAAATAAAATGAAAATCTGCCATCTCTTCCATTTCTTTTTTCACAGATCCCATGTTATCATTACTACTGATCAATTCCATAACTAAACTGATGTATAACCCAAAAAGTTAGCCTCTGGATAATTATTAAAGAAGAAAAATGACATTTTGTATCTGATGATTCACATATGATGCTAAATATGATTGATGAAACACTAAAAGGGGGTTTATCACTAATATGTAAGACCTTATTTACTTTAATAAAGAACTCTTCCATCATTTCTTCATAAAGTACACTAAGTTTTCTTAAGCAGATCAAAGGATGTCAAAGAGTGTGTTATAGCTAAGTCTTGGATTTCCAAGAGAACTTTCTAGAACATAATGCTCCTAGTCACATGTCACATACTTTTTCTGAATGTCAGGGCCCAAGATCCACTGTAGTGGGTGGGTGCTGGGGACAGGTTGTGAGACACAAAGAAACCAGGGGTCTCTTTGCACAGAGGTTCTGAAACTGAGCCAGAAAATTCTGATTTATCCAAGCCTTCTCCTATTTGGATGAAGGCACATTTATTTGAATGCACTTTGCTCAAATGACTTGATGATTCAAACACACACACACATACCAAACAGCTAATTTGATAGGCAAGATCATCCACATGATTTCTCAACCCAAGGTCAACCATCTACATCAAATTGCAGACCTTGCAAATATTTTACAAAGGAGGAATAATTGTCCTACCACCTTATAATTTTGAAATAAGATAGGAAGATGTCAAACATCGAGCCTTGCCAGGAGTGGTGGTGTACACTTGTAATCCCAGGGGCTCAGGAGGCTGAGGCAGGAGGAGCCTGAGTTCAAGCCAGCCTCAGCAACTTAGAGAGGCCCTAAGCAATGCAGTGAATGCTGTCTGTAAATAAAAAGGAAACAAGCCCCACAACATAGGAAGTGAGATTCCCCACCAGCTAAGCTGCCACACCATGAAAACTTAGCTAAACCCTAACATACTTGTCTGAACAATAGCTGAGTGATAGTCATGTATATCTCTCAAAGGTCATTTTAACCTGGCAACAAAGCTTTAGCTCAAAAGATGCATTAAATGTAGAATTTCAAGCTCTCTAAGGTAGCAGAAAAGAAACTGGTAAGAGCCTTGGAAATCATGCTTCTCTGGTGGAGGTTGACTCTGCCTACTCATACAAATCCAGCTATTCATCTCAAGAGAGATAAGTTTTACTAGGAAACTAGGAAATAGAGTGTTCTCTCTTCCCCGGCATTCTCTAATTTCAACTTAGTTCTCTGAAAGTTCAAGTCTGAGTGTGAACCTCAATTATCTGACACCTTCTCGAGAGAGAAAATGGGGGAGAAAAAAAAAAAAACCTTCTCATGACTCAATTTCTTTCTCTCTCTCTCTCTCTCTCTCTCTCTCTCTCTCTCTCTTTCTCTCTCTCTCTCTCGATTATGTAAAGATATACAAGACCTAGAGAAGCTCCTGAGAGATGCTATCATCTATGGTCAGCCTCGAACCCGCAGAGCTTGGAAAAAGATTCTCATCCTGGTAGAGGGCATCTACAGGTATGTTAATAACCACAAGCATTTTAACATCCACAGCAAGATGATCAATGGGGAAAAACTGACCTTTCCTAGGTTAATGAAGAAACAAATTAGGTATGGATAGTATGAAAGAAACTAAGACAGGGTTATTTATGGGAGTTGTCAGTCCTTGGGTCTCCCATATTTTTGATGACTTATTACATATGGTGGAACACCTTGGAGGTTCACATGCTTCTGAAGCCTTCCTCAGAAGTGTTCTCATAATTACTTTGTGTTGATTCTTTCCACTACCTTTGCCTGCCCTGGGGTTTCAGGCATGTGACTGAACCACTCAACATCAGAATGTTCCTTGCCTTTACTCTGTAATAGATGTTTTAATGGGTGTCCCCAATACTGCTAACTAGATAGTACATTCAACCACAGCTGTTTGCTGAGCTTGGCTAACTTCAAGTTCAGTGGTTGGCATCAGAATACAAAGGGCTTTCTCCAGAGTTGAGGGAGGGAGGATGGTAGTGTGATGATCTTAACATTTGAATATATGTTCAGGATCAAGTTTTTCCACCCCCTTTTAACCTGAGCAAATGCTCAGCTATTCATAGCTGTATTTTTATATTGCAGGTTGTCATTTAAATTGCTTCATTCTCTACCTCAACCAATTATCGCTGCTAAAATGAAAATTGTATCCAAGTATTTTTTGCTGTTGGGTTTCCTAGTCCACAGATCAGGGAAATATTATCTCAGAATACCCATTCCTACCTAAATCAAGTCCCAAACAATCCTAATGTTAGAGTATGCAAGGGAGAAATTTCCTGTGAGACAATGATAGAGAAGTGAAAAATATTTAAAAAAAGAAGAGCTGTTTAACCTTCCAACCAGGAGGAGTGTGGCTGCAAGGGAGACTTAAAAACAAAAGCAATGTTACATTCAGCTGGCTAGTATGATCATTCCCTGAGTGCACGTTGTTTCTCTTACATAACTAATGTGTTAGTCAGCTTCATGTTGCTATGACCAAAATATCTGACAATACCAACTTAGAAGAGAATAATTTATTTGGGGCTCACAGTTTCAGTGGCTCAGTTCATGGTTGGCCAACCCCATTGCTTTGGGCCTAAGTTGAGATGAACCATCATGGAGAAAGGCAGTGACAGAGGAGAGCTACTCACCTCAAGTTGGCCAGAAAGCAGAGAGAGAAGGGAAGGGGCTGCAGGAAAGACAAACCCTACCAGGATACAACCCCAGTGAGCCACCTCTTCTAAGCATGCCCTACCCGCCAACAGTTACCCACCAGGTTAATCCATTCGAACCAGGATGGACTGTTTAGTTTACAACTCTCATAATATAATCATTTCACCTCTGAAGATTCCTGCATTACCACGGAGCTTTGGGGACACACCTCAGATTCAAACCATCTAACTGAGTAACAAATAACTGAAGAAATATACCACCATCCCTTTTGGAAATAAGAAGCAAATTCTCCCAGATTTAAAATAATAATGGTGAACATGGTATATGTCTATTTTTTTTAAACTAACTCTAGTACTTGCTACCCAATGTACTGCTCTTCTGGATATTCCCTGTGCTACTGTGGCAAAGGTGGCATTTTAAATTTCTCATAGCCCACTTCCTGCATCACCTAACATTACCTCCTAAGGTCAGCCCCAGCAGTGTGGCACTAATACAGATGCTAAACTAGTGGTCCTCAACTAGGATGATTTTGCCCCTGTCCCCAGTGCAGGCACTTTTAGCAATTTTCAGTTGCTTCCATTGCAATAGGATGCCACTGTTCTCTAGTGGGGAGAGGCTAGGGTAGCTGCTAAGCATTTTGCAATGCACAAGACATCTTCCCTCACAACAAAGAATTATCTAGCTCAAAATGGCAATAATGCCAACGTTGAGAAATGCTGCTCTAGAATAATCAACTCTTCACTGGTCCTAAACTTGCTAATTTTAAGAAGCAATCTTGCATTTACTCTGTGTCATAACTCAAGTAGAGATGTTTCTCCTTGTGTGATTTGTGCCAGCTGGCAGCCTCAGAAGGAAGCAGACAGCCCTTATCTAAACACCTGTCATTCAGACTTGGACTAGTGGGAATACATATTGGCTAAGGAAAAGCACACTAGGCTTCTCCTTTAACCAGAGTAAATGAAATCAATTACAAATAAACAGAACTTGACTCCACTGAAGGAAAATTAAGTTTCAAGCACTTTAGCCATGGCTGAAACTAAGAGGAACAACAACATTTTAGTGTCAAATATTGTCATCAGTTACACAGAGAAATCATTCCAGTTGAAGAACTTGTTAATGGCTATGTGGGCCTGTGTCCTATCATATCAGAAAGGCAGGCAATCCAGGTGTGGACTTCTGGCTCCAAGCCAATGTGTCATCAACCTATAATTTAGATCACTGATGACATCAGCAATAATAACTTCTCAGTTATCCATTGCTATGTAACAAATCATCCCAAAGCATGATGGTTTACACAGCAGTGATTTGTTATTCTCCATTCTACTGTGGGTCATCTGAACCAAGTGGGCAGAACTTCTGCTTCAAGTGTTTTCTTCCTGGGATTGCATTCAACTGAGAGTTCGGCTAGGACTTGAACATCCAAAATGATCTCATTTACACATCTAACCCTTGGTATCGGCTGTTGACTTGGGAGCCTTATTCTCTTTCATGCGATTTTTTCTGCATGTATTCTTTTTCCATTTGACTATTGAGCCAGAACTTCCTTAAAACACAACTGGCTTCCAAAAGAGCAAAATCAGAAGCTGCCATCATGTTAAGGGATTGTCCCTGAACTTGTGTCAAATCACATCACACACGGCCATCCCAGATTCCAAGGTGAAATAGACCTTGCCTCTTATTGTATTAGTTGTGTGTCTTTTTTTTTTTTTTTTTGACTCATTGTACATAAATGGGGTACAACTTTCATTTCTCTGGTTGTACACTCAGTAGAGTCACACCATTTGTGTAATCATACATGTACATAGGGTAATGATGTTTGTCTCACTCTATTATCTTTCCATCCCCCCACTTCCTCCACACCCCTTTTTTTCCTCTATACAACCCATCTTTCCTACATTCTTGCCTCCCCCACCCATTATGTATCATCATCCACTTATCAGAGAAATCATTCGTCCTTTGGTTCTTTGGGATTGGCTTATTTCACTTAGCATGATATTCTCCAACTCCATACATTTACCTGCAAATGCCATAATTTTATTATTCTTTATGGTTGAATATTCATTGGGTATATATACCACAGTTTCTTTATTCATTCATCTATTGAAGGACATCTAGGTTGGTTCCACAATCTAGCTATTGTGAATTAAACAGCTATAACTATTGATGTAGCTGCATCACTGTAGTATGCTGATTTCAAGTCCTTTGGGTATAGGCCAAAGAGTGGGATAGCTGGGTCAAATGGTGGTTCCAGTCCAAATTTTCTAAGTAATCTCCTTACTGCTTTCCAGAGTAACTGCACAATTTGCAATCCCACCAGCAATGTATCAGTGTACCTTTTTCCCCACATCCATGCCAACCTTATTGTTGCTTGTATTCTTGATAATAGACATTCTAATTGGGGTGAGATGGAATCTTAGGGTAGTTTTGATTTGCATTTCTCTTATTACTAGAGATGTTGAACAATTTTTCATATATCTGTTGACTGCTTGTAGATCTTCTTCTGTGCTCATTCTTCTGTGCTTCATCTTCTTCTGTCTGCTCATTTCCATTTATTGATTGTGTTATTTGTATTCTTGGTGTAAAGTTTTTTGAGTTCTTTATAGATTCTGGAGATTAGTGCTCTATCTGAAGTGTGTGTGACAAAGATTTTCTCCCACTCTGTAGGCTTTCTCGTCACATTGTTGATTGTTTCCTTTGCTGAAAAAAAAGTTTTTTAGTTTAAATCTATCTCAGTTATTGATTCTTGCTTTTATTTCTTGTGCTTTTGGAGTCATGTTAAGGACATCTGGTCCTAAGTCAACATGATGAAGATTTGGACCTACTTTTTCCTCTATTACATGCAGGGCCTGTGGTCTAATTCCTAGGTCCTTGATTCATTTTGAGTTGAGTTTTGTGCAGGGTGAAAGATAGGGGTTTAATTTCATTTTACTGCATATGGATTTCCAGTTTTCCCAGCACTATTTGTTGAAGATGCTATCTTTTCTCCATTGTATATTTTTGGCACCTTTGTCTAGTGTAAGATAACTGTATTATGTGGGTTTGTGTCTGTGTCCTTTATTCTGTACCATTGAACTACCTATTTTGGTGCCAATACCATGCCATTTTTGTTATTATTGCTCTGTAATATAGTTGAAGGTCTGGTATTGTGATACCACCTGCTTCACTCTTCCTGCTAATGATTACTTTAGCTAGTCTGGGTCTCTTGTTCTTCCAAATGAATTTCATGATTGCTTTCTCTATTTCTATGAAGTACATCATTAGGATTTTAACTGGAATTGCATTGAATCTGTACAGTGCTTCTGGTAGTATGACCATTTGACATTATTAATTCTGCCTATCCAAACACATGAGGGATATTTCCATCTTCTAAGGTTTTCTTTAATTTCTTTCCTTAGAGTTCTGTAGTTCTCATAGAGGTCTTTCACCTCTTGTTAAATTGATTCCCTAGGTTTTTTTTTTTTTGAGCCTATTGTGAATGATGTAGTTTTCCAAATTTCTCTTTCAAAGGATTCATCACTTATGAATAAAAATGCATTAGATTTACAAGCATTGATTTCATATCCTACTACTTTGCTGAATTCATTTATGAATTCTAGAAGTTTTCTGGTAGAATTTTTTGGATCCTGTAAATATAGAATCATGTCATTGGCAAATAGTGATAGTTTGAGTTCTTCTTTTCCTATTTGTATCGTTTAATTTCTATGGTCTGTCTAATTGCTCTGGCTGAAGTTTCAAGGACAAGGTTGAATAGAAGAGGTAAAACAGGACATCCCTGTCCTTCCAGTTTTTAGGGGGAATGCTTTCAGTTTCTCTCCATTTAGAATGATGTTGGCCATGTGCACAGCATACAAAGCCTTTACAATGTTGAGCTATGTTTCTACTATCCCTATTTTTTCTAGTGTTTTGAGCATGAAGGGATGCTGTATCTTATCAAATGCTTTTCTGCATCTATTGAAATAATCATATGATCCTTAACTTTAAGTTTGTTGATGTGATGCATTACATTTATTGACTTCTGGATGTTGAACCAGCCTTGCATCCCTGGGATGAAACCCACTTGATCATGGTGCACCATCTTTTTAATATGTTTTTGTATGTGATTTGCTAAAATTTTGTTAAGAACTTTTGCATCTATGTTCATTAGGGATTTTGGTCTGATTTTCTTTCCTCTATGTGTCTTTGTCTGGTTTTGCTATCAGGGTGATACTAGCATCACAGAATAAGTTTGGAAGGGTTCCTTTTCCATTCATGAGGAGTATTGGAATGAGTTCTTCTTTGAAGGTCTTGTAGAACTCAGCTGAGAATCCACCTGATCCCAGACTTTTCTTGGTTGGTAGGCTTTTGATGGCTTCTTCTATTTCATTACTTGAAATTGATCTGTTTAAATTGTGTGTGTTCTCTGGATTCAGTTTGGGCAGATCATATGTCTCCAGAAAACTTTGATGTCTTTGAGATTTTCTATTTGTTTGGAGTATAGATTTTCAAAATACCTTCTAATTATGTTTTGTATTTCAATAGTGTCTGTCCTGGTATTTCCTTTTTCATCACAAATTTTAGTAATTTGAGTTTTTTATCTCCTTCTCTTCATTAGTGTTTCAGGTTTATCAATTTTGCTTATTTTTTCAAAGAACAAACTTTTTTGTTTTGTCAATTTTTTGAATTGTTTCTCTTATTTCAATTTCATTGATTTCAGCTCTGATTTTAATTGTTTCCTGTCTTCTACTACTTTTGGTGTCAATCCATTCTTCTTCTACTTGGGCTTTGAGTTGTAATGTTAGGTCGTTTATTTGTTGACTTTTTCTTCTTATATTGAATGTGCTCCATGCAATGAATTTTCTTACTACTGCTTTCACAGCATCCCAGAGATTTTGATATGTTGTATCATTGTTCTCATTTACCTGTAAGAATTTTTTTATCTCCCTCCTGAAGCATTCTGTTATCCATGCATCATTCCATAGGGTATTATTTAGTCTCCAGGTGTTAGAGTAGTTTCTGTTTTTTATTTTATCATTGATTTCTAATTTCATTCCATTATGATCTGATAGAATTCAAGGTAGTATCTCTATCTTCTTGTATTTGCTAAGAGTAGCTTTGTGGTATAAATATGATATATCTTAGAGAAGGATCCATGTGCTACTGAGAAGAAAGTGTATTCACTTGTTGATGGATGGAATATTCTATATATGTCTGTTAGGTCTAAATTATTGATTGTCTTATT
Source organism: Sciurus carolinensis (assembly GCF_902686445.1). NCBI lineage: Eukaryota > Metazoa > Chordata > Mammalia > Rodentia > Sciuridae > Sciurus > Sciurus carolinensis. Next base: position 37,948,766 of record NC_062214.1, read on the forward strand.
GAGTTCTATGGTTTCTTTTTTCAATTTTTGTTTGGAAGATCTGTCCAATGGTGAGAGAGGTGTCTTAAAGTCACCTAGCATTATTGTATTGTTTTCTATTTGGTTCCTGGAATTGTTCCATTGTTTGTGGAATAAATATTTATGATTGTTATGTCTTGCTGATTTATGCTTCCCTTAAGCAGTATGAAATGCCCTTCTTTATCCCTTCTGACTAACTTTGGCTTGAAGTCCACATTATCTGACATGAGGATGGAAATCCCTGCTTTTTTACTGAGTCCGTGTGCGTGATATGTTTTTTCCCCCATCCTTTCACCTTTAGTCTGTGGGTATCTTTTTCTATGAAATGAGTCTCTTGAATGCAGCATATTGTTGGGTCTTTGTTTTTAATCCAATCTGCCGGTCTATGTCTTTTGATTGATGAATTTAGGCCATTAATGTTCAGGGTTATTATTGAGATATGACTTGTATTCCCAGTCATGTTGGCTTATAAAAATAAGTTCCTCCCTTTGCTGACTTACATTGTTGTTTTTCATTTCTTCCTCTTGCAATATTTTGCTGAGAATGTTCTGTAGTGCAGGCTTTCTATTTGTAAGTTCTTTTAGCTTTTGTTTATCATAGAAGGATTTTATTTTATTGGCAAATCTGAAGGTAAGTTTTTCTGAGTATAAGATTTTTGGTTGGCATCCATTTTCTTTCAGAACTTGAGAAATGTTGTTCCAGGCCCTTCTAGCTTTTAGTGTCTGGGCTGAGAAGTCTGCAGATATCCATATTGGTTTCCCCCTATATGTAATTTGATGCTTTTCTCTCACAGCCTTTAAAATTCAATCTTTATTTTGGATGTTAGGCATTTTCATTATAATGTGCCTTGGTGTGGATCTGTTATAATTTTGTACATTTGGTGTCCTGTAAGCCTCTCGTATTTGATTTTCCATTTCATTCTTCAGATTTGGGGAATTTTCTGATATTATTTCATTGAATAGATTATTCATTCCTTTGGTTTATATCTCTGGCCTTCCTCAATCCCAATAATTCTTAAATTTGGTCTTTTCATGATATCCCATAATTCTTGGAGGTTCTGTTCTTGATTTCTTACCATCTTTTCTGTTTGGTCAACTATGTTTTCAAGATTAAATATTTTGTCTTCATTGTCTGAGGTTCTGTCTTCCAAGCGATCTATTCTGTTGGTGATGATTTCTATTGAATTTTTAATTTGGTTTATTGCTTCCTTCATTTCAAGGATTTCTGTTTGGTTTTTTTCAGAATCTCTATCTCTTTATTGAAATGATCTATTGGTGGAATCATTCATTGCCTGCATTTGCTCTCTTATCTCATCCTTTGCTTCTTGGATCATTTTAATTATGTACATTCTGAACTCCCTTTCCGACATTTCTTCTACCATGCTGTCATAGTATTCTATTGATAAAGCATCTAGGTTTGTTTGGGACACTTTCTTCCCTTGTTTATTCATGTTGTTCGTGTATCTTTCCCTTTAGCAGTGCAAATCGGAGGTATTGCAGTGTAGTGACCCAGCAGGTTTCCAATACCTTGCCTTAAAGTGGGCAATCAATATTAGCAGCACACACATAAAACAAACAATATGCATCTGTAACCCAAATAGTCCCTATTAAGATATTAACAGTATTGTCTTAATAAACAGCAATGATGAGATTGATTATTATCTATAGTATAAACAATAAGTTTACAATAACAACCACAATTTCTAATGGTGGACAAAGAGGATGGGGAGCGGTGTAGGATGTAATGTTAATGAGATAAGAATGAGTATATAGAGGTACTACATCATAGGAATAGTGAAAGTGGAACTAAAAGAAATTGGTTTTTAGCATGAGGAAAGGGAGAAATAGTCTCCAAGGAAAGAGATAGATAAGAGGAAAATAGAAAGAGTGAGAAAAATAGTAAAGAAAAAAGAAAAGTAGGAATAATAGTAGATATAATAGGAATAATTGTAATAATACTACTAATAAAAAATTCTACAATAAAACTATACTGTACTATTCAAACCTCCTAGTCTTCAGTAGCCTGATGCCTGAGAGGTACTTAATAGTGTAGTGTCCCAAGAAGGGAGCTGCCTGACTAGGGATGGTGGCTTCCAGGTCAGGAATAATCCATGATAGCAGGCAGAGGCAGCCCCACCTATTGGTAGATGGTCAGCTGCAGTGCAGGCACTAGAGACCACGAGGGGCACTGGGCTGGGGTAGCGCTGGAGTTGCACTTGGGCACTGGACTGGGTCCTAGACCTCGCCTCTTGATGAGAGCATCAACTTGTGTACACAAGGATAGGAACACTTGCAGGCTACAATTGTTGGAGGCAATTTATCATAGCATCTCAATCAATCTGGCATTTATGCAGAGTGAAGTCTCCACTTGTTCATAGACAGGAATCAGGGTACCTCTTAGAAAATGCCAATACCACATGGAACCTGTTTCCTCATCTGTAAAATAAGGTTAGCCTAAGGAGAGTTCTTGAATAAATCTCAATGGGAAAGTCTTCATACAGGGGTTCTAATTTTCAGCTATCACCAAAATATGGCATTCATAGGATTTTCCAGTTATAAATGTAAAATCAATAGTTCACAACTGTGCTTCCACTTTTGAGAGGTATATTATCAACACAGATCTAGGTAATACCTTCTCAAAGCCTCCTTCAAATTTTAACTTCTAGGATATATCTTTTTCTCCTGCTTATGGTCTGTCAACATGGACAAAGTACCCCCACCACAAAGAGCTCACATATCATATATTTTTCAAAAAAGAGTAGTCAGCCAAATCAGAAAGTTCCTGATGGGTATCAAGATTTAAAAAGACTAGGTACCAAGACTAAAAAGTCAGAAAACTCCACAAAAGTAATAATATTAACAACCATTATTATTATTATTACATTATAGTAATTATTGTTAATGTCATCAACCATAGGTGTTATTTTATTTTTATGTATAATATAGAGAAGTCAGGATTTGTAGGAAGGCCTGGGACCTGTGTTCAAATTCCGATGATGCTGCCTTTGACTATGTACCGTCAAAAGGACAATTTTGCAAGTATTAACTGAGATCATATAAGCTGGTTTTTGGAAGAGGCCTGGCCCATAGAAAGGCCATGACAAAGAGTGGTTGTCTTCTTCATGATATTGGCTTACAATTGAGGAAGTTGCAACATATATTGCAAGGCTGTTTACTCTTTATTCACCCAGAAAACAAATGTCAGAGGACGTAATCACATTGACTATGTGTCTGCTCCTTGCTTAATATTTCATACATGCAATCTTGAATAATCCTCTCAGTACCCCTGAAGTTATTGTGAAGATGAGGACACTAAGGCTCAGAAATCTAGATAACTTGCCCCAGGACAGATAAATGAGATGAAGCATAGCTGGGATTAAACCCAGATGACCTCAGTAGGACAAAGACTCCATAGAAACAGCAGGGTCAGCCCATCTGTCCACATCCAAGGAAGTAAACACGGAAACTCAAGGACATGCATTTCAACCTTTATAATTATTCTATCTAGGCTTCATTCTCTTTATCCGTACAATGGGGAGATTGAAATTGAAGCCTACAGATTCCATAAATCTATGATTTCCATAAATCTGTGTAAATACTATAATACAATAATATCATTTTAGTGTTCTTATCTGTATTTTACTGTTGTTTTAAGATCATATTTTTGTAGTTTTTATGTCTCTGAGAAGTCTAGATTTCTTATCAACTCATGGGGGTTCTGAAATCTCAAAATTATTCAAAACATACTAGATAAGAAAGGTATCCCAAATAATCTGAAACATAAGTGGAGCCCAAACTTCAAAAATGAGAGGAATCAAAAATATCCAGCCCTTCCCCCCCAAAAAGAATGCACATATAAATTTATGCTGAAGTCTCAGAATGCCATCTAGTTTAAGAATAGACTAAGTAATCCATTTGGCTCCCCAAAACAGTATAAATTTAAGGATTGAGAATTTCAGTGGTAAACTCTATTCTTTATCTCTATGATTTAAGCACATAAAGGTAAAGAATAACAAAAGAGTAGTTATTTTTAATCCTCTCTCTCTCTCTCTCACACACACACACACACACACACACACACACACACACACACACCTTTGGTTATGATTTGGAACCACCAAGGTGATTTTTCCATATGCAAATTGGCCAACCAATGCTTTAATTTCCAATCCTGTCAGTGGATGACATGGTTTATATGTGGAGAGAAAGGTGATGAGAGGGAGATTTCAAAAGGGAGTCTTGTCACTTAGCTAATATACTATGTAATAGAAAAGATATAAAGAAATTATTCATTGACTTGCTAGTTTAAAAAGAGTTCAAGTCTCTGCACAGAACTTCAAATTAACGGGTGGAGTTATCTTTACCTATAGTTATACTTAAGTTGTTTTTTCCTCTATTGAAGTTAAAAGGAAGATAAAATCTTGCATTCAGAAAGAAAGAACAAAATGCTGTTCTTTCTTCTTTGTTGTTTTGGGTACTTTTTTTACAGTAATTTATAGTAATAAGGTTGTCTTTTTCTGCAAGCCTCAGATTTAATATCGCACTAAAAGAAAAGGCTCGATTAAAATATGATCTCATTGAGAAAATGAAAACTTAGTGTAAAGCTGAGTTCTTCCTAGGACTCTATGTGTGCCCAGCACTAACTTCAGAAATCAGCAGTACTGTAGAGTCATTAATCTTAGAGGAAGAAATATAAACCAGGTGGGCAGGCTCCTAACATCAGTTAGACCAGCCCCGTGGAAGGATGGTTAATTAGCTGCCGAGAGTGTCTATAAACAATGTTCAACATTAACTGCCCCCTGTCAAATCCAGTTCCAGAACAAAGAATGGCTATTTGTGGCATGTCAGGTTTTTAGCATATTTGTGTTACCAACTTATAACATTTTAAAGATGAGAAGAAAGTTCTAGAATTCCAAGGGCCCAAAGCCATTTATTATGTTTGACACCCACAATGACACCCACATGCCTCATTCCTAGAAGATTCAATGCAGAGCATTGTCAAGAGTTCCCTATTTTCCTAGTTAGAACTCATTGCAACCACTTCCTCCTACATTCCTCCTCCCAGGAACAATAGCAATTCACTGAGCACTTGTTGTGGGTCAAGCACTTTACGAGCACGATTTCTAGTCATGTTCTAAAGACCCTGTGAAGAGGGCTCCATTATCATGCTTATTTTACATAGGAAGAAACCAAGGGGGGTATGAAAGATGGTGGAATGAGAGACATCGTTGATGGTTACCCAAATGGTATGAATCTACATCATGCACAACCATAGAAATGAGAGGTTGTGTCCCATTTGTGTACAATGAATCAAAATGCAGTCTGTAAAAATTTTTTAAAAATTTAAATCTGTCATCTTGTGGGGAAAAAAATAAATAAATAAAAAAACAGAAAGAAAGAAAGAAAGACACCAAGGCAGAGGATATCATATAAGTTGCCCAAGTTTACATCTGACTGCCTAAGCAGTCAGATGGCCATCTTGCCTCCCCTTCCATGAAGACAGCTTCAACAAGCAATCTAAAGAAATATTGGAATTAACTCACAAATTTACCCAAGAGAAGACTTCCAAAGTAATTTTGCAAAAAAACATATGTTGCACTCAGGGATCATCATACTCTTCCCCAAACCTAACTGCTTGGTCTGGGTAACTATGCAACCAGCTGGACTGTTGTAAACCAACTTCACACATAAGCTGAATTTTTGTTAAATATACCAAATTTAATCTAATAAACTAATTATAAAGGGGATAGTAGTTCAACTCTTCAACTCTGTTTGACTGAATTGATTTAGTCTTTGAACCAAATTGAAGGGTTGCTGACTTGTTTGACAAGCTCCTTTGTGTGGCAGGCAGGTTAAGTTTGTTTTCATGAAACTCACCTGTCAGTGAGATCAAAATTGTGGGCAGTGTAGACAAAGCCCACAGTTTTCCGAGAATGAATGGAAGTCAAAATTCTTTTAAATCCATTGAGTTCTAAACAGCACCATGTAAGTGTAAATTTTAACTTTATTGATTGACATTATATTTTTCCCTTTGTTAGAGGATTTAAGTGTTTTTGCAGTTTATAATCCCATGAAAAATAAAACAGATCTAAAGCTAAAGGATTCCTCTGTAGTATTTGTCTTCAGAGTTTTGTCCCCACCAGTGCCAGTGTCTCCTGGGAGATTATGCACATTCAAAGCCCACTCTAGACCTACTAAGTCAGAAACTCTGGGGTCGAAAACCCAACAATTTGGGTCTTAAACCTTTCGGGGGATTCTGATGCTTATTCAACTTCGTTCTGTTGCCCTAAAGAAACAGAAAGAAGGGACACCACCAGAAACTTCCGATAAGACTTTGACCTGCAGAAAGTACTGAAGAGAGGTCCTAGAGGCTGTCTATTATCCTGTAATTAATACCATGAATTCTTAAATGAGTCTTTAGTGTGTTTTTAATTCCCTCTTTTAATCTTTGGCAATCCACGCACTGAATTTAGGTCGACAGACCTGGTCAAACAGGCAATAGTAGGTGGATAAAAGTGGGTCATCACAGAGCAATTTATAACTAGCACAATACCTAGAATCCAAAATGGTAAGGCTAGTTACAATAATCAACTTTACAAATAAATTGGATCAAAAATAAAGTGAGTTCATTATTGACTTGGGAATTAACTATAATAACTCAAAGTGGTTCAAATCCACTGAATGTGTAAATTATTTTATTCAAGTAGCATAGACATGCCAGACCAGTCTTACAAGATTTAGAGGGCTATCTTATCAAATAAAATATGCCTTCAGAAGAAAAGAATGATATGTCCCTGACACCCCTGACTAATGTCAACAAAAACTGTCTGGGATGATTAGAAGAAAGATTAATAGATCTTTTGTTGAGCAATTTTTCTTCTGCCCTAGCATGGAAGGTTCCATTGTGAATCTGCCCCAGATTGTGGCTCTGAAGAAGAAATACAAGGCCTACCTCTACGTGGATGAAGCTCACAGTATTGGGGCTGTGGGACCGACTGGCCGGGGGGTCAGAGAATTCTTTGGAATGGACCCTGATGATGTTGATGTGTACATGGGCACATTCACCAAAAGCTTTGGAGCCTCCGGAGGTTATATAGCTGGAAAAAAGGTAAGGAAGGGACTCCTTGTGTCTTTTTAAAACCTGAACATCCTGAGGTACAACGTCAGCAGGGCTTCTCTGAATTTTTGAAAGTTTCAATTCAATTCAGCATGCCTCGTCTTAATCTCTGTAACCAGCTCAGAGCCAGGCAAGGCCTGGAACATCCTTGCACTCATTCTCCAGTGATGAAGAGGAAACTGGGATGAATGATCACATTACAATAAAAAAGAAATGCTAGCAGTATGCACAAGGTACAAGAGGACCCTGACTCTGCAGGGTAGGATCTGAGATGTCTTTTAGAATGAATTTCAATCTAAAATTAAAACCTAAATTTTAAATGAAGTCAGATATTAAAGAGGTTGTTGACCCCGTGGGTTTTAAGAGTGTCAATCAAAAGAATAGCAGGATCGGGAACAGACTCTTAAGACACTTTCTCTGCAAAATAAATCCTACCCATGTGGTTGGATAAGTGATAGCCAAATCTTATCACCCTCTAATTTCTTATCTATATAACTAAAAGTAAAAAGTTCTGATTTGATGTTATTAGATGATTGAGTTCTAGCCCTGTTATTCTAGTGTCCATATATCACCGAAGAGTTTATAAATATGCAACAATAAATATTTGAAAGAAATTTTAAAAGAAGGACAATAAGAAAATTAAACAACATTATCCTATGTAAATTTATGATTACACAAATGGTATGCCTTTACTCCATGTTCAAACAGAGAAACAACATGTATCCCATTTGTTTACAATAATAAAAAAAAAAAAGAATTAAAAAAATATTCAAACTTCCTGGATCAGGGAGCCAGTTGTCAGCCCTTTACATGCAGCATTTTCCAAGTCTTGCCGGTCATCTCACATAAACCTACCTCTGTCCCAAAAAGAGTGTGTGGCAGTGGAATTGGTTCTACCTTGCATTGCTGGCACCACAGGCCCCAAAGTAGTGCATGCAGGCAGCATCAACAGCTTGTCCAAAATTCCCAATTCTCTTCCCATGGTGACCAGCAGGCACAAGTTCAGCCTCCTGGTAGGAGCAGCAGAAAACAATTCTGTCATTGAAAGTCTGTGATTTAAAACAACAGATTTCATTTTGGCCACTTGCCCTGCCATGAGATGTACAGATGCTTTAAAATGTTCAGAATTTAGTCATCTTTTACTCTTCAATAAGCACTGCTTTCTTCATGGCTCAAAGCATTGTTTTTCATCCTCCTCTACCAGCCTGTGGGAATTAGCAGGGTAATGCTAAAAACATAGGAAAGGCTCAGGCTCTTACAAACGTCAGCTAAATCTGGTGAAAGGTTAAATATTCCCTTCCTACCTGTCAGAGCAGTGCGATCAGAAGGTCTCAAATTTAGGAGCTCCCTTATCCACATTACATTGCTTTGCAAGGTTGTGGTTTTGTGATTACTTTAGCAGCAGTCTGAGCTACAAATTTTTTAACCAAGCGAAACTCTGTTTCCTGAGCCAAAGTCACCTGAATAAACTGAAGCAAGCAGATCCTTGAAATGCTGTCAAATTGGGTCATTGTCACATTTTTCTCTTTTGAGTGTCTTCATTTGATACCCACTTTAAACAAAGACCTGTGATTAGCTACAATTAGGACCAGCTCACTGTGATTCTCTACTATTGTTTATCCTGAAGTCAGTTGGAATATTTAAAAGTGGGGATATTCTTGCCTACATGACATCTAGTCCTTTGGGGTAGATACTGAACGATTGTAAAATTATTTTCATTAATCAGGATGCAGAATAAGTTTGTACATTTGTTCATATTCTTGCCCTTTAAAAATTTAATTTTGTAGAAATTTGGATCCAGCAGCCTGCCTCCTTCACAACCCTTCTCCCCTTCCCTCCCAGTCTTCTCCTCCTACTCCATGTTACATTGCAGTCTCTGAATTTACCACTAGGTGGCAGCAGGAATTAGAGAGTGTTTGGCGGAGGCTCATCAGCACATACTGAGATTTACTGCCCTAAATCAGCAAGATACCAAACCTTGAACATGTAAGGTAGTTTGGGAGACCTGGAGAGTAAGCAGAGGACACTTAAGAAACTGCATGTGTGATGATCTGAAATTTTAATCAGATACATACCTGTCTGGAACAGTTTGGGTGAGACTGTAATAAATCCAGATAAATTCATTTCCTTCCAATCTTAACAGCGCATGAAATAATACAACTTATGAATATGCTCCTTGGTATCTTTATATTTTTTAAATTATGTTAATTTTAAATTATATGTAGTTTCAATTTAAATCACGTATTTTATTTCCCTAAACTTTATATAATTTTGTGAACAATTTTCATTTTAAGTCTGTTTTAAACTATGCTTTTTAATTGAAAGGACATAGGATTGGGCAAATAGTAAAGTTTTTATTTGAAAAAATATTTTTTATGCATCTATTTAAATAATTAGAACACAATTTTCAAAGTTTCTGAAACTATGGATATTTGGTAGTCTGTATCTCATGGGCAACTACAAAATATCTAAGATTTAAAACCAATGGACACAAAATTAACCATGAAAAGTTAAGTGCACACTCTTACTCTTGACATTTTTCTGAAACTCTAAATAATTTCAATTTTATTGGGTTCTTAGTAAATCTTTAAATTGGAAAATAATCATGCAAATACAAAAATCTAGAAAAAGATTTGAAAAAAGATAAAAACATCCAGGTCTGAAATCTCTTTAAATGGTCTTGTTAATACTACTGTAGAAGGATGACATTTCCAATAACAATGTTTAGGAGGTTCTAGAAATCTTTGTGGAATGGGTCAAGGTCAGCTTCATACATTAGCAACAAGATGAATCATATAAGAAATAAATATCTGGAAACAAACAAGGGGAGAAAAAAATGGCTTAGTACTAAGTTAGGACCACAGAGATTAGAGGTTGTGTTTGGTTCTCAGTCTTCCCCTCACAAATGTCCTACAAATTTATCTCTGTTAATTAGAGATTGTCTCTGGGCTATAGCTTTCTTTCCTCACCTCAGAGAAACTGCCAAAGCAATTTCTCAAGAGCCTGAAAGAGTTTTCCATTTTGCTCACTTTGAATTTAGAGTGACTATAGATGCACAGTGAACAGTCCATTTGGAGGACTCTTTCAAGACCTTTTGGATAAAATGTCAGATAATCACTTCCCTCCCCATGTCAGAGTTCCATGTCATGAATAACTTCTTTAAAGAAAACCTGAGCTGATGAGGATAGGTTTCTTTCTTCTTTCCTTTCTTTCTTTTCATTTTTATTTTTCCAGTTGCTGGGGAGATATTTTCAACACAGCAGACCCTCAGTTTTTCTCCAGGCATGGATCTGCAGACTTATCACACACCTTTACTATTCACTGGCTTCCACAGCCTCCAAAGGCTGACCAGAAAGTTGCAAATGAATGAAGCAAAGGTTGTCCTCATGATTGATAGGTTGCAGGGCTGGAATTCTGAAGGAGGGAAGTGGGATAGGCAGCAGAGTTTGGGGTGATCATTAGCCCCAGAAGCCTGCAAGCCAGAAGAAGGCAAGCCCTTTGCAGAAGCCAGCTTTGCCCTGGCTGTATTTAATGGCTCTTTGAAGTAAATAGGGGTCATGGAATGAGTACCAAGATGTTTATTCTAAGAGCCTCCTGTCTGATTTCCTCCAGAAAACCCACCCTTGTCCTTGAACTCCAGGCCTATGGGTAAAGAAAATAATCAAGGTTTTGAACTTACAAATGGACTTGGAAACCTCATTCTGAGCAGACCTCTAACCCACACTGAAGAAAGACACAACCCAGACTAGCCTTACAAAAGACCAAAGCCAACGCCTAATTCATGGCTCAAGGAGCCCAATGGGGGGTGGAAAGAAAGGAAGGGAATCAGTAAGCAAGAACTGAGGCTTGCTTGACACTCTCCAGAAGTTACTTAAAGAGTCCCATTTTCTGAACCACAAAAGCAAATTAACCCCACCTGCAAACTCAGACTGAGAGAAAATGAACTAAGTCCAAAGGAATAATAATAATGTAGGACAGAAAGTCTTCATGTTGATGAGCTACTTTACTCAAACTAAAAGTGCTTGTGAAACTTCTCAGTTTATGAAAGGAAATTGGAGTGGGGGACAGTGGGAATCAAAAGAGGCTTTGTTTCCTTGTCTGGTCTCGGTCAGCAGTGCCCTCCAGGCTGGGAACTTTTGCTATATTTGTTCCTAAGAATGCAGCTTAGTACTCCCTTACAGACATCAAGGTGTCCCACCATCCTTCCATCTCTGAAACCCCTCTGCCTTTCATTAGACAATCAGGATGTACTGGGCACCTGCTGAGTACCCACTTTTGTGGATTTTAGGAAGGTGTATTAGTCCATCCCTGTTCCCAACTGACTTTTCTTTCCTTTGAAGAAACAAGAGTAATAGACATGAAACATTTTAGACAGATGGAATTCAAGCTGTGGTTCAGTACTATGTAGATTGGAGTATATCCAGAATTCTCCCCATCTCCCCTACAATAGGAACAACCTCTGTGGATCAGGAGAGTACCATAGAGTGAATAGAAGTTTCATTGGTCTCTGTATTCTCCTAGACTTTCCCCTCACCTTAAACCAAGCCCATTCTTGGTCTGGTTTGTAGAGATAATAAGTCTAATGCCAGAATGGGATTGCAGCTCAATGGCAGAGTGCTTGCCTAGCATGTGTGAGGTCTTGGGTTCGATCCTCAGCACCATATGAAAATAAATAAATTTTAAAAATAAATCTAATGCCAAGGATGGGGGTGGACTCCAGCACCAGATTCTTTGGAGTCAAATCTTCATTCTGCCACCTTTTGTGAATAATTGTCTGAACCTCTCTGTGACTCAGTTGTCCCATCTGTAAAATGGCAATAAAAGAAGTACTATCTCATAGATTTATTGTGGAGCTCAAATAAGTTAACACCTGCCAAGTTCTTAAAATAGAACCTCGCACAGGAAATGTATGTATATATCAGCAATGGTGTTAACTTCTAGCCCCGTTTTCTCTTCAGAGTCATTCCGTCTGTCTTCAAGTTTGAGTATTCTGCTGTTCACCCCTGTTTTTCCTCCCTTTCACTGCTATTGCCACCACCCCACTAGTCATGGAGGAAGAGCTGAGCTAAATATCTTTGACTTGAGGTCTGAGGTTATCCAAGTATAGTTACAGAAGCTTAGAACATTACCTTCTGCAAAATGAGGGAGCTGGAATAAAGACTCTGAGGAGTTTTGTCTTTTTGTCCCCTCTCCCCACCCATGTTCCATGCTTGTCTCACCTACTCTCTCCTACTGGCTCCTCCAGCATCCTGTGAGGAGGTAGTCACTCTCAACAGAGAAAGAAAATCCCTGCTGATGCTCACTAGGGGTGCTGGACAGAGAGCTTGAGGACAACCTGGCTACCACTACCTGGAAAATTACTACTCTCTTTTAGAGGTATACCAGATGCCCCAAAGTGAACTTCCTGAATGCTTCCTGGCTGGTGCCTTAAGTCAGGACATCATCACACACATGCTCTTTGACTAGAGGAAAACTCTCCCAAAGAGTTTCACCAAATCAATATGATTCACCAAAGAAAAGAATAGACATAAAGTCCATTTTAATTATACACATGGGTAATGGATGCCAGGGACTAGACTATGGCCTCTCTCTGTTCTCCCTCCCCCCTTGGACTCCCACACACAGTCCAGAGCAAGTCTTTGACATACACTGACGAGAAGGAAAGATAAAAGGAAGGAGTGGGCAGAAGAAGAAAGAGAAGGAGGGAGGGAATGAAAAAAAGAAGTGAAGGAAGGAGAGCAATACTTAGGAATAAAGAAGGAAAAATATTTAAATGGAGAATTTGAAACATAAAAATAAGAGGGGGGAAAGGGAACTGAGTACAAGGAAGAGAGGAAGAAAGCAGCTAGGAAGAAAAGAAGGAACAAAGGAACAAACCATTTGAAGTGCAGAAGAAGGAGGGAGGAAGTTGGAGAAGAAGGCAGAGTGAGGAGGGAACTAAGAATGAAAGACATATTGGAGGAGGCAGAAAGGACAGAATGGAGCCCTTGACACTCCCTGAGAGCCAGGTAGAGTCATGACATTATTGATTTAACCTTCATCCACCACCTGTGAGGCAGACCACCCACTTTGCTGAGGAACATGAACTTCAAATGTTCAAAATACTTGTGAAAAAAAAATGCCCACAAATACCCCAAAAAGATGGGAAAATGAGAGGCAGGGCCCATTCCCAGGCTCATAGATGGGAATATATGTAGGATAGGTTAGGAGGATATGAACTTACCCCAAAGCAAAAGATCTCAATTCCCAAGAGTTCTTCTGAGTTCACTGCCATAAAGAATGATCAGACACTTAAACGGAATTTCTATATTATCCTAGAGAAGAGGGTGTGTCCTTTAAAGACACACTATGAATACATAGAGTTGCTATTAACCGCCTTAGTTTTTCTACGGGACATCCAGAGTCTCAGGTCATGAGCCAATGAATCAGGCTAAGTACATGCAAATACTGACTCTGAGTCCCTCTGCATTGTGACAGTTGTTTTTTGAAACTTCTTAAGGTTCTCAGCAAACTTACCTGGGACTTTATATTTGGCCCCAGAAGTCAGACATGTGGGTTAAATATTGTTCCTACCTCTGAAAACCAGGATTCTGTATTGGCTGGTACTCCAGAGAGTGTTACTCAAAAATTCTATTAGTTCTCTATTGCCCAAGGCACAATCAGAGTTTATTGGGTCCTAACCTATACTCTGGTTTAATTTCCACTATCCCTAGCTAACCTGTTCTTTGCTATCCTACACACATGTTGTATCTGCAAGCCTTTGCTATATAACAAACCACCCCAAAACTTAGTGATTAAAACACATTTATTTAGCTCACAATTCTATTTATAAACAATGTGGGCTAGGCTCAGCTGGGCTACTTTTTGGTCTCATCTGAACTTGTTCTTGTGTAACAGTCAACTGTTTGGTCAACTAATCACTGGTTGACTGGAGTGGCCTTTGCTGAAGCATTGCTCTATTCCTCACGCTCTCATCCTCCAGCTGGCTAGCTCGGGCTTGTTTGCATGGCAGCTGGGGAGGGTTCTAAAAGGACAAAATTCCTCAAGACCTCTTAGGTTTGGGTCAGAACTAACTCACCATCACTTCTGCCACATTCTATTGCTCAAAGCAGTTCAGAAGGTCAGCCCAGAGTTATCTGCCTCTTGATGGAAGGGTCTACAAATTGGATTGCAAAGATGTATGGTACAGGGAAGAAAAGAATTGCAATTTCTTAGCTAATATTCAAATATACATGCTTTTTGCTTTTTTGCCTCTGCACCTTTGACTTCTCCCTTGTGCCACTCATTTCTTGCAAGTTTCCTTTTTTTTCTTTATCTTCATTCTTCAAGGCTTAATAAATCCCATCTTTTCACTGGAACATCCCTAATATCCTTACTATCTATCAGTACCCTCTCTCTTTCCTATGCTTCTTGCAGCCCTGTTACATACACTTATTTGCATGTGCAATTATTTCTTGTACCTTTGCTTTCCCTAAGCATAATCATATGTAATATTCTCAAGGGTAAGAACTATATCCTGTATTCTTTGGATACTCCTGAATACTAAGGCAGTGCTCATATGTAGTAAGCATTCAAAAGATGTTTCAGAAATCATTTCTCCTTCATACATCTAGTTTTGAATTGGAAACCTCAACTTCAAACTTGTGGCACCCCGCTTTTTACTGTTTGTAGGTGTTTGAAGGAGAAACTAAGAAAAAAGGAATAGAAAAAAATAAGCAGTTGGTGATCCCCATTGGAAACCAGACCACATTCATCTTTTGAGCTGCAAAAAATCAAATATCTTTCATTGCAATGAGTGGAGATGGAACTAGATCTGGTTATCACCACCAGTACTGAGATCTATTTGCCTTCTTTTTCTGTTTCCTCTTTTATTTAAGGAACTTGTGGATTATTTACGGGTTCACTCACATAGTGCTGTTTATGCTACATCCATGAGCCCCCCGATTGCAGAGCAAATCATCAGATCATTGAAACTCATCATGGGACTGGATGGGACCACACAAGGTAAGAAGGTCTTCAGAGAGCACAGTTCCCTTGAACTCTCCCAAACCTCTCTATCAGTCCAGGATGTGTACTTCTCAAGTACACATTTTTGTCTTATGAAATCCAATTTGTAAATCAAGTCAGGCGATAAATGTACTGTAACTGTTGTCAGTACACACACACACATACACACACACACATGTACACACACAAATCCTTTGTTAAAACAAAGAAACCTTCTCATTCACCCTTAACATGATTAGCAAATTTGGATAATTTTGTGTAATCCATTGTGTTAAAATGAAGTAAACATGGTGTGTGTGTGTGTGTATGTGTGTGTGCCTGCTTGAGGCTTACCTTATATTTCCCAGACCAAATTAGTCAAATTAATATTCATTTTTTAAAATCTTTTGTATTTCTTACAGGTGAGGTTGGGCAAGGGAAAGCCACTTGAGGACCTATGGGAAAGCACACACAATAGCTTTCCAGTCATTTCTTTGTCATTGGGTCACCTCAGTTAAAATGTGGCTACTTTGTTCAATCTAAATGAACATAATCTTCATTTTGAAGAATGGCTTCATCAAAGCCTCTTGGAACTGTCCTTCTATCTTTCAGATCTAGTTTATAGAGTTTTTACTATATGTCACATACCAGTGGGGAATTCAATGATGAATAAAGCAGCTCTCCCTGCCACGCAGCTAGTAAGTACATTTATGGAAATAGAAATTATACTGACCTCCAAACTGGCCACTGAGCTAGGCAATTCTTGTGTTCCACCCCTTCTCCCAACTGTTATAAAGCCCTGAGTTGTTGAGTGCAAAATTCTAAACCTATTTCAGTAGATACATGATTCCCTCCTTTTTCAATATTATTCAAGGCAGCAGAATACTTATTCATATATGCATTTTATCACAAACCTAGTACAGGTTGACCATCCACAACCTGAAATTCTGAAATTTCAAATGCTCCAAAATCTGAAAGTGTTTTTGAGAGCCGACATGATGCTACAAGTGGAAAATTCCACACCTGACCTCATGTGACAGGACATAGTCAAAGTAGGTGACTAAAAATATTTTATAAAATTACCTCTAGGTTAGGTATATAAGGTGTATATGAAGCATATGAATTTTGTGTTTAGACTTTAGGTCCATCCTCAAGATATCTCATTATCTAGATGCAAATATTCCAAAATCCAAGAAAACCTGAGATCCAAAACACTTCTGCTTGCAGCATTTCAGATAAGGAACAACCTGTGTCCCTCACATAAAGCAGATAAGAACAAGGCTGGTCTGGTCGAAGCAGTGTCTCCATACCTTCTTACCTATAGCCACTGAGTTCCTTCTCTTGAGCCTTAGTTTTCCCCAGGATGCTAATTTGAAAACCACAAAGTAAAACTTTTTTCCCACTAAATCAGGAGAATGGCCTAAAAAATGGTTTCTGATAATTTCTCGTCCTCCTATAAAATTCAGTGGTTGATTGACCTCTAAGGTCTTTCCTGGGATTGCATCTTGTTAAATGCTCTTTGCAGAAAGGAAACACAAACCCAGTCTAGGAAGTCCTGGTTTTACAGACTGAAGCTAGTTGAATCTACTGACTTAGCACTGTCTGGCCTTCAGAAAGTGATTTATCTGTTCAATCCTGAGAAAATTACTTAAATTCTCTGTGCTTCAGTTCCTCCAGCTATAAAATGAGGCAAATAATATTTATGTGTCTAGGTTTTGTAAGAATTAGGTAAGTTAATTCATGTCAAATAGTTTTAAATGTGTCTGGGAACAATAATAAGTCCTATATGATTGTTATTATTGTTATTGCTATTATTCCTAAAGTGTTCAAGAAGTATTTGAACACTTTTCAAGGATGCTGTAGGAAAATTCTTACACAGAAGGAAGTAGGACTAGATGTCTGCATATTTTTTCTCTTTATTTTTACTTTTATTTTAACAAACTGTATTTGATTCATTGTACAAAAATGGGATAAAACTTTTCATTTCTATGGTTGTACACAATGTAGATTCACACCATTCATGTAGTCATACATGTACATAGGGTAATAATGTCTGTCTCAGTTCACTATCTTTCCTTCCCCCATCCCCTCCCCCCCCATTTCCTCTACACAACCCAAAGTTCCTCTGTTCTTCTCTTGCCCCCCACTTTCCCACCCTCATTATGTGTCATCATCCATTTTTCAGAGAAAAAATTTGGCCTTTGGTTTTTGGGCTTGGCCTATTTCACTTAGCATGATATTCTCCAACTCCATCCATTCACCAGCAAATGCCATAATTTTTATCCTTCTTTATGGCTGAATAATATTCCATTGTGTATATATACCACAGTTTCTTATCCATTCATCAAGTGAAGAGCATCTTGGTTGATTCCACAATCTAGCTATTGTGAATTGTGAAGCTATGAACATTGATGTGGCTGCATCACTGTAGTATACTGATTTTAAATCCTTTGGGTATAAACCACGGAGTGGGATAGCTGGGTCAAACGATGGGTCCATTCCAAGTTTTCTGAAAATCTCCATACTGCTTTCCAGAGTGCTGCACCAATTTGCAACTCCACCAACAATGTATGAGTGTGCCTTTTTCCCCACATCCATGCCAATACTTATTATTGCTTGTGTTCTTGATAATAGCCATACTAATTGGAGTTAGATAAAATCTTAGGGTGGTTTTAATTTGCATTCCCCTAATTACTAGAGATGATGAGCACTTTTTCATGTATTATTGATCACCTATATATCTTCTTCTGTGAAGCGTCTGCCCAGTTCCTTAGCCCATTTATTGATTGGGTTCTTTATATTTTTGGTGTAAGTTTTTTAAGTTCTTTATAAATTTGGAGATTAGTGCTCTGTCTGAAGTGTTTCTGGAAAAGATTTTCTCCCACTCTGTAGGCTCTCTTTTCACATTATTGATTGTTTCCTTTGCTGGGGAAAAACATTTTTGAGTTTGAATCCATCCCATTAATTGAGTCTTGTTTTTATTTCTTGCCATCTGGGGGTCTTGTTAAGGAAGTCTGGTCCTAAGCCAACATGATGAAGACTCAGGCCTACTTTTTCTTCTATTTGGTGAAGGGTCTCAGATCTAATTCCTAGATCCTGATCTATTTTGAGTTGAGTTTGTATAGGGTGAGAGATAGGGGTTTAATTTCATTTTACTGCATATGAATTTCCAGTTTTGCCAGCACCATTTGTTGAAGAGGCTATCTTTTCTCTATTGAACTTCTTTGGCAACTTTGTCTAGTATGAGATAACTGTACTTATGTGGGTTTGTCTCTGTGTCTTCTATTCTGTGCCATTGGTCTACCTAATTTTGTGCCAATACTATGCTGTTTTTGTTACTATTGCTCTATAGTAGTAGATGTCTATCTTGACCCTTAGTCAGGATAAACTAAGTTAGCCACCATAACAAATAAACTCAGAAAATCTCAATGGCTTCACAGAATCAAGATTTATTTCTTGTTTGCACCAAGGCTAATAAAATCAGAAAACTCTCAGCACACTTCTTGTCTATAAGGGCAGTGATTCAGGCTACTTTCAGTCTTGGCCATCTCCATTCGTGGTCACCAAAATAGACAGAAAGGGAGGTTCAGCTGGAAGTGACACTTATCACCTTATTTATAGTTCATTGGCAAAAACTGGTCACATGGTCATGCCCCCAAAAGAGGAGGTGGTAAATTTACAGATATGGAGATTGTATAAGTAGTTATTTTTCAGTTTTTAAAAACCAAAGCTATATAGAGTTACATTCATTTCTACATGGTTATCAAGTTCTCTTAAAAACTGCTCTGGGGTTGGGGTGTGGCTCAGTCATAGAGCACTTACCTTGTACATGCAAGGCCCTGGGTTCAATCCCCAGCATCACAAAAACAAAGGAATAGTTGATTTTTTAAAACTGGCCTGAAACCATTGACTTTCCAGAAATCTCCATTAATTATTTTCTTGCATTTCTTCTAATAGGACTGTTTTTAATAAAATTAATAATTTGATATATGCAATGGACAACTTCAAGCACTTCTAATGGAAAATCAATTATTTGATATTTAGGCAAAAATGCAAGTGAATAGTCTCATAGTAATTGAAATTATCCTCTGGTATTATTTGAAGATGATTAACTAGGAAAATGTTATTTTGAAAATTAGCCTAAGTCTCAACAGGGACTTTCACTAATTTCTTAAACCCTTTAGTGTTTTGTTCTCAGAATCAGTTGATTTATATGTATACAACTTTACAATCACTTCCTTCCCTCCTCTGGATTGCTTTACCCCTTCATTGCAGACAGAACTAACTCACTGTTTATCTGCTCAGAATTTGAAGATCTGCAGAAAGATTTCATTTGAAGATATGATCATTTGCCCTTCAAAAAGCATCCATCATCAATTTTCTTCCCCTGTGGTGGGAAATATTTCTCTTGGTTCTTTCCTTAGACTTATGATTAAGAAAATTTTGGTTATTATTTTTAACCTCGTAGTTGAAGTTTCTCACTCTACTCCTCTTGCCATCTTAAGAAAAAAGAAAAGAACAGAGGATTCTGTGTGTACAGTCCATTTTCTTAGAGCTAAGATAGCAGAAATAGGAAGACAGATAGGAAAGTTTCCTTTCCGATAAATGAACAAAGGAGGTAATCGAAAAGTAAATTGGTAGAATCATACAGCTAAGTTTCAGGTGGTTCTGCCTGGCACATCTTTTGAAGAATTCAAAGGCACACAGTGAATGATCACACTGGCCTCATTTGCAACAATGCCTGCTTTAAAGAAAATGAACAGAACAGGTTGGGAATTTCACATTAGCCTACCCCTTTCTACAGACACAGATTGCCTTTCAGGTAAAGTTGTCCAACACTCAAAAGGATGCACTGTCATGCTAGAGCTGACTTACAGGATCTGAGAAAGAGGAGCCTGGCTCCAAGCCTTCATCTTCAACCCACTCCACTGTAACTGTGATTGGAGCCTTTCAAGGCTTTGTTTCTGGTTGAGTTTGGGGAGCGGTTGGCCAGATCTGTTCCTTGATGAATGTCTTCACTTTAATCTGCAATGCAAAGCCATACGCTTCAAAGAAAGGCAAGCTACAGGAATAAGGTCAGTGTTCCTTTGATGCCAAGGTTCAAAGATGAAATAGCAGTCCCAGTGAAATGACAATGTTTATGCACAAACAGCCACCTTCACTCTGCAGCCAGGCTGCTGGTGGAGTTAATGCACAAAGGCTGAGGGGCTGCAGGCCGACTGTGCATTCCATATGCACCAAGACCAGTTTAATCTCCTGGTCTGTCACTCTGTGCAGTGCAATGAGCCCAAAGTGGAGATTTGATTTCCCCATCCTAATAGATGTTGGGTGGTCCCTCAGCCAAACCCATGCTGTAAGCCCCTTAAGGGCAAGAAATGTGTCTTGAATTAATTTGGTGTTCCTCTGAGTGTCAAACTCAGTGCTCAGCTTAATAAATATGTCATGACTCAACTTCCATCTTGCCAGCCTGCTCGATTTCAGGTCAGTGTTTATGCTAAATAGATTGTAGGGATGTTTATCTCATAGGACTAGGAGGCCCGGAATCAGTTCCACATCAGTTGTGGCAGCTGAAGGGATCACTCAGTGGGTGAGATTACTCTTGGAGAGGTTCAGAAAGATTGCAGCTCAGCCACTTTCTTCATCTAGACATAGCACAAGCAGCCATAGCGGGGTGAGTCACAAGCTACAGACTTCTCCCCTAAAGAAAACTTTGTCAACAGTTGTCTTATTTTGTTTAAATCTTGATGCACAGTTTCCAATTCATCAGTCAACATTGTTTTTCGGCTTCCAGTCTTGACCCTTCCTTTCCACACCCAACTCTGGATAACCTTTCACTTCTCAGAGAGCGTAGAGGTTGAATCACATCGATGATTAAAGGGGTGCACTCTGTGCCAGACTGCTCTGGGCCCAGGACCTGGCCCACCAATTGCTTCATGATGATTGCTTGCCCTCTGTTCGCTCCAGTTCCCCATTGAAGTTGAAGTTGTCAGGAAGATCATATGTGATACAGGGAACATAGACTGATGGTTGGTACAGAGTAAATAATAAAGTTACTATTATTTTTAGCCTGTTTGCTTTTTTTTTCCTTCCTTTTGCAAATTTTCCAATAGCTTTGGCCCATCTTGGAAGTCTCTCTTGCTCTCACCTGATTCCTACTCTATCAGCAAACCCTGCAGCACTTCTTTTGACATGTCTCCAGAATCTGGTCACTTCTCTCATCTCCACTCCTTCCATCATCTCTCACCTCGATTACTAGAGGAAGCTCTTGAATAGTCTCCCTTTCATGCTTTTCCCTTTTCATGGTTTGCTCTCAAAAGACAGAAATCATCCCTGTTATATTAGTTTCAATGTCCAAATTTATGGGGGAACTGTGTGATGATTTAATATATCTATACATTTGATTTTATTTGTAATGATCAAATCAGGGTATTTAACATTTACATATCCTTCAACTTTTTCTAATTTCTTATTGACATTTACTAGTTCATATTATGGAGTATTATTATGTCTCAATTCATGTACACAATATTGCTGATAAATCAGGGTAATTAACATTTCCATCTCCATATCATTACTTTGTGTTTAGAGCCCTTGAGTTCCCCTCTCTAGTTATTCAAAAAATAATAGAATATTATTAACTATGGTCTCCCCCCCTACTCTTTAGTAGAACACTAGAGCTTATTCTTTCTGTGTTTGCGTGCCTCTCCTCTAACCTCTTTTTATTTTCTCTCCCTCCATAATTGCTATTCTACACTCTGATTAACTTTTTTAATAACATCCATACAAGAGAGAATATGTGGTACTTAAAAGAAGAAAACAACATTATTCAGACCATGTCACTCCCCCATTCAGAACTTTCTGTCAGCTTCTTACTTACTCAGTGTAAGATCCAGATGCATGCCTGGAATCCAGCAACTGAGGCAGGAGGATTGCAAGTTCAAAGCCATCCTCAGCACTTACCAGGCCCTAATCTACTTAGTGAGACCCTTTCTTAAAATAAAAAATAATAGAGACTGGGGACATAGCTCAGTGGTAAAGTACCCTTGACCCCTGAGTTTGATCCCTAGTCCCAAAACAAACAAATAAATAACAAACAAAAATCACCAGCGACTCAGTGTAAGGTCCAGACTGGTCTTCATGGCTTCACTGGATTTGTCCCTTCATACTTCCCCCCAGCAATTGCCTTTATTTAGTGACCTCTGGGCAGCCAGGCAGCCAGGAATCTTGAAGTTCCTGGATCATAGGGAGCATCTCCTGCAGCCGGCCTTTATGGTTGCTAGCTTCCCCCAAACTTCTCCTCTGATCAGCATCTGTGTGGTCCACTGTCCCTCACATCCCTGCTTACTCTTTCCTCTCCTCACATCTCTGCTCAGAATCAGTCTTCTGAGGGGAACAGTCCAGTCCTAAATAGTATACCCTCCTTGTCTCTCTCAATTTCCTTGCTTTGCTTTAATTTTTATAGCATTTATGAGGGCCTGCAAATTGGATAGATGGACGATATAGATAGATAGATAGATAGATAGATAGATAGATAGATAGATAGATAGATAGATAAATAGATAGATAATCGCTTATTGTCAGTTTCCTCTCTTCAGGAGAAGTAGTGCTTTGTCTGTGTCATTCATTATACCAAAAGCAGTGCCTGGTAGGCACCAATTCTCAACAAATATTTATTGAAAGATAGTGTTCTTCATTTTCTCTTTCCCTCTTATCTCAGCAAATAAACAACTCTGATCTCCTTTAGGTCTCTGTACTTAATTCCTTCTAAAGGCACTGGCCCCTTTCCTCAACCATAAACTTGTTGGTTTTCCTTATCCTAAAAAGTCTTTCTTTTACCCTTTGTTCCCTTTTTCCTTCCATTGCAGCAAATCTCAGAACAGAGAACTGTCCTATCTGTTGCTTCTCAGTCCCTTCAGTTTGTCCTCTGCCCCTCTGCTCCATGGACTCTGCTCTCTCAAAGTTCACTCCTGATCCTTCTGCCAGATTGAACTTGACCTCTCTGCATCATTCTCTTTTTAAAAACAGATCTTCCCTTAGTTGTGGAGATGCTGTTATCCTCAGATTTTTCTTCTTTTTCTTCTTGTTCTCCCACCCCTTTTCTGCAGGGTTTCTTTCTTTCTTTTTTTTTTTTTTTCTGTTGATATTTACAAGAATCCCAGCCTCTGTTCTCTTTGCATTTGCTTCTACCCTTCCCTGTTCCCTTTCCTTTATATAAAGAAATGATTCTGCATCAAAATCACCTGTAGGGATATTGACCCCCACCCCCAGAGATTTCTGCATGAAATACTTATTGTTTCTAATAAGACCCAGGTGATGCTACTGACCAAAGGACCACTCTTTGAGAACCACTGCTTATTAATGAACTCGGATTCATTCTGTCCTTCCCATCAGGCACTAATGAATTGTAGATTTCTTGTGGATAGACATCATCAATATCATATCATTGCCATCAGCATAGTGCCTGGCCCATAATAGGCTCTCAATACATGTTCAAGTTGAATGGAGAAGACATGTGTTAAGTCCTAATTGTGCCATGATGCAGAGGCTGATAAAATGCTTGGGGGCCATTTTGTTTTTCATCAGAAACTTGAGTACTTAAATCAGACTCTAAGTAACTAAACTTGCTCACCAAGGTCAGCCTCTGACTTGTAATACTTGCCTGTTTCCCTAACTAGTTTGCTCCATTACATTTATATGTGGATTATAATCCCATGAATGTAGTCACCCACATATCTCCAATCCTCACTTTCATGAAGACAGGAGTGCCTGATAGGAGGGGGATGACTAGGCATTTATAAAGCAGTGGTTCTCAAAGGGTGGTCTCTAGACCAGCATCATCAGCATCACCTGGGGCTTGTTAGAACTGCTGTAGGCATTTTTGAATCAGAAACTCTAGAGGTGGATGCAGGCTCGAGTTTAAGAATCACACTTCCATATAAAGAAAAGGAAACAAATAAGGGTATGTGTGCAGAGAGAAACAAGATCAGAAAATAGAATTTTAGCCAATGCAGGCACAGGTAAGGGGCCTAGCAGATATGCAATAGGAAGAACAGATGGGGGGTGACTAGAAATAGAAAAGCATGAAACATGTTTTGATCCATCTCTTTAAACCCTATTTCAATCAAAATGTAAATCCTGTTCACTCAGTGACTACAGGACTCTCACCTGTCCTCCTCAATACTGGTGACCACCTTGGCATCAGGAATAACAAAGAGGTTTTTGCCCACAGGGAGTGCATGTTCCTTACAACAGGCCATCCCTACAACTTGTGCTTTCATATAACTTTTTGAAGTATGTAAAGTCATAACCCTTCGTGGTCACAACATTGATTATATTATGCAATTTGATAGTAGGAATCTGACAGAGATGCTGCCGTTTCTTCACTAACTCATGTTCCTTGGGTTAAAGAGGATGGTATTCACATTAATTATTTAAATTTGTTATCACTTCAGTGCATCTTTAATAGGTAGAATCGAATGTTTGAGAAAGGAGATTCCCCCACAGGCAACACTGCCAAGTCTTGCTTTGTTATGGGAATAACTTATGACTAAATATTTCATATCCATAACTCGGAAAGAATGGCTTTTCCTGTAATTATGTGGGATCTGCTTGACTTTGCACTATAATTATCACCCTCCTTTGGCACTCATCGTCCTGCCATGATGGTTACAGTTTTGATGACACAGTAGTGAAGAGACATGAGCCTGTTTTAAAGAAAAGATCTGCTCAACCTAATGTATCTACTGAATGTAAGATACTAAGGTTCTTGTTATACTTCCAATATTATATGCATGAAATAGTGACTATATTATCAAGCATTTAGCTTTCTTGTTAATGTGTATCTTTTAAAATCTGCAAAACTATATATCTAAAGATCTAAATCTTTGGATATTTTAGAATTTTTGTGTTAAAAAAGTCTTTTTAAATACAAGAGTTAACCAGAGATAGGAAAAATTAGAATGATTCTAGCTATAATTAGGAGGCCAGTGATTAATTTTAGATTACTCCATTGACTAGCTCATTCTTTATTTCATAGAAATGGTTACAGGAAAAACCATAATGTCTACAATTTAATCAATGCTCTCTCAACTGTTAACTTCAGTGTTATCACTAGTGGAATAATCACCAACTTTCTAAGTCATGGCATTATTTTTTGCTATCACATGCATGGAAATAATTTGATTTTGTTTACAATTGAGTGGCCATTAATGTCTGTCGAAAGGAAAAGAGCAGTGGAAATTTACTTACTAAAGAAAATAAATACGAAATTCTCTTTCCTAATGTATAATATCTTATTTCAGTAGACTACACCTGCATTGTTGCTAATAAGATCTCCTCGGCTTAAATGATAAATTGAGGGAAAACAACACTCTTCCTTTACAGCCGTGTGTTGGCTGAATGAATGACCTTATTCAGTGTAAGCTTGGACACATCTCATCAACTATCCCCCGGGCATTTGTACCTCCCTGGGTGTACTCAAGGTTTGTCCTCCATCTGGTAGACTCTCATCTCTTCCCACAACCTTCTACACCCATTCTTTATCTTCTAAACCTCTCTTAATCCTTTTGAACCCTATCTTGATAACCCTCTGCTGCCCCTCCAGTTTCTGAAGGTTTTTGTTCCTATTAGTTACATGCACTCCTAATCCAGCCCTCCAAATAGACAGTGATTTATTATTTAACTGTGCTTTAAATATCAAATACGTGAATGAATATGGATAGCAAATGCTAGATTTTGGACTAAGCAAAATTTCTGGACAAGTCTTGGAATTTAAAAAACATTTATAAATATTTCCAACTTTTTTTTAGAGGTGGTCAATAAATTATTTTGGCTCAAATATTGAAGTTATAATCACTTATGGATGGGTACATACATGCATGGAACAAAATTCAAATTCACTTTTCAATGCCTTTGCTAAATGAACAATTTTACATTGTGTACAGTAAGGGTTTGTCTATACCATCAGCTATAGAAGTGAGGTGAGGAAGACTGATAATTCAAGCTAATGCTACTCAAATTGCAGAAACAAAAATGGAGTTTTTCCTTTAATTATCCAAGTAGTTCACTGAATCCCTCACTTAAGATTTCCTATGAAGATTCTATCTAAAACTCAAAGTCCATTTGAACTTTTTATGCACAATAATCAGCAGGGTCTGGGGGCACCAGTTTAATCCTCTCTGTCCAGATGTGTATATTTCTGACATATAAGAGAATGGATTGATTCTTAACCATTCAAAATGATCTTTTCCATCCCCTCTCCAATTCCTCTCCCTTCTTGATGATTTGTACTTTGGATGTTTTTCAATCAAGAAACTCCTTGTTTTCATGACTTAATTTGGTGACTAGTAATGAGAGCTTAAGAAACTGAAATTCCCATGAAAAATGCAGATTACATTTCACAATATATAGCTAATAAAAGGGAAGTGGGCTGGGGGTGTAGCTCATTGATAGAGCACTTTTGTAGCATGTGCAAGGTCTTGAATAAAAAAGAAAAGATAGAGAGGCATTAGGGTTTTAAATTCTTATTAATTTGTCATAGTATCCTTCTTTGTATGGGCAGTATTTGTTAGGATTGGTTGTTGTAACAAAGAAAACTCAACATATCGGTGAATTTACACAATGGAAATTTACTTTTTCCTCATACAAAATCCAAAATTGGTGTTCCTGTTGAGCCAGTTGTTCTCCTTCAGGAAGTTAGTCAGCCTCCTTCCATTTTATGGTTCCTTCAGAGTCACATGTGCTTTCAAGTTTATTACCAAAGGGGAAAGGAGGGTAGAGGATCTTTTGTGCTATTTTTATAGGCCATGACTGGAGAGGCACATTTCTGCCCAAATTCTATTGGCCATAACTCAATCACATGACTTTGCCTAACCACACAGAAATCTGGGAAAATGAAGTTAATCACCTGCTTAGGAGGAGAACATGAGTTCTGTGAATAGGTAACCAGTCTTCGTCACAGTAGTTAACTTCAGTCCAGGACTTGCTTGTCTCAGACTTTCTGATGGACATAACTGTAAGATAAAAGTATATTATATATTTAGACTGTTCCCTAGTCTTTTCATAGTGACTTAATACATAAACTCTTGACCTGGAATAGAGCAAAAGTAATAAAGAACAAAAGCAAATAAAGTCCAAAGGACTAGAGATGGATCTCTTCTTTATTTAGTTTTTCAAGTTATTCAAAACTTATAAATTGTTTATTTCTGGAATTTTTCATTTAATATTTTCAAGCCATAGTTGACTATGGGTAACAAAAACTACAGAAGAGTAACCTCTAGTAAGGGGGGACCATTTAATCTAACCCCAGTATGTTTTTTGTTGTTGTTATTTTTTACTAATTTTTCCTTATTTTACATTTAGTAACTTTTTTTGCAGTACTGGTGATTGATCTCATGGGTGCTCTATCACTGAGTTAGGATATTTTTTTTTCTATTTTTTCAGTGTGACTCTACTTCATGTACAAACATAAAAATGAAAATTGTACCCCATTTGTGTACAATGAATCAAAATAAGAAGAAGAAGAAGAAACAAGAAATAGAAAAAAGAATGTATCCTGGGGATGTAACTCAGTGATAGAGAATCTCTTCTTTTTATAGGGACTCTGAGGTTTATCAGTCTGACTTTTAACTACATTCACTTCTGGATTCTTTTTCACAGGACTCTATCCTTCCACATGGCAGGTATTCACATCAGTATGTTGATAAGTTAACCAATACTGTGTACTTTGTATCCTCCCAAAGATAATCCTTCCCTAAAATAAATTAAAATGGCATACAATTCTAAAAGTTCTGGAGTTCAGGTCAGAAGAAGGGAGAAAGTATATGTTGGAAATATTAACATACAACTCTAGGATTCTTTTTTTATTATTGTCAAAAGGCGTAAGACGGAAAATGGCATCATTATTAGAAAATTATGAATTTCTTTTTAAACACACACACACAGGCTGATTATCTGAATTGGATGGGTTTATTTGGGGTTAGCCCCAACTCTCTCACTCATTTCTCCTTGAGTTCTTTTGGGACTGCAGACCAAGAGAAACCTAACAGGCTTGAGTGGGAATTGAACCTCTGATTTGGATCACATTAGCTCCAGCTCTGACTGACAGAGGTAACCAGACACAAGGAAAGACTGAATTCGGAGCCCAGACAGAGAAATGAATGAGATTCCATATCAAACTTGAGTTATATAAAAATAAAATCCTGATCAACATCACTTTCAACATTTCATCTACTTTGAGAAGCACTAAAAGCTGTGTGCTTCTGTTGTTATATCTCGGTGGACAAGTTCATGCCACATAATTCACATTGTACCATATCTGGGACTCTTTTTTTTTTTTAATTTGAAAGTTCAGATTTCTGGGTTTCATTCAATTATTAAGAGAAGGAATCAAATAAAATGCCAGTGTCTTTCAAGTAACTTTATTAATTTGAAAACTCAATCAATTTTATGTAAATTCTGTAGATAAAAGATAAAGGGAAAAAGAGTGATACTTGGAATGTATTTACTTTGAAAAAATACAACTGTGCCTTATTTAAAACTCATTTTGAAAGGATGATTTCCTTCATTCTGATCATTTGTGAAAGTTTATCATGAGATTGGCAGATGAGGTATTGACCCTGCTTCTAACCCAACGTGGACTTGGAGAAAGTGGCACCAGCCCCTTCCAGCTGTGACCTTCAACCTTTGCTCTGGTCCCTGGAACAGGGCACACATATTTTTACACTTGAGTTTGATAGGTTTAAAAACCAGGAGTGACTAAGTGGGAAGATTTAGGGCATTGAGAGGGTTGGAGGAGAAAGGAGTACATTGGGTGACAGCAATTAGCTCTCAAGAGAGGAATTTTCTTGCTTTCCTACTGTTTATTTTTGACATCAGATACAGTCACAAACTTCTTTCACCAGGCACTGCTTTTCTTCAATGCCAGCTGTTTGGGGGATGCAAACTACACATATCCACCCACATCATCAAGCTGATCTGGGTGTCTGTTATTTATTGCAGAATTTTACTCTTCAATAGAAATTCTGTGGCTCCTCTGAGGAAGTACAAAGGACTGCAATCAAAGCAATACAACAACAATAATTAAACACCCAGTTTTAAAAGGTTTTGGATTTTTTCATATTTCTCATTTTTTTTTTTAGTCACAGCAAAGAGTTCGTGAATACCAAATTGGCTTCCTCCAATTTTTTTTCTCTCTGTCAAAGTCAGTAACAACAATCCTCCTAGGGAGGATTAATCCTGTCCCTCTGAGGTCCCTTGTTGAATACAAGTGGCATCCACAGATAATTCCACCTAAAATGCACCATCTGAGGTCCCTGGCATCAAAGGCCCCTGGTATTTTTGTGAGAGGTGCTAACTGCTGCTTACTAAATATATTTGCCACTTGGTTACCAGCTGGAGACACAGAAAGAGGCCAAGAAAGAGACAGAGGGCACAGAGAGCTGCGTTTTCTAAATGGTTTCAGGCCACTGGCATTTCAGCAATAGCTAATACAAAACAGATGTCAGGTGCTACGCTCCACTGGCTTTCAACTGAGGGCCTGCCTGGGCCCATGATTAATCACCTGTGCTGGGGGGTTAAAAAAAAAATCTACCTGGTCTTTTTGTGTGTGAAAAACTAAGGTCAGGGTTAGCAATCAAGGTGACAAGCATTGCCTCCCTGCCCTGTAGCTTCTTAAATGCATGTAGGACAACTTGGGTTTGTCCAACAAACACAAAATTAACCAACAAACTAAACTCTAGCTAGGAGGGGACATTGGCCTGATTGTAGAAAAATGACTGGCAAGTTTGTTCCAGAATCTTCCACCCCTTCATTTGCTTCATCTTAAAAGTTAGCCAGGAGTAGGATTTTATGGCAGTCCAGAAAATTCTGTACTTGCTTGGAGTCCTTTAAAATTTTTTCCCCAGCAAGAGTGTAAAGAAAATCTGTTTGATTTTTTAGATGGCATGTGGGACGAAGGATAGTGTGGCCACTTCCTTCCAGCCATCTTGCAAACAAGATCTTTATACATCATGACTCCTCTTCTCAGTTGTCTCCTCTGTGTGGATGGCCTCTGAGGTGGGAGAGTTGTGAGGTAAACATGCCTGGAATTCCATGCGACCTCAGTACAACTGGAGAAGGAAAGAACTCAATTCCATCTGTGGCATCTCCCAGAGCTGGTTTTGCACATTATTCTTTGTTTTTTTCCCATTATGGGCTCAGTTTCAACTAAGTAGCAAACCCCACTCTGGTTTGGAGTATTTTGTTAGGAAAACCAGGTACCTCAACTGTCACAGCTGGGGAGGATTTAGCAGGTGGAATCCTGCATGTGTGTGTTTAGGCTAGAGGGAATGTTTTTGCTTTCTATTCTGCATAACAAATGACCACAAACAGAGGCTTAAACAATGCCCATTTATTATCAGTTTCTTTGTGTTGGGAGTCTGGGGACAGGGTGTTCTCTGCTCAGATTCTCATGAGGCTGAAATCAAAGTGTCAGCAGCTATGCCTTCATCTGAAACTCAACTCTTCTTCCAAGCTCACCTGGTTGTGACAAAATTCAATTCTTTGGTGGTGTAGGACTGAGGTCCCCAGGTCCTTGCTGATTGTCAGTCAGGTCCACTCTCATTCTTCACCATTGACCCACCATTGCCAAAGCCAGCAATGGAGTCTCCCTCCCATCAAATCCCTTCCTCTCTCTCTCTTTGAATCTCTTTCTTCAGGAAGAGCTGAGTCCCCTCTACACATATCCACCCACGTCATCAAGCTGATCTTGCTGTCTGTTATTTATTGCAGAATAGCACTTGTGTCAGGTGCTATTGGTTCATGTTTCTAAAGCTTGCACCCCATGTGAAGTAGGAGAACTTTATGTAGTCAGATTCTCAGTGATCATCTGGCTCAACCTGAGCACTTAGGACAAAAGTTATTCCTATGAACGATTAACTCTGAGAGATAGGAAGATATTGGCACAGAGGGCAGCCTGATAAACTGATAACATTGACTACAGGACCAACTTTAGAGAGCAAATCTAAGTCAAGCAGTCAGGATTTTGTTCAGATTAATGATTGTAATATTTCATGTTTTTGTTTTTAAATGTTATTTTTTAGTTGTAGGTGAACACAATACTTATTTATTTTTTATGTGTTTCTGAGGATGGAACCCAGGGCCTCACTCGTGCTAGGCAAGCCCTCTACCACTGAACCAAAACCGCCACCCCCTAATGGTTTTAATATTTTTGAAACTTAGAATTTTTTCAAATGAAATGTTAATTGAAATCCATTATATAAAAACATATTTTAAAATTTTTATAACACTGAATTTATTGTGTGCCCATCACTCAATTGCATGCTTAATATTAATACTTAATTGTAGTATTAAATGGGAATTATTCATCATCATCATCATCATCATCATTCCCATTTTACCCCTGAAAAACCCAAGTTACAGAAAGATGAAGTACCTTGCCAAGGGGATAGTGTTGATATTGAACCCAGGAAATTAGGTTCACCCCATCCTTGATCACCTGTCTGTGGTACTGTTGTTTAAAGCCAAAGTAAAGGTCTTTCCATCTGTTCTCCCCACAACCCACTCCTTCTGGAGCTTCTGCAGTGCAGTCCTCCCAAGCAAGAGCTTTAGAAACATAATGCTTAATTATGTAGGTGGCTGCCCCAAAGAGGGTCTGCTGGTGGCCTTCCTTTACATGAGTTCTCAGAGTTCTTTCAAGGGACCTATTAACTGGGTTACCCAGCCCAGGATTTGTGCCTCTGGTAGAAATCAAAAGAATCATTGACACTATCTCCTCACCTACTTTGGACATTTACACCACTCTGGCTGTTCAGCTTGTACTGCTGGTTTTCCCTTCTCTGAATCCATGCACTACACACTATGAACTTCATCTTCCTAAACCCCCTCAGAACATGCCATTTTAGCTTATGATGCTGTCTTTGCTTCCTACTGCCCATCTCCAAATTCTGACTCTCAGGGTGGAATTGGCAGCTCCCATTGATCTGACTCCATAATCTTTACATGACTCCAATCCAAATGTTCTAGGCAAGTGAGTCACTGTTCCTGCTGTAACACCCACTAAACTTATGTGCCCAAGACACGAACTAACCACTTCCAGGTCTCTACTCTAAACCCTCAGTACTTCTTTCATGAGGCACTTGATTTTCCAACTTCTGTTATGATTGTATTACATTTTATAGTTTATAAGCTTCTTTAAAATAGTGAAACATGTTCATCTTTCAATCCTCTGCTGAACACATCAGCCTGCACATAAGGAGCCCTAAATAAGCAGATGCTAAATTAATCCTCCTCGCCAAAGTCCTGGGAAATACGTGGAGCTCCTATTACTGTCATCCCCATCTAATAGTAAATTGAGGCTCAGAGATGATGAGTGACTTGCTCATCTTCATAGAAAAAGGGACAGATGGAACCTGACAAGGATCATGTTGATGGATAGCAAAAATTCTTTACCACAGAATGTCTTCAATTATGACCAATCATTACCTGTATAGATTCAACCACCTTGATATAATTTATACTTTGAGCAATTGTTCTTAACTGGGGTACACACTATAATTGCCCAGAGAGTTGTTTATAAACATCCCTTCTAGAACAGAATATATGCAGAGGGAGGTTAATGTGTGTATTCTAAAAATTAAATAAAATAAACTTTAAAACATTCCAGAAGGTTCTGGTGTATCCCTCTGCTTAAGAATCACTGATTTACAAGGGTTTCCAGAAGGCTTTTCTCCCAAATTACCTCCTTTAATGTGTAAAATTCCATTACTGGTGACTTGCTAAGAAATTGTTCTCTGCTGAAATGCAAATGAATATTAAGCCCCATCATTCATTCAATAAGTATTCATGAAACAAAGCAGTAGGAATATTTATATCTGTTTTAGGGTACTTATTTTGGTGGTATAGTATTGGATATTTATACTGTCTTCTATTAGAATATTTCTTTCTAAACGGTCTTCAGAATATTTTCATCTTCTACTCCCACCTGCACAGCTAGCCTGGCTCCTGTACATAGTAGTTTTCATGTGTGAAATGTATGTATCCGTGAATCAAAGGATTCATAGATCATACTGAATGAATTAGCCAGCATTTCCAAAGGGCAGACTGTGTCTTGGGCACAGCCCATTTCCAGATCATCTGAATAATGCTTTCCTGATCTCCAAGTCTCAGTTTCCTCATCTGTAATGGGGACCCCAAAACATCATTTGCCAGCTTCCAGTAGATATGCAAGTGATGTCTTTTCTTACCCTGCCTTGTGGATTAAATCCCTAACGTTGTTGTTGAGCAACTGATGGGGAAGTGAAGGTAGGGTTGTCTTCAAAGCCCTTGAAATTTGTCCACGCAGACATCCAGCCACCCACCCTGATGACCAGCCAGCTCCTGCATGCATTCCACAGGGCATGACTGAGCAGCCTGGAGAGCCCTTGGAACATGTGTATGTGACTATAAAACATGCCGTAACCTTGGAATCCTAACATCAAAAGGGAGAGCTTCAATGCCTGATAAAAATGTGCGTTCCTCTCAGCAAACCACTCCAAATGCTGTTTTCTCCACCCCACTGGGAAGCTTGTCACTGCTAATGTGATTCTTATGATTCTCACCGCTCTATAGCCTCTTGATCTTTACTGAGATCTCTCTGCCCCTGAGTGTGTTGGAAACACAATGTCCTGTCTGGTGTCCAGTACTTAAAATAACAGACTCTGGGTTCCTGCTGCCACACTGAAATTTTACTCACAGATCTCTCCCCAGCACCCCAACACCTTGCCAGGGGGAGCAGCCAAGGGCACAATGTGCAGAGAAGTGGAGAGAACATTCTTAGAACACTGTAGGCATTCTTTAATATCAATTTGATTTTCCCTGGATAAATTTTTCATAAATATGAACTTCTTAAATGCTGACAAATGTTCTATGGAATGATACTTTCCATCTCTAGAGACAAGGAGAACATTTTCCAAACTAACTGCCTAGGAGCATATTTGAATTGTCTAGTCTGTATTCCAACAACAGTGATGTGATAAATAATTTAAGGAGGGTATAAGCAGTGTATATTTCTGTGTGTCCATTTTTGAGCCTAGGAAATAATAAACTAAATCATCCTGTGGCATTTGGGTATATTCGTGTTTCCTCCATTAGAAAGTGAGTGTGGCACTGGTAATGGCCCATGAGCTCATCGAATTTTTCATTATCTTATGGGGAAATGCCTTTCTCTTTTTTTGTGTACCAATGGTTTGACGGAAGAAATCTTCCTTTTTTTAAGACAGGTCATTCTGGTAGTTTCCACTGTCTGTAATTCCTTCTGGCCCTCTGGGAGACTGAGTCGTCCCAAACATAGTTTTGGAAACGCCACAGACCATTGTTTTATTAGGGGACTGCAAAGCTTGTAGTAAGATGCTTTGTGTTTTATTTGTTTTCCTTCCTCTGCCCCAGCTGTTTTTGTTTTAACAGCATTGGAGGGAAGGTTAAAGCACTCGTGGCCTCTGTTAACCTAGTCCATCTCTCAAGCCAACAGGGCTAGAGATCTGACCAGAAAGAACAGCAACATACAGGTTGTCAGTCGCAATGGGTTCATCCTTGATTTTATCCACCTTCATGAAAGAGGTGAGGGTGACAGTGGGGCCGATCTCAAGTTGAGTACTTGGGAGCAGGTAGCTGTCAGGGGAGCAGGTCTCCCCCACAAAAATTTCACCTTGTGAAAACCAAAATTCATGCCCAGTCTCATGGGCAGAGACCCTGATTCATGTGGCTTGGGGTACAGCTTGGGCAATGGAATTTTTCCAAACTCTCCAGATGATTCCAAGGTGACACTGAAGATGCCGAGGGCTACTGCTCTATTGGAAAAGATAATTAACTTTTGAGTGCTTGCTGGATGCCAGATATAGTACCAAGCAGTTTTCCTGCATGAATCCCTTTATTCCTTCAATCTTCCTGGGAGATAAGCTTATCTTATTTTATAGATAGTACCGAGATTTCAAGGCTCTAAGTTCTCCAGGTAGAGTTTGATTCCTAGTCCATTTAACTCCAAAATCTGTTCATTTCACTCAACAGCCTCCTCAAAGAACCCAGAATTAGGCAAAATAAACACATAAATTCTCCAGAGCTCTGCATAAGAAATCTTCTTATTTCCTTATCTGAGTAAAGACCTTTCCTAACTTCCATGTACGATATGGAGGAAGAATCAGAAACTCTTAGGAATTTTCAGCACTTCATAGGAGATTTGTTGCCCATACCCTATCTCCTGAGTGGCCAGGTGCTATCCTGGCAACGACCAATACTGTAGAAAAGGATTTGTGCCAAATATTCCTTATGTTTTTGCAAAGTACTCTTCAAGCAAGGATCTCAAAGCACAAAATAATTAATGAAATCACCCACATCCTGTCTAGATGAGTAGCGTTTTATATGTACAAATTCTCCTCTGCCCCCAGGCCCTCAGAGAAAATGCAAATGTTTCCAATTTTAAAGAGTGAGCAATAGAGTAATTGAAAGGAGCTGTATCTTGGCCAACTCCAAAGACCTCAAAGGCATTTATAGTGACCTATATGAGGAAACATGGTGACCACAAAGTGTGTCATAACTGCTTGTCAACCATGCTGTGCTAATAACCAGTTCAAAGATAGAAAAGAGAGTGACAGCAAAACATTCAGTTGTTACAAGTCAGGTATCCCCAGAACCAATATTATGATCTGTTTGGTCAAGTCTCCCAAGGATCTAGAAGCTCTGGAGTGGTGACATTAGTTGATGATCCAGTTACTTGGGTTAATCAAGGCAGAGGGACAGACGGGGCCAATTAAGTAGCTGAGTAGCCCAATGATAGATGAGTCATTAGAGGCAAGTGCAAAGATAATGCCACTGGGAAAAGCAATTTAAGTCATTCAGGCACTTCCAGGCCAGGAAATCCTTCCAGTCTTAGAGGGGGAACATTTAGGAGTCATCAGACCAGCTTGATGAAGTCATCTATTCATTCTGCAGCTAACGATCAACAAAAGAGCCGAACACACAAGGGGACAGGACATATGGAATACATTTTGGTGGCTGGGATGTATTTCTGTGCCTTCATTTCAATCACCTTTATAACAAATCTTACCACAGCACTCATCTTTTCCTTCTGCCTCTAGTCTTTCCCTCCTCCCCATGTTCTTATCTCTCTCCACACGGAGTTTTGATGTATGAATGAACTTTTTAAGTAATATTCTCCTTCCTAATTTCTAGTTTTTAATCTTCAAATAGACTGCTCTCTATACGCATCTGACTTTCCAAGGGGCACTTCAGATGTTACAAAATTATTCTCTTTTTAAACACCAAGGAGACTGTTTCTATGCAACAGAATTTGTACAAATTGTCGTACACCCCCTCAGATCATTTACATCTATGTGGCAAGTCTAGAATTGGAAAATGGAGAAATGTACTATTATTTTGTTGAAAGAAGTAAGTGGGAAAAGAAAAGGACATATGCATTGTTATGGTTTAGATATTACATGTCCCCCAAAGGTTCATGTGTGAAACAATGCTAGAAAGTTTAGGGATGAAATGATTGGGTTGTGAGAGCCTTAACCTAATCAGTGTATTAATCACCTAATAGGGATTAACTGGATTAAGTGTAGGCAGATAGGGTGTGGCTGGAGGAGGTGGGTCTCTGGGGCCTACCTTTGGGTTATGTATAGTTTATATTTTGTTCTCGGTAAGAGGAGAAGTCTCTCTTTGCTTCCTGGCGTCCTGCCCTGAGCTGCTCTCCTCTGCCACACCCTTCTGCCATGATGTTCTGCCTCGTCTTGGGCACAGAGCAATGGAGTTGGCCATCTGTGGAACTCAGAACAGTGAGTGTCAAATAAACTTAAACTTTTCCTTCTCTAAAATTTTTTCGTCAGGTCTTTGGTCACAGCAGTGAAAAAGCTGACTAAAACATGCCTAAAGGATACCATACTTGCAACTGTTTCTGTAAAGCCAACATGCCATTCAGGAATCCTAAAGTAAAGATTTTCAATGACTGCTGTATTGATAAATCCAATGGATTTCATCTTCTGATGTATCTTCTTCTTCTCAGATTGGTACTGTTTTGTCTCCCTTTTAGGTTTAGCCTCCTCTTCCCAACCACTAAACATGAGATTCTTTGACCCCTGCAGACTCATATCCCTGTCCCTTTTTTTAGACAATCTTCCATCTTTCCAGCCTTATTTTGCTTCATACTCAATCACATTTCACATGTTGCTTGGTTCTCAACTACTCTGGTTTCCTAAAAACCATGGTACCATTGTATTTATTTTCTCTACTAGCACACTCTTTTCTGCCTTTTTCCCTTGATTAACTCTTGCTATTCCTTCAGTTCTAGCTCATATCATTTTTTAAGTGTCCCAGATTTGTTCCAACCTCCCTAATGTGAGCTCTTGTAACATTGTGTAATATTTCTTTACAGCCCTTATTAGAATTATAGTTTTATATCTATTTGTGTCATTATTTAATTCATGTCTACTTTCCCCACTAGACTACAAGCCTTTTCTGTATCTTCTCTCACTACTGTCTAACCTTGCACTGCCCAACTCTCTTCTTCATAGGTTGCCATAGCTCCTGCCAACCAATGATTTACTCTGTCTCATAGATTCTGTTAATAAGCTTTTCTCTCTGTGTCTTTCAATTTCCACTCTTACTACCAACTATTAGTTCTCACTGAATTTTTCACATCCACACTCTATTAGCCAGAGATCTGGTTGGTCTACTTCATATTTATCACGTCTTTGTCAAAGTTCCTTTGACTGATTACTTCATGGTTCCCTGTCCAATACCCAAATGGACTTCACTCAGGCCAAGGGCATCCTCTTTTCATTGTCTGTGGCTAGAATGATGGAAATGAAAGACCAATTTCCCTGAGAAAATACAGTATACCAGATACTTTCTTAATCATGGTCTGCTTGGTAGGAACTGGCAGTGTTGGGGAAGGATCTTCCTTAAACCGAGGTTATAGGAAGGATAAAAGAGAAAACAAGCACAGAAAAGAATATAGCAAAATGATATCTTTCCAGACCATGAAAGACTTTCAAACCATGACTTTGTTTTCCATATTCCGTGGTAGAAAAGTTCATACAAATGAATCTGACAGCTCTTATTATCCATTGCAATGTTTGTGTGCTTCCAAGTTGTATTTGTTTATCTTGGAACTTGATGAAATTGGACCAAGAATAAAAAAGAAAGAAAGAAAAGAAAAGAAACAAGCACAAAATTGTAGCATTCAACATGTGCTCCTTGGTTGATGTTCTTCTCAACATAATCTCCAACCCTCTGCATATATTGTTAGCACAATTAAGATTCACAGGTTAAGTCCATTTGGGTCTAATGAGCAAAGAAAAACTCTTAAAGGAAGATCTGAGGTATTTGGGGAATGACAGAACCTACTGAACACATGTCACTCTAACATATAAAGAAAGTGGTCTTTGGAGGCTACTCTACTATTTCATCTTTACTTCTGGGTGCAGAGCTTCAGGCCCCCACCGAAAGTGAAAGGGATTTGCCAGTTCTTCCCTTTAGCAGGCCATGGCTTCTAATCCTTGATGTCCTACCCAACCTCTTACAACATGAGGTTGTCAAAAATTTCTCAGCCTTCAACCTCTCAACTATCTCTATTACAAAATAAATAAATAAACAAATAAACAAACAAACATGTAATTGTGATTTAAGCAACTGGCAGAGATAAGATTTTATTAAAATATTTGAGATGATATGGCCACCACCCATTTCCTGGGCAGAGCAACTATAGTGTAGGGATTAATAGCACAGATTCTAGAACCCAATTAAATTAAATTCTGGCTTGGCTATCTACCACCTATGTGAACTCAAGTAAGTTACTTGGTGTCCCCCATGTATAACATAGGATTACAGTACCTACCTCAATATGGTTGGTGCAAAGATTAAATAAGTTACTAAAAGCCAAGTGATGATGACACTGGTGACATTAGACACATGCGAGCTGTAATTGTTGTTGTTTATATTATTATTATCCTTTAAGCCACCTGATCCAATTAATGGCCACTTGTGTCACTTAGGACACATTTGCTTGAAGGTAACAGAAAAGGACATTTATTGGTTCACACAACAGGGAAATCTAAATGATGGCCTAACCTCAGCGTGGCTGAACCCAAATATTCAAATGATGCCACCCAAGACCTTTTCTTGTGCCTTGGCTTTCATCAGAGCCAACACTATTCTCAAGCATGCTTCCTTTACATGGTAACAAAGATGTAGCTTGAGGATTACCCTGTCCTTTCATTTCTTCCTCAGTTGATCTGGAGGAAAGATGCTCAACAGAAGATACTCACTGCTCAATCCTTTGTGCACAATCTGGGGCCATTTTCTGAGGAGGTACTAGATTGCCACAATTGACATGGTTTTGACATTTTTATCCTTCTTCCACCTGGATTGTTCCAAATATCCATGAGTGGATGTTCAAAATATTGGATAACTTCTAGAGTGTGACCTCTGGTTCAATCTGAATGAACATCTGACCAATCAGAATGGAGGAAAGCTACAGACAACCAGCACAACTGAAGTAGAATGTTTCCACTGAACAGTAACCCTGCATCAAATGAAAATATTGGGTTGACTTCTAGGGGACTCAGTTGTTCAATCCTCTTAATTTTCCTTGAGCACACACTCTCTAATTCTGGCTGCTTTATTCACCTACCTCTTGAATGCAGGACTGGAGTAGGCAGTTGTCTTCAGAACTTCTCCTGCTCTTTAATTCCCTTTATCATCTTACATGTGTGACCCCTGCTTTGGGACACATACTTGAGACAGAGAATAAGCTTTTGAACTGAAGCACCAAAAACCCTTGATATGGAGGACACATATACTCTTCTTCTTGTCTTATCCTTTTCCCCTCCCCTGACTGAGGAAATATATCCCCACCTTTTTTCCCCCTTTTTTCTTTTCTTCTTCCCTAATTCCACCAAATGCTTCACAAAACAGTCATGATAACGGCTGGAGTAATCTTTATCCAGGAATATTCTACTTCTTTCAAAACCAGGTTGAATCATCCTTTGATTAGAGACTTATATAAGGGGTAATTTAATAGGCCAGCTCAATTTGGTTAAAATATATTTACCAGCAAATGGTGTGTGTGTGTGTGTGTGTGTGTGTGTGTGTACTTCTTATCACACTTGCTTCTTCTAAATTAATGTGTTTAATGCACTTAGCACAGAGTTCACACCAAATAAGTATTTCCCGTTTCCCATTGGCCCTGAAGCCTAGCCTGGCTTTACTTGCTTACAACATCTAGCAGTACCTCTTTTCCATCCTGTCTTCCAGGCACACAAAAGTGCCCACACCTGCTCACTAGGAGCTATTCCCCTACCCACCCCTCCCAGCTAATATGGACACCTACAAAAAGACTTAGAAATGCTTGTCAAGTTGAGCTGATCTTTGCTTCCCTCTCCTCAATGGAATCAATGAATTTCACACCTGTCTCCTTTCAGGATTGCAGAGAATACGGCAACTTGCAAAAAACACAAAATACTTCCGAGAGAAACTCAAGGAAATAGGATTAATTATCTATGGCAATGATAAGTCTCCAGTTGTTCCTGTGCTCCTTTACATGCCTAGTAAAGTAGCGTAAGTATCTGAGGACTCCTAGAGTCACGCCTGAACCCCAAAGGGACCTCAGATGGTGCCTTGACACTCTGAAGTTTTCCTGCACAGTTATTAGATCATGCATTTGAAAGGGGTACTCAAATTCTGAATTCGCTTATACAAACTTCTCAGAAGCCACATACCAGACATAGCAGGGATTTTTTCACATGTCTTATAATAAAGGAGTCAGGTGCTAAGGTCCACTTCTCTCCCTACTACCTTGTTCCAGCTCTAGGAATTTTGGGGAAGTTACTGAATGATAAATTAAGGATGATCCTGAGCC
Organism: Sciurus carolinensis; assembly: GCF_902686445.1. Classification (NCBI taxonomy): domain Eukaryota; kingdom Metazoa; phylum Chordata; class Mammalia; order Rodentia; family Sciuridae; genus Sciurus; species Sciurus carolinensis. The sequence continues at coordinate 37,989,774 of NC_062214.1, forward strand.
TCCTTCTAACCCATGGTCTTTCTCGGGGAGAACTTCCAAAGCCCTCAGTTCTCTCAATATCAATATCAAAACAACCAGACTTTGTCCCATTGAACTCTCATGGTCATCCCCAGAAGAGGGTATCCTCATTCAGGTGTGAGGAAGCCAAGGCTGAGGGCAGTTCAACAACTTTCCCAAAGTCATATAAATCAAACAGTAGTAAAACTAAGAGCAAAACCCCAAACCTAGGTTCACACCAAAGCTCATTTTCCTAACATCAAATTTTAGTACCTATGCTATAAACCTATTGTGGGTTGTTTTCCCCTGATTGCAACTCTGAAATTGAACATCGACGACAACTATATATAGGGGAAAAATGACTTTTTCTCAGTATGGCACAGACAACTTTATACAGGAGCCATTCTTCAACCTGTGTGAGACTAATTACCTCTATTAAAAGGAAGTTAACCAAAAATCTTCCTAAATATTTATCGGTATCTTTGACGAAGCATAGGGTGGAAAGTAATATTCAACATCATATTTCCTAGATTCTAAAGAGTTTAACTCCCCTCCAACATAAGGCCATTGCTTTCTGTTTGACTCTCTAAAGGTCTGAATGGATTGACAGAACATTTGCAATAGAAAAGTACCAGTAAAAGAGATGTGGGACCTAGTTGTTGAAAACTCGGGAGAGTAGGGTTGAGTTCTAAGACTGATTCTTTGAAGCATGCTCTTATGTCACTTCACCATGGCAAAGTAACAAACAGCTAAAATACAAAGATGAATTGTTTAGCATGCCACACCAGCCACCAGTTGTCCCTTTATTCACAAATCTGGGTCAGGAAAACAATGCATGGAGCATCCAAAGAGATAGAGTGCTACAGAAATGTTCTATACCATGGCATTCTGTGGCAGTGATTCCAAGTAGCAGATAGTCTAATATCCTTAACCATATGATTTTGGAAGGCACACACACACACACACACACACACACACTCACTCACAAATGCTCAAAGTGACTGGCGAAATGGCATGTTCTGGAAGGAAAATTCCAAACTTAGTTCTTCTGTAACTAATATTTGATCTTTAATTCAAAAGAAGCCACCCAAAATAAACTTGCTTGGGGATAGAGTGCACAATGTGGGAGTGGTGGCATAAAGGAGTACGCCACCACTCCACCACACCAGGAGTAGTTTTGACTTTGATGAGAGCCAGAATTAGGATCTCAACATGTTGGAAAAATGAACCAACTCAATGAGAAGAGTCATGAACAGGAAAAAAAAAAGGCAAGAAAAGCCTTTTCTACTAATTATATCTATTTTTAAGTGATACATAAAAATGACATATAAAATATTAAAAATGCACATATTTATGGGGTATCATGTGATGTTTCAGTATACGTATACATTGTTTAATGTTTAAATTAGGTTAAACACGTCTGTCCCCTCAAACATCAATTTCTTTCTACTGAAAACACTGAAAATCCTTTTTTCTAGTTTGCTAAGGTATACAGTACATAACTGTTATCTGTATGCACAATAGCGAGTCAGCACTTCAAATGCATTTCAATTCAAGAAGTCACTAATACAGTATGCCTCATGTAAAAGTTATGCTCTATGTCATACTAAGTGTTCGGGAATCATAAAAGAATTTTGACAGCCTCTTAGGAATCTGGGGAATCTTGGACAAGTGGTCCAACGTTCTGAAATCCCAGTTTTCTCATGTATAAATTGGGATATAAAAAAGTACCTGCTTCCTAAGATCATTATGAAGATTAAACAAGGTACGGTCTTTACTGGCATGTTGACTCTTACATAGGAGCCACTCAGTGTTAGTTGTTATTAATAATATCAATAATGTGTATAGTGCACTTAACATAGTTCTTGGTTTACTATGAAGCATTCAATCAATGATAGCCATTATTACTGCTATGATTACTATTCTGTTATCATAATGATGATTATTAGTTTCAATTGACTATCAATGGATATTGAGTTATTATGGTTGCATGACTCTCCAAAATGATTACTGCAATTTTGGCTACATTAATAAAAACAGAACTCCCTTGAAAAATAATAGGTAAAGATTCTGCTATACTCTGCAGCAATTATGCTCTACTGGGTACTAGATGATATATTGAAGTATTGTGTTCATTCCACTTGAATATTATTTTCCAAAAGAAGTGAAAATTGCTGAATTCTGATTATATACTAAACAAGGGTGTTTGATGCCAGTGATCACCCACTGCTTATCACTAGTTTTATCCACTGAGGGTGGGATACTGACAAAACAGTCAGCAGAAACTGCTTAGAAACTGCTTTCTGAGGCTCACACAGGTTGTAGGCAGCAGAGTTCAGAATTCAAAGCCATTTGCCTCCTAAACCTGAGCACTTTTGAATACACAGCTCAACCTCTCAAGCTTCAATCCATAGGAGAAAATGCACATCTCATTAAAAAAAAACAGTATAAATAAAACTCTCTTGAATGTCATCATTGGTGATTCAAAAGGCATCAGACAGAAAAATATCTGCTTGGATTTCCTAAAGAAACTGAGAAAAGGTTAGAAAGAAAAGATAATAACATCTATTGCTAGCAGGAGTTGCTGGTAAGAGCTTACTTTGCTGCCTTTTTTCCTTTCTATCATACTTCTTCCATTGAAGGTTTATATGCAGAGAAACAGGGAATTAATTGTATTGGACAGTGTAGAAAGCACTTCTTTAATTTACACATTTAAAAACCTTTCATGTTATTAAAACATTGTGGTTTCTCCACATTTCCATCTCTATTGAATAAAAGGATAGTCTCTAGTACTGTTACAGCTCTACCACTGGAATCATCTATGGCATCCAGTGTAATGTGATGTCACCCATGAAATGAGCACTTGAATAATCAAAACTGTAACATATTTAGTAAGTTGGTATAGGGAAAGTTTGTATTTTCCTTCCTTGTCACGAATTTAGAAGACAGTAGTATACAAGACGTGGTCATGCTGCATGTAGTGATGTGCTAATCTTCATCACTATCATCATCATCATCATCATCATCATCATCATTATTTCACCTAGCTTAGCTTTTTCCTGCCTCTGCAAGTTCTAATTTGCTTTGGAGAATAAAACCCAGAAGCTTATTATATAAAATGTTCAGTGCAACCATATACATTAATATAAGGATGTTAGCTGGGGTAGTATAAGTTTTCAAGTCAAAAATGCTCCAGGGAGACCCCGAATTAGCCTAATGAATCAATGGAGTCATATATTTTACTCTACATTCTTTGGCAAAACTTGCTTCCTTTGGTACAAAGGGAAACATGCAGACAGTGAAAATGGTCTTCTGGGAGCCCCAAACATGGCCTGAGATCATGGGTCAGGTGGTTTGTACGCTAGCAATAAAAGCACTTGACTTGTTTCTCAGACAATTATGAGCTCTCATCCTGTGCAGTTCCGTGGGCAGCCTTCCATAGGGTGATCAAGAAGGAGACAGAACAGTCAAAATCAAAGGGCTAATCTTGCCTTGCCCAAGCCAGGGAGCCAGAGAGGCCATGTGTCCGGTAGGCCTCCCAGTCTCCACTGCTCCATTTGATAACCTGTCTTCTGTGTAAAGCAACCAAAAGGCAGACTACTAAACAGCAAGACAAATGAATGGGCAAGCAGCCTTACTCTCCAAGTCTGGTTCTAAATTCTTCCTGAGTTATGACTGTAGGTTTTTGTGGCACTGTCAGCATCCAGCCTAAAATAATACACCAGCAACCTCTTAATGCTCAGAACAGATCTGAGGCTTTTACTTTACTTATGGGTAGAGCCACTCAGTAATTAAGGTTTCCTGCAGAGAGCAACAGAGCCCAAAGCGGGGAAAGACTCACTTGGGGGTATGTGCCTTTTTATCTGACCTTGGCTCTCAGTGCAAGCAATTTACAGACTTTGAGTTTAATATTCTAGAATTGTTACTGAGATTAGCTTTAGAAAAAAGAAAGCTAGAAGGATGAAGGGAAGGAATCAGAGCTTACAAAGGTTTACCCTGCATCAAAGAGCTTTACAGTCATATGACTTAGATCCCATAGGCTGCATCTGCCCATAAAGTTCTCTGTGTGTGCTCACTTCTTTCCCTGCCTCCCTCCTGCCTGAGTCTCCTTGATCCCAGTCAATGGGTTTATTATCCCCGGGCATACCTGCATATGTTTATTCATATGTTTTTAAAAAATGAAACCCTTGTTACTTCTTATCTCTGATTTGATGTAAAATATGATCTTTGGTTCTGGAATGGGAATATTGGCTTGGGGATTGAATTGTACAGACCCTGAGATCCTGATCTTCAAATTATAGTCACCAAGTATAACTTACTGGTATTAAGTGTTTTAAAACATAGATTTGCATTTAATATATATTTTTTCTTATGTAATTGTAATGTGTTAGCTGGTTTTAATTCCTAGGAACCCAGTAAGTGAAAGATTTTATATCAGTGCAGTCTTATTAAACCAGAGTCACATACATCAACATTTTCTGCTCAATGTCACAGACACAGTGCTCATAATTATCAAATGTTCGTGTCAAACCCTATAATACTACACTCAATTATGGGAGACATCAAGTGAACACCCACCTCTTTGTCAATTGCATTTGACAGAATTTAATAACCTTAAATCTGTTTATTATCATAAAAATGAAAAATCAATTTGCCACATTCCTTTTGGGGGTTGGGAAGCAGGATAATTCTGTCTTCTTTCTGTTAACTTTCCCCCTCCCCTTTTCCTAAGGGCTTTCGCAAGGCATATGTTAGATAGAAAAATTGGGGTGGTCGTCGTTGGATTTCCAGCCACTCCACTCGCAGAAGCTCGGGCTCGGTTCTGCATTTCGGCGGCACATACTCGGGAGATGTTAGACACAGTGAGTACCCCACAGGCCAATGGGAAGTCTAGTCATGGCACCTTGGATTCTGAACACCTCTTTTCTTGAGCCAGATTGGGATTCTCTGAAATTTTCTTGGGTAGTGTAGAAGCACAACACCAGGACAAATGAAACTCACAGCTAAAAACCTAGGTTATGACAACAATATCCAACAAAATGATCAACTCTATTGAAGAAAAAAAATCAGTTTAGTGAAGGCGAGTCAAGTCAGTGTTGTGGTTTCATAGAAAAGACAAGTAAGTAACCAAATGTGCTACTTACTTGTTCTGAAATATGAAAGCTGATCTTCCATGTTATTTTAACGTTAACAACCTGTATCCTGATATTTTCATAGCCACGAAATCTTCCATCATAAAACAGGACCCAACTAAGCAATATGTTGGAAAGTTAACAGGACAGATCTATATGACATCAGCTGGATCTAAGTCAGGTGGAAATGAATTTCAAGACTGCTTTATTTTTTGTCCTTTGATTTCAATTTTTATGTGAATGAGTAATATCAAAGAACTAAGCCATCTTAATCAGTTTGGGCTAATGGGACTATCAATGTAGTTTTGCAAACACTATTGAGTGCTTACAATGTGCAAACACTGGGGCAAAAAGTCTAGAGAAGAAGATACTAATAAATAGCAAATGATAATGTCAGAATAAATGTTGATGAAAAATATGTAAATAACACTGTGGGGGCATGAAGGTGGGAATGAATTATAATAATGGGGGAAGATTTACAGGTAAAGGGACTCTTCAGTTGAGCCTTTTTTAAAAGGATTATGAGGCATCATTCAAGCTTTCTGACCAGTGGTGCAACATTATCATGCCACTATGAAATAAATGTGACAAAGGGGTTGAAGAGGAAAAAGGCAAGAGGAAGGGACCCAAAATGGAGCTATTAGAACAAAACAAGAGATGACAATGTCTATGACAACAGAAAGAAAATGGATCTACAAACTGACATTACAAATGCAGGAATTGCCAAGATCTGTCAAATGATTGGAGCAGAACAGGTGTGGGAAGAAAAAAGAGCAAAGATAATTCGAGGTCTCTAGCTCTGGTGAACAGAATGGTAAAGTAGTTAAATGAGACACGGTATCCAGTAAGGATCAGCAAGTCTTCAATGGGAGTGGACTCATATGTGCACATGCTGAGATTACATGTCATGGGCCATCTGTGGAAGAGAAAATCAATTCTAGAGCTTAAAGGAATATGCAAAGCTGGAACTGCTGTAGTTTCAGGAACCGGGGATTTTTAAAGCCATTGATAGAATATATAATTGTCCAGGGGAAAACAAGAGTGAACAGGTCAAAGGCAAATTCACGAAGCGAAGTGCACGTGTCCCAGGACAACAGGGATCACAGTGGGAACTAGAGCTAGAGCAGTCAGGAGAGACGTGGGCTAGCGTAGTGTCGAGCACAGTAGAAGAGAGTTTTGAGGAGAAAGAGGAGGATTAAAACATCCCCCCCAACTTAAGAAAGTCCAAGTGGGGTAAGAGATTAGAAGACCCTTTTGGGTTAGCAATTCATAGGAACTCAGTATTCCATACAGTGGACAGTTTTAGGGGAATGTAAAGAACAGAAATAGTACAAAGAATAAAAAAATGAAGAGGACAGCTTGAGCTATAATCACACACACACACACACACACACACATCTCCTCCTTATTTATCATGTATAACCTCAGGACCTAAATCAGTGTATGGTGTATAATAGGTACACAATAAAAATGGATTGAATGATACATTAGCAACCTAATTCCAGGTTTTGAGATGATGAGTAAACTCTGTCATTGGTCTTTATACCCTTCTATATTTTCCAGGTTCTCTAAAATGAGTCTATATTTCCAGTAATTTAATTTTAATATATTGCTTCTTTAAAATGGAGTGAGATAGTAATAAGGAGGAGTAGGCAAGTATTTCAAGAAGCTCAACTGTAAATTCAAGAAAATTAGGGCAACTTGGGAAGTTGAGGCAAGAGGATGGCAAGCTGGAGTTCAGTCCAGGCAACTTAGCAAGAGCTCAGCAACTTAGCAAGAACTTGTCTTAATATGAAAAACAAAAAGGCCTGCAAATGTGGCTTAGGATAAAGCTCTCCTGGGTTCAATCCCAAGAAAGAAGGAAAGAAGGAAAGAGGGGAAGGAGGTAGGGAGGGAGGAAGGAAGGAAGCAAGGAAGGAAAGGAAGAAAGAGAGAAAGTCATGGAGGACATTAGAACTAGGAAAAGCCTTTGAAGATGGGGAAGGACATGATGTGTTTAACACACTGAAGGATGAAGAGAATGAAGAGGGAATTCTACGGATACAGAAGAGAAGAGGACATGGCCAGGAAGCAAGCTCCCAGTAGTCACAGGAAGGAAAGGACAATGGAGATGAATTTGTATTTCTTGTGGTGCAACCAGCATTGAAGTATTTAAGTATACACAATCCTGTAGATTTTGCGTTCTCTTCAAAAACTCCTCATTGCTGTGAAATACCTGGGGTGAAAAAAGCAGTGAGACAGTATCTAGACAGATTGCTCTAAACTTCTGAGATCATGCCTCCATCTCAATAAAAATTGTGAGCAATTCTTTACTATAGTTTAAGAAAAAGTGAAATTTGAATAGCCAGGGCATTAAGGCAGCAACTGAAACATCACAGAATATAGACAATATGAAACAAAGTGCTGCTTGAGATCATGTTTAGGACAAAACAAAAAACAATTTAAATCTTCCTTTCAAACTGAAGGCTGCTCCTTTACCAACAACAGCTCTAGCTTCTCCTTAATCCTTCCATCTGCCTGATAAAGATTATAAATTAATAGCCAGCTGGTGAACTACTCCCACTACTTGACTGCATCCAACCCAGAACTGTCTCTGCTGCTTTAAAGTCTTATCAAGCTCAAAACCAAATGCTGTAAGAAGCCCCTCCCAACTTCCTGTCATTAAGTTGCCCTTGGCTTTGGAGCTTTGCTCTTCCATGCTGCAGCAAGCTGAGGAAACCTGTCTTTGAGTACAGGTGCAGCAAGCTGAAGAAAGCTATGTTTGAGTAGGGTGCCTTTTAGATAGTCTTAGATCAGGGAACTTTAGCATAAACTATTTATTAGTTTGTGTGCATTCCCAATATATTGTGTACATTATATAACAGACAAAAATAGAAGTTAAAAACATTAATATAAAGATGAATGAAAAACCTGATGTTTTCCTCCCTTGTCCTCCATAACTGCCACATACATCCCACAAGGACACAGGCGCTTCTCTCTGGAAACCTCTGAACTATCCCATGCCCCACCTTCAGCAAAGATAAATAGAAACGATCCTAAATTGCTGTCATTTAAAAGATAACCTTTGCTGCTTTTTCTTAGTATACAGGTTTGATGTAGGAAATTTAGAAAAAAAATAGGAAAGAACGTTTTATTGACATTCTTTTTTTTTTTTTTTTTTTTTTTTCTTGCGGTACTAGGGGATCAAACTCAGGGCCTTGTGATTATAAGGCAAGCACTCTACCAGCTGAGCTGTCTCCCCAGCCTACAGAAAGAACGTTTTAAACATCCATAACCTTACCAACAAAAAATAAATTACTCTCAACATGTTGGTGGATATTTAAACTGCTATTAATTTGAAAGACTCCTCAAACGTGAAAGTACATAAGCCTCATTAATCATTCAATTTAGTGTTAACAATCCTTACTCTGACTTTTACAGGGCAGTAGATCCTAATATGGTTTTCTTCCTATTTGGCAGCTTAAGAAATACAGGCTCAGAGCTATGAATGTGAATCAGTGGTAGAAGGCTTGCCTAGCATGCATGAGGCCCTGGGTTTGATTCTCAGGACCAAAAAAATAAAATAAAATAAATCAGAAGTATTGAAAAGGTGTACTCAATACCATTATCATAAATATATACATACAGAAAGAATTATAAATATATAGCCAGACAGTGAGTTGGTCCCTTATGAGTTTAAGTTCTATTACTCCATAGAATGTAGAGATTAGTATTTAAAAACAGATTGGGGGAGAGTTAAAGCATGGGAGGGCTGAGGGTGATGCTAATTAGTTCCCACATTGTTCCATTTTGTTCTTGGCCAGGTTAGTTTATTGTGTCATGAAGATACAACCTTAAATGTATTCTGCAACCTTATCTTTTCTTCCACAAGGTTATATGTAAGTCATTAAATTTGAAAATAAATCCTTAAAGGTTTAGATGGGTCAGATGTTTTTATTCCTCTCCTCACATTCCCAAAATAAAATAAACATTCAAAATGTGGAGTTAGACTATTACATAAAATGAATTAGCATCTAACATTCCTCTAGGGCTTATAAACCACAACCTGATGATATGGATCTTGCTCCTTTTCTTTAAAATCAAAGGAGCTGGCAAAATAAGACTGAGCCTTTGTGTAGCTTGTAATTAATCTGGGTTTTGCAAGGCAGAGCCACTTAGGGATTTAAAGATAACTGACGGAAGGCAATCTCATTGCAGGTTTTGGAAGCCATTGATGAAATGGGTGATCTCCTGCACCTGAAATATTCCCGGCACAGGAAGTCAGCACGCCCTGTACTCAATGACGAAATGAACTTTGAACTTGACGATTAAGTTTCCTGGTCCAGAATGGAACATAAAGACTTTGCCAGAAAGACCTCCCTCCTTGCCTCAGAAGGAATATAAATGGATTTCTTCCCCTTCCTAAGAACAATTTTCTTTTCCAGACCAGCTTAATTGAACTGAGAGAGACATCATTGTGTTTTTAATATCTTAACATGTGACTACAGAAACAGAAATATGGTCCCAGATTTAAGTTTCTCCTCTCCCAAGTATCTGATAGAAACACACACACACACACACACACACACACACGCACATTTCTAAGAATATTTTTAATTGCAATGAACCTGCTTTAGCTGCTACTGTGCAACCTGATTGGTTCAGACCCTTTCAGGAGTTCAACCAAATGAGAAGATTTTGATAGTGAATTCAGCAATCTCACTGTATGTTTACTTATTTCATTTGCAGACAGGGGTGAGGATGGTGGAGAGTAGCTGACTTCCTCATTCCACCCATAAAAGTACCAGCTATAGTTCATCCACATCATGGGAAGCTCCAGGCAGGAGGGTAAAGAATGTTGCTTCTACCATTTGCCACATTTGGACTTTTTCCAAGGACAAGTGTCAAAAGACACAGTTAACATTTTGAGGGAGAGAGCAGAATTGGTCAGCAGCAACTGGAAATGTCTTTAAAGGAAACTTTCCTTTTCCTCTTGCTCTTCTACAGTTTTACAGCTGAGTTTTTGAGGTTGGGAAAATTTAAGACTCTTGTATCATAAAGAAGGGGGCAGAAAGCAAGCACAGCCAACTTTAGGCCTAGACTAGAACTGTAAAATTATAACTACTCCAATGTTGTTGGTACCATGCAGAGTGAAAGTTTAGCATGCATAACTTTTATTACTTTAAGGAATAAGTTGCCATTTTCCTATTGGATTTTGAGTTAAATTTTGAGATTCAATCTCCTTTAGAACTGACTCCCAAAACTACACTTGAAGGATGTATTGACTCAAGAAGGACATTTAACAGTGAATTCTCTCATCTCTTTCAAGACTGCCACACCCATTCAGGCCTATTAAATAATATCGTCAATTTGGCACATATACTCAGATTGGGGGCAAGGTGGGTCTGTACATGTTCGAACAACTAACTGTAATTTATTTGTTTGCTTGCTCCCTCTCTCTCTGTGCTTACTCTCTCTTACACATACACGTACAATATAAACATATACTTCTTCGAAAAATTAGTTCTTTGCTAATTGGATCTAGTTGGTATGGAAAAAGTCAGTGGAAAACCTTATCTTTAACAAGCTCCCAGATGGTGCCCAGATTTGGAAACTCTAAAGAGCAGTGGTGACCTTTTAGCCAAGCTTCTGTAACAGTTCGAATGAGTTACAGAACATTCCACTCCATCAAATGACACTGTAAACAAATCACTTCAAGAGAGGTTTGGCTTTGTGTGACACAGATGGGCCCAAGCTTTCATGTTGTGCACTGAGATAGAAACTCAACCCGCAGCGCCAGTGTTGGATGGAGCAATATGCCCTGATGCTCAAAGCTCATTCAAGGAAAAAGGTGATTGGCATGGAAAGTTTTTTATAAATTATAACCCCCAGTAGGTTCATCAGTTTAAAAGTGAATCATGGTGAGGATGTTCCTCATGAATGGTTAATGTTAGCAAAGGAAGAAAAGAAAGAAGTTCTGAAAATGCAGTTGCCTCATCCAAGGACTGGTTTTGATAACTAATTCCAACCCCTCTCAATGAACTGGTGCAGCATTACTTGTGCAGAGAAGGCATATGTCATATAAATGTGCAAAGAAAAGAGACATGTAGGTCTTTTTAACACATGCATTTGAATGGCATCATTCCTACTGAATTGTCCAAAATGTCTGAATATGGGGGAGCTCTATAAAGGAAACAGGAGGTGAGGAGAGTGGTCAGACATCTAGGCCAACCCTTAAGGTACAGCAAAGAAATAAATACCCGCCCCTCTTCTTTTCTGGATCTGTCTGTGATCTTCACATATACCTTCACACCTAACCTTTGAGTTTTAAGCCCCTAGATGAACAGGTGTTTTCCTCAGCAGGAATGTCTACCCTTAGAACTTTCATGGAGGAACCTGAGTCTAATTCATTTCCCACCTGGAATGGGGGGCAGGGAGAATAGTTTCTTTTCATTTAGATCCAAAAGTCGTGGGCTATTTAATACATTCTCATGCACAAGAGAAAAGACCTATTTCTATCAGAGAGCCTATATTGTATATACACTTATGATAACAACTCTAACCCAAATGGAATGCTTCTTGAGTAAATCACAAGAGACCCTGACTCATAGAGCTACCAATATAAGAGAAAAAGGTTGATTAAGAGGGGGATTGTGAATACTGAGAATTTTGTCTTTCATGAAATAAAGTCCTCTACTGCTAGGTTAATAAGAACGTGATTTCAATTCAATTGCAATTATTGAGCCTTGATAACTATATCAGTTTGGGTCTGTTAGGAAAAAGGATTTTCTAACAGAGCTATAATATTATGCATTCCCAACACTCACATTTGAATGCACGCACACATACACACATGTACCTTTTCTTTGCACAAGAAATGAGCAAAAAGGTATAGAGAACCTGATTGGATGATAGAGGGATGGAAGATATTGTTCTAGAAGATAACCTTCAGGGAAGCAGAAACCAAAGGTTCCAGACTGGTATTTTTGATAAGGATACATTAGCACAACAAGAAAATGGCAAAGACTCACTGCTAATATTAATTCTGAATGATGGCATCATGGATATTTGGCCATAGAGCCTTTTGGCGTGTTTTGATTTGACAGAGACCGCAGGTTTCAGAATTTACTAGGAAGCTTGTTAATGTACAGATCCCTGGGCCCCACACCAGACCTCCACAGAATCAATAGCTGTGGTGCCCAGGAATCTACATTTTAACAAGCTTTCCCAGGTGATTCTAATGCATGCCAGAATTGGGAACCATTATTGGAGGTTTTAGTTTTGATAACTAATTCCAACCCCTCTCAATGAACTGGTGCAGCATTACTTGTGCAGAGAAGGCATATGTCATATAAATGTGCAAAGAAAAGAGACATGTAGGTCTTTTTAACACAGTTGGCGCTAATAACATAACAGGAATTTCATTCTGATTCTTTGTTGATATTTAAAGATGTTTATACAAAAGTGAATTTATTCTATGAGCACCTTTTTCTCCTCAATGGAACATTTTCTTCCCATTCTCCAATTTACTTTTTTCTCTATAAAAATGGAACCAATGGTGAAAAATAACATTCCATGCTTTGGGGCAAAATTCTTTCTCCAGTTTTCTTTTGCATCAATCTTAGAAAGATATTTCTTTCTCTTTTCATCACCTTCCTTCTTTGAATGTGATGTCTTTTTTTTTCTCTTTTTTCTTTCTATCTTTAAAAAAACTCAACCTTTAATTATTTATTTATTCCAACAACAGGTCCTCAGCAGGGTGAAATTCTTAACAGTTTCTCAAACATGCAATGTGCCTCTGTTTTTCTTCAAAGTTAGCAAATATGTAAATGGAATACTCTGATTCTAAAACCTAAGTTCTGATGATGAAACCTGAACTCTGTTAAATATAAATTCTGATTTACAGCAATAACAATTATAATAATAACAATGAGAATATCATGTGGTGAAGGTTTTGCACTTTATCCTGGTCTCAAAACTGTGAGGACATATTTTGAAGTTTGTTCTCTCAGAGTGCCCTACCCAGCTGTGTAGTCTTTAGGAAATTAAAAGGAGGTCATATCTTAAATTTTTCTAAGCAATTATTGTGGGGCATTGTATAATAGTGTTAGGATGTATAGTATATGACGTGTGTGTGTGTGTGTGTGTGTGTGTGTGTGTGTGTGATGTGCTTCACTGAAACATTTGAGATGACCAATTTCACTTTATTGTGCCTGTGAAATATTAGTTTCTTTAATAAACAAATCACCAAAATTGACAGTATAAAAAATAATCAATGATTTTTTGTTGTTGTTGATTTAGTTTAGGTTACCCTGAAAATAAAAAAGACTGAGGGAGAGATCTGCATTTAGGAATTTCACTGGATAAAACTGGTAGGGCAGGCTTACACTCTCATGAGAACCAACTGAGCACCTCTCTTTCCAACTCCTCATTCAGTGGCATTGCACTGAGAGCTCAAAATTAGCCACTGTAAGTGTATTTACACCATGGAAGCTGGCAAATACTATGAACCAAGGATCTGGAGAGATGTCTGTTAAGCATTTGCCAGCACACCACTGAGATCACATACAATGATACAATACCTAGATTACAGTTAGGGAAAAAGATTAGGAAAAGGGAGAGGGACTGGGGAGATAGCTCAGCTGGTAGAGTGCTTGCCTTGTAAGCACAAGGCCCTGAGTTCGATCCCCAGTACCGCAAAAAAAAAAAAAAAAAAAAAAGGAAAAGGGAGAAGTTCAACTGTGATATAATCACTGCAGAAGCCTCAGTCAATTCCATAGGGAACTGTGCAACTGAGATAGTCCTCTAGAGTTATCTCAAATATAGGGAAACAAAATCAGGTCTTTGTGTTCTCCTACCACCAACCAGTCACTGGCTAGAGGTACAGGGCATGCATGACCTTGGGTCAGAAAATTCTATTCGGCTAAAGATAATTATTCAGCTGTTATCATTGGTGTAAGAATTTATTTCTAAAACACCTACTTAAAATTTATAATGGAAAATTTTAATTTACAATAAAGTAGAATCATATAATGAACCCACAAATACCTGTCACCAAGCTTCAAACATGATCAATTCATGGCCGAGCTTTTAATCTATTCCCTGGCCCACTTCCCTACCTCTCCCATCAGATGACTTTAAAGGGAACCCCAGAAATCATCTTATTTCATAAGTAAATATTTCACTGAGAGTCTCTAAAAAGTAGGGAATAGCTTAATTTATTCTTCCTTTCAACTTCACTGAAATATAGGTCTTCAGAATAGCAAAGTCATCAAAATGAGTCAAATGTTAACGTTTACTTTCTGTCTCATAGCCTGTATACGAATTCCCTGGAACAAAACTAGAAATTATTTCTAAAGTAGGTGTGTGGTAACATGAAAGACAATAGTGCACTCATATTCAGTACCACAAGCTAGACACTGTACATGCACCATCTTAGAAGTACTCTTGTCGACATTTGTGATAGATTTCTTGGAAGGCAACAGGATTCAGGGGGATTAGCAGAGCATAAAGAGGATTCCAAGACTCTGATGGTACATTGTTCTTTCTTGAAATGCTTGAATTCTTCTTTATCAAATCAACTTTCCTAAAAGGTTATTCAGCTAAACTTTATATATTAGCAAGAGTTACATTAATCCCATTAATCTCTTATTCAATCAAGAATGAGAGAACAAGTCCAACCAATTTACATGTCTGGAAAAGTTTGACACCTATGCCAGTTTGGGTTTAAGGTAGGACTTGCTATTCTAATTCTCACTGCATCCCTTGATCCAAACGAGAGGTTGAAATCTAACATTTGCAAGTCAACTGCTAAGAACTTATCACAAACACGGATCAATAAAATCTCCAACAACAGAAAGTAAGAATAGAAGCAAGAGAGGATTTGGGGGGCAGCATGAAACAGTGCTCCTTTTTATTCAGGCCAGATGCTAATTTTTATATCAAAAATATTGATTGAAGGGAATAGTGATTTTGGCTCTCACCCAAGTTTATTCAGGATCTCTCTTAATTAGGTTTGTGTCGGCTGCAGTGCCCATGGCCAAGGGTAGGTCTGGCTCCAATCACCACATCGTGCTCTCTACTTCATCATGGGCCAAGGACTAAGGCAAGGAAATTGCAGCTTCTTTGTTTCTCCAGCCTGAAAGTTTGTTTTTTTCCAGATTTGAAGCATGCATGGAGTAAATGTGTAAGGAAGACCAAAAGAAGTGTACTGGCTTCACTGTGATGAGATCAATCCACCCTAAGACTTGACTGTGATTCCCTGTGTGAATAAAGCCCTGTGTGTGAAAAATGAATGGGTAGCAATGTGAGGTCATGGAAAAAGATCTTGGCATCTTTTAAATGAAAACTTTTCAACAGACTGATGCAGTCAAATCCACCTATGAATTTTTTTAAAGCGTAAAATCATCTCTTTTTCAACCATGCCTGGTTTCCCCTTAATGTGTCTATTTTGTAAATAATTGCAGTTGTCATGCAACAAATTTTATAGTGTCCATACCAATTCCATATAATTTATACAAGTCTTTTAAAAACTCCACACACATAAAACTTCAATAAATCATAGTCACAAATTATGGACACCTATAACAAAATGGATTTTTCACTCAACATAAAATAGTATGTTGATGTTAAAAGTATATATAATTCAATTCTCCTAAACACTTCCAACAAAATAGCTATGACGTTTGAACTCTAAAAAATTATTAAATGAAACTTCAAAGTACAAATTTGTAAGAGATTTTATTTACAAGACAACCCCAAGTGAGGTCAACGAAATGTTAAAGATTTCCTCTATAGATGACTTTATAACTCCTATAGATAGTTAATGTTATAGGAACATTATATAGAAACATTAAAATATTTTATTAAAGTAGGTTCATATCTAGTAAGATGAAAACTCTTTTGAAAATCGCAATGATTTTTTGTACATTTAATATTTGTAATAGCCAAGTTGAAAGGAAACATGCCAGCTCTTCATATTGATCAACCTGAAATAGATGACCAGGGATACCAGATGTTAGAGGAAAACCAGAAACACCAAAATGGGTAGTCAAGATGATAAAAAGAAATTTTTCACGGACAGAAACAGAAAACTAGTGGAGAAGAAAACTTCCAAATGTCCTAATTATGAAACTGTAGGTCAAACTGCTTCTATTATATGAAAATATATCTACAAAACAAGAATTAGCTGATACCAAAAGGAACCCAGAATGTATAAAAATTAAAAATATTTAATATTCAAATGTTTAGTGAAAATAAACCAATAGAAAGAAAGAAGAAATACTTTCAAAATCTCCCTCAGAATATGAACCAAAGGTCAAATATATTAGAAATGTGAAAAAAAATTTAAAACACAAGGGATTCATACAGGATGACCAATATTTACTCAATAAAAATGTTGAGAGAAAAATGGAAAAAAACATTGAATGCAAGGTGAAAAAAAAATCAAGGATATAATAAAAGAACTATTCCCCTGGGGTTAAAATTAAACAGAAAATGAAATGGGTATGTGCTCAACTGATGAATATTAAAAGATTCTCACCTGAACACACCTTTATCAAATTTTATTATATCAAGGGTAAAGTGAAGAACTTAAAGTTTCCAACTAGGAAAAAACAAAAAAATCTCACCTGACAAGGTAGAAGTAACTGGTTTTATTACTGGATATTACAAATATGTCCTCCAGAATGCCGATAGCAATTTTTTCACCCAATGCTGCACCAATGCTGGATGTGATCATTTTTATAGTCTTTACCAATCTGATAGAGAAAAAAAAATCAGTTATCTTTAATGTTTGATTTAGTTTACTACTGATACAATTTTTCCATATGTATGTTAGCTGTTTGTCTGTCTTTTGTAATTTTCTTATTTGTAGCTCATACCTCCTTCTTTATTGCAAATGTCTCATTAGCAAAACTGGTTGCTAGTTGACAGTGAAGCAATGCCTTCAGAACCTAGAGGGAAAATAGTTTTTTAAAATTCTACATCCAAAAAAATCCATCTAATGAAAGGAGAGAAAATTAGGAACATTTTTACATGAAATATTCAGAAAGTTTATGTCCTCAATACTCTTTAAAAAATTACTTGAAAAATACTCCAATAAACACTTCTAAGCATGAGAAATCATGGTATCCAGGAGAGTGAATTCATCTAGAAGTACAATGAAAAATTCCAGAATGATCATTCAAGTTAAAGTACATAAAACTGCAGGGATAAGAAATGATGAATGGAGGGAAAGGGTATGGGGGTAGGAAAGGTAGTAGAGTGAAGCAGACATTATTACCTCATGGGCATATATGACTGCATGATCAATGTGATCCTACAACATGTGCAGTCAGAAAAATGAGAAATTATACTCTATTTTGTATAATTTATCAAAATGCATAAATGCATTCTGTCATGTATAATTAGAACAAATAATTTTAAAATGATGAATTACTTATTGCACCATATTGAAATCTAAGTATCTGTGATTGACAAGAACTCTCTTCCATGTGGTGTTTCAAGTACCGAGGTTGGTTTCCAGCTAGTGACCCAACCATGCCTAGGACTTTATCATTACATGTGATCCCCATCTGATGACTAACTTAACTCTTTGAAATCATTTTGAGAGAGCCAGCCGATCCTGATTTCACAATGTAAACAGAGTATCTACAGAGATTGGTAAGAAGCAGAATTGATGCAAATAACATCCTGAAACCTCAGTTCCTAGAGTTTCAGCTCTCCTCTCCCAACACTGCTCCAGTATCAATTTTATTGACTTGCATCAGATAGACAAAATCTTAAAAGTTTCATCCATATTCTAGTTCTAGCACCCAAAGGCATAAACCCACCCACAGATGGTCAGTAGGCCGGACAGTCACCTCTCATCCCATCCCTGCTTCTCATTACCTATGGACACATAAGCCTAATTCCTCAGAAAAGATATGCTTATGTCTGCCATGCAAGGTGGCTTTCAGATGTGAGTGCTCTCAGATAAAGCACCTTTGAAAAGGCTGGGCTGGGATGGAGGAGGGGGCTTGCAACAGTGGGTGTCCATCTGCTGTCCCAGCCACGAGAACCATGGGCATTCTACGTCTGGCCCATATGCTCCTTGGGATATGAAAAGAGAGGTGATAGGCTTCTCACCTCTGTGATCTTCTCTCTGTTTCTCAAATTGTCACACCTCACTTCAGGACCCTCCTGGGTTTCATTAGTGATGGGGAAAGAAAGCCAACTGGGGGTCGGTGTAGGTTTGTTTGGAATTGGCTCTTTTAAGATTTCACTTTCACAGGGTAGTGAAATGCTAGGAAAGAGAAAATATGGTCCATTTTACAGCTTGTTTATCCATCTGCATCTTCCCTTGTGCACGTTCTTGGAGTCCCTCCTCTCTTGGGTTATGACCTTTCAGGGTTTTGTAGCTTATTCAAAGCTACTCTTCATTGACAGTTTAAGGACTCGGAGAGGTAGCCACTAAAAATAACAGCATACACAGCAATTAATTTCTGCTCCATCCCTACGAAGGGCTTTCCTCCACTCCACCTTTCAGTCTTCAATGTGAACATATGTGAGTGATGTGAAAATAGAATTTATATATGGTAGGTCCTCACCTTGTAGGAGGAAGAATGTGAGAGCATGTTTTTAGAAAATTCTTGTTCATCCTAATCCCATGGGCCTGTTCAGATCTTCTGGATTTATACTTCGAAAGTTTATGATAAAACAGATGTTCTATTAAAGAGGAAAAGCTTAAAATGATAAGGAAACAAGTGGAACAGAGATTTAGTTAACAAAAGAGCAAAGAAGTTACTTAAAAGATGTCTTATGTTCATTGTCATGCTCTTATACTCCTAAGAAATTTCAAATAGGACAAACCTTTTTCAACATTACATATGATTTATCAAATTTTAATGTATGAGGTATATTCAAAATGTACATGTCTCTTAAGTTTGCAATTTCACCTCTAAAAATGCACACTAAATAAATGCTTAAGAGCTTTAGTTTCTATTGATATTGTGGTCTAAATACTCAGACACTCTTCCATTACAAAATAGAAACTCTAGATAAATGTAACATCCTTTTAAATACAAGGCTGGGCCTGCAAGAAAGTTAGAAAAATCCCCAGGATGAAAAATAAAGAACCTTGAAAACTTAAACTGGAATAGCTAAGCTGAAACTCTGGAATCCCTATAGGAGTTTTCTGGTCTCAGAAACAGAGGTTTTAAAGTCCACATAGTGAATGAAGATGAAGACTTAGACTGGAGAGAAGTTAGAAAAGAGAAAGATAATCAAATTGTTCTGTCTAGGTTCTAGATGAAGAAAAAATTGATGGACTCTGAGAATTCATAATCATGGTCCTGGCCTGGTCGGTTGGCATATACACATACGCTAGAACTTTTATCAATAAATTGGCATAGAATATGATCTTGCTAGTAATACCCATTACATGACTGGAAGAAGGTAACAGAAAAGCTCTTATAAGAGCCACATATTACAGTGGGATCCCACTTAAGTCCCACAGAAAATAAACTCACACTCCAAAATTGCAACACACATAGAGAAACAATCTGCTACAAGCAAAAGCAATAGAAGCAGATATGAGAAACACTACTAATAGACATCTTCTAATAGACAATGCAAAAAACAACCATGCATAAATGATTAAGTATGTAACAAATGAACAGAAAATATGAGAAAAAATATGGGACAGGTTTGGAAAGTAAAACTTTCATCAATGATGAAATATCATTGAAAACAAAATCTCAAAAGATTTTAGGCACAGTTGAAAAGAGAATTAGGAATCATATGAGAGAAAATTATTCAGAATGCAACCCAGAAAAAGAAAAAATATGAGTGTTTGAAAAATGAATAAAGTATATCATAAAGATTAAGCAACAGGAATCTCAGGATTGTAGAATCTAAACAGTGGAAATAATATAACTGTTTATAATTTGTTTAATTTTAATCTTTTATTTTTTAAGAATGCTGTGTAAGACTTAATTAATTCAATATAAATGATTACCATTAAAACACATCTAAAACATTGAAAGCATAAATATTTTTACACACCTAATTAAATACTTCAGTATTAAAAAAAAAAAAAACAGGTCTCTACATAAATCCACAAGAAAAGATTTTTAGTGGCTGGAGTTGTGGCTCAGTGGTTGAGCACTTGCCTGGCATGTGTGAGGCCCTGGGTTCAATAACTCAGCACCACACACAAATAAATAAAATAAAAGGTCCATTGACAACTAAAAAAAAAAAAAAAAAAATTAAAAACAGAAAAGATTTTTTTAAATATACCTCATTATCTCTGAGCAAACAGGATGTGTGTGTGTGTGTGTGTGTTTGTGTGTGTGTGCATGTGAGATCTTTCACAGTTAAAAAAATAAAATAAATTCAATTTTGAGGAAAAATACCAACATACTGAAATAACTCAGATTATCACTATCAGATTAAAATTCTTTTTTGATTCATGTCTTGATTGAGGTCCCCAATGGCAAGGTGCTGAGCCCGAAAGGCAGTGGTCCAATCTGCTTACAGATTTGTGTCTTTGCAGTCAGAGACAACAGAGTGAAGAAGCCCCCTGAGGGGCTTCCTGATCCATGCAAAGTGAAGTGTGGATCTCAGATA
This sequence comes from Sciurus carolinensis, assembly GCF_902686445.1. Classification (NCBI taxonomy): domain Eukaryota; kingdom Metazoa; phylum Chordata; class Mammalia; order Rodentia; family Sciuridae; genus Sciurus; species Sciurus carolinensis. The sequence goes on from NC_062214.1 coordinate 38,010,491, forward strand.
AGAAGTACCCATCACACAGTGTCAACATCTGGATGGTACAGGCACCCCTGATCAGCTTGTCCTTCATCTCCTTCAACTGACTTTCTTGAAGAGTCTCCTGCCAGTTTTTCAGGAAATATAACTTCTGTGAGGATACTGACAGAGATGAATCCCACCCTGTTTTATATGATGAATTTGTGAATTGCCCCAATATCGCCATTGACCAAATCCCCACCATATTGGAGTTCGTACTCTGTGGGGATCAGGGAAGGGAGATCTGACCTGCATTGTAGTAACACTCATCCCAGGCTTTGGACTGTGCTCTCCACCTTACTCTGAATCCTGATTGCAGTCCTCACGGGTTGACAGTCACTCACAAGGACCTGGATACGAGCAAGAGAGAAATCTAGGGAAAATGTAGTGGTTTCAAGGGTAAATACTCCTGTGAACTGCAAGTTTCCTGTTTCTAGAGTCCTGAGGTTGTACTGCAATGGCAATTATGGGTCTCAAGGTGCAAATACTGTCAATATGCTCTTAGTTCAATATTTCTAAGCCATAGTAATCTTATACATCACAATCTGATAATAGCAACTCTATCTGATTAAATGCCTGTAACCTGCCAGACCCTGTTCTAACCTAGCAGATCTTGTTGTAGCACCAAGGGGGTACTTTGAAAACTTCTTTAGCTTCCCCATTGTGTCAGCCAGTCCTTCCCCAATCAATGGCATTTTTTAATCTTCTGCCAAGTACATCCCAGACCCTTCTTTTTCTTCTAGCCCTAATCTTACATCCTCAAAATTCTCCCAGTGTAGAATCCTAAAGCAGTAACTGAATATATGTTAACCCATTTGCTTCTTAGAGTAAAACTTGGATCAGTATCATTCTTCCAATATTAAACATAAGGAAATAGAGTAAGAGTTGAAAAGAAACAGTGGAAAATAATGACATAAATCACCGAGCTACAAGATACTATGCCATTTCTTTGTCCTCAAAAACTGAGGTTTCCCCACTCTCCTAAATTCCCTCCCCACATAAGCATTTAATGAGTAATGTATCTGACTCTGAACTGGATATTGGGAAAAGAAGATAAAAACTACTTCTGTCCCTACCTGCAAAATGTTCATATTCAGATAAACGAATTCAATGGTCTTGTTATTATAGTAAGTGTTTACTGAAAGCAAGCTGAGTTCACAGTAAGATTTAATAAAAAGAGTCATGATATCCTGGGACTTATTTTATGTTCTGCATTCTAGGGTCTTCTTGGAGTCTATACTCTGTGTCCTCTTAGCTCACCCGGGAGGTAACCTGCAGCTAGGTGGACATTTTCAAACAGATGGTTGCTTCCACCTCAAGGATTTGCATCCCTCTGCTTAAGGTTTTCCTCTGGACTCAGTAGTCCCTTGTTCAGAGAAAGCAGAAGTTGATGTTTTGGAGTCACACTCCACCATAAGCCAGGGAAGTTGGGAGATGAGTACCTCCACCTCTTTTTCACTGGAGTATAATTTGAAGGTTTCTTCTATGCTGTCTCTCAGAATGTCCTCAGCAGGACAGCACTCCAGTCACCTACACAGGCAAATTGCTTGTCAATGAACCCTCTCTAACTACGTTTTTGGAATCACCTCCCAAATAAATGACTGGCATTCAAATACTTGTCCCTATTGTGATTTTAGATGAACCCAAGCAAAAAGACATCTCTATCTCTTTTACCCATAAACATCAAATCTTGAGGTGTATGGTCTCCTTAGAGTCACATGAAACTTCCTCAGTCAACTATGAGATTGTTACCACCTTCTTTCTCCAAGAGCCAAACTTTGGCATTTCCATAGAACTGTCTTGATGAAGAAATGCCCAGCTCAGGCAACCCAGGGCTACTCCCTAGTTTATGGAATTAAGGCCCTTTCAAAGGAGGTTTCACATAGTCAACTACCTTGTCCTTCTGCCTTCTGCCCAGTAAAGACGCAGCAAGAATACCTCACCAGAAAAAAATGCCAGTCCCTTGATCTTGGATTTCTAGTCTCCAGAACCATGAGCAATACATGTCTGTTCTTTACAAATTACCTATTCTATGGTATTCTGTCACAGTAGCACAGAGAAGTACAATATTGAAATATTGAAAGAAAATAGACACGAAACTAGAACTCTATTATTCAGTGGAATTATTCTTCAGAAATGAAAGGTAAATTAAGACTTGTCTCTGGCAAAAAAAAAAAAAAAAAAAAAAAAAAAAAAAAACCTGAGGGAATTCACTGCCAGACCATCATATGAGAAATACTAAAAGTAGTTATTTAGAATAAGGAAAATGATAGCAATCAGAAACTCATAGTTACATAAAGAATGGAAGAGCAATGAAGAATAAAATATTCAAATAATATATTTAATATTTTATTTAATATTAATTTAATTAATAAAATAGTTAATAATTAAATATTTAAATATTTAAAAAATAAAATATTTTGCTCTTATTATTCTAATTGATTGAAATGATAACATTTTAAAAGTTATAATAGTAACAGTGTATTGAAAAAATATAACATGGTTAGTGAAATAAATGATAGCAATGTCACAAAGGACAAAAGAATAGAGAATATTCTACTGAAAGGTACCTATGCTTCATACACAGTGTTCTAGCATTATTTGAAAGTGGACTAAGATAAGCTTTAAAAAAAAAGGGTGATTGTACACTCTAAGGAAAACACTAATAAAAATTTTAAGTATAATTGATATGCTAAGAAAGGAGATAGAGAAGAATGGGTCACATGAAATGCTCAATTAAAACCAGAGAAGGTTAGTTGTGGTACACTTCTGTAATCCCAGCTACTCAGGAGGCTGAGGCAGGAAGATCTCAAGTTCAAAGTCAGCTCCCACCAATTTAGTGAGACCCTGTCTCAAAAAAGAATATTAAGAATGGCTTGGGAAGTGTATAGCTCAGTGATAAAGTGCCCCTGGGTTCAATTCCCAGTATCGGGGGGGGAAAGGCAGAAATAGAAGGAGGGGGAAAAGATTTGAAAAACCAAAATACAATGACAGGTATGGTAGTTGTCAATCATATTACATCAATAATCACTTTAGATCTGAATGATCTATATTCACTTGTTAAAAGACATAGGTCATTAGAGTGAATGAAAAAAAATCCAAAAGGTGGCATGTGGAACTGCCCAGATATAGTCCCAAAGATGTTCTGAATCCAAAACACAGACCCTTTCTACTGGATATCTGTATTACATTTAAAATGACTCAGTCAGTGATTTCTTTGATATTCAAATATTTCCTGAGTCAAGCTACCACCATAAAAACGTTTTAAAAACAAGGTAAAAATCACCCTAAATATTCAGAGTTGTTAAGGTACTTACTGTATACTAGTTAGGAATGCATTGGGATGCAAGTAAGAAAATATGCAATAAACACTGGCTTAAACAAATAGGGGTTTAGATTTCTTACCTAAAAGAGAAGCCAGAGATAGGCAGTTTCTGGCATGCATTCAGTTGATCCTGCAGTGCTATCAAGCAGCATGTTTCTGTCCTTCCACTCTACTTCACTTGGCATTTGTCCTCATGTCAGTTACCTTATTATCACAAGGAGACCATCACAGTTCTGGATTTCATATTTCTGTTCAAAGAGGACAGAGGAGGAAAAGGGCATGCTAGAAGTATATTCCATTTCATCAGAAAGTAAATACTTTCCCTGAAATTCCCCCAGAAGACATCTATTTACACCTTACTGATATGAACCGTATCATGTAGCTGCAAAGTAGGCTGTAAAAATGAGTATTTTGCGTCTTCAATCTGTATAATTGATGTAGGTGAGAGAGGAAAAGATAGACCAATCCTCTTAGTGTGGCTATCATGTCATATCCAGTTGAAAATGGTTTTCTTTTGTCTTTTTTTGTTTGAACTTTGGATTGATTTCTTTAAAAAAATTTTTTTTTCATTGAAAATTCTGTTTGTAAGGCACACATTCACTTAACATTATCTAACACTTTTTCCTTTCTATTCCCAGCATCAAACTGGTCTGTGCCCTGTATCCTAGTCTATATTGATGTTTTCAAGCATTATGATATACACCTTAGATGAAAAGACATAATTTAGGTAAATGTATGATACAAATGATATCCAAAAATCCTTCTACATTTTTTATACAAGTCTTTCAAATTATTTCATTTTAGAATGATTTAGAGTCCCAAGTCAGGAGTCAGACAGAATGTTCTCAGTTGCAAATAATTGGAACTCCAATTTCAAATGGCTTTCTTAAACAATGAAAGGAAATTTCAACTTCAGCAGAGGTTAACCCAGTAAGTTAGAAATGTCACCAAGGTTTCCATTTGATGTTTTTTTTTTTTCCGTTCTCTTTCTTTTATGCCACCTATGATATCAACTTCACACTGAATTGCCTCTTGCTCACATGATGACTGCCAAGGACTGCAGAGCTAAATATCTTCTCATGGCTATATAAAATTGCTTTTATCTTTGCCATTTAGTTTGTTACAGTTCTTCACTTTGCTCTGACAGGACCCAAACTTGGTCACATAATTGCCGTGCAACTAAATATTGTGGCACTAAGTCAAGAGTGAGAGTGGTCTGATTAGTGACAGGCAACCAAGGCCCATTCCTATAACTAAGAATGAGGTTGATCAAGAGTAAAGTTCAGAACTATCTAGTGGGAGTGGCAGGGTGGACTGGGATGCTGAAAAGGTAACCATGGTTTCCACTAGAGCCAGATTCCTACATTGCTTCTTTTCCATCTGTTAGCATAAGTCAGATTGCTCCTTTAACGTACAGTCTGCTCAACTCACCCCCTAGAGGCCGGGAGAGGATTAAATACGACAACTTAAGTGGAGGTACTTGGTGAACTATAAAGTATTCAGCAATGAAGTATGCTTCTGGATGAATTTCCAATATGTTCATTAAGCAGCTGCTGGCAATGACTGTCCAGATTCTCTTGGCTTTTCTCTTTTCCGTGTACACCATCCAAATTCCAAATGCAAGCACCTAAGTCTCTTTATAAGTTTTTTTCTGTGGACTGACTTTCACGGCCCACATGGACATCCTATGCTGCAGAACTGATGCCCTTCTTCTCCCCAACCCAGGAGCATCCCAGCCTGTGACTGCCTGAACTGGGTAATCTTTCCTTGCTCTGGAGGGTGAGCTAATTCTGATATATGTTCTTCACAGACCCCAAGAGTGGCACAGCTTGATTAGGCTCCAGGTGCCCAATATGGTAATTAATTGGCTTGCTGACGCATCTTTTTCTGTTTGTTTGTTTCCTCCCCACCTGGTTTCATTCCCATCCTTGCTTCCTGAAATCATCTCCCAAATAAACTTCTTACACTCTCATCCTGTCTCAGAGTCAACATCTGGAGGAATACAAACGAAGACATACATTAAACTAGTATTTTGTAAATGTGAGAATATATATTTGGTAAGAAAAATATATACCAGACATTTTATTTTAGAATACATTCAATGATTGTCTTTAAGCTATTTCTGTGTGAGTTTTCATTTTCTATGTATAGCGTACCTTTGTTTCTAATTAATTCATTATGTTGCTGGGCTAACAGAGGGGTCAACCATGGCCTGCCTCTAGAGAAAGATAAAACGCAAGCAATGGTACCCAGATGTATTTTTCACAAAGTCCTGTCTTGAAGACAGATAATGCTATTAGAAAGTAGAACCTACAATTAGTATATTTATCAGTAAAATACACACTAGACTGTGATAAATTTGCATGTTTGAAGGAAAAGGGGAAAAATCTGTTCAAGATGCATTTATTTAGACATCATTAAAAAAAAAAGTTTCATTTTGCACTGAGTTCATTTCTATTGCAACCAAGTGATTAAGCTGCATGGAACTGGTCATTTCATTTTCACTCATAAGAAATGATAGCCTGTTTTGTTATACGAACATTTTGAAAGAAACAATTTAGTTTCTAGCAAGGCTTTATAGAAGTATTATAATGAGGATACCTAGCTACATTTGTTTTTTTTTTAATTTACAATTGAGTTCAAATTTGTTCAAAATCTTAACCCTGCCTCAGGGTCTTGGCTAGTCCCTATTTGGAGTGTCTTAAGTCAGCTTGGCTGGTTCTTTCTCACTATTTGGGTGATAAACGGACCGTCTTCTTTCACTACCTAAGACTATGCTCTCTAAAACAGTACCCATTTGTGAATGATGAGCACTTGAGATGTGTCTTATGTACAAAATGTAGACTAAATTTTGAAGACCTAATGTGAAAAAAGAAGTAAATCCTTTTACTAATAAATTTTATATCAATTATATGTTGAAATACTTTGACACATCAAGTTAAATGTTTACTAAAATTAATTAATTTTACCTGTTTATTTTTACTCTTCTTGGTGTAGTCAAAAAATTTTCTGGTGTACCAGAAAATTTAAAAATACATATGTGACTCCTACCTGTGACCCACATCCTATTTCTACTGTTCAGTGCAAACCTAAAGTAATCCCCAAACCACCCTCAAAGCACTCCTTGACATCAAAGCACTTTATCTCTCTCTGGAATTATACAAGTAAATTACCAGTTGTTTACTTGTATACTGTAAGTTCCAAGGATCTTGTCAGCCAAGTTTATTCTACACCAATGTCTGGCACATGGTAAAGTTGAAAACTATTTCATGAAATAAATAGATGAAAAGAATAGAGGAAGGAGGGACCCACAGCTAGCATTTCCACCTCATTTGAGTGTTCTCTGTGTTAATGAGTTAGACTACATACCCCTGGAGGAAGAGGAGGGGCAGTTACACTTGCTCACTGGCCATGACTGAATCATATTTTGTAGTTTTCTTTATGATACTGCCATCAGAAATGTAAGATTCTCGGCTTCATCTGGTCAGAATGGCCAACCCAACTAACAGATCCAGCTCACCAGAGGATTTGCCAGTTATTAGGAAGCTAATGACTCAGTAACTAAGGTGATTGACTGGGATCAAACAGACTCTTTAACTGACCTTCTGCTTAGCCAACAATCATTACAACAATAAAGAAACTAGAGGGACTGCGTTAGGGTAGAAGTCACCACTAATTGCTGGCCTCTGAGTCCCATAACTGCCATTAAGTGGCTAACAGTGTTATATAAGTGATATAATTAAGCTTCATAGTTGACAACCCCATTAAGATGAATGAGAAAGTTCACACTCTGCTCACTACTATTATTTTTAGATTTGCCTGTCTGAAGACTCAAAGATTTTGTCCAGACCATATTGAAACCTACTTATTCTTGATGGAATTAGCTCTGTTCTGTTCCGAAAGCCAACAGCCTGGTGTTGGCCAAGCACGGTGTAAATTATGAGATAAATTGTGTTTTTCCCGCTTATTATCTTAGAATAAGGATTTTTTAATTGAAAGAAAAGAAAAAGTATATATTTGAACTCATGTCCAGATTGTCTGAGGTTCAAAATCTATCCTGGCCAATGATTTACAGAAAAACTTTAAATGATTGTTTAAGTCCTTTTTATTCCTAATTCCTGATTTGGGTTATTCCTGCTGTAAAATACTTTGGTTACATTGAAGGCAAATAAGTGTTTGATTTTTATGTATATACTATTATTATTGTGTCCTTCCTAAAAAATATTTCAAAAGAATAAGTTTAAAATTTCCCATTTGGGATGATTATAAATACCAAATCCTCTCTAGGGTCTCCCACGGTATTGGCTGAAAATCTGGAAAATTTCAGCCTCGTATTTGATGCTATTCTCCACATAGAACAAACATTTAGTTATTTAACGAAGTCTAGGTATTTTTTTATCGTGATAAGATAATATATTTGGGAAGCTATCACCAAGTATCATAGACTAAATGGCAGCTTACAAGCAACAGGAATGTTGTATTTTTCAGAGCTCTGGAGGCTGGAAGTGTGAGATCAGGGAGCCAGCATGGTCTTGTTCTAGTGAGGACTCTGGTCCCTGGGGCACACTGCCAACTTCTCGTTGTCTTCTAAAGGGAAGGGGGAAAAAAAAGAACAAGGGCTTTCTAAGCCTTTTCTTGAGGGTTCAATCCTTATGACCTATTCAGTTCCAAAGCCTCCAGTTCCTAATACCATTACATTAGGGTTTAGAACATCAACATATGAATTCAAAGGGGGATGCAAATATATAGTCCCTTGCAAACACTTAACATGAGATCTGACCTCTGAACCAATATTTAAGTGAATAATACTTGCCTCTTTTGTCTATCATGAATTCCCACCTCATCCCACAAATCTACATATTCATTGTCATTCTTGTTATTTGTAACTAGCTTTTTAACAGCATACAGAACACGTTATTTCATTGCCACACATCCTTCCTCCTTCCTTCCATCCTCTGTACATTCACAAAATACATACCACACTTCTATTCAAGAAGACCCAACAGAGAGTAGGAGAACTGGCTCCTGTCCTCACAAAGCTCCTCTAGTGAAAGAAACAGAATAAACCTGTTTATCTTGTCTCTCACAAGCCCCTTAAAGGCAAGGACCACTTTCATCCTTGGGGTCCGGGAAGGTATCAGAAATACCTCTTAAAGTGACCACTGTCCTTTAAATAACTTTCATATCAATATGCAAAACTCATTTTGTGTATTTATCTCTAGGACTCTGACTAAGATATTTATTGAATGGTTGAATCCTAAACCCTTCTGGATGGAGGGAGGGGGATACAAAAGAAATTAACTACTTAGAGCCCATGCTCAAGCAACTGCCACAGAATGGGGCCCAAATCTAGGGATTTAAAAGTCTAGTCATTGATTGTGTGTTAGTTTTAATGATTCTACTTCTCAGAGTGGCCTGTGCTGTAGATTAACTCCTGCACCCAACTGTCTTGATTTTACACCTCCTATTCCTGTCCCAAGACCTGATTTAATGATGACAACACACAGCTTTATCTTGCAGTAATGAAACTCCATAAGCACAGGACCATAGGAGGCAGGAAGATTGCAAATTTGAAGCCAACCTGGACAACTAAGCAAGACTCTGTCTCAAAAAGAAAGGGGGAGGAGGGTTGCTAGGGATGGTAGCTCAGTGGTAGAGCACCTCTGGGCTCAGTCTCCAGTAATGCAAATAAATAAATAAATTCCCAAAGGCACTGTGACTACTTCATTGACTTTCTTCATTGGATTTCCTTCATCATCTCCAAAATCAGATTAATGATAATCAAAGACAAGATTCAGAGAAAGGAATAAAAAGTAATTTAAAATGGTCAATGACAAATGTCATTCGCACCATAATTTGTGTTTAGTGAGCAGGTCTCCCTTTGAACACCTCCAGCAGCGAACACTCACCACTTGGAGAAGCACCTATCACTTTAGATTATCATTATCCTACAGCAGGAAACCTATGGAGACTGTCTTCTCTTCTGCAGTTAGCCGTAAATATGTTCCCGGAAGTTGGTTGACCTGAAGACTAAATAATAAACTTCAACATCAGAACTGTCACCGTAAACCTCACAGCCCTCTTCTAGTGGAAGCACCTCTCTAAGACTGTTTGGATCACACCAAGAAAGAAACAGTGGAAGTCCAAAGGGAAGGTGGAGAGAAGCACTAGTTTAGAACTCCTGTGAGTTATTTTATCATAAACTTGCTTAATGCATCTAAACCTAGTTTGCAGTTTAAAGAAAAGAAAAAGTCAGACACTGTGGTGCACACCTGTAATCCCAACAACTTGGGAGGCTGAGGCAGGACGATCACAAGTTCAGCCTTAGCAATGTAGGGAGGCCTTCAGGAACTTAGCAAGACCCTGTTTCAAAATAAGAAAATACAAAAGGGTGGGGACGTGGCTCAGTGGTGGAACACTCCTGGATTTAATCCCTAGCACCAAAACAAAACTAAAAAACTGAAAAACCCTATTAAGGTGACCAAAAAGATGAAATGATATTTAAGGTAAATTTCCTCTTAATCTGAGTTGTGAACAAAATCTAGTCTAAATGACAGCTCCAATGTTAGACACAGGCTCAGGGGGCTGCTCAGGGTATGGGGAGGGGATATACTTCAAAGCAGAGGGAAAGTGAGGAAATGGCTAAATTTTAACCAGAATAACAGGTAAACAGTGCAATGCAACAGATAAAATCAGCCTCCGTTAGAAGATAACTGTCCTTATCGTCCCACATTTTTTTAAAGCACAATTCCTCAAACTTTAAATTTCCTTCTAATCTGGATTGTGTGGGCAGCTCCCCACTCCCCAGTGAGAGGGAGGAGTTAGGAGTGAGCTTCATTAGCCATGACGATAATTACACATATTTTCAAAGAGTCTTTTATCCCCAAGGTTTGAAGTGCCCTATAAACATTAATTAATTTAAGCTCTGGGTAACCCAGCATCATGACATCTTTTGTAAAGTAGAGTAAACAGACACATACAGCATTAAGTGATTTTGCGGCATTAAGTGATTCAGGCAGCCAGTAACTGATTTGTGAACAAAATCCAATCTAAATGATACCTCCAGTACCAGGCTTGGGCTCAGGGCCTGCAGAGGGGCAGAGAGAGGGTGGATACTGCAAAGTGGGGAAGGGGAAGAAATGTCCAAATTTTTACCAGAATAACAAGTAAACAATGCAACACAACAGATAAAAATCAGCCTCAGTTTATAGAAAGATAATCATTCTTATTTTCCCAATTTTTTTAAGGCAGAATTTCTCAGATTTTAATATGCATCCAAATTACCGGGGGATCTTCTTTAACTGCAGGTCAGTAATGAGGCCAGAGTTTTCAGTTCCAACATGAAGCTCTCTGGTGATGCTGATGCTGCATATTATAGAATTGTCTGTTATTTTTCTTGCTATTCTGTTTTTTTATTTGACCCTATTTTATTTTACTTTTTTCAATATGCACATGTTACCTTTTCATATAACTCTCCTCCCCCTTTTAAAATGGATGCATCATAGTTATTGAGAGCGTGCAGATCTTAAGGGCTACTTTCTATGAGTTTTGACCTTATTTGGAATTTGGAGGCAGAGCTGCAAGCATATAGTGCTGCAAATACCAGACTAGAGTCTGGTTCCCTTGCCCTTTGATCCCAGTAAGGAGAGACTGCCAGTCCTTTAGCAGATCTGCCTCAGCTCTTTCTACAAAATGCACCAAGGAAATTTCATTTTGTGATTTTTATTATTCAATATAAATATTTTTAGCTTCTCTCAGTTTTTCTTTCAAGAGGATGTTTTAAATTTAAAGAAAAAAAGTTTTAAATTTAAGAGGGAGGACTAAACATCAGCAAATTTGCACTGATCAAGCAAGGAGAAATTAGGGTTAAGAAAAATACCCTGGGACAGTATTCAAACAACTCTAAGCCACAGAGGTGAGAAGGAAGACATTTAATCAGTCATTCATAGTTTTCTTTTTTCCTAGTGAAGACAAACATCTGGATATTTGGAAACATTGAGGTAATAAACCCACTTTTCAAGTTTTCATTAGAAACAAATTAATTTAGTGATTTTTTTACTGAGGGCAGGGTTATCTATAAAGCATGCTGCTAGGTGACTTGAGATGTAGAGTTGTACAGGCTTTGGAAAAGTTTATGGTCAAGTTTATAATCACATTTAGCAGATTACAGGAGCAAGAAGCAGGGAGGCTCCATTCAGGGCACGTTCCTCTAGGAAGACCCAGGGAAAGCTCCAAGAAGTGGTCTCTGAGGTGGGACCTTACCACGGGCAGGCTGTAGGGGACCATCAGATATGCCAGGTCACAGGAAACAGACAAGGAAAGACACAAAAGAGGAGGGAAGAACTGCATGAGAGCCTAGGAAACCCACTCCTGTTAGTACCACAAAAGGAAAATAGGAAGGTGAGTATTTTTTTTTCATTTGCAAATGTAGTCATAGCAAAACGCAACTGAGTTTATACAAATCTTCACTCATGGTCACACTTTAGTTCTCCTTTCAAGAAATATTACTAAAGGTCAATGTGTTGGGCAGATTTGGGGCATACTCTGATGTGACAAGACAGACATTGCCTCTGAGCTCATGGATCTTACACTCCAGTTAAGGAACCAGACAAAAGAAAAAGAAACAACAATTGCTACACATAGGTAAATGAGGAAAATAAATGAAAGAGATGTGGATTTGTGATAAAGAGATGGACCTGTTTACACAGGATGATCAAGGAAGACCTCCCTGACAAGGTGGCATTTCCTCTAATAGCTGAAGGAAAAAAGTACCTAGACTTTTAAGAAAGGAGAAGCACGGGGATGATACAATTGCAGAACTGCTTGTGCAAAGGCCCTGAGACAGAAAATAATGTGTTCCAGGAACTGTCAGAAGAACAATGAGCCTAGAGCTTAAGAAGCCAGGGGGAGAATAACCCAGATGGATAGGGCAAACCATCAAAAACCAGAGAGATAGCCTTACAGAGCCCTATGGGCCATAATGAGAAGGTTTCATTTTACTCCAACTGTAATGCACAACCATGGATGAGATTCACATTGGGAATGATGTGACCTGATTTGCATATTGAAGAGATCATTCACTCTACTGCAAGGACACAAGAATTGGAGAAGGGGCAAGAGAGGAAATGAGAAGGGTCAAAGTGTTGAAGAAGCCCTGGTGAGACAGGGCAGAAGCCTGACTGAGAGGCTGGCACCGGGGTGAGAAGTGGGTGAGTTTCATTTGTGGCTAAAGGTAGAGAATCAGTAAGACTAGCTGATGGATACACTGTGGAGGGTGAGGGAAGGGAGAAATTCAAGTAACCGGATGCATGGTGTCATTTGGGATTTTACATGCCATTGCTACCTATATTAGCACAGATCTTTAAATGTCAATTTAAAAAGAAAGAAAAATAACACCTAATTATCATAAGAATTCCTAAAATGCTACACGTGCTACTAAAGCTAAATATTCATATGCAAAGAAAGGCAATGAGAAGAGAAAGTACATTCAGATTTTCACTCTGAGTGTTCAGAAATATCACAAATATGGGTTCACATTTTCCCTGATATAACGAAATATGAAAACTTGAAAATGAAGAAAAAATAGAATAAAGCAGAACAAAATTGTGGACTCTTAGATGGTAAACTTTTTGAAGTTATCTACCCCTTCCTACCCACCCCTCCACATCAAGGTCAGTGATATGCTGATAAATAGTTAGCAACTAGCAGCAGAGGAGGCCCAGTGAGGTTGGGGGAGCCCTGCTTTATAACATTTGCATTCCCTCCCTAGCTGTTTCAAGCCATTGATGTGACATCACTGGACATAGAATTGGGAAGAGATTTGCAGAATCACACCATTATGTGGTATCTCCCCCACGTAGATACAAAGACATGACTAAATTTGAGAGCACAGGTAATCGTAAAAAGCGATGAGGAAATAAGTTTTGAGTATTATCTTTGCTTTCAATGTAGTTTACTTGACTTTTACGTTTTGTTTTATCATTTGAATTCTAGAAAAGGTTTGCCTTACCAGAATATTCCTTAATAAGTGTATTAGTCGGGGTTCTCTAGAGGAACAGAATCAACAGAAAGTATGATTATAAAGGGGATTTATTAGAGGACACAGAGACAAACCCAAATAAATACAGTTTTCTCATACTAGACAAAGGTGCCAAAAACATGCAATGGAGAAAAGATAGCCTGTTCAACAAATGGTGCTGGGAAAACTGGAAATCCATATACAGCAGAATGAAACTAAACCCCTATCTCTCATCCTGCACAAAACTCAACTCAAAATGGATCAAGGACCTAGGAATCAGACCAGAGATTCTGCACCTTATAGAAGAAAAAGTAGGTTCAAGTCTTCAACATGTCGGCTTAGGATCAGACTTCCTTCACATGACTCCAAAAGCACAAGAAATTAAAGCAAGAATCAATAACTGGGATAGATTCAAACTAAAAAGTTTTCTCTCAGCAAAGGAAACAATCAGCAATGTGAAAAGAGAGCCTACAGAGTGGGAGAATATCTTTGCCACTCATACTTCAGATAGAGCACCCATTTCCAGAATACATAAAGAACTCAAAAAAATTTACACCAAGAATACAAATAACCCAATCAACAAATGGGCTAAGGAAATGAACAGACACTTCACAGAAGAAGACGTACAAGCAATCAAAAGATATATGAAAAAATGTTCAACATCTCTAGTAATAAGAAAAATGCAAATCAAAACTACCCTAAGATTCCATCTCACCCCAATTAGAATGGCTAATATCAAGAATACAAGCAACAATGGGTGTTGGCATGGATGTGGGGAAAAAGGTACACTCATACATTACTGGTGGGGTTGCAAATTAGTGCAGCCACTCTGGAAAGCAGTGTGGAGATTCCTTAGAAAACTTGGAATGGAACCACCATTTGACCCAGCTATCCCACTCCTTGGCCTATACCCAAAGGACTTAAAATCAGCATACTACAGTGATGCAGCCACATCAATGTTCATAACTGCTCAATTCACAATAACCAGATTGTGGAACCAACCTAGATGCCCTTCAGTAGATGAATGGATAAAGAAACTGTGGTATATATATATATATATATATATATACACACACACACACACACAATGGAATATTACTCAGCCATAAAGAATAATAAAATTATGGTATTTGCAGGCAAATGGATGAAATTGGAGAATATCATGCCAAGTGAGATAAGCCAATCCCGAAAAACCAAAGGTCGAATTATCTCGCTGATAAGCGGATGATGATACATAATGGGGGGTGGGAGGGAGATAAGAATGGAGGAAGGATGGACTATATAGAAGAAAAAGAGGGGTGGAAGGGGAGGGGAGGAAGGAAAAATAACAGAATGAGTCAAACACCATTACCCTATGTAAATGTACGATCACACAAATGGTATGCCTCTACAACCAGAGAAATAAGTTGTACCCCATTTGCTTACAATAAAAAAAGGGGACGATTTATTAGATTGGCTTACACAACCAGAAGTTGAATAGTCCACAATGGCCATCTTCAGGCTAGAGAGCTGGAAGAACCAGTAACTTCACAGTCCAAGATGCAGAAGCCCCAGAACAAGAAAGATCAACAGCATTACCCTAGTCCGAGACCAAGGCTTCTGGAAACTCCCTGGAGAATCACTGGCAGAGTCGACTTTGGAAGAGTGAAGAAGCGAGAGTCTGATATCTTCAGATGATTGAAACAGCGATCAAGAACCCTTTCAAGAAGAGAGGAACTTGCATTCGCATCTGCTTCCTTGTTCTTCCAACTTTTATTTCATCCTATTGGGCGGTGATGCCCATGCTTAGGGAGGGTCTCCACTTCAGTTCACTATCCCACATGCCAATCATTCCTAGACACGCCCTCATGGACATCTCTTACTCCAGTCAAGTTGGCAATTCAAATTAACCACTACACTAAGCCATAACTACACGAATGATAACTGGGTGCTAGGGATTGGGGAAAATGAGAAACATGTTTTGAACTGTACTGGGTGCCAGTCATTGTTTCAGGTCCTTTGTTAACTGAATTAATGCATGCAATAGCCTCATAAGTAATTACTACTATTATACTCACTTTATTAGAAAAATTGGAGCACAGAGATGGTTAGGAGGTGATAATGCCAGTTTGAAACTTCTTTCTAAAGTTAAGATACCTAAAAATAAAATCTCTGCCTTCAGCAATCTCATAAAGACCTAGTGCATATATATCTGTTTGTAGGCAAAACACCCATCTTAATGATCACAAATTAAACTTTAGGATCTTGCTCAGATAATGGAAGGCTTTATATTTTCCACTGCCTTACAGCATTAGAAGTTATGGCTATTTTAATAAAATGTGTCTTTATTGATAAAAATAATTAAATTACAATATGAAAAGGCAATTATTTGATTCCATCAACATGGAAAATTGCTGCATTTTTAATTAGCAGTGATTTAGTAACATTTTTATAGCCACTGCCTCTTTCTCTTCATGCCACAACTTGCAAAGAATTGTTATAAAAATAGTTTATATGCCTATAAAAACCACAAGCTATGCTAAATGGAAACAAAGAAGGTAATTTGTACTGTCAAACCATCATTTTAAACTTCAGAGGAAGGATGGGGGTTGGGTAATTCAGACTAAGAAATGCAAAAAGTTTAAGGATAAGCTCACCGTTTTAAAACAGTTTCTGACTCAACTCCTTAATCCACTTTGAAACTACAATAAATATGAGTCTCTGAGGGGGGAAAAAGTGTTTGTTCAAGTGCTTGTCACATTGACTCACACCAAAAACAGCTTTGCGAAATCATTGAGCATAAAACTTAATAATGCCCTAAGACTTCTCAGAATCCTCATGAATATAATAACTCAAATAATATTCCTCAATCATCTGTATGTTTAAAGACAGACTTAATCAGTCTTCTGAGTACTGATTGGTTTTGGATTTCCATAGTTTTATTTTAATTTTGAGATGTCTTAGTTTCAAGTCTGAAACAACCTAATTGCTTTCACAACAGAGCTCCCCGCTTTTGAAGGGAGGTGGGTGACAGAGACTCCTTAGAGGGCTGAGCTATTCGGGTTGTCTGGGCTACTTTTATTCAATTATTTCACATTTAGAGCTCACAACTTTCCTCTGCCATTTACAGGATCCCCTGTTAGAATTTTCAAGGGCCTGTTTTGTACACTTCTGTAACAGTATTCTTCCCCTGGGTTCAGAAATATTGCTGGGGCCTCCTTTAATAATTTTAACAGGGTGTTGTGCAAGAAGATATTTATTTTGTGTGGTCGAAGTGTGGGGAAAATATCTCTTTAATTGTGAGTTTTTATTTTGCTTCCCAGTTGAATGAAATCCACTGTGGATTTGGTATAAAGTAGCAGGCAGTTTAAGGATTTTAAGACAGCATAGGGCCCAAGGTATCTGTTTGGAAGGCACTGAGGACACCCTCACAGACCCCAAGGCCACCTACCAGCCCCCTCTGACTTTAAGGAGGAACAAAACACACCGGGGTACAAATGGGAGGCAGAGGACAAGAGCTGTCACAGTGCCCAGAGGCACAGGGCCCCCCAGCACTAGCCACACCTTCAAGAGGAAGCTTCGGAGTAGATGCTATTGGTTACCTACACTGTCTCCTTGCCTAAAGGGGATTGTCTTGGGTTCCACATTTTCTGAAAAAGTCTATCACTGAACTCTGAAAATAAATCAGATCAAACAATTCCTCTGCTTAACACATTTTTTTCCCGCTAACCAAATATCTCCACAGGGATTTGCTGATGCCCACGCGCTCCCTCCTCTGCTTCCCTCTCTCTGTAGCCACATCAACCTCACTGTGATGCTCCAGGAATATTTTAAGTGGTGAACCCTTTGCCTGAAACTCTCTTCTATTGTGCTCCTTTTCCAATTCAGGTCTCTGTTTAAACATCACTTTTGAGAGATGGCTTCTCTCTTTCTCTGTCAGTCTTCTAAGGCTACTATAATGATCATAAAGGGAGTGACTTAAACTACTGACATATGTTTCTCACAGTCAGCTCTGAGAGCTGGAGAGTCCAAGATCAAGGTGCTGGTGGATTTAGTGTAGTGAGGGCAGGCTTCCTGGTTTGCAGCTGGCTAACTTTGTGCTTCCCTGACTTGACAGAGAGCAGAGAGGATGTAAGTTCTTTGATTTCTCTTCTTATAAGGGCACTAATCCTATACTTGAGGCCTCTGCCCTCATGACCTAACCACATGGCTAAGGCCCCATCTACGAGTGCCATCACACTGGGGAAGAGGGCTTTCAAATGGCATTTGTGCTGACAGTCCATCAAATGCTTTTTGCTATGTTATCAGGTATGAGTGGGGAGTAAAAGTGAGAGGGAAAGAATGAAGGCAGGGAGTATTGATGGGCAAGTTAGCACTGTGGGCAACTAAAACCTTCTGGGATACTGCATAGAATATTCCTCAGAGTATACCCATGAGGGAAGTTACCCACTATTTTTCTCTTTCCTTTGTTGATGGAGCTCCCAGGGTATCCACCATTGCACGCAAATGAGATACACTTTCAGTGACCAATGAACACCCATAGGCCAAGTCACAGGCAGTCAGAGGAGAGAGTCCTTAGCATCTCTAAGGGATTTTTGTTTGTTTTTCTCTCTTTTTTCCAGTGATGCTGGGGATTGAACCTAGAGCCTCATACATGCAAGGGAAGTGCTCTACCACTGGGCTACCTCCCCAGACCCAGCATCACTCAGTGTTGCCAAGGTGATATGGGACATCATCAGGGTCTGTAATAACCTATTTCATAATCCTGAGGGGGAGTTGGCCCTGTAGTTCCTGGCAGACTAATACATGGACAGTTTTCCTGGAAATACTGCCAGGCTAGGACTTGGAAATTTAGGATCTAAGCCTCCATATCTTGCTCTAACTTTCTATACACCCTTGGGTGATACCTTTTCTCTCTGAGGTTCTGTTTCTTTGACTGTAAAATGGGGATTTGTTTCCAAAGCAGGGCAGCATATAGATTATAGGTAGTACAGAAGGTAAGATTAGATTATAATGGATGGGTGTACTTTAATTTTAAGTGCTATGTATTTTTGTTATACAGAGTAACTCTAACTGCTGACACAAATATCCTGAATTCTCAGGGACTTAGCATAACCAAACATTGATTTCTTGCTCATGGATACTCCAGTGCATATTGGTGGGGTTGGAGGGAGGGAGGTTTCAGATCCACAAGGTCTTTCAAAAGCCAAGATTCCTTTCCTCTACTGATTCTGCCACTCTTGTAGACAGAATCTTAACCTGTGTTCTTTGCATCCATTCAGTAAACAAGGAGAAAGAGAGAAAAGAGAGATAGCGAGAGAATAGTTCAAGGTATTTCAGGGACCAGGTCTGGAAATACCACTTGTTGGCCCAAAATGTAATTTTTCAGTATACCCAGGAAAACTAACAAATGGGGACTGATAAATGAACACATAGAATGACACTGCTACATATATATAGATTCAGATGTTGATACAGATACAGACACAAATGTTTAAAAAAAATAAAGCTGACACGTCTCGCTTGGTATTTGCTTGAATATGAGTAGGTAGAGGTACTGATCAAAATGATGAATTTGAAATTTATTCAAAAAATAGTAGGTGAATAATAGTGGAAGGGTTGTATAGTTATGACAAATTTTTGAAGTGGGATATGCATGATTTACCAATTGTAAGATTTCATATAGAATTTATTTGTCCAAGCTTTTTTCAATAAATGTGAGAGTGAGTCGTGGAGAGACAATTCAGCTCATGGTCCTGGAAAATAACCAGGTCCACAATCATACTGTATAAAACCATCCTAAAAATTCATGAATAGAAACAATAATCATTTATTCACATATCTTTTGGTGAGAATTGGCCAATCTAGGCTGGACCTAAGCTGACACCAGCCCCAGCATGCAGGCCGCGTCCAGGTCTGTTCCACATGTCTTCATCCTCCCTGGAACAGCAGCTGCCCCAAGGCAGAAGTATGAGAAACATGCAAAGTTATTAGAAACTAACCTCAGCACTGACATACCATTGCTTCTGTCCTTATGCCACTAGCCAAACAAGTCACATGATGAGTTAGGGTCCCTCTGAAGAAACAAAACCAATAGGATATAGATGTAGACTTAGATGATACAGATATGAAGGAGGTGGGTCACCCACTCACAGAGGCTGAGAATTTTCACAATCTACCTTCTGAAAGCTAGAGATCCAGAGAAGCTGATGGCATAGTTCTAAGAACTGGGGGACAACTGGAGGTCTAAGTCCCAGTCAAGGGCAGGAGAAAACTATTGTCCTGGCTAAAGCAATCAGGCAAAGAAAGCAAATTCCCCTTTCCTCTGTCTTTTTGTTCTATTCAGGTCCTCAAGAGATTGGATGTTGTTTACCTATGTTGGGAGAGGGATAATCTATTTTGCTCAGTTCATTTATTCAAATTCTAATCTCATCCAGAAACACCCTCACAGACATATTCAGAATTAATGCTTAATCTAGGCACCACATATCCCAGTCAAGTTACATATGACTAAGCCTAATATCAATGGAGTATACTCAGCCCAATCTTTCACCTTGCAATGCACTGATGTTGGGTTGGTCAGGGTGCTTTGGTCAATGGGTGTAAGAGGATGTGATATGAGCTGAAGCTTCAAATGTGCTTGAGTGAGTGGATAGGTTTCTTGGAGCTTCTACCCTTACTTAAAACGCATCCTCAGGGAGTTGCTGTTCCTTCAGCATTGTTTCTGAGATGCAAACATTGGGGGAGAAGACCTGAAACTGACTGGAATCCATGGTCCCTCCTGAATCAACCAAGATCAGTAAAACCACAGCCAACTTGCAGATGCATGAGTATGAATTAAAATGTTTACTATAGTAATCCACTGGGATTATGTTTTTTCATTAAGTACTATTAACATAACAAAATCTGACTGACATACAGAATATTTATGTACAAAGTTAGTGTACTATAGGATGCATATAACCTTGTTCCATATACCAGTAACCTTGTTTAAAACATACTACAATTACATATTGATTGTATCATAATTGAATTGTTTCAGGAAATTTTACAAATGAAGAGTACTATTGTGAATCCATTTAGCAAACTGCAGTTCTTGGAACCATATCCTCAATTGTATAGAAATTTTGAATTTGGGTTTTTATATGTTCAAAACTAGATTAAACTGAAACTGAGCTGAAGTCCTAAGAAGAATACAAGAGTTTTAATCATGACTCTCCAAATGATTTAAGTCCTTTGACAAATCTAAACATTACTAATGTTATCTGGCAGATTCTGTACTTAATCTAGCTTGTAAGACTACTGTAACAGAAAAAGAGATCATAGACTTAAGAAACTAATTCAAAATGGCAGTTTTAAGAATTACGAGAGTATTCTATCCTAAGGAACTTAAAAGATAAGTAGTCAAACTCTGTCTGCAAAGTTGTACCAGAGCATTTTAATTCTTATTTCTATTTATTGATGAAAACTTTACGTATGGTAAAGTGCACAAATCTGAGGTACTATGTTCAATTAATTTTTTACACATAAGTGTACCTGCACTCAGATAAACACATAGAATGCTTTTGGTATTCCAAAGTTTTCACTCATGCCCCAACCCAGTCTATACCCCTTGAAAGGCAATATTCTGATTTTAGATTAGCTGTGTTTGTTTTGGAATTTCGTATAAATGAATGGTACAAAATTTTTTTTTACATGTATTGTTTTGTACAAAAAGTATTCTTGTTTCCCATTACATACTACGTCTGTGAGAATTCCCCATATGGCCATGGAGCAACCAGCCATAGTTCTTTTCCATTGATGATTAGTATTACATTGTATGGATACATTAAATGTGTTTATCTCTTCTAAATTGACATACACTTGAATTGTTTCCAGCTGTGGACTATTAGGAATAAGCTGCTCTGAATATTCTTACACATGTCTTTTTGTTGAATATAAGCACTCATTTTGTTGGGTATAAACCTCTTAATGGTATTTTAATGAAGGAAATTTTGTACAACATAAGTGTCTAAACATAGAGGTTAAGCTAAGTAAATTATGATATATTCATGAAAGAAAATTCATAGCAGTCATAAGAATACTTCTTTTAGAAGATTTGTATGATCATATGCAACTTGCTTTCAGTTATGTCCCCAAACTATGTACAAATTTCTAAATATGATGGAAGTCTATGCATATCTGTGTTTGATATATGTCTCTATGCACAATTTGCATGTGCATTTGTGTATGTAAGTAGAAAAGAATTATATCAGGTTAAAAAAGGACCATATTGAGGTGATAGAAATATGCCTAATTTCACCTTTTCATAATTTCCCATAATTTCAAGATCACAAATATGTTACTTTTTATAATAATCAGTTAATAAAATTAAAATTTACAGCAATCTTTTCATGAGTAATCCTACATACAAACCCCATTTTTGCAATGTGTATTACTGAACAAAATTATAAGAATAATATATTTATCATTTTTGCATATCACTGAACAATATTCAACATCTGACCATTCACCCTGGAGCTAATGAATCAAAAACTGATACCATTAGGCCACACAGCTCCTCCAACAGTGGCTAGACTCTTTATTGATTATATGATCATTAATGTTATTATCTAGTTGTACAACATCCAGGAAAACTAAACATTCAAAAACGAGGAGAGAAGAGGAGTGAGGAACGTCAACATCTGAGTGTTTGAGATAACACAAGTATTGAATGGAACTTAATATTTGTAGTCAGACAGCTAGAAGATATGAATAGCATGATGTAACCATGGATCAGGTTGCCCAAAGGAACCCTTTTGTAAGGACATATAGATTTGTCATATTTTGAAACATATTTTCTCCAGTTTACTTTTCAGTTTATATAAGTAATTTTTTTATTCGTTAAGTGTTATTTCCTGAGATATAACTGTTATTTTATTCTGCATAATCTTTGTAACATCAACTAAGTCTATTTTCTCACATAATTTGCACAAATAGATCATCTGAAAGTTTCAACTAAAGAAAAAGCTTAGGAAGATACCTAAGGAAGAGAAAATTCCATAGTACCAAGTATTTCCTTTGAGAGTTTCTCTAGTTGGGGGGCCAGTAAACTCTGGCCCTCAGTTCAAATCCTGCCCACTATTTTTTTTATAGTTCATAAGCTAAGGAATGCCTTTTACATTTTTCAATAGTCATCTTTTAAATGGTTATGTAAGTCCTTGACTTTTCTTCTTGTTTCATAAGGCTAAAAATGTTTGTTACCTGGTGCTTTATAGAACACATTTGCTGTACTTCATCTATGACTTCATAAGCCTTTGTTCACATACTTGTGGAAATGAATGGTGTTTTCACAGAAGTAACTCTGGGTGGGAACACCATGCATCCAACATACCTGTTTCCCTTTCCTCCTTAGTATACAGAAATTCTGTATATTCCAGCTGTTCAGTTGGATGGGGTCATGTCACTGAGATCTGGCAATGGCGTGTGGTTTGGCCTTTAAAGCTTCCTGATCAACTCTCCAAATAGTTTTTCTCCCCTTGTCTCTGGATTGATATTCTAAAAAAATAATACTCACTAAATGTAAGGATCCTGGCTTCCATAAAGAAAGACTACCCTTTGAATACCAAAGCATTAAAAGTATTGTAACATACTGGCAAGAGATGAGCTTTTATTGGGCTAAGTCACTGAGCCTTGGCAGGGATGTTGTTTGGTACAGCTAATATCATTTTCCCTAATACAAGTGTAAAACATTTTTCAAAATTGCCATGCCTGGTATCATCATCACATACTATTTACTCACGATACACACACACACACACACACACACACACACACAGTAAGAGTAGTTCATCCTTCAATCTTTGTGAATAACCAAAATATCCCTTTCAAGGGTTTCTGTGGCCACAACAAATAAAATCTGTATTCCAAAGACCTACTTTTTATTTGTCACTTATTATGGATAAAAGCCAACAGTTGTTTACTGAACTACAATTTCAGACCCAAGTTAGACACCAGATAAATAAAGGAAAAATTTGACCTTTATAAAACAACAATCACCCCCAATTTCAGCTCCAAAAATTTATAAACAGCTCTTTCATGCTTATTCCTCCACAAGGCCATGTCTCATCTTTCATCATCCTGTTTAGAGTTTACAAGTGAGAATCTTCAGATTTCAGTTTAGACACATCTGGCTCACAAATGAGGCACTGGCCCCTCAATCATTGTGAAATTCTTGCCACCAGCACTGATGATGAGATCTTGTGTTTATTAGTAAAGATGTTAGAACCAGTCAGTTGCAAAGCTATTTCGAGCAGAGATGTCTCAGATGTGGCATCTTAGAGGTGTCAGTTTGATTTTTCTCTGCTGAGGGACTGCTGGATTAAATCTATTTCCAAATGCAAATTAACTTGAGCTTCATTTCAGATATAATCTCACCTGGAGTTGTTGAAAAGATTATTTCAATTATTCTTCAGAAAAGAGTTAAAATCTCCAGCTTAATGGTTTTAACCTCCCCAAGGTATATTTAGATTCCTTATTTTAAAAAATGCATCATAAAATTAAAACCTTTATTATTCTAAATCACTGAAGACAGTTTTGATTAAATACAAACTTATTTTTCTTTCATCTTATATCATGTCTGACTTGTTCCTAAAAAAAGAAAACAAACAAATTAACAACAACAAAAAGAATCTGAGGCAAAACTGGTAAGAATGATTTGATAATGAACTCTGATTAGAATAAACAAAATAACTGATTCCTAGACTTCAGTCTGAGGATAGTCGCCTGGTAGTATGGTCACAGTATGGCCACAGTCCACTACCCTGAGGGAACCGGACAATGTTGACAGCAACTTGGAAGAAAATGAAGTAGATTCCCAAAAAATTAGATGAATTCATGTTTTCTTTCCACATTGAAAAAAATAATCCAACACACCAACATATTGTCAGTTCAGAACTCTTCCCATTTAACCTCACAAAATGACTCTGGTTCTCTGTATCTGAAGATGGATTCCTCAACGACTGGGAAATCAATATCATGGACCCATCGTGTGATGCACTGAGAAGAACTTAATGTGATCTGAGTGGTACTCTTGTCCAAAGTGCATAATCTAAAATTGGTCCTGGAGAAACAATCACACAGGTATAAACAGAAGGTCATTCTGCAAAATCAACTTGCTTTTTAAAAAGTGTTAATGGCAAGAGAGACCAAAATAAAAAGGGAGGAGGGCAAAGAACAAAAGTGATAAAGAGATGGAATAATGACAATTAAATTCAATGAGTAATTCTCACCTAAATTCTAGATTTAAAAAAAAAAATTAACTGTAAAGGATAACATAGGGACCACTAGAAAAAATTAAATGTGGATTGTGATTTAAATGATATTGTACTGATACTAAATGTCCTGAGTGTGATGATTACATTGCGATGATGTAGACTCACTTTATTCTTAGGAAGTATTTTGGGTTGTATTTAGGACCTTTTACTGCATGGTGAACTATGTTATTTTTAAAATCCAACTATTTATTTATTATCCTATTAAGACTCGGTTTATCTGGATGGTCCTTAGAGCAGGCTGGCTCCTCTCAGACGTCTGTGATCAGCTATGGTTTACCTAGGCATCTCTATTTACGGAGATAAGCTGGTGCCAGCAGGGGCAATAGGGGTGAATAAGGACCCTCTAGAAGGCTAGTCATGGATTATTCACATGGAAGTGGCAAAGTTCTGGTGGGTGAAGGGGAGCACTTAGTGCTTCTTGAAGCCTAACCATAGAATTGGTCCATTACTTTTTGGTTAAGTCAAGCCAAAAGCCAGCTCAGAGTCAAAGGGGCGCTGTTTTCACCTTGTGATGAATGAAGCTGCAAAGTCCCTTCATAAAGATCCTGATATAATGGGGTGAAAACTATGAACACTTTTAACAGTCTACTACTAGGATCTATGGGTGTTCATTCAATTAAACTCCCAAATTTTTCAAAGGTTTGACATTTTTCAAAAAAAAGAGTTGGGGAGAAGAATAGAAGATTGCACAAGAAGGTAGACATAGATTATGTACCATAAAGTTCAACTCGTATCAATTTTTAAGAGAAAAATCATAGTGATATAAGTCAGAATTTTTGTAACTGTTATGGTTTGAATCTAGAAGTTTTCCCCAAAGGTCATGCATTGAAGACTTTGCCCCCAGTGCAGCAATGTTCATAGGTGGGGCTTCTGGAAAGTGATTGGTTCATGAGGATTCTAACCTTATCAACAGAGTAACAATTTGATGGCAATTTGTGAAGCTGAGGAAATTGTATGGGGTGAGGCCTAGTTGGAGCAGGTTCCTGGGGGACTATATGGTATCTTGTCCCTGATACCTCACCCCCTCCTCCTCCTCCTCTTTCCCCCCACCCCTGCATCTCTCTCTCTCCTTCCTAGCCATCCTGAACTGAACAGCTTTTTCTGCCACTACTTTCCACCACAATATGATGTTCTGCCTCCTCTGAGGATCATAGCAATGGAGCCAGTTGACCATGGACTGAAATCATGTGCCAAAATAAATCTTTCCTCCTTTGAGTTGTTCATATCAGGTATTTTGGTCACAGCAGCAAAAAGTTGATGAATACAGTGACATTAGGGTAATTGGCCTTTGGGTGCTAGTAACATTGTTTCTTGACTTAAGTAGTAAGAATTCCATTGAGGGACATTCTAGGGTATGTATCCTTTTCTATATGTATGTCATACTTTATTATTTGAAAATTTACTTTGCAAGGTAGAAAGCACATGGGACACTGGATTCTTGTCCTGATGCTGCCACCAAGTCATAGACATATTGAGAATGTCTATTTAATTCTCTGACCTCAGTTTCCTTATCTGTAAAACAACATCTAGACTCTGAGATTTGGTTCTGACTGAATGTCATGTTTACTTCCTGCCTAAAAATTATTTGTCAGAAGTTTGACAATAACGTATATGATGTATAGCATATAACTTTGTAATTAGGCAGCACTTTTTTCCTCCAGTTATAATATGTCCCTGAGATTTTATTTTCCTTTCCAGAATTTGCAGAAATAATCATAACAAGGCAAAAACAATAAAGTGGTCTTTCTGGAATACAGATGAAAGCTAAAGAGCTAGCCATTTGCAAAAGAAGTCTGAGAAGAGCGCAATTTCATATTTCAATGTAATATCGGCAATGTGGTAACAGAGCCTCCTGGTAAGGAAGAACCAATCATGTATTACCACCATTTCATCCTTGGCCAGTGGAAAGGCAGCACCTTCTCTGCTAGGCAGCTTTTTGACCTCTTCAAAAAACCATGAACCCAGTGGTCTGTTGGGTTCTTTGCACATTTAGAAGCTTTTAGGCGAAGCAGAGAAGAGTGGCAGGTGTCCCCTCAGTTTTCACACATTTCATGTGCTGGAGTGTGGAGAACCAGAATGTTGCCTGAGGTCCAGGTGTCCAGCAAACCTAGCAGCTGCCTTTTGGGGGTGGAGACCCTGAGAACGCTTCTGATGGTGGTGATTTTCTCACTTCCGAGCACTATGACCCCTCTGTGTAGTTCAAAGGAGAGACTCGAATGATACAACACTTTTGACTTTTTGTTTGTGTTTTCTTGAGGGCTTAGAGTTTATCTCTAAGGCCCATTTGAACTACAGTTTTCAGCAGTTTTCTAAAAACCAGCATTCATTGAATAGGTAATTATAGAGCATCCACTATATGAATTTAGAAGTGAAGGAGGGAAGCAAGCTCCCTGGTCTCATGGATAGCTTATAGAGTCCTTCATCTATTAGACACAGAGACATGAAATTCGTTATATTGTTCTACTTGTAGGAATGATAGTTGAACTTCACAATAGCCCTGGAGTAGACTTTTTTGGCCCTAATTTACAGATGAGGAAATCAAGACTCAGAGAGGTAAAATAATTTGCCCCAAAGATTACATCACTCATTAGTGGCATCTATCTAAACACCTCTCTGAGTGTCTCAGAACGGGGTTGTCAAACATTTATGTGATCTAGCAGCCTATTTCTGTGTTTTATTAAAACATAGCTTCATCCATTCATCCACGTGTTTTCTATATCTACTTTCCTACTGCAACAGCAGAGTTGAATGAATGCAATAGGGACCTCATGGAGACAAAAACAAAGAAAATTGCTATCTAGCCCTCTAAAGAAAAAGTTTGCCATTTTCCTCTCTCAGAACACTGCCTTCTGAATTAGTTAGGGTAATGCAAGACTAGTCTATAACAAACTGGAAAATTTTAGTGTCTTAATGTGCTATTTTTTTTAACTCCTAAACCATATTACTCAACCAGGATATTCCAGGGCAAAGGTGGAGATCAGGCAAGGGTTCTGT
This sequence comes from Sciurus carolinensis, assembly GCF_902686445.1. NCBI lineage: Eukaryota > Metazoa > Chordata > Mammalia > Rodentia > Sciuridae > Sciurus > Sciurus carolinensis. The sequence continues at coordinate 38,038,134 of NC_062214.1, forward strand.
TCCATGGTCCCAGGCTGATCATTGCTCCAAGAGCACCCTGAAGAGAAACATCCAGACAACAGACAAGGGAAAAGAGAGAGAATCACACGTAGGAGACTTTCATGAACTAGACATGGTAGGGATGCATACATCTTCTTCACCACATTCTACTAGCCAGAACTCAGTCATGTGACTGTACCTAAATGCATAGGATACTAGGGAATGTAGTCTAGGAGTATGTGCCGGAAGAAGCGGAAACAGGGTGTGGTGAGCTGTAACAGCCACCACCAAAATCCCTAAATGCTAATGATTCTTACATTCAGAAAAGGGCTCTGGTTTTGACCTCCAAAATTTAAACTGAGCTTTTACCTTTTTGATATATATACTAAAAATGCACATATGAAATGTTATGATAAAATTAATTTACTTCAAAATAATCTGAGAAGGAGGAAGTTAGTTAATGAGAATTCAGTGGTGTCCCCTTCTCCCCTGGTACAGACCTGAAATTATAGGGAGTACCAAAACCTATACACACTGTTTTTTTCTATACATACTTTTACATGATAAAGTTTCATTTATAAGTTAGGTGCAGTAAGATAGCTAATCATAAAATAGAATAATTATAACAGTATACTGACATAAAAGTTATATGAATATGCTCTCTATCTCAAAATATTTCACTGTACTCCCTCTTCTTTTTTGATGAGCTATATGATGAGATGAAGTCAAGTCAATGATGGAGGCATTGTGAGGTCAGGTTAGGCTAGTATGAAAGGATTACTTAAGGTAAGTACTGGAGTAATTAGACAACGAATCTGATAACTGAGAAGGTTACTAAGTGACTAAAAGCAAGTAGCATATACAACATGGATACATTGCACAAAAGAATGACTTGCATCTGAACTAGATGCAGTGGGGCATCAGGAGATTTTATTACGCTGTGTAAAATGCCACACAACATAGAATTCATTAATTTTTTTATTTCAGAATTTTTACATTGAATATTTTCAGTCTGCAGTTGACCCTGGGAACACTGAAACCACAGTAACCAAAATCACAAATAAGAGTAGGACTACTGTATAGATAAGAAGATTGGTCTCGAGTTTTGCCGTTAGCTAGATTATGAATATATAAGGATTTATTATATTTTCCCTTTATGCTTGTATATATTTGTAAAAGATAATGCTGACTAGTTTTTGCTGCTTGACACTAGTCTTTATAAGAGCTTAAAGTAAAAACAATAAAATGCTGACCAGAATAGACTACAATGAGACCACAATCTCTTCAATGTTGACTATAGTCATTCTGAGTCTTTGTTAATTTTTCTTATTTTCTACAAATGTTCTAGTCAAAGTTAACATGTAGCATAAATGGGACTGATAATAAAGACAAAATCTACAAGAGTACATAGGCTAATTGTGAGAGAGAAGAGTTAACTATTCATGTGGGATACCTATAGAAGGAACTCTAAGGTGAGCTAATTTATTAAGTAGGGTCTAAATGAACACCAGATTAATTACCTTCGTTAAAATGACTCAACGCACAGCATTCTACTCAGCTTTAGAAATATATGATGATGAGGTAGATGTTCCTGTATTCTTATCAGTAATACTAGCAATACTAGTTGTTGAGCAAACATCCACAAATCACAGCATCTTTGACACAAAGTATATTTCTCATTTGCACAAAGTTAAATGTAGGTATTCCTGGTCCAACAGCTCTCTTTTAAGCAAAGACTCAGGCCTGGGTTCCTTCCATCTTTGCTAAATGAACAGAGAAAACAAAGTGCTTGTAAATTATTATGCAGGATATCTTATGGGCAGACCTGGAAGTAACAGACCTCGGAAGTACCACTTAGATTCAAATGTGACTGGAAAATGTCCTCTAGCTGGGAACCCAAGAAGAAGAAAACTGGATACTGGGGTTGGAGTTCTAGAATATTCTACCACAAAGGTGCTCCTGACTCAGTTCTGTCTGGTGGGAAGACAGACATGCAAACACATACAATATACTAGAGTATAGTACGATCAAAAATAAAGGTATAAATATAGTGCTTTGGAGATTCCAAAGGAGGTAGGGTTTTTAAAACTTTCATCAGTTACTGATAAGATTTCACAAATGTGCTTGAAACTCAATTTGTTTAGGTATTAAATTTGTAATTCTGTTTCCACAAAAATTATAAACCTCTGTCCCTTAAGCCTTCAAAAACAAAGCTCTGCTGGGAGCCTTTTAGCAAATTGAGTCATAGACTATGGATATTTATCAATACTATTTACGTGTGCTCGCTAGAACATAAACTCACCTGGAATTTGGATTGCCCAGCATGAAGGGACTTTAATAGGATCCACTCATACATTTGTTCAACATTTAATAAAGACATCTGTCCCCAAAATTCAATTTACAATTTTTACAACATTTTACAAAGACTTTGATCTCCAAATCTCCACTTACCATTTTACAAGAATTTACATTCACTGCGAGGGTTTCTTTCCAGAGTTTTTTAAAAGTCATTTTTCCTTAGGATCAAAAAATGTGATTTTAGATGAGAGGAAAAGCAGTTGAGGCTCACATGTGGGGATTGTGTGTGAAAAAAATTTTAAAAATGGCAGGATACAGCAACTCCTGGACTCTAATTTAGACCAGCCTGCCTCTGGCAATAAGAAAGTCATTTGTCCCTGTGTGTCCACATCACAATGTTGCACAACTGCGGTAAGAGCCATCCTTAGACTGTCTTTGGCTACAGCAGTCTAGTTTGCCATCTGAATTTTATATATATTCCATCCCTTGGGCTAATTCTACCTCACCCCACCCCCTTAAGTGATTCTAATTAGAAAACACACAGGAGGATCCTTATGGGATTTGAAAGCTGCCGGGATTCCCTCTTTGATCTCCCATCTGAACCACGGACGGTTTATTGTTTCAAATTCTCCCCTCAGCGCTCCAGTTGACAATTATTGGCATTTTAGATCCTGAAGATCACAATGCCTGACAGGCCAGGCCGCCTAAAAACCCCAAGTGAGCACTCCCTCCAAACACCTCTTCCCTATTCTGCAAAGAAACAAACCAAACCGAAAACGCTACGGAAAAGGAAAAGATATCGCGCGCTCTATAAATAGCTGCCAATTTATCAATAAGATGCTGGGCATGGTTAGAATTTTAAAGATGCTTCAGGAATCTTTAAAGAGGAAGCTAGCGCTTCCTTTCCTGGATAAAAATAAACCTGATTCGAGTAGGATGCCTTAACCACCGCTATTTAAATTCTGCAAAATGCCGCGGTGACCTGAGGAACCTGAGAATGGCGAAAGAATTTGTCTTAATTTGGGTAAGACTTGGCTGGGGTACCTTGCGTAAAGACGTGAACTCAGAAAGTAGTTCTATTTAAATCTTTCATCAGTTTCTAGGACGCGGAGAATGAGGGCAGAAAGTGAGGTGGAGGGGAGCGCCAGTAAGAAAGTCTGGTTTGTTTACTTAATTTCATTCACCAAGGGAGAATCCGGAGGATTCATCCCGGTGGCACTGGGGTCTAGGATGAGAGATGGGCTTGGCAATTTGTGAAACGGATGTGTACGAACGCCCGTTGGGCTGGGCTCACAGGGAGGGAAGAGCTGGGCTGGCTCAGGGGAGGAGGAAGGGAGGAAACCGCGCTGGAGGCGGAGGGAACCCAATATAAAAGGCTCCAGACTTAGAGAGCGCCCGCCACTCCGAACCTCTCCGGGAAGGCGGGAGCCTGGGCAAGACCAACTGGAAAGGAAACGTGCGGTGCCACTTCGGAGACCTGAGCCCACAGCTGAACCCAGTTCACTACAGCATACCAAGCGAAGATCCCGCACCCTCAGCTGGATCCCCGAGAGCTCTTCCACTGGCTAACAGAACCTTGCAAGGCATGACCCGCGCGCGGGAGCCCGAGGCTGCAGAGAGGTCATGAGGCGGTGGCCCAGGAGCAGCGGCTGCGTTACGGCAGCCCCCAAACCCCCTCCTGGCGCGGCACCCCCGGGATAAGCCCCCCAGATTCCAGACTGCCAGAGCTGAGAGTCACTTCTAGTGGTCACCAACGTCTTGAGCGCCCGAGCCTCGAGCAACGCGCCCCAGCAACTTCCTGCTCAGACACCTGCGCGCTGAAGTAGACGCACGCCCAGCGAACCAGACCCACCTCCCTTCCCAGGCTCTTACTGGGCGCGGTGGACGCAGGATCTGCTGCACCCAGGGATCAGAAAGACCCGCCTTCAGGAGCAAGTGTCAAGACCCTTCTGGAACCACACTTTGTCACCCTCCCGATCCCCGCCTGCTTCGGGCTGGGGCGCACAGTCGTAGAAAGACACCTGGTTCTATCCAGCGCCCTCTCAGTTCTCCATCACTTACAACTCCAGCTTCACTTTGCCAATAAAGGTTTCTAAACTCGCCTAGACATCCCCACTCACCCGCAGCCCCGATTCTCAGTGAGCGCGGGAGGGCTCTGCCCTCGCCAGCCACAGCGATCTCGGCAGCGCGCACTTGGCACAGCCGATCAGGCGGACTCGGGCGCCGGCGGGGCGCTCCGGCCGCCCCCAAACTGTGACAACCTCCGTGTACCCGGTGCTCCCACCTGGAGCCAGCCCACCCCAGGACTCGGCGTGCAGGGCAGCGAGGTTGGCGGCTCAGAGGAGTACAGAGTGAGGGAGGTGGTTCGCCGGGTGAGTGACTCCGGGCGGCGAGGGCGGGGGAGCCAAGCGTGGAGGTAACTCCGAGCGGCCGCTGAAGCCCTCCTCCTCCTCCTCCTTCTCCTCCTCCTCCTACTCCCCGCGCTCCTCTGGCGGCCGCTCCTGCTCCAGTTGCGGCGTCGCGGCCACATCTGGGGCGCCCATGTGCGCTCGGGGGCTCGGCTGCGTCCGCCCCGCCGCCGACCCCGCAGCCCCCTGCCCGCAGGGTGGCCCCTGGCCCGGCCTGGGTCCCGGGCAACCCCGGGTCCCCATCGCCGCCGCCGCCGCCGGGAGGAGCCGGAGTTTGCTCCGCAACCGGCTTGGACACCCCGGGCCCCGCGGTGGCTCCGCTGTGGTGCGGCGGCGGTGGCGGCGGCGGCGGCTCCTGCTCCCCGGGCCCCGCGCGACCCGCCGCGCCCAGCGCCAGCCCTGCGGGCCCGGGGAGCGGGGCCCCGGCGGGGGCCGAGGCGGGAGCCGCGCTGTCCGGCTCCCGGGCTCCGACTCCTCCTCCCCCGGCGCCACCGCCGCCGCCGCCGCCCGCCGCGCCGGGTCCTAAAGCCGCGCGCCTCAAGAGGATGGTGCGACTGGCGGCGGAGCTGTTGCTGCTGCTGGGGCTGCTGCTGCTCACTCTACACATCACGGTTCTGCGCGGTTCAGGAGCAGCCGACGGGCCAGACGCCGCCTCCGGCAACACCAGCCGGCCCCAGCTGCAGGTGAGTGCGCCGCTGGAGAGGGGCGTGAGCTACAGGGGGAAACCGGGTGGCGGGGCGTTGAGCTAGCCCCTGATGGATACGAGGAGGCGGGTCCTCCGCCTCAACGAAGAGCAACTGTTTGGGCAGTTCTGTTTAAACAGAGGTAGAGCGGCTGTCTGTGCCTGGAGACTGGACCCGACTCGGAGCTCTGCGGGATGAGTCCATCCAGATCTGTCCCACGTCAAGTACCAGGGCTTGGGATGCGCGGAGGAGGTGGAGGAGGTGGAGATTTGTGTTTGGTTTGGAGGGCTGCTAGTCTTGGTGACCCCTTAGAGGCTGAATAACATGACTTGAAATAAGGCGGGATAAAGGTGGGGGGAGGTACAAGGAGACCTTATAAAATAATATCCCGAACTACGTTTGGAAGAAAGAACTAATCTGTCCCATTAGACAGTAATGCCAAAGGTCAGAACATAATTTCCTAAGAATAGCCAAACAACTCCATCTCCCCCAGGCAGTCCCGTTGCCTCCTGTACTACTGCGGCACCTCACCAGAGGCCCCCGCGTAACCTCTTGGCCCTGGGAAAGGTGCAGGGAAAGGCACCTGTCGTGATTTGTGGCGGGGTTGCCCTTGGCTTCTAAACTTATAGCAGAGACTTCTTCCCAGCGACCAGCCCCTTTGAAGATCCCTTTAGAAATAGAATTCCGTTGATCTAATTCAGCTCCAAGTCAGGGGAGGAGTCACGACTGGGGAGGGCGTGGTGGGCGGGCAGACGCAAGGTGAATTTCGGTGTCTGAGAAAAAGTACGCTGGGGTAGGGATTTCCGGCTTCTACCTCGGAAAGCGCTTCTTTTTGGTTCTAGGGGAATGCCAGCCCTTGGCTTAGGGAACAGGTAAAAATGAGCAGGAATTTTATCAGCAGGCAGGGGGATTCTCTGCCTCCTTTAAAAAAAAAAAATCTGTTCTTCAGATCATCCCCTCTAAAACTGTACTCTGCCATGTTGAGATAAGCATATTCTTTATGTAATTTGTTGCTAAAAAGTTTACTCTTAAGAATCCATGTACATACTTCTGTCACTTATTGAGTATGTGATACAGTTTAAAATGCTTTACAGAATTTAACTTGCTTAATTTATAACGCTGTGAGGCACAGTACTGTTAATATCCCCCCTTTACAGATTCAAAAACTGAGGTACAGAGAGGTTATGAAACTTGCCAACGTTTGCACATTCCCAACGGTTGATTAATTGTACCTAGCTTTTTGTCTGCCAGGGTATTATAGACTAAAGCAAGGGGTTCCTTGCCCACAAATACAAAACCAGACATGGAAAAGTATACACCCAAGCTTAAAGTTTTTAAAATTTGGGATATTTCGAAAATGTCCTAATTTTACTTTTTTGGGGGGGAGCTCTCATTTTATCCTGTGAGTAAACAGGTACAATGACAGACTGACGAAGTTCTTGTGGGGAAATATATGACTGTCCTATAGAATGTGGTTCAACCACCAGCCTAACAATGTAGGAATGATTCTTAATATCTTCAAGATTTCTGGAAGTCATATTTTATACATGATGCTTTCTTTCCTCATGGACTCACGAAAAGCCATAAAAATGATGTTCTATGGAAAAGTAAATTTGGCAGATTTCTTTATGAGGTGTTTGCTATCATTAGAATAACCTGGGGTTGGCCTTTTCCACCCCAACAGTAAGGTAATGAGAGAAGCAGCTGGTAGAACTGGCAATTCTAAAAGGGAAGTGGATCAAATTCTCAAAAGGTGCTTTGACTGAAGAACTGCCCCAAGAGGACAGAAGAAATGGAGGACTTATAGCAATGCTCTTAGGAATATCTTGGGTCCCAAGTAGCTGCTAATCCACCAGCTTCAGTGTATCTTGTAATAGAGTTCAGTTATTCTGTCCATTCAAAGCCCATACTTATCCAAGCAGAATGATGAGTTTAACAGGTTAGTTCATAATTTCACTCTTTTTTTTTTTTTTTTGGTAATTTGTTATTGTAAAAGTTTTATATTCTTCCTGACCAAAGTTATTTCTTTGGCCCTCTGATTCTCCAAAGGCATTACAATTTAAATGGACAGAGTATGTTTTGCCAAGTAGGGAGGTCTGCAAAAGACATTTATTAGTCTGCTGCTTTCAGGCCCTGAAAGTGAATTTGCTAATAGCAGGTGTATTTGAAGACAAAACTGCAGATGCTGTATTTTTTTCTGTTTACCAGACATTTGAAACCCAAGTCTTAGGCCCCATCTAAATTTGTTGGTTCTGCAGTGTCTAAGCTGCTACAGCCCTTCTTAGTTACCAGAAAATTAATCAATTCTTACACATCATTTCTGTCTTTATCTCTGCTTAAAACATTCTAAAATGTGAGGTTAGTTTAGTCAGAAATGTGCAATGTTGAATTTACCCAAATTGTAGTATATTTGAAATCATTTATAAAGAAACACAGTTTTTAAAGATTTGGTGGTTTGGACATATCAAGGACACCCAATAAAACAGCAGTAGAAATAACAAAAATAACAGCTAAGTACCTTTTATGTGGTAAGCACTCTTCTTAGCACTTTACATATATTAATTTTCTTAATCCTAAAAAGCCCCATGAATTAGGTACTATCATTATTCCCATTTCAAATGGAAACACTGAATTTAGGTAACTTACCCCAGGTTACCTAAATTAAGGAGCTAGAAAGCTCCTTAATTGACATTTGTTATTTTATAGTGCAAAAATGTGTTTTATGTATTTTGCATTTAGGTTACCTAAATTAAGGAGCTAGAAAGCTCCTTAATTGACATTTGTTATTTTATAGTGCAAAAATGTGTTTTATGTATTTTGCATGGTATATTCCTAATTCTATACTTGTATTTCAAGTGCTCACTAAACTCATAATACTGGCTACAAAAAAGAAAATATATTTTAACAAGTTACATTTTTAAATGCATCTTGACAGTTATCCTGTGTTGAACATGAACTATATATGCATATATACACATATATGATACATACATTCTATACACACATAAATGCAAACATGAACCAACAAATTTATTGGTAGTTTCAACATTCTAGGGGAGACATTTTTGACGATGTAAATGACCAACCTTGTACTCTAGGTATGCTGTTACCAGATGGCAGTAAAATGCTTTGAACACACTATCTCTATTGGTTAATGGTTCATGAAAATAATGATGTTAATCTTGTATTTTTGTCAATTTTTTAAAAAAAATTCAAATAATACATTGTACAGTTAGTTGTCTGCACTCATATGAAATTCAAGAAAACATCAACTTTTTAAACTTTTGAATGAAATCTCACCTCCTCATTGGAATAACTGTCCCGTGGTCATCAGCTACGCAGATCAGTTCTTTCACGTCTTCAATTAATAATGAGAAAACAATAATGCATTACAAATGCAGTCTGGAGGACAGAACATCTCAAAATATAGAATCTACAGGCAAGGGTAATTATAGTCATAGTAATGCTATCTTCTTTGTGGAATCCAGTGGGTGTCTTTCTAATAAATCTCAGTCATACTTAGAATCATGATTTTTAGTCATAAAATTAGAGCTCAGTGGGATTTAAACAAGTATCATAAAACATTGAATTGATCATTTTTAAAACAACCAAACACTCCAAAATGTAATGAAATGACTTTGTTCTCAGTCTTCTAACTGCCATCTTTATGAGCACTTTCCATCTTCATCCATCCATTGCCTTTAATAAAACAGTTTAACGTCTTGCATTCACTGCTTCATCTGAGCCATATTGCAAGAGCATCAAAAGCAACACTTTTTCATACAAGTAAAATTCCTCACAATGACCCCAAGGGTTATCTTTATAGACAACAGTCCCCCTTTGTCTTCAGTGGATACAGTGGGTATGTTTCAAGACCTCCAATGGATGCCTAAAAAACAAGGATAGTACCAAACCTTATCTATACTATGGGTTTTTTTCCCTATACTTACCTACCTATGATAAAGATTAATTTATAAATTGGCCATAGTAAGAAATTAACAACAATAACTTGTAATAAAATAGAACAGTTGTAACAATATACTATAATAAAAGAAATTGCATCCCACTACTCAAAATAAAGTGTGATTTAAATCTTACAAATTATTTCTGGAATTTTCCATTTAATATTTTCAGACCACAGTTGACCACTGCTAACTCAAACCACAGAAAGTGAAACATAGATAAAAAGGGGCTAGGAGTACCAAGCCCATTTCACAGATGATGCGATGGAAGACCAAAGAAATTTAAGTGCAATGCTACACAGCTGTGGTGGGGCAGGAGCAGGACTTGACCCAGGCAGACTGACTGTGGATCCCAAATTATCATTCCCATCCATCAACAAGATTCCTGTCAACAGCCGTTTATATTTCTTGCTTCCTGATTTGCCTATATTCCCATCAGGCTTTATACTCTTGTTGCTGGAATTCTTTATAAATGATGAATATTTGTCCCACTTAGCTATTGCTGCATAACAAACTACCCCATAATTTAGTGGCTTAATACAACCACCATATCATTTGCTTGTGAGTTTGTAGGTCAGCAACTTGCTACGGGCTCAGCTGTGTGGTTCTTCAGTTGAGCTCCCCTGAAATTACTCATGTTGCTACAGCCATCCGTGGCATTGACATGGTGTGATGATCTATAATGACCTCACTCATCATTGGTGCTGACTGTCATCTAGTTCCCCTCTCCCCATAGTCTCTCATCCTTCAAGAGACTGGCTCGCATGTCTTTACATGATGGACTCAGAGCAGGAAGGAATAAAAGCAGGAGTTGCGAGGCCTCTGAACAAACTTGGCACATATTAGCACTTTAGTTACATTCTATGACCTACTCAAACCCTGGGCTCAGCTTTGTTTTTAGGAGGGACAGGACATCAGTTCTGCCCCTTGGTAAGAGGAACACCAAGTCACATTGTGAAGGAGCCTGTGAATGGAAGGAAATTGTTGAGCACATCTTTGCAAAATACCTACATATTGATCCATTGTCTTGTATATTTTGTATCTTGCACCTGTCTTTTAATGTTGCTTATGCTACTTTTGGCCATGCACCAACTTTCTCTCTTAAATGTAATCAACTCAGAATCTTTTCCCTATGACTTTTGATTAAAAACTCTTTGTACTCTATTCTAATACTTTCATAGTTTTTTTGTTTGTTTGTTTGTTTGTTTGCTTTGAGTTGCATTCTACTTTGAAGTTATATGTGGGTTTAAAAGATAAAACTTTGCTTTTGTTCAAGTGAATAGTCAGTTGTCCTATGATACTTGTTAAATACTCCAATCTACCTTCATTCATGCAAAGTAACACCTTTAATACATGCTGAAGTTTTCCATATACATCAGTCTGTCTCTGTCTTTCACACATAAGTCTGTTTCTTTTGTCTGTTCACATACAAACACCACACTATTCATGTAATGTAACTTCATAGTATGTTTTAATAGGGCAAATTATTATGTCTGTTTTAAATTTTTTTTTCTTAGAGATTCTTATAAAATGTGTTCTCTCAAATGCATTTTGGAATAATTTTGCTTTAAAATTCATTAAGATCCCATTTTAGTCAGCTTTTTGTCTGCTGTGACCAAAAGACCTGACAAGAACAATTAGAGGAGGAAAAGTTTACTTGTGGGTTCATAGTTTCAGAGGTCTCAGTCTCTAGATGGGGGACTCCATTGCTATTGACCTGAGGTGAGGCAGAACATCATGGCAGAAGAGTGTGGTGGAGGAAAGCATCTCAGAACATGGCACCAGGAAGCAGAAAGAGAGGACTCCCCTCACTAGAGACAAAATAAACCCCAAGGGCTGCTCCTATTCACCCACCTCCTCTAGCTACACCTTTCCAGCCTACAGTTACAACCCAGGTAATCTCTATCAGAGGATTAATGCATTGATTAGGTTAAAGCTCTGATAACCCAATCATTCCACCTCTAAACTTTCTTGCATTATCCCACACATGAACTTTTGGGGGATGCCTCATATCTACACCATAACAGATCCTAATAAGAGTTGTTTTAAATATTTTGGGCTAAGGTGAGGAAAATTGTTTTTCCATTTTTAATTCTTTCACTGAGGATATGGTACAAGTATGTTTTATGAGTAAAGTTCTATAGTTTTCTTCACTTTTTCATGTTTTATACATTATTTTTTAAGTTTGTTATTATATTACATTCTCCACTTTGTTAGTTCTGGAATATAGAAAATCTACACTTAGCAATATATACTTTTAGTTTTTTGGTTTTTGGTGTGTGCATGAGAGGTAACATTATTCATTTCAGTAGTGAGATCCTTATAGTTCATGGCATGAGTTCAGAATCTTTTAATTTTTTTTCACTATTGCACTTTAATAAAAATTTATTAAGAGACTGTTAAATACTCATAAAATCCTCTTAAATTTGGTATCTCCTTTGTTGAGATTGGGATTAATATTTCAACTTATTCTATAGTCAATATTCCATTAAAATTGCATAATATTTCCTTAGTCAATTTTAATAATTTATGTTTTCCCAGAACCAAGTGCGATGGTGCACATCTATAATCCCAGAGACTTAGTAGGTTTATACAAGCAGACCTATAAGACTCATAATTGTTAATTTTATTATAGAAATCCTCCATATCTAGACTAATTTATTTTCTACTTCTCTGCTAATTTCTGAAAGAAAATAATTGCATTCTTACCCTGTGGCTGTGGTATTGTATATTCTTGTTATCCTTGTTCTCCTAATTTTTTATTTACATTTTTAGAATCCATGACATTAGGATATAAAATGTCTTTTTTGTGGTTGTATTTTTATTGAAGTAAAATTTCTTGTTTCTTTTATTGCCTTGTGTCTTAAATACTTTGTGTCTAATATTAATCTGGCCACTCCTGCTTTCTTTTGTCATTCATTTGGGTTTATTTTTCCAACCTTTATTTTCAAGCTTCCTCTGCTTTTCAATAATTAAATCTCTCTTTTTAATAACCTACAGCTAAATTTTCTTTTCCCATGTAATACATAAATAAATTTAACCCACTCATATTTATTTTGTTTACTGATAAATTTGAAGGTATTTTTCTATTTTATTTGCTGTTCTCAAACTTTTCATTTTTTTCCCTTTTATTCCCTTTCCTCCTCCCCAACTTTCCTGCATGACTTTGGCAAGAGACTTAACCTCTCCATGTCTAGATTTTCTCATCTACAAAATGTATATGTAGTAATTGTTTTGTAGTGCTACTGTAAGGATTAAAAGATTGAATGCATGCTATGTGCTTTATCAGAGATTGGCACTTAATTACTTAATATTTAAATATTATTTTAATAAATACAATTTTTTATCTTTCTCAAGTTTTGTAAGTTATGTGTTCTATTCCTATTACTTTTAACATTTTAACAAACATGTTTACTTATATTTTTCTATCAATGCTGAAAATTCATCAGTATCTATAGCCTAAACCCTCTCAAAAAAAAAAAAAAAAAAAAAACTTCTGACATGCTTTTTCTCTGTTTTGTTTGTCTGCTATCTCTAAAATCTTAATCATGTTTTCTGAATTTTTAGTGTTAGAATATTTCTTTTTCCTTCCTTCTCTTCTTTCTTTCTCTTCTTCCCTTACCATAGCAATCAATTCTTACCAGTTTTATTATGTTCCCAATAATTATCTTAACTGTAAGATTTACTTATTTTTAAATTTTATATATTGCGGCTCCTTGGGCTTCTATATTTTCACCGCGTATTGCTGGAATAAATTCTCAAAAATGCTTTCAGAAAAAGTTTATCACTTGTAAACACTCTGAGAACCTATAGTTTCATCTTTGTTTGACATAAATAATGCTAACTTAGCAGTTGGCTCTAGTTCATCTTGTTTCCTATCAGAATTTTGAAGATATAACTCAATTTTATTATACTACTTCATGCTTCACATGAAAATTTAATGCAATATTTTTAGATGATTTTTTTAGGAACTTGAAGTTTAAGATTTTTTCTTTTTATACATAATGTTCAGAAATTTCATCAGGTTTAGATTCAAACCTTTAGCTGTTAGTTCTGTTCAGCATGTGGTGTACACTTTTGGTGAGAAGCCCTGAGTTTGTCTTCAACTTGAGAAAATATCTTTAGTTATTTCTTTGTTTATTTCCAATATCCATGTACTCTTATTATAGGCATTGGAATTTAATATTGAGATGTCAGGGTCTTTCTTCTCTGCCCCTTAATTTTTGCTCTCATACTTTTATCTCTGTGTTTTTAAAGCATGTTTTTTTGCCTTGGCCCAATCTTCTCTGGTGCTCTGTATGAAGTATCCCATAACTGAGCCCTCACAGTGAATATTGGGTGAAAACGTTAGATTTGTTAGATTCAGACACTCTGAAACCCAGGCATATGTCAATTATCTCTTTTACTCTTTAATCAGTTTCCTTCTCTCAGCTTCCCCTCATCTTCTTTTAGCCCTGCCTTGCCTCACCTCTCCCTGCTTCTCCTCTTCTCTTTACTTCCTTTTCCTTACCATTATTTTCTTTCTTCTCCCTTCTCTCCTACCTCTCTCTCTAAATTAAAAAAATATATATATATATTATTTACATAGAATAAAATGGATAAATCTTAAGGACTCTGTTCCATTTTTACATTTGTGTATGCCCGAATAGCTACCATCACAACTAGGAGGTAGAGTATCATTTTACTTTGAAGGCAACCAATGTCAGACTTCCACAATCAAAGATTAGTTTTGCATCTTCCAGATATTCATATAAATAGAATCAACCAGTATGCATTTTGCTCTGTGTCTGATTTCTTTTCACTTGACATAATGTTTTTGAGATTCCTTTATGTTATATAATTAGTAGATTTCTCTTTTTTATTGTTGAGTGATATGCCATTGTGCCATCATTTTGTTTATCCATTCCCCATCAATGGATACTTGGGTTCTTTCTAATTTTTTGTATATCACAAATAACATTATTTTGGTATTCTTGTAAAAACATTTCTGTGGACAAATGTTTTCATTTCCCATAAGTAAATATCTAGTGGTGAGACTGACACATGGTCCTTGTCATTATTATGGGAATTCTTTGGGAGAGACTCACTTTCTTTAGAGACTTTTCTTCCACTGTCTCAGCTCTGCAGTGTCACTTTCACTTGGTTGCCCTTTATTTCATATCTACCAAAATCAGTCCCTCTTCTTTGGGTGGACCTCTCAGTTTTCCACTAATGTTTTAGATTGATTTTTGTGTTTCTTCTGCCTTCTCAGTAAAATTTAGAGAAGGAAAAGACATTAGACACAAATGCTTGGTTGGCCTCCTTGAACTGAAGCACTATAATTTCAGTTCCTTTTATACAAACAAAAAAAAGTTATCTTATTTCTGCAGCCACCTAATCATTCTTTTCCAGCCATGAACTAAAAGGCATTGTTCTTTGAGGTTGGAAGATGTCCTCAGATGCCAGGAGAGCTATCCATTATGAAAAAGAATCTGATTGGGTTCTAAAACCTCTCACGGAATCCCCAAACATCTTCTATATGTCATACAAGTAGCACTTAACCGTGTTCACAAGCAGGTGTGTGGTTCTCTTTTGAAGAAATGTCTTATGCAGGTGCTGAAGATGATTTTGTAATAGTTCCTCTGACTTCAACAGTTATCTCAGTTCAAATTCAACAGTTATCTCAGTTGAATTTGTTTCACTGGCTTTATTTTACTACATTTAGTGTTTTCTTTGGTTCTGCTTTCCCACCTCATCTTCTGAGAATATTTTTCTTTGTTAATGGTTAACTTAGAATTGGTTTTATGATTTGTAAAGAAAAGGGTAGATGATGAAGCCCCTTTATTCTCTGTCAACTAAGAATGTCCTTCTACCTCCACTGTCCCCCCAAAGACAGGAGATTATATATATAAAGTATGGGACAGGGGCATAAATTTAATGCCTGGGGACTGGGGTGTGGCTTAGTGGCAGAGTGCATACCTAGCATGTGTGAGGCACTATTTTTGATCCTCAGTACCACATAACAAATAAAGGCATTCTGTCCATCTACAACTACAATTTTTTAAATAAGTAAATAAATAAATTCAATGTCTGGTTTTATGTTGTAAGTTCAAAGAAATTGCAATGGAGTATGTTGTTAGAAAAAAAGCAGTTCTCACTTTGCATCTTATTTAAATTTTATATAATCTATAGGAATTTAATAAGAAACTGTGAACATAAAATATATGAAACTTAATTTTTTGCCTTCTGTGACATATGAACCAAGAGATGAAATTGAGCACTGTGATAAACCAACCTGCTAGTGTTCAGTGACCCTCTTGGGATTAAGTACTTTCTGATCACCTTGGTCACTGGCTTGATAATATGCCCTGAATACTCTTCTTCTTCCCTCCCTTCCTTTCCCTTCCCTACCAGAAATTCAGGGGGCAGGGGGACCATCTCTGGGAGATGTCTCAGGTAGGCTTCTGAGAGGAGCCATACTAAATGACACACTATTTAAATATTAGTCACTAGGATAGTAACTACTTCCTAGGTAGGAAATCTGCAGGAAGCGACAGAGCAGTTTCCAGGAGACACCTGCTTCTTATTGTTGTCATTAATAATGACCAAGGCTATTAGCCTCAGAAAGGGATGTGCTGTGGGCAGCAACAGAATTCTCTACCCCACACTTTCTCAGAGCAGTCAGAAAGAGGGTCTTCTAAATAGCAAAGCTGGAAAAGGTCAGCTTATGCATAGACTACAAATTCCTGATGTTTAGAGATATAATTGGTTCTTTTTCTCCTGAGAAGTTGAGCCCATGTCGTTTACTATTTTAGACGGGAGGATGAGTAACAATGGGGAAACCCTCCAAGGATTATGAGGTTTGTCATCTAATGCCTGAAGAAAGGCAGAGGCCAAGGTACTTTGATAAATAACTTAGCACCAACTCCCCAAGCACAGACCATCATGTGTCACTGGAAAGTTATTTCTGTAAACTGAGTAGAAGTAAAAACAGTAGGTTAAATACCCCTCTTCCTGTTGGCCTTGACCCATGCCCATTTTAGTAAACCAAGTCATCTTGCACAGAGTGCTCTCTGTGACATGAAGCCTGCAGGAGAAAGCCACACCCTTCTTTTCCCCTGGAAGAGTCCATGGAATGAAAGAGTTATGTCCTCAAGTCTAGGTCCCTGAGCTGCCAGACTTGCATTTTGGGGTACCTTAACCCTCAGATATTCAACAGCAGTGACCTGGGAAGGGCAGTTAGACTTTGGATGCAATACACCAGGTCATTTCCTACTGGACACTGCATATCTATTTTCAAAAATAACAAGCTATGTCTAGACTCTAGGTGAAGGATGCAGGGAAGCTGGAAATGATATCACAGCATTCTCAGGTTTATGCTACTCCCATGGCATCCTGAGAGAACATTCATGCCAATGACAAAGACAAAAGAAGAACTATGCTTTAGTTCCCAGGTATCCCTTGGAGATAGTAAGGAGGACAGTGGCAGTCATTTTACTATTTTTTAATACAACTTTTTGAGGATCAATGGATCAAATTGAACTGTACATATTTAAAGTGAATAATTTGACAACATTGACACCTGCCAAAACCATAATTATAATGAAGATGATAAATAAATCTACTATCTCCGAAAATATTCTTGTGCCTCTTTGTGATTTCCAGCAATCTCCAGGAGACTGATGGTTTGCCTTCTATCTCTCTATATTAGTTTTATATCTCTTAGGCTTTTATGCCAGTGGAATCACACAAAATCCACAGGATGACATGCTATGGCTTCTTTGCTTACCATGATAATTCTAAGATCTGTCCTTTTTGTTCTGCACATAGAGAAGTTGTTCCTATTTATTGCCAATTAGTACTCCAATGTATGACTAGATCTACAATATGCTAATCCATTGGCTCACTGAAGAACACTTAGGTTGTTTCCAATTTGGGAACTATTAAAATGAAGATGCAGTGAACATTTGGTTCTAAGTCTTTGTGTGAACATATGCTTTCATTTCTCTTGGGTGAATATTTAGAAGAAGAATGGCTGGGTCATATGGCAATTGTATGTTTAGCTTATTAAGAAATTTATGGCAATATTTTTAATAAACTTACATAAAATATTTAGGATCTACAACAACCCAGAGGCACCATTGATATTCTCAGAATTTGAAAGTTGAGTTTCAGGATGATGTTTTTCTGCAATTAAAATATCAGTCTGTGACCACAAACCTTCAGTTTATGAAAACCTGAAGGAAAGAGAGAGACCTATCTCCTTAGAAAGAATTCTTTGTTTTCAGAATGTCCAAAGAACAAAAATCTCATGGGGCTTAGTTCTTTAGGTGTGGTGATAGTGGTGGTGGTGGTCATGGAGGGGATAGAAATGGGGAATGAAAACTGGGTACTAGACCAGAAAGCCAGTTAGAAAAGTGTCCTGTGTCTGTGCTGCTGCTGCCCCATGTCCCTTCACTGTCTTTTTCCCATTTCTTTTTTTTTTTATGGTAGAATTTTTTATTTTTTTAATTTTGTATGAGGGATTGAACCCTGGGGTGCTTAACCACTGAGCTACATCCCCAGCCCTTTTTTTCTAAATGTATTTTGAGACAGGGTCTCATTAAGTTGCTTAGAGCCTTGCTAAGTTGCTGAGGCTGGTTTTGAACCTGTGATCCTCCTGCCTCATTCTCGGAGTCGCTGGGATTACAGATGTGTGCCACTTCCCATTTCATTTCTGCCAGCAAGCTAAGAGAACCGAGATAGATTTTGTCTTCTGGGGCCTCAGTTACTTTGTGACTTTAAGGCTGATTTGGGTTATGAGCCTGAAATAAATTGGAATCCAGGTTTATTGCTGAAAACCCTCAAATTTCAGAAAACAGAAAGAGCAAAACTTTTAAAAAGGGATAATTGTATAATTCCATTATGTGTCTCTAATTCTTAGCCCATAAAATAGGCTGAGGAAATATTAACATGAGCCAACATTAGGGGAGTGCAGATTAAGGACCCACAGAGAATTCTCATTATGAGCAGAAGGATTGTCCTTCCCTTGCACATAAGGTGGCCCTCTTCATTTCTCAAATGTTCAGGTGCAGATGTGGCCCGGAAAAATGGTTAAGAAGCCCAGGATGGCATCTTAGCCCTTATATCCAGAATTCTGTCTGTGGACTAGCAGTACTAGTATCTCCTGGGAGCTTGTTAAAAAATAAGTCTTAGTTGGGTGCAGTGGTACACACCTGTAATCCCAGCAGCTCAGGAGGCTGAGGCAGGAGGATTATAGTTCAAAACCAGCCTCAGCAATTTAGCCAGACCCTGTCTCAAAATAAAAAATAATTTCAAAAGGGCTGGGGATGTGCCTCAATGGCTAAGTTCCCCTGGGTTTAATCCCTGGTACAAATAAGTAGATAAATAAGTCTTAGACCAAGCACAGTGGCACACACTTGTAATTCCAGCTACTGAGAAGGCTAAGGCAGGAGAATCACAAGTTCAAGGCCAACCTGGCAACTTAGTGGGACCCTGTCCCAAAATTAAAAATAAAAAAGGCTAGGGACAAAGTACCCAAGTTCATTCCCCAGGACCCCTGAAAGAGGAAAGAAAAGAAGTCTTAGGCCTCATCCAGAATTACTGAATCAAAATGTACAATTTGACAAGGTCCCCAAGATTGTTCATAGGCAGGTCACCATTTAAGAAACACCATATAGATGCGTGCTTTTTTGCAAGTTGCAAGTCTCAGAAAGCATTTACTCCAGTCCTACATTAGTCAACTATTGCCCAATAATATTACAGGACAAACTACACCTAATGACCTTCCTTGGAAGCATGTATTGACACCTTCATTGGTCAGTGGGTCAACTAGAGTTCAGAAGATTTGGGTGGAGTATGACTCCAAGCTATGGGTTGGGTCTGGATTTGCTCAATGCATCTTTTACTCTTCTGTTACAGCAGACTGTCTACCACGCCTTTCTCTCAGGATGATGAAAAGTACAGAAAGGAGAAAGTGGACCCAATGCAAAACACATGTTATCTTTTTGTTTGGATCATGCCTTGGTCCCACCTCCCATCAACCAACGTAAATCACAAAGTCCAACAGAGCTTCCAAAGTGTGACCATGGACTTTGTAGTTATTTAGATTCCATCTCTGCTTCTAAGCTGTGCCCTATGCAAAAATCTGTGTCTCTGTGTTCCAGTCAGTAAAATGGAATAATAACAGCTAAGTCACTGGAAGATTAGAATGCCGTAAGGACCTCCCATGGCACGTAATAAAATTTTAACTTACAGGTGTTGGTATTATCAGATTGCATGATCTAGGCAAGTCACATCAACTCTATGAATTTCATTTTCCTTATCTAAGAATAGACATCCCAGGGGAGAATACTATTGATTTTTGAACTGCATCTTCAGAACTGGTGATGGTGATGATACAGAAGCTTCCACTGTGACAGACACTGCTATTAGGAATTTATTTATATTTATTTAGTCCTTTTGTTCTCATAATTGACCAGTGAGGATCATCCCCATTTTGCAGTTAAAAAAAAAAAAACTGAGATAGAGTAATGGTAGAAAATTGAGGTTTAGCAAGGGTTTCTTCTTAGCACCTGACATAGGGAAACATCACAGAACCTATGTGGTCCTGGTTGGTTTCATGCAGCTGCTTTCTACAGAGAAGGTACATGTTCTGCCTCATGCCTACCGGTGGTGCTTCTGAAAAGGCAATTTTCGTCTTTTCTCATGTGGGAGAAGGAAGAAAGGAGTAAGGGGAGGTCCAGAGAAGAGGCATGGGAAGCAGCTGGCCTCCTGGTCACACAGAATCTCTCTGCTTTCCACATGGAAAGTCCAGGGGAGCAGGGGCTCAAGAGATGTCATTTCTAGTGGGCTCCTCCATCTGTGAAGGCTGTGTTGTGAAGCTGCTCAGCCTGGCTCTGCATCCGGAGTTACTTTGAGGGGAAGGGTGAGCCTCAGGGTAATTGTGCCTGAGAAATGAGAGCTGGGGTGGGCTCCCGATTAAGCCATCCTGCTGGTGCAGTGCCAGCAAAGATTATTTCCCCCACCCCTCGACACATATGCTGTTTCTGATTCAAGATACACACATCCACCTCTTTCCATCTTCCTTCATCCTTTCGCTGCTAAAAAATCATGCGCTACATGGTAGGAGTGGAACTGTGCCCACAAATATGTTACTCATCACTCATGGGGCTTAAACAGTTTCAGACTGCAACCACTTTCCCTGATGAAGGGTGCCCTTTCCTACCTTCCTTTCCCAGACATAACAAGAGAAGCAGGACATGCTTGGGGACAGAAGTTCCACAAGCTATGTGAGTTGTATATTCTAGTTTTTAATTGCTGTTTCTGGCCAGAAGAAGGTCTTCCTTGTGACCAACCAGATTTTCTTTTTCCTTAAGTGTGTCACAAAGTTCATCTTCTCATGGTCTTTTGGGAAACAAGTGGAAACAGTTTCAAGTTTCCCTACTCAAGAGTAGTTTGGTCACATTTGCTTTTTTTAGTTATGTCATTACTTTGCTAATATCTAACAGCTTGCAGGCCATTCTGATTCCCGATCTTTTTCTGTTATATTTTCCAGGTCCCTCTATCCCCAAAGAAATTTATCCTTTGTTCTGTTTTGTTGTTGTTGTTTGTTTGTTTGTCTTTTAGTAGACCATGTCTATCATTTATTCAGCACAACCTCTTAGACCCCATCATACTTTACATATGTTCTATCGTATCTTCTTTCTTCTCTCTTTGTACCACAAATGTTGAGTTGGAACCAATCTTATTCTCGCTGTCAAAATAATTTAGTTATTTGATGGAGGGCCACAAAATTGAGCACTAATGGAGTAGCTAAAATAGAAAGGAAAAATGATTTTTGAAAGAATATGTGATCACTAAAAGTGTGAAAATACTATATTATGCCTCTGGAATGGCAAAGTGAAAAAAAATCAAGACCTGGTGTTGGTGAGAACATTGAGCAGTCTCATGGGAGTATGACTTAGAAAAGCTATTTATGCAGAGCAACAACTAAAATGAAATAGTTATATACCACTGACCCAGCAATTCCACCCTGGTTATGTACCCAACAGAAATGTATTCGTCTATGCACACAAAGGGTGATAGAAAGAATCATCATGGCAGCATTATTTGAAATAATCCCAACCTCGAAACAACCCAAAATGCCCATCAACAGTAGGATGGATAAAATGGCATTAAAGCACACAGTGGGAAGGAGCCAATGGTAACTACATGTAACAGGCACAGTTTCACAATGTTGGGTGAAAAAGCCAGGCACAGAAGACTACCGGCTGGATAATACTGTTTATATAAAAATCAAAACCAGGAAGACTGCATCTCTGCTGTTGGAAATGAGGACACTGGTTCCCACCTTGTCAAAAAAATGGCTAGAAGGGAGCACAGTGAGAGATCTGTTTCTTAATCTGAATGTTGACCACACAGGTGTCCTCGTGCAAAATTTCACTGATCTATATAGTCATAAATATGCATATCCCTGTATGACTGTCACCCTCAATTAAAAATATAGTAAAGAATGCAGCAGGTGGAGAAAATAGTGTAGAGGAGATGACTGTTTTTCACTAGCAAAGGTAATCTGCAGCCCTGAAGCCTGCACTCTGGGCTCTCTGATGTCTGCTTCTTTGCAAACCAGCCTCCAAATTTTAATGAATGTGGAGTAGTTTTGGTGTTATGGAGGTGCTCCTCTGCCTCTGGGACCCAGTGCTATTGTTAGGACATCAAAGACCAACTGCTGGCTATGATACAGTCCATATGAAAAGAGTGACCAGCAAATTTACTGCTTGACTTCATTCCCTTGAAATGGAACTGGCCCCATGGACCTCTTTCAAAGCTCAATTGTAGACATATATCTTTTTTATAGGACATTGTGTTCAATAAAGAGAAGCAGTAACTTAAGATAAAAAAGAATACCTTTGAGAGTGCTGCGAGATGGACATTCCATTTAATAAATATCACTGTGGTTACACATGCCCAAACCCTGTCAGAAGTCACACCATTGGTCTGAGAGCCCTCTAGTTGACATGATGGCTATTTTGAACTAATTGAGTTATATATTTATGCCCCAACCTTTTCCCTAGACTCTGCAAGGTCTTGGGAAAAGTCATTAGAGCGAGCCTGTCTCTCCAAACCAGAGGGCCATCTTACTGAAATCAGGCAAAATGGCAAAGTTCATATCCCATTACTCACTAACTTATTTGGAACCACCTATCAGTGAAGTGAACCTTTATTAGGGGTCAAGTCCAAACTAAACACCTACCACTTATATCCAAACTAAACTTCATATTAATTATATGCTTTTCCTCAATGTCCATGTGGGCATCATTCCACATAATCCTGATATGGAAATATCATAGAGTTATTATCATTTGTAGACATGAGAACTGGATTAGAAAAGAACAGACTTATGCCTACTAGAAAATGAAGAGTGTTATTAATTTTTCACAAGAGAAAAAAGTAAAGTTACTTATAAAGGATGTTTTTGATTAACATGGAAGTCCAACCCAGGTGGTGGAGAAAGAAGCATCTACAATCAAAATCACTAGCCTTCTCAAAACTACAAATGCAGAATGATTTTTTTTTCAATATATAATCATTATTCCAGCAGTTAATCAACCCATAGGGAATGAAACATCTTAAAGAGTGATCATAGCATCCACTCTGTTTAATCCATTGCTCCTGAAAATGCTGAGCTATCCACTTTGCTGGAAAATGGCTAAGTACAGAGTAGATCCTTTCCTCTCTGCTCCCTTTCTTGGTCCAATGAGGAAGATGCACAAACCACACTGAGAACTGAGGATTCTTTACTGAGATTTTGATGGAGGCAAGACAATTTGAAAGACCCTGATGAAATAAGATAAATCTGGGGGTAAGTATCAACTAGAGGAAACTGGATATAGTTATAGAGAGCTATGAAATCACAAGGAGACTGGTTCTAACTATTGAACAGCAGGTGAAAACAACAAGTTGGGGTTTTTAGAAAGATGCCTGCCTGCTGGAGACAGCTTTTTTCTTCCAAATTCTTCCCACCGACCTAATTTCCCTGAAGCTCGCTCTGGTGCAATTCCCATGCCTCACAGTGGTTCTTTCACTTCTTATTCTCTAAGGCGAGGCCCTCTGTTGAGGTCTGAGATAACTCCAAAGTGAACATCAGTTTTGGCCTTACATTCTCTCATAAATGGGGAGACAGAGAAGAAAGGAAAGGAAGTGGGTTGAAACAGTCCTTGCTAATTCAATTATAGAATGATATGGTTCCGAATAAAGGAAAAACTGCATGCCATGGAACCAAGAAGAACAAGTCCCCACCTTCCTTATGTGAACAGAAGGGAAAACAAAGAGATGGACTCACAGCTCCAAAGAGCTACCCTCTAATTATGAGGTTGCATCTTTTCTCTGAGCCTCTGAATGGTTGCCCCAAGATTGCTCAAACCATTAACTCAATTTACTTTACTTTGAGGGCTCCTGTGTGTGTCTGTTGTTCCTTTGAGTTGGTGTTTTTCATGCAGTGTAAATAGAAATGTCATGGAAACCTGCCAGTAAGATGGAGCCTGCCCAGATGGGAGGAGCTATCCATAGGCAACACAGGCTCTCTTTACAAGAAAATCTCAGTACCCACAAACCTCCAGTGTTCAGCCTGAAGTGACATCAGGAGGCCATCTGCAGGCTTTCCCTGATATCTGAGGAAAGCTTTTACTTGGTGATTTTTATCTTAAGGTGGATGCTGGTGGGAGAATGGTGCCCTCAGAGGATTCTGTGTCTTGGTCCTCACCATCTAAGTGCACTGCATTTGGTTATATGTCCAGCATATGTGGACACATAACAGGTGTTCCTGTGCATGTGGCTTCAGACAAGGTCTCCACTCTGCTCACTGGGTTAAACCCGGTCTTCATCAGAGCTTCAGCCCACCCTCACCTTGTTCAGATGCTGCTTAGAAGGCAGGTTGTAGGCACTCACCGAATTGTGTTGTTGGCAAGAAGGCCCCAGCTTCACATTTTACTGATGAAGAATCCAAATCCAGAGAAATAAAAGGATTTTCCCAAGACCATACCACTCATTCATCATAGAGCCAGTACCAGAATCCAGGTTGACTGAATCCTAGTAAATTCTCTTTCTCAAAGCCACATTTCTGAACATCTTGAGTTGTCATGGTCCTACTTAGCTGAAGAGAATTAGAGCAAACATACTTCTAAAGTATCTGGATTCTGTGACATTACAATCATTGTTACATTGTTTTAGGGGCTGAAATTAAATGAGCATTGATTGATTTTATTTCAGAGGCAACCAGTCGAGTAAATAAAATAATGTATATATAAGTATAGACCATTGCCCAACTACATAGTTGGCATTTTGCAATTCTATTCATTCAGTCAGCACTTACATATCACATGACTATTATGAGCAGGCATGGTGCTGCACACTAGAGATTCAAGAGAGAGCAAGATTATGTTCTAGAAGGGGAGATCAAACATAAGTAAACCTATATAGAAAGTCACTATTATAGATTGTTATTGGTGCTTAGGACATGAAAAGGGGAAAAAGAGCAATAACAAGAGCTATTTACTAAGATAGGTGATATCAAGGAAGGACTGGCTGGAAGACTGACACCTGAGTCCTGAACTGAGATAAGAAAGGGCCAGTTCTGCAAAGGACTAGAGTGAGCTGGTTAGGCAGATGGAATCACAAGCACCAAAGCGTTGAAGTGGGAAGGACTTTGGCTTGGCTAAGAGACAGAAAAGAGACTGGAGATCAGACTGGAAAAGAGAAAGGCAGGGACTTTATAGGTCATGATAAAAAAAATGACTTTTAATATTGATGAGAAGGAATTCATTGAAGAGATTTTGAACTACTCCTCTGTCTAAGTTGCAAAGAGTCTAGGAAAGGACACAAACATGTTGGAAAGTTTCACAGTAATCCAGCCAAGACATGATGGGATGTGGATCAGGGTGGAGAGGAGTGGATGGTTATGAGAGAGTTTGAAGACAGAGACAGAAGGATGTGCTGATGATTGAATTTCAGAATTAACAAGAAGGAAGGAGTCAAAGACGGCTTCTAGTTTTAAGAGGGAGGATACATGTCAGTGTCTTTATATTGAACTGAAGAATATGAGATGCCATTAGGACATCAAAGTGAAGATAACAAGCAGGGAGGCTGTCAAATGGACCAGGAGCTGAGACCTAGATGACATAACCAAAGCAGCAGTTGGAAACCAAGAGTTGTGGTGTCACAGAAACATCATGGGGAGGAGTGCCTTAAGCAGAGAGGCCCCCTCAAATACTGCTGCTGTCAGAGTAAAGATGAGGACAGAGAAATGTCCATTCAACTTGACCATATATTGGTTGTTGATGACCTTAATGAGAGCAAAGTCAGAGGCATTATGGGAACAGGTGCCATGTCTGCTGGGTAAAGGAGTCAATGGGAGGTAAGGAAGTGGAGATAGAATATGTAGGTGTGTCTTAGGGGAGTTTTACCGTGAATATGGGGTCCAGGAAGAGTGTTTTGGTTCACTTAAGATCAGAGATTCCTGAGCATCTTGGAGGCTGATGAGAAAACTCCAGTAGAGAGGGAGAGATCAAGGATGCACTATTGAATGAAGAGGACTAGAAGTAATTCTTCTAGAAGACAAGAGCCTAAGTGTGAGAATTGGTCTTTGATAGCAGCAAGACTCCTCATTACATGTAACAGTTGGGAAGAAAGAGAAGAAGATTTCTGCAGATGGAATGTAGGTATTTGGTGGAAATAGACTTATCAACCAGTGACTCCTAGTTCCATGAGTGAAATAGGAGGGGGGAGCAATGACCATGAGTAGAAGATCTGAGGCAAGAAAATGTGAAATAATCATCTTGGATACTGCAGCAGGTAAGGTTGTGGGGGCAAAGCAGTCATGTTTTGGAAACAGTACTGAGTACTCACTTATTTGAGGTTTGAGAACATGAATCTAAAATGAAGCAAGTATTTCAAGTTGGACAGTTTTTGTTTTTGTTTTTCTCCCCCCTCTCTCATCCGCTTGGCTCCTAGCCTACAGAAGTTGGGTCATTGAGTCCAACCAAAACTGAGGTTTCACCGGCCACATAGATCCATAGGAGAAAGGGGACAAGGAGAGATGAGAGGGGTTGCAATGGGATGACTATATTATGGAACACATGCTGAATAAGAAGAAATTAAAAGCAAGACAAGACTGAAAGGGAGTGAATTTCAGGAAAGCACAGTTTCTATGAACTAGTTAAGTATTTGAAAGAAAGATGGACTTATTTGTCAATTTTCTAGAGAATGTATTTGCTAATGCTTATGATAGTTAGAGAAGAAAGTGTTCATCTACTTTTACATCTGCAATGTGGGTGCTACTGATTCATCTGCGGATGACAGAGAGAGAAGGAGAGGGAGAAAGAGAAACCCATTAGCCAGTTTCAAAATTTTCAAAAGGCTACACTTATAGACAAACACAGTGTACTTTGCTATTTCCTATTTCACTCAAGAGAGCCAAGGTTGGATAAATGAAAGTTGTTTGCACTTTCAAAGGCTGAATTTAAAGTCTACAAGAACAGGAGACTTGATTCAGACAGCTCATTTTTGACTAGTTTGCTTGTCGGCAGAGGGGATATCTCTAACCAGCATGATGACCCCAATTCTGAACAGGTATTGAGCTTAAGTATGGAAGTTCTGCTTACAACTACGGTGAAAGATGCCCAACACACACACATGCACACACACACACACACATATGTGTGTACATATGCTAATGAAAATATACTGTGGTTGCTTATGTGAACATTACGTGACCTGAAGTCCTACAAGCTACATGGTAATGCAGTTTTGTAATTGTTTTTTTGCACAGCAAGAAGAACAGTGAAAAGAACTTAATTGCAAGCAGTCACATTGCTTATAAAACATGTTAGAGATTTAGCACAGAGGTTTATTTCATAGTTCACAGGCATGGCATTAGCTTTGCTATACAGCTTCACAACTCAATATAAATGAAGAGATAATGTGATTTCTTAAATTTCTTTGGCTGAGGGTTTTTGTTTTGTTTTGCTTTGGTGTGTTGTTAACCATCATTCAGTATTTTGGTACTGCTGATGGATCTGCAGGATGACTCACTTTATATTGAGAGGATATTTCTCCCTTCCCATTCCCCTAGAAAAAAATGCCAATGCAAAATCATACATGAGGAAGATGTGTAAAAAGGAGAGGTGTGTCTTTCTAAGTGTCAGATTCAGCAGCATCTGCCTTGTCTTGTGTATATGGCATAATTTCCTGCCTGTGATCTATTGGAATACCCTCCCGAGTCATTTGAAATTGCAAATCAAATCATGTTTCTTTAATCAACTCTGGAAAATAGTGAAAGAAAAAAGTGATAGAGAGGTTTCTTTTATAAATATTCCTAACATCAATAAAGCCTAGAAGATAGAGCGTGAACAATTTTGGGCCATAATTCCATGATTGAATCTCAAAGAACATATGTTTTCTGCTAACCCTATATCTGTTAAGTATCTTCCTTCCTGTATTAGTTATCTATTGCTGTGTAACAAATTGCTCTCCTAATTATTTTCTCAGAATTTCTATTGGGCAGGGAATTCACTCACGGCTTAGCTGGGCATCTCTGGCTTGTGGTTTCTCACAAGCTACAATTAAGATATCAAACAGGACCAGAGCTGTCTCAGGTCCTGGCTGGAGAAGGACCAGCTTCCAACCTCATTCATGTGGCACTGATAAGGTAGTTTCTTATGGACTGTTGGCTGGAGAAAGCCTGAGTAGGCATGTACATCGCTCCATAGAGCAACTCACAAGGGGCAGCTGTTTTTTGTTTTTGTTATTGTTTTCCCAAAGAAAACAAGTGAATAGAACCAAAGAGAGAGAGAGCAAGATAAAGTTCATGGTCTTTGTGACCTAGTCTCAGCAACCCCTCATCACTTTAGTCAGATTCTGTTTGGTTCAAAGCAAGTCTCTTGCTCCATCCCACACTCAAAGGGAAGGGATTGCACAAGTCTGTGCATTCCAGGAGATGGGAAGATTGAGGGCTGTTTCAGAAGCTGTCTTTCAAATTCTTATGCACAAATTCTTACCAAGATACATGCCCATTCCTGTTTGTCCCACTAGTGAGTTCTCCTGCACCCTCTGGTGTGGTTACCTGACTCCTTGTTTTGCCAGGTTCCTTCATTTCTACTTTCCTTTCACATCCGTTCAAAATATCATACCCAGTTTCATCCTATTCTAAATAGTTGCTCTGCCCTGCTCAGGAACTTCAAGGAATGACTCCCCATTCCTTGCCTCAATACAAATATTGAGAAACTATAAATCTAGAATTACTTAGCCCTTCCTTCCCTTTTCTTAGAGGCTGGATTTGCAGCCAGATTGGACTCTTGCTGTTCCTTGTGCCCTCCGCACACTCTTTTGTCTTCAACTCAGGCTATTCCCTTAGCTAACAATTCCTTCCTCCCTCTCTCCAGTTGAGAAAATTGTGGACAAACCACAGACGCTTTTCTGAGAACTACCAATATGGAAATGGCCTCATTTCTGAACCTCATGGCATTGCAGATCCATTTAGTGATTATCAAATTCTGTGTAACTATTTATGGGTATGACACCCTTACTCCCTGCTATGCCTACCAATCTGGGGGAGAGTCTTAAGAGCAAGGATAGTAGCTTACTTCTGTTACTCCCCATGGCATGCAGGGTTCGCCCCTTGCATATGACAGTCTGGAATGTCAGGGAGGACTGCACTTTCTGAAGTGCCTCCCCTACCCCCATTGGAAAGAAGAGCAGATATTATTGTTTTCATTTTATAGATGAGAAAACTGAGACACTGAAAGTTTAGCTACTTGCCTGACAGCAGACAATGGCAGAGCCCTGATTATATTCCCAAGTTCCAAGGCCCCATCCAATTCCTCAGCATCCTGACCTATAAGAAGGAAGTGTGCAATTTGGGATTCTCCATTCATACCTGACTTTTTTTTTTCCTTTTAATATAAAAACCACCTAACTGGATTTGAGATTTAATATTACAGTCAATAACTTGCCAACCCTTGCATTATAATAAATGTCCTCTTTGCTTTTTTTGAAAACCATCCCAGGAGAAAGGAGGCAGTAGGGTAGAGATTTAAAAGAATAAAAGAGCTTCATAAGCAGAAGGAGGGCCTGGACTACAATATTTTGTTGCTCTGGGAATTAATCTTTTCAAATTCCAAAAAATCATCATCAGGAAACATCATGTTCTTAAATGTCAATGTGTTTCTTGCTGTCCCCTGATTCACTTCTGACCGTGTGATGATATTATCATGCAGCTCATAGGCTGCACTGATCAAGAAGGTGCCAGTGATCCAGAACATGTTAGCTGGATGCCATGACTGGAACCACAGACATTTTTGTCAGCACAATGGTGAGTTTGGGTGTGTGTCTGTGTGTGAGTTTGGGAGACTTAGGCATGAAGGATGATTATTTCTCAAAATCCATTATCCAGACCTCCCTAGGCAATATTCTGCCTTCAAAATTACTTTCAGCCAAGTCTTGTTTGCACCTGGAAACTGTAAGAAGTACTGAAAGCTTCATAAAGAGATGAAACTTGATGACAATAGGAAGTGACCTACAGTCCCACAGGTGCAGATGTATTGACATAAAGTACTGAAGTAGGAAATTATAGTTTTCAAAGAGAAATCAGATCTTGGTTTCTCTTTTATCTCAATAGGATGTGTGTGTCCTTGGATAAAGTCCTCTAGCCACTGTGCAAATGTGATCCCTAACTTCTTGCTTTTGTGAGTCTGATACACAGGAAAGTCAGCCTTTTCTTTATGAACTGTTCATCCTGTGTCAGTGTGTGGTTTCCAAGTGCTGTGTGAACCTGGTTTTCTAAGTTCCAGGTGAGCTATGTGGGTGATGGCGGCAGCCAGAAATGCCAAAGGAATTAGTTACAATCAGCAAGTTACTTGATGACCGAGGCCGTGGCTGCCCATTTCATTTCAATGTGTTTGTGCATGAATCATAGAAATCCTTTTTTCTCTAGCATTTCTTCACTTGTTCTCCTTTAAGGACATTTCAAATTGTTCTACTTGTATTAGTGTTCTGACGTGCATCAGTAGGTGATTATCCAAAAAAAAAAATTGAAAAGCTAAGCATGAACTGTTTAACTAGTGTGCAAACTGTCCAGGGAAAAATGGTCAGATAGAAAGTTTGACATAATTTTGACAGTATGCTCAGTTATTCATCTTAGCCATGAGATATCTACATGTTATAGGAAGATTTTTTGTTAAAGACACATTGTTTAACATACTGCGTCAGGGGCAATCTTGAGAGGTCCTTGAGTTTAGCTAAAGTATACCTCTTCATTTCTCAGCAGGTGACTTCAGAATAATTAAGATCATTGAGCTTCACCTGTTGAACCAGGCCCCATAACACTAATTTCTATCAATTTTCTTCTCACGTGCCCTGGCTGAACTGTGCTAATTTTGTTTTCCTCCTTTCCATCTGTTTCTTTCCTCCCCTTCACCCCAACTCCAGTGTTAAGAGCAATAACCTGAAATATACTATGGGGATGGTGCATGATAACTTTGAAGCCATTCCCTTGATTCCACTAAATGTTTGTTAGCATGACTTACTTAGCAGTGGGAATAACAGTGGAACAGATGTATTTTACCTGCAAAACCTAGCACTGACTTTGAATTAACCTGAGGATGCAAATGGAAGACAAAGTAAAAGTATATGACGTAAAAGAATGAGAAATGAAAAGTAGTAGAAAGGGCTATTATTTCTTAAGCTGCTTGTATAGGAGAAAAAGATGTTTATATTTGGGTGAAATTGGCTAAACATCATGGGACAAATTCCAGCTTCAAGTACCTGCAGTCAGCTCAGGAGCCCTGAAAGAATCTGGCTTGTTTCTATCCAAATATTAGTAGTTGTTGGATGGATTTTTTTTTAAAGGATGATTTCTGAAAAGGTAAACAAAATAACGACACAAAGAATAGGAAGAGAAGCCATGTATCCCTGGGAGCATGGTTTCTAATGATTGTCTACTCTCTCCACTGCTGAGAGATGCCAAAAACAGGTGGCAGTGAGGCCTGCCATAAGCCTGCCCATTTCACAGATGGTCCAGGGCTTGGGGGCTGGTACAAACTAGTCTAGGCACAGCACCTCCTGCCTCTGCCCAGCGGACTGCTGCCGCCAGATACAAAGCCAAGGCAGGCCAACTGAAACCCCTCCATGCTCGGGTTAGACAGGCACAGCGGGACCACACGGAGTCCATTCTTCTCCAGCAAAGTAGTGATGTGTTCCAGGCAAAAACCCAATAGGGGATGTTTTGGCCCAAAGGAAACATTTACAACCAAATTATACACCTCGGAAAATAAATGAGCTTTCATTTTGGAAGGAAACCCTGCCAGGTTCTTTATTATTTGCACCACAATCATAAAGTTGGTTTTAATCTCTGCAGTGGAATGCCGTTGGGTTGGCCAACTGGCAGGCTCTGGTGGTTTGAGTGGGGACCTCTTCACCCTGAGGAACACACAATGGGAAGCAAAGGGAAGTACTTCTCCTGAAATGTTTTTCTCAGGGTCCATTGGCTTCTTTTTTTTTTTTTTTTTTTTTTTTTTTCTTTTTTTTTGTCTTTTCTGGCATGTTCATTGCAACTTCAAAGCAGACTCCTTTCTTCTTTCTCTTTTCCTTGATTCCCATTTTTTAAAATTCCTGGGGCCTTTCAGAAAAAGGCTTAATATAATGTGTCCTTTCTAAATGGATGGAAATCCAGGAGTAGGCCCAAGAAAGTCTACAATGGATTTCCATTGATTCCTTGAAGTGGAGTTGATATAAAAACTCAGAGAGAACAGAGAAGAAGGGCTATTAAGTACGTTCTCTTTTTCTACCTCAACAAAGAAATCTGGTGATTTAACCTGCTGGGAGACTGTTCCCAGGATTCATGCTATGAAATGACCCTGTAGATACCGTAGCTAGGAGGCTTACAGTTTCTGGGATGGCCTGGGTTTCAAATATTTTATATCATTATCAGATGAGGGGCTGGGTACCATGTCCAGATTTGGGTTTGAAATAAAAATGTTCCCCTACCAACTTTCCAGGATGTGTCTAGGTACTTTCAGTTAGGAAAATCCCTCAATAGGGCCCAGAGTAGATTAAGCTTTCAGAGAAATTCACATTGATACTGAGGACATTAGAATGAGGTCCTTGTTGGCATGTGGAGTTTTGGAAAGCAGAACAGGACAGCAGACAATGGCAGTGAGTAGTGGGCCAGGTTTCGGTGCTCATAGATGGGCATGTTGTGGCAACACTGTTAAGAACCCTATGCAGTTCCAAACCTTGCAGCACTTTGGAATCCTCTGGAGATCTTTTAAAAGTTCTGATATCTGCATCCTACCCCAGTCACCCCTGATTTAAATGGTTTGGGGCAGAAGCCGAATATCAGCAAAATTCAGGTGTATTCCTGCTACAGCCTCTAAGCTCCATGAGGGTAGGGATTGTCTCTGTCCTCTGAATTTCCAGGACCTTGCAATAGAATAATTGACTCTCAGTAATTATATGTTAAATGGATACATGAAGAAAAGTCCTGCAGCTCATCTACCCACACACCGTCAAAATGAATTCCAGATAATTAGGTGATTTCAGCTCTTAAACATTTCGGGTGGTTTAGGGTGAAGCGTGACTTAAGTTTCAGATTTTCCTTGCCCCCTTCTATTTTTCCCTCTGCTTCTCTCTCCTTAAACTATCCTAAGAATGATTTAATAATCTCTTTCTGGGCCACTTTTCATATTCATGACCCAGCAGTTTCATCATTTGTGCCTGTAGATTGCTTTGCATTTTCCTTAAGTCAGGCCTTATACCTGAGCTCCTCTGTTCCTGAGGTTTTCTTAACCCTCTGTATAAGACTTTTAATTATTGGTCAGTAGATCAACCCAGTTGACCCAGTTGATGCTCTGGAGGCATCTTTTAGCCAGCAGTTCAATGGGCAGCACTTGTTCCCTTGTTCTGACAGGGAAGGTTTCCATTTCCCACTCACTGCTTCCATCCTATCTCACGCCCCTTCTACAGACACCAAATTCTGGCAGTGGATAAGTCAGCCTTTATTGTAAAAATGTTTATGGAGACTGTCAGTTCTTAACCTTGAAACTGAACCGTGCTGTTTGTATTTTTCCAAGTGATGGAGAGTGTGAAGGACTAATGAAAATGGAGCGTGAAGAGATCAAACATGTGTCGTGGAATCTTTGTTCTAGAATTGGAATGGGAGAAATTCCACTCAGGAGGGGGAGTGTGGAATTCTGGGGAATGGGATCCTCTATTAGTCGAGCTCAAGGCCTGAGATCATGACCTGGCATGAGAGAAAGTGAGGGACAGGGAGTGAGGAGAGTGGTGGGGATGTGGGAGTTAGGGATCAGAAGGCATTCTTTCTCTTTTGAAAGGCTAGAAACATATTTCCTTTGGTCGGAAAGCAAGTAAATTCACTTGTAACAAACTCTATCTTCTGACCTTCTCAAGTCTGCTTCAAAGCCAGGATTTTGAAAGAAGCCATTCATAAGTGTGCGTAACACACCATGTTGGAGAACTTTTTGCTGACCGTGTGACTTTCTGTAGACCACTAGGGAGGGTAAGCATTTGGAACTGGGAGTCAGACTCTTAGTAACTGAATACCCAGGACTTTGGTAAAAAATGAGTTTGGCTCTATCTTAAAAGCCAGTCATTATATCTACAGATTGGAGGAGTAAGTGGGAGAGTCCAAGCACTTTCACGGGGTAGTATGGAAGTTTGCTGGAGGAAAGTGAAGTTCTATTTGCTCCATGAGCTTTCTAGCTGGGCCTGTGCAATTGATTTGACAAGTGCCTTTTCTGGGGTTGAATTCTTGGCAGAATTAGATTCAGTCTGTGGAGCCTTGACACTCACAGGTGTGGACAAAACCATCAGGCCTCTATTTCCAGGAAGATCTCCCTGGAAAATAAGGCACAAGTATATAGAGAAGTTGGGGAATGAAAGTTGCTCAGGGTATTTTTTTCCCCCTTTGGAGTAAGAATATTGGCTTTGTTGGTGACTACTATACATATGCTGGAAACAACTTCATACTTGAATTATTGTGTCAATCTCTTCAACATCTACATTTAGATGTTGGATGGTCTGAGATTTATCCTTACAGATAGATTGTTTTAGGGAGGTTTGTAGGGAGGGGCACCAGGAAACTCTCAGGTTTAAAGAGGAGCCACCTCCAAACCATGGTTGATAGTCATTTGGTATTTGGGCCATCCGAAGGAAACCCTTTCTCCCAACTCTCTTCTCAGTTCCCATCTGCTTTCTTCCCACTTCACTCATTCCCTGATTAATGGTTTATCCTCTTTCTTAGACGTTCCCAAGGCTCCTAGACCCCCTCAGTTCTTCCTTAATCTGTTCCTTCTGAGCAAGAAAATTTATCCTATCCAATAGCCAATGTAGACTCAATCTTACCCTTCCCCATGAACCTATCTGACTTGTTTAGAATTAGATGCATGGTGAGGGAGAAATCAGTTGGAGGCCATGTTTGGGGCACTTGTAGCTAAAAAAAGTCTGAGAAGGCTACAATGTATTAACACCAGGGAAAAGCAGGAAGTGAGTCCAGGCCTTAGGTTCTCCCTCCAACTTCCAACATTTTTATCTTTTCACTTTGCATTGTTCTCAATGTCACTATACCCAGAAACTCAGCAGAGGGAGGAGTTCTCCCCTACCCCTCCTGGTGTTCTTATCAAACAGAGATCCCCAAGTAGTGGGTGATTGCTCAGAATATCTCTCCAAGCTGGACTGTATGCCTTGGAATTCATTGGCTATTTACCTGACTACATTTTACCAGGACAAAGTGCACCATCTATCTGGGAGCCCTTCATTTCTCATATGCCATTTTCTTTTACTAAAATGATCCTTGGAAGAACAATGCTTTAACTGCTTCTAACAGCCTGTTCCTCATTCCTTATCTTCTCCTGGTTCAAGCATAGCCATCCCCTCCCATCCATCCCATCAGTTCATTCAAAGGATATTTAAAGGAGTTCAGATTTGGGGGCAGGAGGTGAGATTTCCATTATAAGAAGGAAAGATTACTTATAATTCAGTCCTGGAAAACCACAGAAGGCAACCAGGCAGTACAACTGAAGCAGGGAGGGCTAGAGTCCCAGGCTTGGAGTTACTAATCCTATGTTCTGTGCCACCTCCTTCCTCCCCAATAATCTTCTGGGTTATACTCTGTACAAAATGGGGACTTGAATCTCAAAACCCAATTTTCCCTGCTGCTGCCAAGCAGTTCTGATATGATTATACTCCAGACTAGTTGCATTTTAATGGGGTATCATGGAGGTGAAAATGGCTTTAAAACTAAAATGACTATAGCACTGAGCATCCCCAGTATCCTGAAGCTGGGCCAATCAGTGATGTAGCCCTTTCTCATTCTTACCACCATTTTTTCTCTGGGGCCATGGGAAGGGGGATTCTTTCTCCCCATAATTTCCATCAAAATAGGCTGCCTTCTGGGGTCTTTGCTGGACCAGGGTTCTGCCTTCACCTCCCTGGAGTGGAGTCAGCCAAGCTTCACATGATATAAGGTCCTGTGAAGGGACAACTTTGGTAAGATTCCAAAGTTCAGTTTTCTCATTTGTACAGTGCAGATGATGATAATAAAGGAATTTTGGGAGGCAGTTGGTTGGAATGATGCAGAAAAGTGTTTAGACAAGGTGGGCAATTCCTCTTCTATTTTCTTTGGTGGTTTGGGTAGTTATGTAAATTCTGTGCACAGGTAACTTTCATGCAGAGGGGAACACAGATCATACATGTAAAGCTACATTGGGGGAAGATGGGACATTCAAGGTGGCTTCAGACTTATAGACAACACCTCCAGGGAGGTGAAAAGAACAAGGGCTTTGGAATCTCTTACCAAGAAGGAGCCTCTCAACCTCAATTACTTCTGTGGGTTGGTTAGGAGTTCTCATGTCTATGTCAAATGGATGTTGTGAAGATTAGACTTAACGCACAGTGCCTGCCATGCATGATAGCTATTATTTATTCCAAACGTGTCCATTTTCCCCAAAATCTTCTGTTTATCTCTTTAGGTCCATTTTTTCATCCTTATTCATTCTAATCATACCCAGTTTGCATACATTACATCAACAGTGTCCCTTGCTTTCTGGCTTCTGATTGTGTTTAGTCAGTGTTATACATGGCAGGGGATGAGAGGAAGAGGAGAGGAAGGTTGCAGGATCTGGTAAGTTCCCTCTATACCCTTCCCACCCCTTCACACACATACAACTCTTTCTTTCTTTGGGTTACAGTGACCTTTTCCCTTTCCTTGCAGCTTCAGGTCTGGGAATGTAAGGTCTCCCTTGTCTTACTGACCCTAGATACTGGAGCTTCCTTGGTAATTTTCAGTCACTTTTCCCCCAAAAGGTGTAAATTGCTCCTTTATTAAACTTTCCTCAGTTGCCAAGTTTGAAAGTACCATCCATTTCCTCCTCAGCCTCACGGGGACACATCCTAATATGGAGAGGCTTATCCTGGGGAGAATAGTAAACATGTAAACATGGTCTCTGTTTCAAACTCCACCCCCTATGACCACCTACTAAAAGACAACCTCTGGAAAGTTCCTCTTGAACTTCAGGTAATTTAAGAACTGGCCTTGGTGAGGAAAAACAAAACAAAACAAAACTGGGAGATGCTTTGTTTCTCTAGGATGGGAGTAGGAAATTGCATAGGGGTAGGAAGGTTGAAAGTATGTTGGGTACCCCTGGGGGTTGGCCCTTTGCCCTCCCTGGGGTCTTCTCATGAGAGGAGATACCCAAGGAAAGTCCTGCTCACAAGGCATGATCTGCCAGTCTTATTTCAGCTTGTTAGTGTCTTAGACCAGAATTCAGAAAGGAATCTTTAGAGAAGATGCAAAAGTACAAGATGGAGATGTAAAAGAGCCAATAGACAGTGAGTTTCAGGGTCCCTTCTAGGAGTCTGCATAATTTTACTTCCTCATATTGAAAACTTCCACCCTTCAAGAATGTCCCACTTTCTACCTTGCATTTTGTATGTGTTTAAGCATTCCTTAACTTCCCCTCTGGAATCTGAACTCCTTGAAGACAAAAATTTATCCAAATACAGTTTTCATAATCTCAAAAACATGAGTCTCATACCAATATAGAATAAACACATGTCAAAGATTTATCTAATTTATGATGAAACTAAGAAGACACTAATGCCAGTTCAAAACACTTGAGAAACATTTATTTATAAAGTTAGTTGGGAAAATCTTGATGAAATAAATTTTAGACATAAACAAAACTGGTTAATGTCCCATAGGGTCATAAAACAGTAAGCTTTGAGTTATTGTTTCTGTCAGGCCAAAAACATTTGCATTTCTACAAGCCAGCATTTCACTTTTAAGATTGGTCCTAATCTATAGTAAATAACAAACCAAATAATGATGCATTCGCCTAGAGAATTAATTGATCTTGGGCAGGCCTGTCCTATTGCACCTGGTATGAACTGATAAGTTTGTAGTCATCCTTTTGCCTTATTTCCAAGATGTGGATAATTTGGCTTAGCAAGCCTCGTGTTATTGGAAGTATCTGACCCTGGTACCTGTACATAACAGATATCCAAGAAGTGTTTGATGAATGAATCCATGAATAGAACAAACATCCCAACCAGAGAAACGTTAGCCATGCTACAACAAGGGCCCACAATTACATTGGCTGCCAATTCTCCAAAAAAGGGTCAAACTGTTTCCC
Organism: Sciurus carolinensis; assembly: GCF_902686445.1. Lineage (NCBI taxonomy): Eukaryota > Metazoa > Chordata > Mammalia > Rodentia > Sciuridae > Sciurus > Sciurus carolinensis. Next base: position 38,076,146 of record NC_062214.1, read on the forward strand.
TGGAGGGGGAACAGAACAGCAGTGCAAATAAGAACAATCTGGACAGGCAGGTGGGAAAGAGACTCGGTCCTGGTGGCTTATAACTTTCTCTTTACCTAAGGCCGTATTTGATCTGTGATAGCTCAATAATTGTTTATAGTGTCAGTAGGGGTTCCCCAATAAATGAGCATTACTAGTTTCTGGCAGTCCACAGAGCTGTACAGGTGCATCATGAAAGTGCAAGGGAGAACTGTTAAGTATCAGCTCTAAATCTTTGAAAAACTGGCAATGGAGCTGTTAACACAGAATCACACATAAATTAAGGAAGTAACAGGCAGGGGGTTGGAATTTTCCAAGACATTTAACCCAGTTTTGAGTTAGCATAGCAGGTATGATAGGAGAAAGGGGAAGGTGTTCTATTCATTGAAGATAGTATCTGCATTTTATGCTTTAGAATCATCAGATTTTTGTTTTCCCACTCCTGAGTGTTTTTTTTTTTCAGTATTTGAAATAAGATTTAAAAAAAAATATTGTTGTGGCATGATTTTTCTATAACAAGTGTCTCTTGAGGATTCCATTCCAAGAATTTCAGAACTGAATAGATGAGAGATTTTCTACATTTCCCATCCTATTTCATCATGGTCATTTTATAGAAGAAGTAACTGAGATTCTGTATCAGTTAGATTTTGCTGTGTAACAAATCACTCTAGATTTATTTATACACAAACATTTATGATTTCTCATGATACTCTGGCTTGACTGTGTCTAACTTCTAGTCTGGGCTGGCTCAGTTGGAGTTAGATGGTCCAGGAAGATCTCTGAGTGAATGGTCATTGGTAAGCTGGTTGGTCTGGGATGGATGGTTTCTGTTCTACATTTCTCTCCCCATTCAACAGGCTAGCTCAAGCTGCTTCACAGGATTCCAAAGAGCAACAAAGATAAGCAAGCCCCAGTGCACAAGCACCTGTCAAGTCTCTCCTCATTGTTGTCCCTTTGGCCACAGTGAGTAGCATGACCAAGCTCAAAGACTGTGTTGGAGGCAACTACCCAAGGCATAGATATTTAAAGAAGAAGACTTTGTGGACATTTTACAAACCACTCTATCATAGGTGCAAAGGTGCAGTAACTTACCAAAACTAGATAAAGGTAATGATGGGCCCCAAACCCAGGTCTCGTAACTCCTGATCCAGGTCCCTTCACAGTACCACGAGCCCTTTTCTAGGATTCCAAGGTTAGGATCAGTTTCCTTTTCAAACTTATTTTAGAGGTACTTGGAACAGAGAGTTTTGTAGAAGCTTTCAACCGGAAGTCTTGGCTTTATTGAGAAGAATCCATCTCCTTAATCTGAATGAAAACTAGGCAAGGCTTTCCAAGCTACCCCCACCCCAGACCTCAGCCTCTGAACTCTGCCATCCCATGTTTTATGACTTGCCTTCTAGGGTCTCTCCCCCACTAACAAAACATCATCCTTGGCCTGGGCCTTGGATCTCCCTCAGTCCACATGGGGAGATACAGAATCACTGCAGGGGACATTCATCTTCTAGCTTTCCTTGTCGTGTTGGACACCCTCTCCTGCTCAAGGGAAGACTTAGACAGTTGGACCTTATGAAGTGTACTGATGATTTGGTGCTTCTTCAAACTGGGTCCTGGAAAATGGATCCCAAATAATCACCACTTTGTTTTCTTTGCCAGCAATGGAGAAAGCACAACTTAAAAAATCACAGTAATCCATACTCATTAAATATTTACTCAGAGTTTGTCTTCCAAGGAATACTGAGCACTAATGTAGCCAAAGAGCAGGGACTGAAGCCCCCTGGTGGCCACCCTTGGCCTATCTGTTATAGCACTTGGCAGATGAGCTCTGGCCTCAAATTCAAATACCCAGACAAAACCTTGCCCTTAACTTGGTACTGGGGTGGGCTGGCCTCATACCCCAAGGGGTTTCTCAAAAACATTCCTTCTGGACCAGCCTATCTTCCTGAAAAGGGTTCTGAAAAATACAGTTTCACCATCTCCTTATATTTGCAGGGATGTTTCAAATGACGGATTGGAGATATTTTCTGGCCATATTGGCTCAACACCCTTGTACTCAACTTCTTATATGTTATCTTAGACTTGCGAGAATAATCCAAGCTTCATTTTAGTTCATTCCTTAGCTAAACAAGACATAAAAGAAATGGATTTTGGAAAGTAACCTCTGTTTTCTTTGCTAGCAATGGAGGAAGCCCAACTTGAAAAATCACCAGTAATCCACACAATTTCAAGATCAAAGAAATTTACAGAAGTATTTGAGATGAAGCAGTAAAGTGTTGACTTCCATTTGTCAGCCAGTCCCAAGAGCCTTCATTAAGAAAGATGCACAGGGGTGGATTGTCCCCCACCCCCACAGAGCCAACTCCCTTGCCCAAGTGCAATGAACTTCTAAGACATTGCCTGAGATCATAAGCAAGGTCACTCCCATGCCCTAAAGTAAACATCATCATGATACATTCTGCCACCATAACGAGAGATTCCCCAGCTATTAGTCAGACCTTCAGCAGAAGGCTCCTTGGTTCCCAACTAGGACTGTGATACTCCAGCATTCTTGAAACATGATGAGTCTCTGTCTAGGCTCCAGGTTTGTCTTCGGGAACCCCCCAGTGAAGATCGAAACATATGTCTGGCCATTTCCTCTCTACCATGATCCAAAAAGGACACTACATTTTTGTGCTTATTGTAAAATAGGACCACTGGTATCTACTCTGTTCCTGCTGCCTGAGGGGGAGTAATTGCTATCACTCACAGGTGGAACAAGAGCAGAAGGTGGCTAACTTTACCATCCACGTAGTCACAATGCACATTTTCTCCCTAAGGGGTCCTGGTTACCTCTTTCCAATACTTCACAGAAAAACCTCCGCCATTCCCTGCTGCCATTGCCAGGGTGTTGATCTCCATCTCATCCTCCTGTGAGCTAACAACAAGCCTGCCCCTCAAGAAAACATGTTAAGATCTGAAACCCATTTTATTCATTCTCCTTCTTTTCTCTTCCTAGGAGTGCATGGCCCTCAATCATGTGCAAAGATAATCAGTGTGCCCTTTATTCTTTTATCTCTCCAAATGAGGAAACTTTTGCTCTCCCTTTGAAACCTTACCACTGGCATTCTTGAATTTATTTTTAGACGTGTGGAGTTTTCCAGACAAAATCGATGCCCAGCACAGATAAACCCTCAGTATGTTTACGGTGGGTAGAAGAAAACCAAGTGTTTTAATGTGGAAGGAGCACAGCCATATGCCGGGTGCAGTATGGCTTCCTTTAATCTGGAAAAAGGAAACAAGCATTGTCGATAATAATATGCAGATGTCCAGCTCCAAATGAGGACATATTGCTAATTAGCTATATTGTTAGTATGTTTTAAGGGGAGAGACTGTAGTGACATTAATTATAATCTCTGCTGTTTGTTGTTCAAAGTCTATGAGACCAAATGCATTGCTAATAATATCTTCTTTAATATCTTCAATAGAAGATTCCTAGATTTTTTTTTTTCTTTTAGAATCCCACATAAAAGCCACATTAGGGGTAATGAAGCCTGTAGCCTGAGCCTAATTAAAACAAAATCTAACAAGGCCCATAGCCATCATTATCATCAACTAGTACTTATTGGGTGCCCCCTAAGCTTGTGGAATTGAGGGGGGGGGAGTGGGATTCGGAGATTGCAGATATGGCCTGTTCTTTGCCTTCCGGGAATTTGCCATCCAGTCTGCCTCCAAGAAGTTTTCCTGGTTGTGTTAATCTGGGAATAGTTACCACTGTCTTAAAAAGAAAACACACTAAAATTGTCCTAGACAGCCACAATTTGTTACTAGTTTGTGCCTCTTCTGGAGACTCTGGAAGAGGTCAAATCAGCTCTGTTTTTCACATGACAGCCTTTGATTTGGTCTTTTCAGAATAAGACAGGTGGCTGTTTGTAGAACAGGACAAAAATGCTTAGCACTTTTTTTTTTTCCAAAAGTGGATCCATGGCCCATTTCCACACCTTGATCTTTCCCCTCCAGGTAATCCTTCTAATTCATCCTCTAGCTTGATTTTTCAAAGAACCTCATTCCTTCTCTCTTGTATTCACCTGCCTGTGCCAAATGACCAGCCGAGAGACTCTGGCCATTCTGACCACTCTTGAAGTGGCTGTGGTAATCCACCTTGGTTTCAAGGGCAGCCAAAATGAGCAGCTCTGGCCATGCAGTGGTTGGGGCAGTGGTTGTACATCTTAGACCAGTGGTGTATTCAACATAAAAGACAAATTATAAAGCATCTGGGTTTATCATCTTAGAAATTGCATGTCTCAATTCATCTCAGCAGAGCTTTCCCAGGGGTATTTAGGGATAGGTGATGAGAACACAAGGAAAGAAAAGATCCCTGCACCATACAGTTTCAGCAAGCTTCCAAATGTTCTGTAGAATGCCACTAGGGAAGTGGTATTGTAGTGGAAAAGCCACAACACAGTGTTACAGGAAGCTCACAGACCAAAGGCTGGTGGGGAGAGACCTTTGGGTGTCAGACCTGACGTTTATATTATTTTCTCAATTATTTTATACCAAAACCACAGGGCAGCTCTGATCATAATGCCCACCTCATCTCAGTTATGAAGCCCTTTGGTTTTATTCACCAGGTTCTTTCAGGTTTGAGGAGACCTTTGTAGGATTGCAATCTTCCTAACCCACCTCCTTGGTTCTCTTCACCTAATTGACTTGCCTTTTGATCTCAGCTCACACTTACTTAGCTCATTCATTACTTCCTCGGGAAAAACCTTTCTTTCTTTTTAATACCAATATTCAAAGAAGGAAATTTTATAATACCTACTTCAAATAGTGTCAGTAGCTTTTCTGTTGTTTCCTCTTTTCTAAGCATCATCATAAAATCATGAATTTTTACAGATTCAATGTATGTCATTCAAGTAGTTTTTTTTAAATGCCCCAAATCATCTAATCTTTGAGCTATGAGAGCCATTTGAATTGGTTCCTGTGTTCTTTTGAGAGAACCCTGTCAATCATTGAAAGCTTCTTTGCCCTCTGGCACAGTGAGGTATCCCAGACTCATCTGTACCTCTCCTGCCTAAGCTCTGAACTCAACCATTTGCCCAAGAAGCTCTCTTTTATTGAGGATGACCCCTTGAAACTTACTGATAGTGCTTTAGGACAGTTCAAAGGAAATATTACATTACACAGACAGCAGTAGACTTGAGGGATGTAATGTGTTAATACTGGAACAGTGAAAGATTTTGTAAATATATGCATAGGATATAGATGCAGATTTGGAATAGAATATTAGGAAAGTTAGCCCCAGAGCACAGCATCTGTAACCTGGATGCCACTGTGAAGTTCACCATCATGTTTCATCAAATGCCTGTCAGTAGGGGATTGTGTTCAATTGTAAGTCAGAAAATCCAACAAATAGTCAATTAAGCTAAACAAGGATTTCAGATTTTTTATTATTATTTTGATTGACATAATATGTGTGCATCTTTATGGGGTATGGTGTGGTAATACATGTATACAATGTGTAATGATCAAACCAGGGTAATTAGCATTTCCATCTCTTCAAATGTTTATTATTTCTATGTTTTAAGAAGTCTTTGGGTGCTTCTAGTTATTGTGAGATATATCATAAATTTTTGTAGACTGAGTTATCCTACTGTGCAATGAATACCAGAATTAATTTCCCCTCTCTAACTACATTTCAATACTCTCTGTGTCCCTCTTTCCCTACCCTTTCCTAGTCTCTAATGATCAATATTCTAATCTCTTCTTCATTGAGATAGATTTTTTTAACTTCCATAAATGTACACATGTTCGTTTTTCTGTATTTGGTTTATTTCACTTAACATGATGTCCTCTGGTTCCATCCATATTGGTACAATTAACAGGATTTAATTTTTTTATACCTTTATTTTATTTATTTATCTTTATGTGGTGCTGAAGATTGAACCCAGGGGCCTCACACGTGCTAGGCAAGCATTCTACCACTGAGCTACAACCCCAGCCTGGGATTTGATTTTTTTAATGATTGTATATTCACCATGGTAAACAAAACAACCTGGCACCGGCATAAAAACCAATGCATAAACGAACAGAATAGAATAAAGGGTTTCACTTCTTATTAATGATCACAGCTCTAAAATTAGAATCACAATCAGGAGCATTAGGCATAGTGCTGCAGCACAATCAATGTTAGCAATAATGTTAATGACAGTGGTAAAAGACACCCAGGTCACCACTCCAGGATGGATATCAGAGTTCCACGGTGCTATCAGCAAACCTGGTACCATTTGTCTTTGTAAGCAGCCATGTTTAAATATGGCTTTCATCTGCATATCTTCCAGCTGCCCCATTTCACTTCAAGGTCTGTGACCTCCCTTCTGGCAGGAGAAGGTGGAAGAAGGAAAGGCAGAAGGCAAAACTGAATCTGCCTCCTTTTCAGTAGTTTGAGCCAGCCACTCCCATTTACCCTTCCTTGAGCAGAAGGGTGTCACCTGGTCACCTCCAGCTGCAATGGATGCTGGGAAATTCAACTTTAGCTAGCCATATTCCCCTCTGAGCAGTGAATTTTAAAAAGAGGGGAATGAACAGCAGGCAGGCAATTGCAATGTCTGCTACAATACTGCTACCCAAGGCAAAATACTTGGTTACCAGAGCATGGAGTTTTTATGAGTATTGCTATTTTTGTTGAGAATAAGTTGTAACATAATGAAGGAGTAGGAGTTGTGCACAAAGTTGGGAAGCCTCATGCAGTAGCCAGATAATATGACCAGCCAAGGTCACTTGCCTCAGTAGCTGAACAGTGCTTGTACATAAACCATGAAATCACTTAAGTTGTTCTGTTTCCTTTTTTATCGGGAGTCACAGTTCTAAAATTGACATCTTTAGAGGGAACATTGCTACCGGTGCTGTGCTATAGCACTGCCAATGTTAACTAACAGACTAAAGAGCAACTGAAAGACAATATTGTAGAGGAAGACAGGTTTTCCCAAACTGTGCCAGCCCCTTAATGTCACTTTAATAGTGGCAAAATGAATCCTGTGGCATCTCAGAAAGAATGGTGATGCCTCTTTTCAAAAATTCCCAGACATTCCTGAGTTATAATCTTCAGAGAAGAGTGTTTGTCTAAATCAAACACAAACTATTTAAATCTTTCCTTTGAGATTCACCCTTTCTGAAAATCTTTATGCTACTAGAATAATTTTAAGTCAGGTCCTCAATGAGTGAGTTTGGTGATAGCCAGAATGATGGAGTGATGTCCTCAACCAAGACCTCTGAGGGGAACTCTGCAAGGAAGATGTGCAGCATGTTCCTTTAAGAAAAGTTGAAAAAAGACTTTTTCCTGCATTGTTAGAAGATCTTGTCTCATCACCCCAGATTGAACATCTAGATTACTCCCAAATCTTATTACTGATTGAATAAAATGGAGTTTCAATTTATAGGGGCCATTCTTAGACCCCGTTCCCCATGCTAGAGTTCTTAGTTTCTAAAGGGTTTTGAGGCATGGTGTTTCAGGGAGCCACGTCTCCAGTAAACTGTTTTAGAAGAGGTGCAAGAATAATTCAGATATTCAGAGATCATGATTAGCATTGCTTTATTATTTCCCATCTTCCAAATACTTCACAAACTCTAAGCTGGTGTCTGGGGGCACAGTTATTGGGACATATGGAGCAATGCCACAATTGTGTGCAAAACTCAGGCCACAACATACTTGAGCCCCAGACCTCTAACTATTCCCGGCAGAGGCGCTTGTGGCCTGACTTGCCCAGCCAGTGGCCCTAACTCTACACTTCTCTTTTATTGTGTAGACACAATCCAACCCAACCCAGTTATCTTGAACTCCTGCTGGGAAGGAGGACTGTCATTATCTGCTCTGCTTTACATGAAGGGTCATTGAGTCATAGAGAGTTTAAGGGGTCTGTTTGGTGTGATGGTAGATTTCCTATCAGGAAAAAATTTAAGAACCAGATCAAGTAATCAGTCAAACTCTGTGCGTGTGTGTGTGTGTGTGTGTGTGGTTTTGTTTGTTGTTTTTGTCTTGGGTGTTGTAAGTTTTGTACTGGGGATTGAACCCAGAGGCTTTCACATGCCATCCAGGAGATCTACCACTGAGCTTCATCCCCAGCCCTTTTTATTTTATTTTTGAGACAGGGTCTCCCTGTGTTGCCCAGCCTGGACTCAAATTTGCATCCTCCTGCCTTCTCTTCAGACATCTAAGCAAAATGTGAAACAGCAACAAAGATACATTTCCTACCTCTTCTTCTACAATGTAGAAAGAATAGTTTCTTAAAGGGAAAAGGAAAGAGCACCATTTTTAACCCTATGGAGAGTGTCTTGGTACAAAGAAGTTAGGGCTTGATTTGCAGGGATCCCTAAAACAATTGAAAAACATACCGGGCCCTTCCTGCAACTCATATTCCTGAGTCCCACGCAGAAATTCTTCAGGAGAATCCAACTGTCCTCCCTAACACTATTAGGGAAGTTTTAGGTTGGGTGTCCAGGGATATAAGTAAGACAATTCAGAAACTAATTGCATTTAGTTATCTTCCCTCTTGAGTGTGATTGAGGAAAGGTTTTACATGCCCCTCTCTCTCTCTCTCTCTCTTTCCCCCCACCCTCCTCTCCCCTACCCCCAAACCCCCCAACCCCTGCCTGCTTGTTCTCTGTGTGTTGGACTCCATCAAAGAATAATAGATCTGGTCTCTGTTGCATTGAGCAATGCCTCAGAATGCCAGGGCAACTCCCTCTACAAGGATGCGCCAAGAGAGAAAAACCACGACGAGGTGGCTAGAAAGGTGAACAAAGACACTGCCTCTGGCCACATCTCCTGAGCAAAAAAAAAAAAAAAAAGGGCAAGCAAAAACGTGTAAAGCATCCAGCTTCCCCCTCCACCACTGCATGTTTTAAAGAGGAGGCAGACCAGCTGTCCGAATCCTCCTTGTGGCCTCAAACAATCACAAAGGTGGTCTGTGAATGTTTCTTTCTGGGGTTGTTGTTGACCTTGGGTTCTCAGAGTCATGAGTGTTTTGATACCAGATGTAACCCTTTGGCTGGGTCACAGGCTGTGCAGTGGGGGGCAGGGAGTACGTGTGGAAACAGTGTGCTGGAATATAACTCCCAAACCCCAAAACATGCCCAAGAATAACAAGAACATTAACCACTGACCCAAACCCTGGTGAAATTCTATCTTCATATCTCCTTCCACCAGTAAACATGAAAATGCCAACCCTGAAGGGGTAGAAGCCTCCAAAGAGAGGTCCAGGGAGAAGGAGGAGGAGGAGAAGGGCTGGTTTGGGAAAGGAGTCCAGCAACTTCTATGAGCTCCAGTCACTAGAAAAAATGGTCCCCCAGTGGCAAGTAAATACTGACATTTTTCACTAGCTGGGAAAAGCAGTGGACTTGCCCTTTTCAGAACAAAGCCACCCCATTTCAGAATACATTTTGTCCCTTTTCTGTGGCTCTCCCCATCTCTCCAACCTCGTCTTCAGATGCTTCTTCAGCCACTTCCCTGTACCCCAGCCCCATTGGCCTCTGTTCTTCAAATTAGCCAAGTGACTTCCTGGCAGACAAGGATTATCGTATTTGCTGTTTCCTTTACTGAAATTTCAACCCCCAACCCCAGATTGTGGCAGGGTGCTTCCTTCTCTTGTTCAGATCTTGTCTCAATTGTCCCCCTCTCAGAGAGGTTTTTTTCCCCCAGCCTCCTGGCTAATGTTTTCTCTGTCTTCTTGTCTTTCTTTTATTTGTGCCGTCTCTAGTCTCTGATCTGATCTTATTTATCTATGTATTTATGGTTTATTGCCCCCAACTAGATGTCTACTTTAAATGAACAGGTCCCATGTCTATCTTGTTCATTGCTGTATCTCCTCTGCCTAGCATGTAGTTGGCATTTGTTGATTGGACAGATGGATAGATAGATGGGTAGATGGATACATGGATGGATATGGATGGATGGATGGTTGGAAGGATGAACACAGTTGGATAGATGGTCAGAGGAAGGGAGGGAGGAAGGGAGGGAGGAACAAATGGATGAATGGATAGAATAATTTGGCTTAAGTCTTTCATCCAGTTTAGTCAAATCTTTTGCTTCATGGCTCACAACAAAGAAACCACACTGGACACTAGAACTGTAACTAAGGTCAGGGCAGTTAATCAGTTGAAGGTGTGAGAAAGAAACTATAATTTGGTTCCAGCTTTAAAGGAGTGCTTATTCTCCTTGATGTTTTGATGTATTTTGGCGTTTAGCAGTCAATAAGCCATTAACCCTCAGAAAATTCCCAAGTAGCAGACTGGGAGAAATTTCCTGATGATTTGGCTTTTTAAATATAAACTAAATGGGATAGTAAAATGAGTTAGAAATACTATTCTGGCTTAATTCCAGCCACTGGAATTGTCCTTGCTCCTTAATTTAATGGACTGTTAAGAGTGGTATTTTTAACCATGTGCCTCCTAATTAGTTGTTTGTTTGCTTATTTTTTGTTTCAGAATAACCTCAACCTGGAAAGTGACTCCACATCAGAAACCAACTTTGCTCTCTCCAAAAAAGCACCAGGGGAGCCTCTGGAGCACCAGGCTGCACTGCAGCCCTTTCCCAGACAGCGGTTCCCACAAGAGACTGGGCACCCTTCACTGCAAAGAGATGGCCCCAGATCCTTTCTCCTTGATCTACCAAACTTTCCAGATCTTTCCAAAGCTGATATCAATGGGCAGAATCCAAATATCCAGGTAATTCTTGGCAGCTGGAAGGTGGAAGAAAATAAAACAGTCCATCTTTTGTTTGCCAATCTAACTCCAGTGGAAACTGCTGCCTTACCTCAGTTTTCTTCTTAACCCCTTAACCACTCCTGGCTATGATAGTGTTATCTCCTTAAGAACACTGTTGCCTTTCATATGTGGAAAACCCTTCATTATGAGATGCACCATTATTTTATGAACCAACCCCTGCCAAAAAAAAAAAAAAGTTTGCCAATTGAAGTTTGACATAACAAGGACTATAAGACATTCTGACTTCTGAGGCATGAAGTATCAAAAAGACAAAACAAAATAGTACATCCTAAAATTGACGAAAAGTGGTAGCTGTAGGAAAGGACAAATATGGCTTATGAATAGACTGGACAAACAGTTTGGTGTAGCACTCAGGAAAGCAATTCCTTTCTACCACCAGGAACTCCTTCAAGAGGGGACAACTTCCAAGTACTCTAAAGTGCAAATGACCGATTTAAAAACTGATAAGAGGAAGGAAGGATAGAATGGAAGTTCCTAAGAGAAATATAAATATGTTCCACTAAAATGCAGTTGGATGAAGTAGGGAGAAGTGGTAGGGAGGGAAAGGGTGCCTGGGGTTGAAAATAATAACACTTATCTATACAGAAATAGTCTAGTATACTTTGCAAAGCAAATGGTGATCTGATTTGACCCTCCAAACACCCTCAAGAAGGAGACAAAAGCAAATGTCATTTTTCCAATACTATAAGGAAATGACTATTTGGTTTACCCACAGTTACATGGCTGTCAAGTAGTAGTTGTAAGGCTGAAATCCAGGCCCCCAAGAATACTTATCCCACCAATTCATGTTTCAGGGACAAACTCCTATGTTTTTAATGTCACTTGTACCCCCCCTCTATTTATTCCCCAAAGGGGTCCTCCTGATGACTGAAGGAAGTCACCCCCTAGGCAATCTAGCCCCTACTTATTTTCTGTCCTAATATGCCTGCTTTCATTATTTTAAGTTCTTTTCCTGATTCTTTCCCTTTGTGTAGAGACAGCTTTTTTTCTGCACCAAATTCCAGTTAGTGTATATGACTGAAAGTTCATGAACTTGAACTCAGAGCAGTTGATCCTTAATGAAGTTCTCTCTTTCCCTCTCCCACAACATTCTTTGCATGATACAGTTTTAGATCAGTTTCCTTGACCAAAGTTGTTTTGCTCATAACAGTGTCATGATAACTCATGAATGTCACTGAGAGCATGACTTCATTAGAATACATCAACCAGGCCCTGCTGGGTATAACACATAGTTTTAGATTATGGAAAATTAAGAAATCCAAGGCCTGTTCTTTCCAGGAAATGACATAGGCGTCCACATCCCAGCTACCACATTAAGATAATGCCAGAGGGATCATGGGGACAAAGAAGGAAAAAGCACAGTGTTCTAAGGTGGACAGATGCCAAAAGGTGAGAAGCAGCAGCACAAGGCTCTGTATGCTAGACAAGTGAAAAATGTTGTAGAGGCCACTGTTTGACAACTTCTTCAAAAGAAGGACTGCCTGCCCTGATTAATATTTTTGATGAATCTTGTATTAAAAAACTGGAAAAATGAAGCTTTTGCTCCAGTGATTCTTCTCTGGGAAATGGCCACATGGCTCACTGGTAAAGAAAGATGATGGAATAAGACAGACATCATTACCCTGTGCACATGTATGATTACATGAATGGTGTGAATCCTCATCATGTACAACCATAGAAATGAAAAGTTATACCCCCCATTTGTGCACAGAGAATCAAAATGCAGTCTGTAAAAATAAAAAAAATCCGATTAAAATCTAAACCTAAATTTGGAAAAAACAAAAGAAGAAGAATGGATCATTCGGAGGAGGTATAGATTCACCAAAAAAATAAATAAATAAGGCATTGGCATCTCCATACTATTGCTCCCTATCATGGCTTCCTCTACAGGAGGTAATTTTTCATTGTTTATAGATTTTAGGTTGCAGAACCAGATAGTCCTCACCCCAAGGATGCTTAGACCACACCCAGAACAATCTTATGCTTCCTATGGTTAGCATTTTGCCTAGAGGTAGAAATGTCATTGTGGGGCTGAATGCTGAACACTGAGCTATTAGAGTAATCGTTTTTAAAATTATTAATGTAGAGTTACAGGAAATGCCTGGACATATAGGGAATGGAAGACTGCAAGCTTTTCATCTCTTCCCTCACCCCAAAGTGCTGGGTGCCTGTGCTCTAGCTATGGACTGAGTTTGGGGGCAGAACTCCTCAGTATCCTTTTTCTTTATCCTAGATAAATGCATCAATCTGGAAATGCCTATCCCCTCCCCAGACCCCACTTGGTCCTTTATAAAATACTTCCTACGTGTGGAAAAAAGAAAATGGGCAGCCATGAAATGCTATTGTTGGATTTGTGCATGGGCTCAGGAGAGCAACCAAGATTGCAATTCATCATTCATCGTAATAAACTGTGTCATTTAACTGAATGGGAAGTAAGCAACACTTTGAAATAATTCCGCCCAGCTTCCTGAAGGAAGATGGAGCTCTCTGGAGTCCCTGGGTATGAAAAGAGTGAGGCATGGGAAGAGAGAATAAATGTAGGCTAAATTATGAGTAGGCCACACTGGGCCATGGATGCTCACAGCATGGAGTTCTCTCTGGCAAAGCCTCTTGGATTTTTATAAAATGCAGCTTCTGGGTTGGGGATGTAACTCAGTGGTAGAATGGCTTGCCTAGCCTCTCTGGCCAGCACTGCAAAACTAACAAATAAATAAATAAAATAAAATACAACATCTCCATGAGCTGTCACAAAAGTATGGTTATGAATGGAAATCATTTGCCTTCCTATTCTGAGACTTCAAGCCACCTACTTATGTAGACTTATAAGGTGAAAAGTCACAATTGATGCTTTGTTCTCACTTTGTCTTATCCAACCCCAAGATAGGAAGAAGTTTACCTCTAGGTACTTCCAAGAGAGGTGCTTTGGAGGACAGGGTAAGAAGAGGGACAGGGCTGCTCTTAGGAGGTCTCCATATTTTTCTGGAGTTACCGTTTGAATACCAAAGACCACCATAATTCCCAAGATTAAAGGTTTCACCTCAGCTCCAAATACCAGAGTTATCCACACGATGAATTTAAAGTTATGGCAGAATTTAAAGTCCCAACGTACATACTATTCAATTAAAGAATCCAAGAAGACTTGGCTGGTACCACTTTTTTGCATACTGCCATTTGGGTCATTCCATTTCTGCTTTAGACAACCCGTGCATCTGCTACCATTCTCCAGGCAATGCAGGAATTACGGGTGACCAGTGTTTTATTGATCTGATGACTTGTCAGCCCTAAGTAAAACTGAACTGTGCTATCTAATGTTGGAACAAAGAAAGAATGAAGCAGCTGCTACCCCTTGCAGCCACAGTCCACGTCTGCGTGTAAGAGTTTGTATGTGTGCACACACAAGAGACTGCAGCCCCATGCACCATTGCACTTGAGTAAACCAGTTCCCTGGTGGTCCTTTAAAACATGAGGTGCTTTCTAAAGGAGGAGGATGATTTCCCTGTTGGCAGTCCTTACCCCTTTCTTCGAGCACTGCTCTTTGGTTGCAGTCCACTGGTTTGACACAGGGCCAGTTCAGCCAAGCAGACAGCCCTGCTGTCATCAAAGCTTTTTCTCTCCCTGGGTAGTGGAGTGAGGACAGGTGAGGGGCACACCAGCGGGTGGGCTTCCTCTGCCAGGGCCTCTGGCCTCATCTGCTCCCTCCACTGGCAACCTGCCCCTGCCCCACCTAGTTGTCCCTAGCTGAAGCCAAGGAGCTGAACAGGAATTTGAAGACCCTATCACCAATCCAAGTTCTGGAATTGTTTCCCACACTCTAGGACCGGGTCTTCTGTCCCTCCTGTGAAAACAGCCTTCACCTTTCCAAAGTGGCACTGCTGAGCCCTTGCAAAGGGCAGTGTTGATCAGGTCTCTTGATTTTTAGGGTAGGGAATCCTTATAAAAGCCCCAACATCTGCATCTGGGGAGAATTTTAAAGCCCCATCAGTTAGGCAGCCTCTGTCCCAAGTAAATCAGATTCTCCATTGTAAGACTAGCTTCAGGCTGTGGAAGTGAGTGGGGAGAAAAAACAACAATGCATAAAATAGGGAAGAAAATGACCTCAAACTTCTGAAATGAATTCCATCTCCATGTTAAATTTAAAACAATATAAGAAGTTGGGTTTTGTTTAAAAAAAATTTTTCAGGAAATAAAGTAAATCCCCCAGGACAAGTTAGACTTGAACTTTAGTATCCTTGGCTGAGTATTTGGTCTTCAGCTGATGGTCAGATAGCAAAAACAAAAATCTCAATAATAAACTCATTATTAGGCTTGTTGCACAATTCATTACTGCAGTAGCTATTTACCACCAAATATTTCTCTTTTCTGGATCAAACCCAGGTTGGTATTCATTTCAACCAATATACTCATTTCTTTTCTTCCATTGTGAGGGCCTTTTTTTTTTTTTTTTTTTTTTTTTGTCCTTGCACAAACTTATTTACAGGGTCATAGGCCTCTTGAGTGCCACAAGATACAATCAGAGGAGTTGGCCAGGGCTGCAAATGTCATACATGCTTTTCCTTCTGATTTTCTCTCCTCTTTTCTCCAAATATTTTTGGGATGGTGGATCAGACTGAATAAAAGTCAAGAAAGGTCAGTGTCCAAGATACTGACCAACACAACCATAAGAAAAAAGCCTGTCATGTTGAGATTCTCATGGGGCGTTGCCATCAACAGCATGAACAATTGAGTCTGACTGACCTGCACTAGGGATCTGGCACCACCATTTAGTAAACCAGACTGGGGCTCTGTAACTTTCTGCAGGTTCTTCAACTTCTCTGTGCCTCTGTTCCCTTGTCTATAAAATTAGGAAGATAATACCACCTATGAATACCTCTGTAGTGTAAAACTACACTGAAGTGTGGTTATCTCTGAGGATTACATCAGGTCATCCACGTGAAGTACTTAGCACGGGGCTTTGTATCTGGTAAGATTCTCAGAACTGAGAGATGCTAATTGGTGAGGATAATTGGAATGAAGAAGACAAACAAACATCTATAAAACTAGTCAAGAGTCAGAAGACCTAGTTTAAGATCAGTTCTATACCTTCCTTGCTTGTTGCCTTGGAAATCTGAATTCTCCAAGCAGTTTCTGTGCCTGGAAATTGGATCTAAATTGCATAAAACAGGCAATAATGTCTGGATAAGCATACTACTATGGATCGCAAAGCACTAACCACAGTTAGCTTAGGGTGCCACAGTTGTTTTTAGAGCATCTGCGTGTCTGAGACAAGAGGATTAAAATCTTCCTAGTTCATTTCATTCAAGAAAGGAAGGCTAACATAATCCCTTACTGCACTCATGTCCCTGGATGCTCTGTGTTCACATGGAAATCATTTTTCTTTGTGGAAAATACTGATGCACCCACCCAGTCCTCTCAACTTACAAAGCCAACGAGCAAGAAGACCCTTTCAGATCCTGGATGGCTCTCATGGCTTCCATAGACTAAGGGCATCAGTTAGGCTGGGAATTGTCTCAGTTTCTCTGTGGAAAGTGTTTTTCAGAACAAGAGTAAAGAGGCAAACTAAACTCCTTATTAGGCCTACTGCCTCAATTCATTACTATAGTGCTATTCACAGCCATTTCTCATTTCTGGATCAAACTGAGGTTAGTATTCATTTCAACCAATATACTTACTTCTTTTCTTCTATTGAGAGGGACTTAAAAATAGTCAAGTAAAGAAAGACCTTTTTTTTTTCTTATCCTTGAACAGACATATTTGCATGACTATAGATTCCACAAGATACAATCAGAGGTTAGTTTTAACTATCAAAAATAGGAAAGCTGATCAAGGTGGCTAGGACCTTATCCTCATATTTCTGATTTTGAACAGAATTCTCCAAACAGGCACTTATTTTGGATTCTTTCTTAGAACTATGGAGGTTTTGCCAAAAGAGACCTGGAACTTTTGAAAGAGTTTTTTTTCTTTTACCCTTTCGATTGGCAAATTGAAGAAGTTCAGAAGAAACAAATATACTAAGTTCAATATGTGTATTAAGGATGAGAAAGGATAGAGATATCCAGAGTGTTTGTCAGCTGGAAAATCTGCACTCTCCATGCCTCCAGCTCTTTCACATTGATCATTATTCAAGACATCTTTACAAAAGGATTCCTTGATACTAAAAAACATGCAAGCAGAGTAAGAGCCGCAGGAAACAAACTAGTCCCTACCATTTGAGAAGCGATTTAGCATGCTCAGTGTCTTTTTCATTGGATTCCTATGAAATTTCAGGTTCAAGATTAGATTTCTTCTTTTGATATCAGTATGAGGTTTCCATGTTGTTAACTGTAAAGAAGGGTGGATCCTAAGATTTGTTCTTTGTTTTGTTTTGTAATTCATTTTGGGCAGTGGCTAGAAATTAAAGGGAAAAAAGAAACCTCTAAGCTGCTGAGAGTTAGTCATTGATATAGTTTTTGGAGTAAATTTGTATTTTGCTACTCATTGCCTGGCCAGGCAAGAAATCTATTTTGTTTGGATCTGAGCAGCAATTTGGAAAAAAAAGAGAAAAAGAAAGAAAGAAAAATCGTATTGACGGTAATAGCTTGAAACATGAAATTGTTTTTATTCCTAGCTTGGAGAAATTGCAGGGCACGTTTTGTTTAAGCAATCCTTTTGACTCCAGTCTAAGTACAAATGGAATACCAAAACTGTTGGGCACATTCCCCCTTATCTCCTACCCAGAGACTTATTTCATTACCATAATTGCAGGTTTGCCTGGCTCTTGGCGGCCTCTCCCTTCCAAGACCCTTAATAGCCTTGCAGATGATGGTTGCTGCTCACTCGTTCTGTCTGCAAGCAGTGCACTTGGGATGCAAAGGAGAAAGGTTGTGTTCAAAGACTCAGCATTGCCCATCCCTGCCCTGGTCAGTTCTGCATCACCCAGCAATGCATTCCTTCTTCACTGAGTTCCATGTAGATCCCAGTGACCTTAACTCTCCCGTGACCATCCATCCCAGCATACAGCAATGATACAAGATATGTGATGTTTTCCTTTTTCTTCATTTTTCTTTTCTGCAGTTACTTGAACAGCTCTATAATTATTTATAAATATGCAAGGGATGCCTGCAAGACTAGAGTAATGATGGTGGCATGGAATAAAGCTCATGGTGCCTTGTAGGCATCCCACATAAGTGAAAGTTGCATTTGATCATCAGCAGTCTGAGAGTATACTCTTAACCTTGTGTCTGAGCCTTAAGGAATCACACTCCAGGACCACCACTGACTGGGTTGCTTCCTTTATATTTCAAAATGAACAGGATTCAAACCTCCCTGTTTCACAAAAGGAAGGGGCTGTTTGTCTCAGGGATGGGCACACCCTGGTGCAATTTGGCAGAGCATCGCAAGAAACTCTTCAGATGTCGGGTCAGGGCAAAACTGGGACTGCATCTGCCCAGTACATCTTGCGCTGATTACTTGAAGTGCATGTTTCTGATTCATTTGCACATAACTCATCCAGGGGGTGTTGCAAGAGCTATGTGTTGGCCAAAGGAACCCAATGAGTCTTTTATTATATTTTTAAACAAGTTTCTCTTGTTTGTCAATCAAGTTCTCTTGATTGTCTCTTGGAGCCAAGTAGCTGCATTCTTCTAGTCCTATGACAGACCTCAAAAGCAGGCTTTGTCAAATCAAAGAACAAGTTCCAACCTTAGCTCTAGGACTATCTGCTTTGACCCGGGGGCTACTGCTGAACTATAGGAAGAGTAAAAATTGTAGTTGGGGAAGCCTGGTCTTGAGGATCTGGTGCTTATATCTGCACACCCTGAAGCATCCATCCCACCCTGAGCTCCCTCAGTCTCATGAAAGTGTACTTCTATCATTTAGTTTTTGAGAGGCAGTGTACAGAGTTGGTAAGAGCATGGGCTCTGGAGCCAGACTCCCATGTCTGTCACTTCCTCACTCTGGGTTCTTACCCATTTTGTTAATGTCTATGTGTGCCAGTCTTCTTTGTCTATAAAAGAGCTATGTAGGGCTTGGTATGTGGCTCAGTGGTAGAGTGCTTGCCTAGCATGCATGAGGCCCTGGGTTTGATCCCCAGCAACACACACACACACACACACAAACACACACACACACAAAGCTATCCATTGCTGTTTGGCAACCACTCCAAAACTTAACAGCTTGAAATAATGACCACTGGTTTTCTCATGCTCATGTGGGTCGAGAATTTGAGTAAGACTCATCTAGGAAAGCTTTCCTGGATTCCATATGGTATCACTAGAGGAGATGCAACTGGGAATGATCCAAGATGGCCCCAATCACACTTTGAGCTAGAAATTGACTAAGGTGGCTCAGTTCTCCTCCACATAATCTCTCTCTTTATATGGCTTTTACACATGTAGTGATTTGGGCTGGACTTTCTTACATACCAGTAGGGACATTCCAGGATAAGTTATAAGACCCCTTACACTACCAGTATCACTCCTACCCATTCAACTGGAAAATGAGTCATAAATCCAGCTTAGGTTGAAAGAGAAATGGAACAGACTCCACAAGTTGCACAGTGTGGCACATACGGGAAGAGAAGTTTGCTAGGAGGATTAAATAAACTCACATAGGGAGAGCACTTGGAAGAGTGCCTGATACAGAGTTAATGCTCAGTGAGTGTTGTGTTTTATTATGATTACTGTTCTGTCACTTCAGGAACACATATAGTACCTGTTTACCCCTTGCATTAAAGGCTTACTGATGACAACTTAGTCATCGGCAAATCAGGAGCCCTAGTAAGGCCTTGTTTCTACCCAACTTAAGGCCATGTTCCATATAATTATGGAATCACGTTGGCCATCCCTGGATGTCCCAGTCTCTCTCACCAGACAATCTCACAAGGGATATAGCAATCATTCCCCTCAACTCTCTCAGACCTTCTTCCAAGGGTCACATAGCTTGGAGGCTGTTGACTCCACATTGACCCTGACCTGTTCTGAATTCTTCAGGTCACCATAGAGGTGGTCGACGGTCCTGACTCTGAAGCAGATAAAGATCAACATCCGGAGAATAAACCCAGCTGGTCAGTCCCATCCCCCGACTGGCAGGCCTGGTGGCAGAGGTCCTTGTCCTTGGCAAGGGCAAACAGCGGGGACCAGGACTACAAGTATGACAGTACCTCAGACGACAGCAACTTCCTCAACTCCCCCAGAGGGTGGGACCGTCCGGCCCCAGGCCACCGGACACTTGAAACCAAAGAGCAGCCAGAATATGGTGAGTTTACCACCCAGTAATATAAAGTTGGTGGGGAGAATAAATGAGGATGATGAGGCCTAACAGATATGGAGCCAAGAAAAACCCAGTTTACAGTATGTGGCTTTTGGCCTTCTATGAGGCATACCTCATAAAGGGTTTGTTCTGCAGAAGCTCCAAGGAGGCACCAGCAGCCACATTTTTCTGAAAAGACTATAATTTTAAAATTATACCAATTATCCTAGGAGAGAATTTTTTCAGGGTCTTTGGGGTTCTTTCTATCTTCCCCCAAATTTTAATTTTATTTCTAAAAACAAATGTTATTAACTTCCTTGTATTTTTACTATAAAATTTCATATTAAAATCAATTTAATAAAAGAGATGATATGGCTACTTCCTTTGACCAAGCAACTGTGTTAGGTTTGATATCAGTGGTGAAGTGGCCCTTGGGAATCCACGTGAACACGTATGTCACAGGTTGTCAAAGTATGCCCTCCCCCAATAAAATTTAAGACCCCCAAGTTGAAGTTTCTAGTTTCCCCAGTTTTTAGAATAGGATAAGTGAGGTAGCAAACAATTTCCAAATTCAGTGACTTCAAATAATGAATGTTCATTTCTCACTTGAGTGGAGATGGGAGACAAGGTAGAGGGAATTCAGCTCCATTCAGTCATTCAGGTATCCAGCCTCCTCCTTCCATCCTGGAACTCCACCAACTGTTAGCTCCTGAGAGTTATTCCCTAGATGCTCTACAACCAGTTCATATTCAAGGAATAAGAGGGATCCTAGAGAGGGATGCTCTTAACCCTTCAGCTTGGAAGTGATACACATCACATCTACCATTCAAATTCTATTGGAAAGACCTAGTCTTATGACCCCTCATAGGAAAGATATTCTGTGTGTCCAAGGAAAGACGGAAAAAGGTTTTACAATCATCTGGGGAATCAGGTACTATGTTATAAGAATATTTGATGTTTTACAAATACACCCATCCTCATGATGTTCTTGTGACTTCCATGAATAGTATATGATCAGGATGACTTGCACCATTTTCATTACATCTTTATCCCATTTTTCTACAGAAAGACAAGTTACATATTGGAGAGTCATTTCTATTCACTAATAGATAATTTTGGCAACTTCCAAAATAGCAAGACAGTTTTTTCCATCTACATCATTCAGTTGTTCAGCCAATATTCACTAAGAGCATGTCTTGTATCCAACACTATGCTAGGTACTGGGAATCCAAAATTAGATACGGTCCTTCCCTGAAAAGGATCTCACCCATCTTTGAACAAAGGGAAAAAATAATCGCTAGGGCAAAATAGAACCATGATAAAAATATACATCAAATGCTAGAGGAACAGAAAGAAAATGCATACTCCTTCCAGCCAGGAAGCCCATGAAACCTTTGCTTTTCCCAAAGGATGTCTAATTTATCCATTTCCAAGAGAAAAAAAATGGGGATAGTAGCCAGTGTTTTTAAGTACTTACCATGTACTAGTACCTCTTCAGGGATTTCACACATCTTATTTTATTTAGTCAGTTCTCTAAGACACATGCTCCATCTACAGATGGGAAAATAAAGCTTGGAGGTGTTAAGCAACCTGACTTAGAGGTTCAAGACCTCAACTCAAGCATTCTGGATCTAGAATCTATCTCTTAACCACTGTCTGATATACTCTTTGGGGGAAAAGCAGCACATCTCTTAATATAGTTGAGTAGATCTCATTATGAATGCTTAGATTGGAAAACAGGAAGAGGAAGAAAAGACCCATGCTGTTGAATAAAAGAAACAGAATCCTGGGATGGTTCCCGAGGTTGCAGAGAATTTATGGTTTAACCTCAAGCCAAGCCAACAAAGAATATTATCTAAGAGAGGGGGACTCAGATGCTTGACATCAGAATCTCTCAGTTGTATGTTTTATTTTGTTTTTTAATGCCAATCCTGGGTCCTAACTCCTTCCACATATGCCAATGGTCCTCCAAGTGTGGCCTCCAAACCAGAAACACAGTGAATGTGATAAAAATGCAAATCTTCAAGGTCCCCTCCACACTGACTGAGTCAGACATTCTAGGGTACATTCAGAGATTTATATTTGAAGAAGCCTTGCAGGGGGATATGAAGCCTTGAGCACTACTGTTTGAAATTAGTAGTTCTCAATCTCTTTGTTCATTAAAATCACCTGTGGAACTTAAAAAAAAAAAAAAATCCGGATGAGTAGCCCTCTCTTCAAGTCCATTAAATTGTGATTTCTGGGGGTGGGTCCAGAACATCATTGTCATTTAAAGCTCCCTGGGTGCAGAACACCATTCTCCCTGTACTGGATCGAAAGGTATAGGAATGAGACTTGGCATCTGTTCAATCTTCTTTATTTTTCCATTCAAGGTCACCAGGTGATCCTCAATGCTAATTCAAGTTTGAAGACCACTGCTAGAAACAACCTTTCATCTAAAACTTTTACAGAGTTCACTTTGCTGAATTAGTGATCATTAAAAAATATCTCTTCACTTTCAATCTTGAGGATATAATTTACTTCTATTAGGGCACTAGGTCTGGCTGCCTCAGCCATCCTTACCCCAGCTTCCTCTACTGGAAGCACCCTTGGAGATCCATGCATCGGGATCTGAGAGCATTCCTGGGCCATGGGGAGCTCCCAACTTTATGATTTTGGATTATCTTAGTTAACATCTGCCTCATTAGGTATTAGGATATTGCTATTTTTATAAAGAAAATCTTATCCCTTCCCGCACCCCTCAAGTATTGCGCCTCAGACTTCACTGTGCCTTCAAGCAGTCTTTTTTTTTTTTTAATGCAATTTCTAATGGACTATGTGTAGGAAAGGTGTAAGAGCCCAGGTGGAGCTGTCGCCCCTGGCCCTGAAACCTCACTTGGTCTGTAGGCTTTCTGTAGCACTGGCAGAACTAGTGCATCGTTATTATTATTTCTCAGAACAGCTCCAGGAACATGTATTTTTGCCAGGTATAGGACACAGGGAGTCCCAATATACATTTCTGTGTCTAATGATAGCATATCATTCCAAATTTGTTCACAATGCATTTAGGTAGGCACTGCTTATTGGTACTTGATTTAGAACTCCATTCATTGAAATTCTCTAAGTGATCATGCCTATTTTAATAGATTTCACTGTGATTTTTTTTTCACACGTTTTTCTTTGTCATCTTGAATTATGGTCACATCAATGAGTGCCCAAAAGAAGGGTGGAAAACTTGGAATAGAATCAAAGCTGCTAGAATACCAGGATGGAGTAACTGGATAAGGTGGGAGCAAACAGAACTCTGATCTAAACTCAACTCTGCTGAATTTGAGCTGTGTAAACTTGGGCAAGTCCCTTAATCTCTCTGAGTCTGTTTTCTTATCCACAAAGGAAAGATGTTTCCACTTACCTCTTGGAGTTATTGTGAGTTAAGTATAGCCACTATCATCTGGCATTAGTGGTCCAGGTTTGCTGGTGGCTAAGTCAAGATCCAAGTCAATTCAATTGCCCTAATACTTTACAGAACTACAGAACCCTAATGCCCTGAAACTGTAAAAAATCTATTTAACAATTCCAATGGCATCCTTTTTTGGGGTACTGGGGATCAAACCCAGGGCCTTGTGCTTGCAAGGCGAGCACTCTACTGACTGAGCTATCTCCTCAGCCCCCCCAATGGCATCCTTGAAACACAGCTTTCAGTTCACAGCACCGTGAATCATTTTATTCCCTCCTTGAGGATAAGGACTGTCACAGCTAAGGACTGTCAAAACACCATGTAAATGTTCCTAGGAACTGTTTTTTATCTCTGTCATTATTATCTTTGTGACTATTGCTGTCACTCATTTTCTGCTCTGAACAATATTTTCTAATAGATGAACAAATAAGAACAAGTTTGTTTTACTATAGAAGATAGGACTACTGCCCTCTCAAGCTTTGTACCTATCAGAAATCCTCTTTCTATCCTTTGACACCATAAAACATCTTTGCTGGGATGTTGGTCTGATCATGTGATGAAGGATTCAGGGGAGTAGCTGACACACGTACTTCCTCCTGGGAGATCATTCCATTTCATTGCTAGCCTCAATAAAAATGATAAATCCCATGGCTATAAGTCCTATGCCTAGTTTTAAGGGATCTGTTCAAAAATGTTAAATACTAAATAGCTTTGTGAGCATTACAAATAAAGACATGGGGAGGCCACTTGCTGGGAGATACATCCTTGATGGCTCCAGAGTCTGACACCTGCCTAGAGAACATATTAAGGGGGAGGGGTGGATTTTGTGATATATTTGTAATCATTAGTTTTCACTGCTTAAGGAAATCTACCATGCCCCAACTCCAGCAACTTTAAAGACCAAAAAGTTTCTCCCTTATGAGTCTGTGGGTTGTCTGTACTATTCACCTGGGCTGGGCTGGCTTGGCTAGAGCTGGATGGGCTCCAAAGGCCTCATTCACAATGATGGGGCCCCAACTAGACAGCTGAGATGCTGAGATGGATGGCTGGAGTCTCACCCCATCTGCTCCCTCAGCCTCCAGAAGGCTTCTGAGCTTTTCACATGGTGGTGGCAAGTCCATACACATGGGTATTTTGGAAGTCTCCACTAATGTCATATTCCTTTTATCCCATTGGCCAAAGCTTGTCATGTGGTCCAATCTGAGCTCAGCATGCATGAGGACTAACCAAGGAAGTGGACATGGAGTAAGAGATTAAGGGCATCATTTTCCATATAATCATACACAGCATTAGCATGTAATCATTTAGATTAAGAAACCAAAGCAAGAAATAAAACTCGCACAGAGATTCTAATACAAACCTTAGTTTAATGCTAAAATCTCAATGTTTAGAGATAGTTCCCCAAATTAGCTCTCTACATTGCTGCAATGAAAAGGAAAGGCTCCATGAGATTTCTGGATAGTTAAGGCCCCTTTTCTTTTGTGAAAACAGGAAAGACCCTAGTTGGCATCATTGAATCATAACACATGCTGATTCACACTTCACAAGTGTCATGAATTCTACATATATGATTTAATAGGCTATTTTTAACTTGTCTGCTTCTCCCTTTTATGAGTATAAAAACATTATAAAATTACTTATGACATTTCTTGGTGCCCTTTAACAACACCAGGCCTCATTGGTGTGTGCAGGATAGCACCACACGTGTGATAGCACGTGTGCACATATGGTGTCACCCGTTGCACTCACCAAGCCTGTGACTTCGTGGTTGTTCAGGTACATCTCTGGTGTTCTTTGGGAGATTTTGATGGCAGACTAGACTACAAAGGTCTCAGAGGCAGTAGCAACTGCTCCCTTCAGTGGCTTCCTCCTCTGGGTGAATGCTTAATAAGAGATGGTAGAGATGAAAGATACTAACCCTGAGAAATGAAGCCCAGTTCCTTAACACAAAGCGGTAGTTTCAAACATCTAGTTGGCCATACAGTTGAGAAACCATTTTTAAAAGAAAATCAAAGTTCAGAAAAAGAACTTTGGAGGGAGGAGAAAAAAAATGGATGGGGCCTCTGAGGGCAGATGCAATATGAGCAAGCTCTCCATTCAGTTAGGGAAGAGGACACATCATGAAGAACCTTCCCACCCACAAACTGGTTCTGCTTAATGGGTCGAGGAGGTTTACAGTCCTGAGTTTGCCTGAGGAGTGTTCAGAGTGAATTACCATGTCAACAACAGCCTGGGAGCCAGCAAAGGCCACAGCTCAGGTAGATACATGTGAGCACAACAGTCTTGCTTGCTGGGCCTACAAAAGAACAATCACCACAACCTGTTATGAACAGAAGCTATCTCTTTCCAGCAAGGTACATACATAGCCTCATGCTTGGCACCCAGAAAGGCCCCAAGGCTATTGGAAGATGTAGGTAAACCAGGAGAAATTATTACAAAATTGAGGTGCTGCAGACTAAAACTTTAGTCATGTTTTGGAGAGCAAGGGCTTGCGACTAGAGCCCAAGCTTTCCTTTCTGTTAACCTGATGACCCTGGACCAGTCCCCAGTCACCCCAAGACTTTTCACTACTGATAAGAGAAAGTTTTGATGATGCACCAACCTCTCCCACACCTCTCCCACTCACATATCCCCACTATCCTGGTCTACATTTTCTTTTTCTACAGCACTCATCAATTCTAATACTCTATAAGTTATTCATTTTTGTGTTATTGACTATTGACTCCCTTTTCTTATTAAAATAGTAGTTCCCCATGGCAGGGATCTTTGAAATTTTTCCTTAATGAATATCTAAAATTGTGCCTGACATATAGTGAGGGATCAATTAGTATTCATTGGAGGTATGTTGAGTAATGACCTCAAAGGACATTTCTAGCTTTACCATTAATGTATCTGTTATCTACTGCTGCATAACAAACCACCCCAAACTTTATTCTTAATAAACTGTAACAGTTTATTATTTCTCATGACTTGGTGGTTGAGGAGTTCAGGCAGGGACTCTGGGCAGTTCCTCTACTCTTGATGGCAACAGCTGCATTCAAGTGTACATTGGGAGGGCCTGGACGGGTCAAAAACGCTTCACTCACATGTCTGATATCTTTGTAGTCCTTCAGGTCAATTAATCTCTGTCCAGGCAGTTTACCATTCATAGTTTTATCTTAGGCTTCTTTAACAGTGACAACATTCCCCAGGGTAAAAACAGGAAGCTGCCAGAAAATAAGGTCTAGGCCAGCCTAGATTCGAAATAGATTCTCCTTTCCCTTCCTTCCATCTTTTCTTCCTCCCTTCCTCCTTTCTCTCTCTCTTTCTCTCCCCTCCCCCCACAGGGTAGGAAGGAACTGATGACAGTCATCTTTGGAAATTGCTTAGCATATTATTCTGTGATCTCATGGTCTGCAGAATGTATGTATTCTTAATAAGAATTTCCCCAGGCATGTTCCAGGGGTTGGGTCCTAGCCATGTATGGATCACCATAGTACCCTCGCCCTCTCTGTTCTCACAAAGCTGAGCCCTAAAATGATCCCTGCAGCTGTAAGCCTCTTAGCTCCAGCTGGCATCTTGTCCCCTCCAATGGTGAAAATGATGGAAGTAGACAATTGACAGACTGCTTGACAAGGGAGATTTGGAGACTCTGGGCAAGGTTGATGACCATCTCTGTGGCTCCCTTCCAGATTCCACAGACGGTGAGGGTGACTGGAGTCTTTGGTCTGTCTGCAGCGTCACCTGTGGGAATGGCAACCAGAAACGGACCCGGTCTTGTGGGTATGCATGCACTGCAACAGAGTCTAGGACCTGTGACCGTCCAAACTGCCCAGGTGAGTTCATGCAGGGCTCGGGGTCCAAGGTCAGGGGAAAAAGTTTAAATGTATATTTTAAAACTTACTTAAAAGTATACTTAAAATTTACCTAGCATGCATGAAACCCTGGGTTTGATCCCTACATTTCAAGGATTTCCGTTTGGTATTTTTTGAGAATCTCTATCTCTTTGTTGAAATGATCTTTTGCTTCCTGCACTTGCTCTTTCAGCTTATTGGTATTATCATTCATTGCCTGCATTTGCTCTCTTATCTCATCCTTTGCTTCACGAATCATCTTAATCATGTATAATCTGAAGTCCTTTTCTGACATTTCTTCTAACATACTGTCATTGGATTCTATTAATATAGAATCTAAATTTGTTTGGATCATTTTCTTCCCTTGTTTTTTCATGTTGTTCATGTATCTTCCCCTCTAGCAGTGCAGATCTGGGGTATTGCAGATTTTCCCCTATAGATTTATAGTGGTCCTATAGGTTTCCAAAACTCTTTCTTTAAGGGGAGATCAATATTAGCAGTGCCCAATTCAGACACTATGCAATCCTAGACCAAATAGCCCCTGACAATGAGCTTCAAGCCTCCAGCCTCCAGCAGGCGTCTCAGGATGGGATTTGCCCCACCTAAAGATCAGAGCTATGGCTTCCAGGATTATCCAAGATGGCTGCTCTGGCTTCCAAATGTGTTGGCAAATGGGGAGCTGCAGCTCAGGGTGTGGCCGTGGTCAGCTGGAGGTCCTGGAGGCAGGATGCAGTTGGTCAGGCAGAGGTCCTGGAGGTCCGGTGTGTTTGGTGTGGTCGTGGGATCCTGGAGGCCGGGTGCAATCAGTCAGTCTGGGTTCCCGGTGATAGGGCGCAGTCAGTTGGTCTGGGGGTCCTGCAGGTACTGTAGCAATGAACTTCCAGGCAACAGCAGGCAGCTGGTGCTCCACGGCAGTCGGCGATCAGTTTGCTGACTGTTGTCGGATGATCGGGTGGTGAACCTCGTCGTGCATTGGGTGATGGATAGGTGTAAGGCAGGCGATGGACAGGCGAGAGGCAGACAAATGGCAGATGATAGGTGCCTGACAGTGAGCAATCTGCACTTAAAAAAGGCGTCGATATGCTGGCAGACTGCAGGTCATCACAGCAGACAAATGGGGTAAACACCAGGGAATCGATAAGCAGCAAAAACTGCCTCACCAAGAAACAGATATCTTCTGCTTGAAACCGGAGTTACGGAGCGACAAGGAACACAGCCTCCCTCTAGTCCACCATCTTGGATCCTCCTCTGGGTTTGATCCCTAGTGCCTCAAAAAAAAAGAAAGACTTCTGACAGAATGAGACAATAGGAGATAATTAATGAGCTTAAAGGATGAAAAGATGGATTTTCTGTCTTAAGCACAGTGGGAGCAGCCATGACCTAAAGGACAATGCCACATTTTATTTACTTAATTTAAAAGAGGAACTCTGGTTGGTTTGGGCCTTGGATGGGGGATTCGTTGTGGAGTGAAGAGATTTCATGAAAACAGACATTTATGACATGATAAGGAAGCCAAGATGAGAGAGTCAGTAGCCATTTACAGAAAAACCACAGAGCCCTGTTCGTGACACCTGACAGCTGCCCACGTCTTGCCCAGAGAGCACATGGGGAAACTTAGCATTTAATTATAGTTTTATTCCACATTAGTGCTTTAAAAATTAAGCCAATTGCAAACTTGGTGAAATTGGAAATGAAAAATAATTGTGATTGACTCTAACGGTGGTTGTTAAACTGTGGCCAATGGTCCAAGTCCAGCCTAGGGTCTGTTTCTAAATAGCCCAGATGTTTTTAAAGGGTTGAAAAGAAGAGGAGATGGGGACAGTAGCAACCAACACCATAAGTGACCCACAAAGTCTAAAATGTGTACTCTCTGACCCTTTAATTAAATTATTTATTTATTCATTTATTTATTCATTCACTCACTAATTTCAATACAGGGGATTGAACCCAGGGGCATTCTAACACTGAGCTACATTTTTTTTTTTTTTAAGAGAGGGTCTTCCTAAATTGCCCAGGCTATTCTCAAACTTGAGATCCTCCTGCCTCATTGGGATTGAGTCCTCCTGTCTCATTGGAATTACAGGCGTGCACCCCCATGCCCACCTTCTCTTATCTCTTCCACAAAAGCTTACTAACTCTTGTAGTAACTCCATAGTTTTATTATGTTTTCCCATTACCATGTAAACTGCCAGCCAACAATCACGTCTTAAACTCTTTCCCAAAACTATATATTCCAAATGGCTTCTTCTGAAAGAAATTTCAAATATAGAAAATTTGATCCCTGCACCCCAGGATTCCTTTTTCTACCAGTAGACAACCCATTCTCAACACAGAAACATTTGGAACAAAACTGAATTGAAAACACAAAAGGGTTTCTGAAGAGAACGAAGAAGGAGGACCCATTGGAATGGGTCCTGTTGGCTAAAGGAGATACACAGAGAGTGGGGCTGAAATGTCAGGAGAACTGATTCCAGCACATTTCAGAACAGTAGAGCAATGATTGAGATAATTTTCCTGATCTTTCCTATGCACATAATAATGAGCCTAGTTGAGGTCTAGTAAGTGGGATTTAGATAGGTAGAAATAATAACATGAAAAGAGGAAGAGAAGGATGGGAAGAACTTGAAGAAGAGAAGGAATCTAGGAAGAAAAAGATAAGATGATGATGGAGATAAGGAGATAAAGCAAGAGAAAATGAGATTGGCTGGGTATGTAGCTCAGCAGTAGAGTACTTGCCTAACATGCCCATAGCCCTTGGTTCAATTCCCAGTGCGCATGCACGCGCACACACACACACACACACACACAATTTAAAAAGAAATAAAGAAAAGAAAAGAAAAGTAAGATGGAGTTGAAGGAGAAAAAAGATGGTGATCATCCTTCTTACAAGAGTCTCATGAATAGGTATTTATTATTGTACCCATTTTGGAAACTGAGGCACAGGACTAGCAGCAAGTGATCAATATGGAATTTGAATCCAAGCAGTCTGATTTCAGAGTTCATGTTCTGAACCACTAAACTCTTCTAGTCCACTACAAAAAAGAGTATTGTACTCAGCCACACATGGATATAGAAAGCACTTAATGTCGTGAACCCAAGGTGGTAGATTTAGATCTCTTGTCAGAGGAAGCCTCTTCTCTGCCACCACTTTGAATATTTCTTTCTTGTTTTCTGGCACCACTAAGAGCAGCATGGTTAACAACCCTCTGTTCACATACTTGTTTTCTAAAATCTGTCCTTGTCCTCCTTCCATTCCTTCTGTCTCTTTGCTCCTGGTGATTCAGCTTTCCAGGGCTCCCTTGGAAAAGGAGAGATTTCCTTTTGTAGGACCTGATGCCTTATTTGGTGTGCCAACTTTCAGCGCTACTGGAAAGAATCATGAAGCAGACAGGGTCTCCCTGGCCTGGCAGTGATTACACTGTAAAAGTATGCCCCTTAGGCCAACCTCACAAATATCTTCAAGAGGCCTCATATAAAATCAGAAAACTCCCCTACAAGGAAAACAAGTCATGCCCAGCAGGAAAGCTAAGGTTCCCCAACAAAAGTTCCTTGATTCCCCATTCCTTCCTCTTCTTCAGCTTTTAAAGGAAACCAAGTTGTAGATAGTAGTTTTGAAGGAAACTGGTAAGTTTGAAGCAAGCCTGGGTTGAATCCTCAAAGTAAGTGATGAATAGCCCAACTTATTCTTTCTGAAGCATCGACAGTAGTGCTAAAAGTCTTAGAATACGAGTTAACTTCTGGTCTTTGACTACGGACTGTTGCATCCTCAAGCAGAGCTAGATAAATATTGGAGAAGAAAACATCAGCTAACACTACTTACCCTGCTGCCCTCTGTGCTTTCTTTGCATACAACTCAATTCATTCAACTGTATAGGGTTGGGGTTGTCTTTCAATTCTCCCCATTTCTGAGATGTGAAGACTGAGGCACACAAAGATGAAGTGATTTGCCCAAGTTCACAAGCTAGTAGTAACTGAAACTTAAGTCAGTCAATTAAAGATGAAGTTTTAATCATACACTCTACTGTTTCTAGTTTAGTTTGTCACCCTGATGCCAGCAGACAGCCAAATCGACATGTCCTCCCCACTCACGGCCCACACTTCATCCCCAAGCCTGGTGAGGGAGTTCCTTAGGACTCCTTCAGGCACATTTGGATCTGATTTCATGCTACGAATGGTATCTGGGGTTTTAATATATTTTATGCGCTGCTACCTGCTTTTTACTGTTTCCTCTGTTGGCAGGTTTCTGCCCATGAGTAGTAATGAACACAAAAAAGGCTTTGTTCAGGTGTATTTGTTTTTTATTGTGGAGGGGGTGACTTTTTCCATAAAACCAAGGGAAAATGAGCTCTTGTCTGTGTTTAGGGATTGAAGACACTTTCAGGACAGCTGCCACCGAAGTGAGTCTGCTTGCGGGAAGTGAGGATTTTAATGCCACCAAGCTGTTTGAAGTTGGTAAGAAGATTTTTTTCATCTTTTATCCAAATATTGATTTAGTGCTTGAGAGATTCCTTTTGCCTTTGCAATGCCATGTTTGGATCCATGTTTCATTTTCCTCTTCTGGGGTCCAGTTCTTCCAGCATATTTCTTGCTCGCTGAATATACTCCAAGGAAGAAAGAGTACTCCTGTCCCCTCTGCACCAGACTGAGCCACACAACACTTCTGAGGGCACCCTGCTCACTGCAGAGCCTCCACAGTGAGAGGCAGGTGGGAACTTCCCTCTTCCCTTAGCATAGTCTCTGCCCATAGTAGGAGCTCAAGTCCCACAGATTCTGTTCTCACTCAGCTTCCACTGAGTGTCCCCAATAAAATTGGTCCTCCTGCAGAGGGAGGGAAAGAGGACATTTGCTCAATATTATACACTCCCTCCCTTGCAAGGATTTTCATAAATCTTTGGTACACTCTGCTATGCTATTTTTCTGTTGGAAAGTGGTTACACAAATACAATAAACAGACCCAAACTAAACTGAAAGTGACTACTTAGTTGCAAGCTTGCTTTTTAAAAATAGTTTCATGTGCTTCTGGATAGAATCCTATATTGCTCATTTCTTTCTTCTGTCTTAAATTCTTTCTGAACTGAGGCTGTGCCTCCTCATCCAAAAATTGCACAGTCCTAAATCCATTTTAGTTTTACAGCCCAGCTTTTCAGGATGTTGTTTGGTGAACAGATACATTCCTAAAAGAACTATAGGGGTCAGGCAAGGATCTAAGTAGAACAGTGTGTTGAGAAGCGGGTGGCAGATAAGGAAAAAAGAAAATAATGGTGCTGGCAAGCTAATGAAAATTAAAAGGAACAGCAGGGGGCAGTGGAGAGCAACAGGGACTGGCAAAATGAAGAACTCAAGGTCTCTTCCAAAGGGATCAGCCATGACTGGACCATCTTGGAATTAATGTCAATCATAGTACTGCCAGATGTTTTTCCAAGGGAGGCCCCAAATCTGGGTTTTTGCTAGAATATACCTTGATTTTTTCAGTACTTGATAATAGTTTATTTTAAATACGAACATTTCCATGAGCCAAACTAGAGGTAGTTTGGAAATTCTGTGTTATTAGGGCCTCCACCTCATCCGAATCCTTTCACATACACATAGTCGAGTTGCATTGAACAGAAGCCTTCTGCACACACAAGGCGTTTGACTTTAAAAAAAAAAAATGACTTTAAAAGTGAGTTTTATATAAAACGGAAGAGGAGTAAGGGTGGATTTTGGAGGGAAGAGATCTTCTCAGGCCTCTTCCGGTCATATCCCACAGGCAGGCAACCTCTTGCCTTTTTGCAGTAAGTCCAGATGCACAAGGTCACATTCAGTGTGTAGCCAAGGACGCAAGGACTGGGTAGATGCAGGGTTTCAACCAGGATCCAGGCAAGAAAGAACATGGCACACTCAAATTAGGTAACCGAGGAGGATTTGGTGAGGGACTGTTTGCAAAGGCATGAGCAGGGTGATTGGAAACCAAGAAGGGATTGCACAGAATCCCAAAACTGGCAACAGAGGGGACCTTAACCCCTTTTTGGCCTGAAATGACCAGGAAAGGAATAGTGACTAGAGCCCACAGAGAAGGCTACCTGACAAAAGTCCTGGCTCCCAGGAGGATGCAGACAATAGGCAACCATGAGAAGGAGCTGAGGAAATAAATACTCTAACCTCACTCTCCTCCCTCTTGGGGTCCTCCCATTGACCCAACCCAACTAGCACTCAGGGGTAGAGAGGCCTGTTTATAGGGAAGGGGAAGAGTGGAGTAAGTATATACAAGGGCAAACCAAAGATTGGAGAAGCGGAGATGGGAAAAGATTGACTTGCACAAGGTCAAGCTGCTTTAACTAGTACAGTCTCTAATTTTCTGTAAAATAGCATAGTGAGTGAGTGCCTCCCTCACAGCACTATTGTAGAATTCCATGAGTTAATATTTGTAAAGCAGTTAGTCAGCTTTTCACTGCTGTAACCAAAATGCCCAATGAGAATAACTAAGCGGAGGGAAAATTCATAGTAGCTCATGGTAGCAGAGGTCTCAGTGTATAGATGGCTGACTCCATTGCTCTGGGCCCAAAGTGAGGAAAGGGTACAGCTGAGGAAAACTGCTCAACTCATGGCAGGAAAAGGAAGCCAAGGTGAGGGAAAATACCACAGGGAAGATGCCCCTTTCCATGACACACCCCCAGTGACCCACCTCCTCCAGCTATACCCCACCTGCCTAAAATTACCTACCACCCTTAGCTACACACTAAATGTGACCTTGTGCATTCAAAAACTAGGATGAAATGATTAGATCACAGTTCTCATAATCCAATCATTTTATGTCTGAACATTCCTGCATTAACTGGATCTTTGGGGGGACACCTCACATCCAAGCCATAATGATGCCCACCATGCTGAAAACCCATTATAAGTTGGATTACAAAATAACAATTAGTCAATGGATGTCCTCTAGGTACACACATTATATGACATTGTGTCCTGAAGGGAAAATACAAAGCCATTTTCTGGGACCTCTTAAATTTTGTTTCTCCAAAGAGACCCTATAGGCTCTGCAACTGCCTAGGATGGAGCTTTTGTTCCCTCAGCAACTGCTCAGTCAGAGGGTCACAATAGCAGGATCATGGAACTTGTTATGTTTGGGTGTGAGTTCCCCCAAAACTCACATGTGAGGCAATGCAAGAAGGTTCAGAGAAGAAAAGATTGGGTTCTGAGACCCTTAACCCAATCAGTGAGTTCATCATCTGATGGGATTAATTGGCACCCAAAGACTGGGGTGTAACTGGAGGAAGTCTAGCATGGGGGGCATGGCTTTGGGGTACATATTTGTATCTGGCACATGGAATCACTCTCTCTGCTTTCTGATCATCATGGGAGCTGCTTCCCTCTGCCACATTCTTCCACCATGTTGTTCTGCCTTACCTGCTGACCTGAAGAATAAAACCAGCTGACAATGGACTGAGACTCTGAATCCATGAGCCCTCAAATGAACTATTCCTCTTCTACAGTTGTTCTGGTTGGGTCTTTTAGTTACAGCAGCAAAAAAGCTGACTAAAACAGAACTCAAAGCTGAAAGGAGCCACAGCACATCCCAGATGGCCGCACTTTGGACTTGGTTCTGTGAACGTTCTACGTCCCCTCCCATTTAATCTCTATCCCAAATTTATGAGGGATGTATTATTACTATGCCCAATTTAAAAATAAGAAAACTGATGCACAGCAAGGGGAAAAAATCTTGCTCGTGGTCACAGAGCTTTTAAGTAATTGAGTTGGGTTTAATCCTAGGCAGTTTAACATGAGAGTTCACACGACCTTCTGCCAGGGGCTCACGGGGTCATGACAGATGCCCTATCTTTCTCTTCCTCATTTTACACACGGGAGCCTTGGACCATCCTTCCTGGCTGCCCATTTGATTCCCACTCATAATGCCACCAGCCTTCCAGGCACCTGGATTGAAGTCATGAGTCACTTCTCCTGCCTTCCTTTCTTTCCCCTCAGCCCAGAAGCCACCAAGACCTGGCTGCTCTAACTTTCTAACCATTCTTGATCCTATGCCCTGTTCCCTCCCAGGGTATCTGACCTGAGTCCTTACACTGAGTTCGTTCCTTACTGCACAACTCAATTAACAAATATCACTCACAAACCTTCAGAGGCTCCCTATACCCCCGAACAAGCCTAAACTGAACAAGACTCCCATGATCTTACACCAATTATTTTATTTCCCTATTTCTTCTGCTCCAATGTAAGGGGAAATGTGCCCAGCCCCAGCCCAGCATACTTACCTGAGTGTTCTCCCTGAGATGCCTTTTGCTATCTCTGCTATTGCCATCTGTATCAGTTTGGGTCTTCTGAGTAGCAGAAACCCCGTAGAATTAGATGTGCATAAGATTTATCGAAGGAATGATTTTTTTAAAAAAAGAAAGGAGACAGCATCACCAGGCAGAGAAGGCTTTCAAAATGAGATGACAGCTTCACTCCTGGGAAGGAAGAGGGAAAACTAGGGAGGAAGAAACTCAGCCATGCCAATGCTAAGCTAAGCCATGCCAATGTCCAGCTAAGGTTGCCTATTGGAGGCACCCCTACTGGGCATGGTCATTGACCAGGAGCTGGCCAGGAGAGCATGGCCTTGATGGGAACACCATGGTGGACCCAAAGGTGATACAGCTGGAGACTGCCAGTCAGTTAAGTGTCCACGGCAGTTTGTCTTGCAGGAGTTCTGAGCAGAACACTGGGGCCATCAAAAGCCTGCTGTGCCCCAGGACCAGTGAAGTGCCACATGCTTCCAAAGTACCCCTGGTTTACCCTGCTGCATCTTTACCTTGGCCTCCCTTCTTGCCCTTCCACATCCCCTCATGGATGGCTTCCTTAGATATGTGTCATCTTACCTTCTCTAGTTCCCTAAGTCAGATGCTCTTGGTGACCCACCCATGTCCCTTGAGCCACACTGTGTTCCTGCATGTCAGGGGCCTGACCAACTAGCCCCTGTGATTCTGTGCCTAAGAAGTTTTCTTAAGCCCCTGCCCACCACTGAAGAGCAGACCACCAGTCAGGAGCAGGCCCCCACTGGTGATTGATAAGAGCTGATGAATGTATACCCAGATCCCCATTAAATAAAAACAAATCCAGATGTAGTAAGGAGGGGCTTTATTCACAGAATTATTGCTTGGAAGACAGGGGCAGATATTATCTCCCTATTCTTGCAATAGGAAGAATGCTGTGACCATATGGTCTATACATACATCAAGAGTTAGGCCAGAAAAAGGAGGTTTCTTTTATAAAGGAGTAAATATAGCTATGGAGAACCCAGTGTGGGAGGGTTTGTTGGCTTTCCCTTGCTGTGACAGAATAGCTGAGAAAATCAACTTAAAGGACAAAAGATTTATTTTGGCTCATGGTTTCAGAGGTTTGAGTCCATGGTTGGTTTGACCTGCAGTGAGGCAGAACATCATGGTGGGAAGTGCATTGTGAGTGAGGTTGACCAAGAGCAGAGAGGAGGAGAGGAAGGGGCTGAGGTCCAAATATCCCCTTCAAGGGCATGCCGCCCAGTGACCTAACTTCCTTCCACTAGACCCCATCTCTTAAAGGCTCCAGCACCTCTCTACTGGGAGTGCCACATGCTGGTAACCATGCCTTTAACTCATGGACCTTTAAGGAACTTTTAAGAACAAAACCATAAAAGAGGAGAAATAGGAGGAGAGCATGATGAGATAGAGGAGTAGATCAGAGAGTGTTTCACTCTGAGACCAGTTGATTTTTCAGAAGAGACCCTTAAGAAGAAGCTGTGTTCTGGTATAGGCTGAGAATGGTCAAAGTCCAGGGGCTTGATAAAAGAAAAGAGCCTGACTCAAAATTTTGTTCTGATCCCTTGGTGGACACAATCAGTTCCACTAATCATTTATAAAGCAAAGACAGGAATTTGGAAGGCTGTGTCTGAGTTTGTCACAGGTAAACTATGGGGAAGAGGATCTATGAGTCTACAGGCTTCTTTGCAGGAAGCCCTTGTCCAGAACACAATAGGGTCCAGGGAATGGAGGTGGTGGGGGGGCAGGGCGGTGTGGCTATTTTCCAGGATAAATTTCTTAAGTAAAGTTAAACATTGTCATTGAATGGAGAAATCTTAAAGTGTCTTCTCTGCACAGTTTCCCAGGTCCCAGTGGGATTCAGCACCTGTTTGATTTACACCTTAGACTGGCTGCCCTTTCTTCCCTGTCTCACTTCCCCGCTCCCCTGCTGGTGTGGCCTAGAATCACCTCCTGGAAGAACCATTTTCACTGGAATCTTTGCCTCAGGGTCTGAGAAAACCCAAACCAAGACATTCACTAAACCAGAGGTCACAGACTCAGGTGACTGAGGACCAAGTGAATGGCTTGTTCATGGGGCCTATTGTTCCCATGGGACAATGCAGGACCAGTGTTGACGGATCTTTGGACTTTTCAAATGAAGTTAGGAATCCACAATTATAATTGGAACCAGATAATTCTTAAATGTTTTCTACTAATCAATATTTTTTAATACTGTAAAAACCAAACATGACTTCTGGGTGCAGGTCGTAAGTCAAGCCTACAGTTCACTGGCCTCTGGCCTATTTGTTAAGCTTCCTTTCCTCTTTAAGGCATATCATCATATGACTTTACATACAGGCCTCAGGTTAGGAGGTTGGGAGACCAAACCTACCTTTAAACCAGTCAATGAGTGGCAGAAATAAAATTCAGTCCTACAAATGTTTCATCAAAGCCTTTTAAACCATCACATCACCACTTATTTAGTGAAGAAATTAAATGCAGCTCTCTGAATTAGTGTTAAGTTTGTTAGGGTTGATAATGGAGCTACTGTTACTTCGGAAAATGTACTCTGGGAGGTGTCTCTTGTTTTCTTTTGCTTTGTGGGTTTTTTTTTGTTTTTATAATCCTTACTAAAATTGGGGGAATAAAAAATCATATATTTCAGCATAATTTTTTAAAAGATGAGCAAATACAGTGATAGGCAATCTAGACAGTAGAATATAGGTAGTCATTAGATAAATATGGTCCTTTTACTTTTCTGTGTGTCTGAATTTCTTCATGATATAAAGTGGGGAATTGGAAGGATGTCTTATAAACAAAGATGTTCCCACGTTCAAGAGAGATGAGAATCCCCTGTCTTGGTGGTTCCAGGTGCCTGTAGAGGTCTCTGTCTCCAGGAGGGACTCCCCACCCCCCTCTCATTTACCTCTAGGTAATCTAAAGTTCCTCCATTCTTCTCTCACCCCCCGCCTCCTATTATATATTGCCATCCACTTATCAGGGAAAACATTCAGCCTTTGGTTTTTTGGAATTGGCTTATTTCACTTTGCATGATATTCTCCAGTTCCATCCATTTACCTGCAAATGCCATAATATTGTTCTTCTTTATGGTTGAATAATATTCCATTGTGTGTATATATATATATATATATATATATCACAGTTTCTTTATCCATTTATCTGTTGAAGGGCATCTAGGTTGGTTCCACCTAAGTGAATGAAGCTGCTATAAATATTGATGTGGCTGTGTTACTGTAGTATGCTAATTTTAAGTCCTTTGGGTATAAACCGAGAAGTGGGATAACTGGGTCAAAAGGTGGGTCTATTCCAAGTTTTCTGAGGATTCTCCACACTGTTTTCCAGAGTGGCTGCACCAATTTGCAACTCCACCAGCTCTGTAAAAGTGTGCTTTTTTTACCACATCCACGCCAACATCTATTATTGCTTCTGTTCTTGATCATAGCCATTCTAACTGGAGTAAGATGAAATCTTTTTTGAGTTTCATTCCACCAGCCAGTTTTACATATGGATAAGAGTTTCTTTCTGGCCTTTTTCAGACACAGATAGCTGTGAGCGATGGATGAGTTGCAAAAGCGAATTTTTAAAGAAGTACATGCACAAAGTGATCAATGACCTGCCCAGCTGCCCCTGCTCCTACCCCACTGAGGTGGCTTACAGCACGGCCGACATCTTCGACCGCATCAAGCGCAAGGACTTCCGTTGGAAGGATGCTAGTGGGCCCAAGGAGAAGCTGGAGATCTACAAGCCCACAGCCCGATACTGCATCCGCTCCATGCTGTCCCTGGAGAGCACCACACTGGCTGCCCAGCACTGTTGCTATGGCGACAACATGCAGCTCATCACCAGGGGCAAAGGGGCAGGGACACCCAACCTCATCAGCACCGAGTTCTCGGCTGAGCTCCACTACAAAGTGGACGTCCTACCCTGGATTATTTGCAAGGGCGACTGGAGCAGGTATAATGAAGCTCGGCCTCCCAACAATGGACAGAAGTGCACAGAAAGCCCTTCGGATGAGGACTACATTAAACAGTTCCAAGAGGCCAGAGAGTATTAAAGAGACTGGGACGAGGTGGAGAAAGGCCACCTCTGGTTTTGGCACACAAACACACTGCACTGATCTGCCACCTGGTGCCCGGTTCTTTTTATCTGCATAGGTGTATATGTGTATATATACCACATGAGTATTTTTTATAAATCACACTAGGGGTATGCACCAGGCCCGGGTGACTGCCACGTGAAGCCACCCTTGCCATGTACCGTGCCTACAAACCTCCTGGGAAGTCCTCCTAGTGGCTGTGTGAGCAGGAGGCTGGGAAGGAACAATAAAGCGACCAGAAGAAGAACTGGAAGCCACCGTGGGTGTGATCCAATTCACACCTGGATCCAGGGTGGCCATGGGAAGAAAATGAGGAAGGAGACTGAAGGTGTGAACACTATAAGCAGTTTTTATATCT
Organism: Sciurus carolinensis; assembly: GCF_902686445.1. NCBI lineage: Eukaryota > Metazoa > Chordata > Mammalia > Rodentia > Sciuridae > Sciurus > Sciurus carolinensis. The sequence goes on from NC_062214.1 coordinate 38,116,140, forward strand.
AACTTATTTAATACAAATGTGACTTAAGCTTAACTTTTTCTCTGGAGTTTTCATTGTGAAACTAATCACTTCTGAGAGAGTTCAGAAAAAAAGGGGCTTAGGGAAGTGGAAGAGAAAGGGAATTTTTGCGATGATTTCCTTAAAAATAAATGGCGCTATGGAAATGTATCACAACATAAGGACGCCCACCTTAAACCAAATGTTATGTATTCATAAGGCACCTTGCTGGAGTCTCAGATTCCAAAATTCTTTTGCCTCAGACTGGGTAGGGGGTAAGGAGGTAAATGGATATTTTTAGGAGCACATCTGAGGCCTGATTTTAAATAGGCTTTAAAATAAAAGACCAATGTTAGCGTAATGCTATTATTCTACTAAAGGCCCCCAAACAGTAGAATTTCTGCTCATAGCTTAGTAGGTTCAGAAGATTACAGAAAGTTCAGACATAAAAACAAGGAGTAGCACTTTTCCAAAGGAAAAAAGCATAACAAATGGGAAAAGAATATGGACCCTCATTTCACCTATTTTATTTTAATGCTATATTATTTTTTTCTCCACCAGTGTATTCCTAATAAATAAATATAAAAAAAGGGAGAGGGACTGAAGTCTGAGAAATCTTAATTTTCATATGTTTTAAGAAAGAAAAAAACTGCAATATTTTTGTAAAGTATTTATTGAGTTATTGGGTCTTGTACATCAAGCAATTGTAAGATGACCTGGTTCTATAGGGTGGAACTTAGGATGAATAAAGATGTGGTTCTTATGCCATCTTTTACTTGCAAAACTCCAGGAAAAGAGAATATATAATAAAATTATAATAAAATGTGTAACCTGCATCTTTGATTCATAATACAAATGCCATAAGTAGCCCTAGTGAAGCCAGGCTTCAAGGAAGGTGAGAGAAAACTTCAATCCAAGTGAGAACAAAAGGTTCATTGAATGATACATTGGTGCCTGGTATAAGTCAGAGCATCTTTGGCACTAAGGGCATCCGCCCAGCCCCGAATGACTGAAGCCCATTAAAACACATGTAACTTTTTACCCATCTCTAGAACTAAGAAAGCCAAGCTGAGCAAAAGTTTAAGACAGCTCAGATGAGTAAGATCACTTCCAGACAAAAATGCAATGACGCTAATAGGTAGAACTACTCATCATGTGAATTACTTATTATCATTTATAATTTAGCATGAAACATTTGTACTTTAGAAAGTATTGCCCATCAGGATATTTGTAGGATCTACGTCAAGTAATGGAATGAGAAGCCTTATTCACATCTGAATAGATGGTCTGGTTTCTAATATAAGGAAAACAACTTGTGCAAAGAGAATTCACTGGCAATGGGTTGCGTTGCTTTTAAGGTGGTGCTTTCCATATCAGGACATACATTCAAGCGGAAGCTAGTGATAAGCACACAGGCAGCTCAAATGAGTAACAAGGAAATATAGAAATGAGTAAAGCACCAAGAACCTCTGAAAAACATTCTATTTAAAGTAAATGCCCAGTACCATGGGAGTACAGTGTTAAGAATCAGGAAAGTATCTGTTGGTTCCAGGGAAGGAGCGGTATTTTTATAAAGCAGAAACGAGAAAGGAGTTAACAAAAGGAACTAGGAAAGAGAAGGGTGTTTTCTGAAAATTCGAATGTTTAGAGTAATGAGTGGACAGACAAGAATGGTGAGAACTGGAGTCTAACTGCTGAGTTTTTGTTAGGGATTTAACACGGAGTTAAGAACAGAGAGCTTGCATGCTGCGTGAGAGTGACTGATAAGAGTCAGTTTTCCATGGGCAATTTCAGCACCTTGCTGACCTAATGAACTGAAAGCTGGAAGGTGGGGTGAATTGGGAATAGGAAACAGCTCCTGGGCAATTTGCCCACTGAGAACATTCTGGCCTTGCATGTCTTACCGGGTTGGTTCCACACCTCTAGAAATTTGCTAAATTATAAAGTTCCAGAGGGCCAGTGAACAATCCTCAGAAATTCCCAGATTATCCAATAAGACAAGAAGACCCCTATCTCATTCAGCACAAGACCCCCAGCTGGCCCCAGAGCAACCCCAAGTAGTTCCCTTTGTAGGTGGTGGTTCATGTGTTCAAGGACCAACTTTGCCAGCAGCAGAGCAGGATGTCCAAAGCCTCACGGCAGAATCTGTGAAAACAACCCATTGTCCTCTGCCCGGATGCCTTGCTCCTTTGCCTCTCTAGAAAGAAACCCTCTTACTAATCATCCATGGAGCTCCTGAGTGCCCCATCTGAACACACCAACTGTGGCAGAGACGACCAGGGCCCCCTAGTGGCTGCATGTGGGAAGGAAGGAGGAGAGGCTGGGGAAGTGCATAGGTTTCTCTTCCACTCCAGTGCTAGTGTCTGCCACCATTATATTCCCACAAGTGTTTCTGTCTTTATATTTCAGTAGCCAAGATGGTAAATCCCTGTCCTGAGACCAGGGATTAAAGAATAAGTAATATACCAGCCACTGTTTTCTGAGCACACAATTTGCTAATCACTTCATTTTTTAGATGAGGGAATAAGCCCAACAAGGCTAGTTAACTTGCCCGATGTCATAGGGCTTGGTAAATAGAAGATTTAGTTGAAGTCAATTTTATCTGATCATCAAGCTCACACCCTTAAATCTAACCCCGGTGCTCTATCTCCTCCTAACTCTTCCTAAGATCTGTAGGATCAGTTCTTTTCTGTGACTCACTTTGCCTTTATTCAAATAGCTCAAAAAAGATGTGGCTTTATCCATGTATTCTGCTCGTTCTGTCATAGCCCATAAGAGGATTTTCTGATGGTGTAGCTGAGTCCTTGCTCAATTAAGTAGCCCACTTCTAGACAATAGTCTGCTTCCTGGACAAGAACAGAGACTGGTCTGTTCTTCCCATTGCACATAAGCACATGCTGTTTCCTGCTGGGGAGACTTCTAGGGAAGGTGCTGTGTCTCATATCTTCCTGCACCCACAGCTCCTAGTACTGTACACGGCATACACATTCGGTACATTCAGGCAAAGTGCAGAGGGCTTACGAGTTTAAGACAGACTGCCTAGATTCCAGCACTGGCTCCCTCACTTGCCTACTGAGGATCACTGGATAAGTTAATCAGCCTAAGTTTCAGTTTCCTCATATGGTTGTTGTGATAACTGAATAAGATACCTGAGGCCCTTAGGACAGGGCCTGTCATGAACTATGTGCAATTGGGTCATTTGACAAATATTCATTGAGCATCAGCTAGGTGCCAAACATAGTTCCAGTTGTCAGAAATACAGCAGTCTTCAAGGATAGACAAATGGCAAATAAGTTTAAAATATGAGATAATGGTGAGTCATATAAAGACATATATTTGATTACAAATGCATGATGTTGAGGTGGTGCTAGTTGTTGTAATATGTAATCCTCAAAACCAAGTGACTTAACACAATAAAAGTCAAAAGAGTATGATTCTAATGAAGTGGCCCTAATCTAAGTGATGACATGGGAACCTGGGCTCCTTCTATCTTGTGGCTCTGCCATCATCAAGAAATGATATTCTTGGGATCTTTATTAGTTGTTATTTTTTTCCACACATAGGAGTCGTGGACCCTATATCCTTTACACGTATCCTTTTGTCTTTGTCACACCTAGACTTTGTCTTTATAAACTTCACTTGCTCTGGTTAGTCAGCAGATATTTCAGCACCTATGCAAAAGCAAACTGCAGTAAGGGGGGAAAGGCACCTCTCTGGGATGGGGAATACCTTCTCCTTTGTATCACACTCCCTCGCCATAAAAAGCAGCTAGTTAATTCTAATTAGAAACTCCTGTCCTTTCCCTTCGTTGAGGGTGGGGGTCCTCTTTCACAGCTACCATTTGCTGACAATAAATTATTGTAGCAGTTTGAAATACATTTTAAAATATTTTTCATGGAGTTTATGTTTTTCCTTTGGAGAAAGGAATGCTAGCACAGTGAAGAGTCTACGTAAGTAAACTCTCTAAGTTCCACTCATGTTCTGCTCCCCCTGCCATTATTTATTTCATTGTCTTTCCAAGGAGCTCTTTTAATCTTGAATATATGTATTTCATACTCTTATTAGTCTGATTTTGTTCTCTCTTTAAGAATTGGCCACATCAAAGAAAGAAATTGAGGAAGACCTTAGAAGATGGAAAGATCTCCCATGTTCTAGGATAGGCAGAATTAATATTGTCAAAATGACCATACTACCAAAAGTGCTAAACAGATTCAATGCAATTCCAATTAAAATTCCAATGATGTACCTTACAGAAATAGAGCAAGCAATCATGAAATTCATCTGGAAGAATAAGAAACCCAGAATAGCTAAAGCAATCCTTAGCAGAAAGAATGAAACAGGGGGTATAGCAATACCAGAACTTCAACTATACTACAAAGCAATAGTAACAAAAACAGCATGGTATTGGCACTAAAATAGACAGACCAAAATAGGTACACCAAAATAGGTAGATCAATGGTACAGAATAGAGGACATGGACACAAACCCAAATAAATACAATTTTCTCATACTAGACAAAGGGGCTAAAAATATGTAATGGAGAAAAAATAGTCTCTTCAACAAATGGTGCTGGGAAAACTGGAAATCCTTATGCAATAAAATGAAACTAAACCCCTATCTCCCACCCTGCACAAAAATCAACTCACACTGGTTCAAGGACCTTGAGAACAGACCAGAGACCCTGCATCTTATGGAAGAAAAAGTAGGTCCAAATCTTCAACTTGTTGGCTTAGAATCAGACTTCCTTAACAGGACTCCCATAGCACAAGAAATAAAAGCAAGAATCAATAACTGGGATAGATTCAAACTAAATAGCTTCCTCTCAGCAAAGGAAACTACCAGCAATGCAAAGAGAGAGCCTACTGAGTGGGAGAAAATCTTTGCCAATCATACTTCAGATAGAGCACTCATTTCCAGAATATATAAAGAACTCAAAAAACTCTACATGAAGAATACAAATAACCCAATCAACAAATGGGCTAAGGATATGAACAGATGCTTCACAGAAGAAGATCTACAAGCAATCGACAAACATATGAAAAAATGTTCACCATCTTTAGTAATAAAAGAAATGCAAATCAAAACTACACTAAGATTCCATCTCACCCCAATTAGAATGGCGATTATCAAGAATACAAGCAACAACAGGTGTTGGAGAGGATGTGGGGAAAAAGGTACACTCATACATTGCTGGTGGGAATGCAAATTGTGCAGCCACTCTGGAAAGCAGTGTGGAGATTCCATAGAAAACTTGGAATGGACCCACCATTTGACCCAGCTATCCCACTTCTTGGCCTATACCCAAAGGACTTAAAATCAGCATACTACAGAAATACAGCCACATCAATGTTCATAGCTGCTCAATTCACAATAGCCAGACTATGGAACCAACCTAGATGTCCTTCAATTGATAAATGGATAAAGAAACTGTGGGGTGATCCAAGATGGTGGACTAGAGGGTGACTGCATCTCTAGTCGCTCCAGAACCCAGGATTCAGGAAGGGGAGGCATTGAGAGACTCGGACTAAAATAGAGCCACAGGGTGAGTCTCCCCCACTGGGTGAAGCTCGGCCTGGGCGGCAGGCCCAGATAGGGGTGGCTTATCAGAGCAGGGCAGGGCAGCTGGAGTCTTCCCCAGGTAGCCCTGCTCACTCCTGCTCACTCCAGCAGTGGGCTCCTCCCACACAGCCAGCTTCTTGGAGTAGGCCACCCAGTGAGAGCCTTTCTGCACAGAACCAGCTCCAAGTCCCTCCAGCGGCGAGTTCCGGCCTGCAGCCAGCTTCAGGGACCAGGACAGGGCAGCCAGGGACTTCCCCAAGCAGCCCTGCTCCCTCCAGCGGCAGGCTCCTTGCACGACCAGCTTCTCAGAGCAGACCGCCCAGTGAGAGCCTTTCCGCACAGAGCCAGCTCCAAGCCCTGGAACCAGTAGGGGGCTAGGGGCAGCTTTCTTCGGAAGCACTGCATTATCAAGTTCTCCAAGGCTTCAGGCTACTGAAGGCTGGGAGGTGATACATTGGAAATCTACAAGGACACTATAAGCCAATAGAGGAAATCTGCAATATCTCAGAGTCCCACTGATATCTGATCAATAAGAGAAAACAAGGGAAGAAAATGTCCCAAACAAACCTAGATACTATATCAATAAAACCCAATGACAGCACAGCAGAAGAAATGTCAGAAAGGGAGTTCAGAATGTACATAATTAAAACAATCAGGGAAACAAACGAGAAGATGAAAGAGCAAATGCAGGTATTGAAGGAGGAGATGAAAGAGCAAATGCAGGCATTAAATGATGGCACCAATCAACAGTTAAAAGAGCAAATATGGGAAGCAAGAGATCATTTCAATAAAGAGTTAGAGATACTGAAAAAAAAAAAAAACAGAAATCCTTGAAATGAAGGAAACAATAAACCAAGTTAAAAACTCCATAGAAAGCATAACCAATAGGATAGAACACCTGGAAGACAGAACCTCAGACATTGAAGACAAAATTTTAATCTTGAAAACAAAGTTGACCAAACAGAGAAGATGGTAAGAAATCATGAACAGAATCTACAAGAATTATGGGATATCATGAAAAGGCCAAATTTAAGAATTATTGGGATTGAGGAAGGCTTAGAGAAACAAACCAAAGGAATGAACAATCTATTCAATGAAATAATATCAGAAAATTTCCCAAATCTGAAGAATGAAATGGAAGATCAAATTCAAGAGACTTATAGGACTCCAAATATACAAAATTACAAGAGACACACACCAAGGCGCATTATTATGAAAATACCTAACATACAAAATAAAGACAGAATTTTAAAGGCTGCAAGAGAAAAGAATCAAATTACATTCGGGGGAAACCAATAAGAATATCAGCAGATTTTTCAATCCAGACCCTAAAAGTTAGAAGGGCCTGGAACAACATTTACCAAGCCCTGAAAGAAAACGGATGCCAGCCAAGAATCTTATACCCAGAAAAACTTACTTTCAGATTTGACAATGAAATAAGATCCTTCCATGATAAACAAAAGCTAAAGGAATTTACAAAAAGAAAGCCGGCATTACAGAACATTCTCAGCAAAATATTCCATGAGGAAGAGATGAAAAACAATGATGCAAATCAGCAACGGGAGGAACTAGCCTAAAGGAATAGCCAAATAAAGGAAAAACCAAATCATGTCAGAAAACAAAAATGAGTCAAATGACTGGGAACACAAATCATATCACAGTAATAACCCTGAATATTAATGGCCTGAACTCATCAATCAAAAGACATAGACTGGCAGATTGGATTAAAAAGAAAAATCCAACAATATGCTGCCTGCAAGAGACTCATCTCATAGAAAGAGATACCCATAGACTAAAGGTGAAAGGATGGGGAAAAAACATACCATGCACACGGACACAACAAAAAAGCTGGAGTATCCATCCTCATTTCAGATAATGTGGACTTCAAGCCAAAACTAGTCAGAAGGGATAAAGAAGGACATTACATACTGCTTAAGGGAAGCATAAATCAGCAAGACATAACAATTATAAATATCTATGCCCCGAACATTGGCTCATCCATGTACGTCAAACAAATCCTTCTCAATTCCAGAAATCAAATAGACCACAAAACAATAATACTAGGCGATTTTAACACACCTCTCTCACCACTGGATAGATCTTCCAAACAAAAATTGAATAAAGAAACCATAGATCTCAATAACACAATCAACAATTTAGACGCAACCGACATATACAGAATATACCATCCAACCAAGAACGAATACACTTTCTTCTCAGCAGCACATGGATCCTTCTCTAAAATAGATGATATTTTATGCCACAAAGCTACCGTTAGCAAATACAAGAAGATAGAGATACTACCTTGTACTATCAGGTCATAATGGATTGAAATTAGAAATAAATGACAGAATAAAAAACAGAAACTTCTCCAATACCTGGAGATTAAATAATACACTATTATATGATGAATGGATAACAGAAGACATCATAGGGAAATAAAAAAATTCTTAGAAGTAAACGAGAACAAACACACATCATATCAAAATCTCTGGGACACTATGAAAGCAGTACTTAGAGGAAGATTTATTTCATGGGGCGCATTCAACAAAAGAAGTAGAAATCAACAAATAAACGACTTAACACTACAGCTCAAAGCCCTAGAAAAAGAAGAGCACACCGAAACCAAAAGTAGTAGAAAACAGGAAATAGTTAAAATCAGAGCCGAAATCAATGAAATTGAAACAAAAGAAACAATCGGAAAAATTAACAAAATAAATAGTTGGTTCTTTGAAAAAATAAACAAAATTGATAAACCCTTAGCCACACTAACAAAGAGAAAAAGGGAGAAAACTCAAATTACTAAAATTCGGAGTGAACAAGGAAATATCACAACAGACACGAGTGAAGTACAAAACATAATTAGAAGCTATTTTGAAAATCTATACTCCAACAAAACAGAAAACTTCAAAGACATCAACAAGTTTCTAGAGACATATGAATTACCTAAACTGAACGAGGAGGACATACACAACTTAAACAAATCAATTTCAAGCAATGAAATAGAAGAGGTCATCAAAAGCCTACCAACAAAGAAAAGTCCGGGACCAGATGGGTTCTCAGCCGAGTTCTACAAAACCTTTAAAGAAGAGCTCATTCCAATACTCCTCAAAGTATTCCAGGAAATAGAAGAGGAAGGAACCCTCCCAAACTCATTCTATGAAACCAATATCACCCTGATACCTAAACCAGGCAGAGACACATTGAGGAAAGAAAATTTCAGACCAATATCCTTAATGAACATCGACACAAAAATTCTCAACAAAATTTTAGCAAATTGCATACAAAAACATATTAAAAAGATAGTGCACCATGATCAAGTGGGTTTCATCCCAGGGATGCAAGGTTGGTTCAACATCAGGAAATCAATAAATGTAATTCACCATATCAATAGACTTAAAGTCAAGAATCACATGATTATTTCAATAGATGCAGAAAAAGCATTTGATAAAATACAGCACCCCTTCATGCTCAAAACACTAGAAAAAATAGGGATAGTGGGAACATTCCTTAACATTGTAAAGGCCATCTACGCTAAGCCCATGGCTAATATCATTCTAAATGGTGAAAAACTGAAAGCATTCCCCCTAAAAACTGGAACAAGGCAGGGATGCCCTCTTTCACCACTTCTATTCAACATCGCCCTTGAAACTCTAGCCAGAGCAATTAGACAGACCAAAGAAATTAAAGGGATACGAATAGGAAAAGAAGAACTCAAACTATCCCTATTTGCTGAAGATATGATTATATACTTAGAGGAATCAGGAAATTCCACCAGAAAACTTTTAGAACTCATAATTGAATTCAGTAAAGTAGCAGGTTACAAGATCAATGCTCATAAATCCAATGCATTTTTATACATAAGTGATGAATCTTCAGAAAGAGAAGTTAGGAAAACTACCCCATTCACAATAGCATCGAAAAAAATAAAATACTTGGGAATCAATCTCACAAGAGGTGAAAGACCTCTACAATGAGAACTACAGAACACTAAAGAAAGAAATTAAAGAAAACCTTAGAAGATGGAAAGATCTCCCATGTTCTTGGATAGGCAGAATTAATATTGTCAAAATGGCCATCCTACCTAACGTGCTCTACAGATTCAATGCTATTCCAATTAAAATCCCAATGATGTACCTTACAGAAATAGAGCAAGCAATTATGAAATTCATCTGGAAGAATTAAAAACCCAGAATAGCTAAAGCAATCCTCAGTAGAAAGAGCGAAGCAGGGGGTATCGCAATACCAGATCTTCAACTCTATTACAAAGCAATAGTAACAAAAACGGCATGGTATTGGTACCAAAATAGACAGGTAGATCAATGGTACAGAATAGAGGACATGGACACAAACCCAAATAAATACAATTTTCTCATACTAGACAAAGGGGTCAAAAATATGCAATGGAGAAAAGATAGCCTCTTCAACAAATGGTACTGGGAAAACTGGAAAACCATATGCAACAGAATAAAATTAAACCCCTATCTCTCACCCTGCACAAAACTCAACTCAAAATGGATCAAGGACCTCGGAATCCGACCAGAGACCCTTCATCTTATAGAAGAAAAAGTAGGTCCAAATCTTCAATTTGTTGGCTTAGGATGAGACTTCCTTAACAGGACTCCCATAGCACAAGAAATAAAAGCAAGAATCAGCAACTGGGATAGACTCAAACTAAAAAGCTTTCTCTCAGCAAAGGAAACTATCAGTAATGTGAAGAGAGAGCCTACAGAGTGGGAGAATATCTTTGTCACTCATACTTCAGATAGAGCGCTAATTTCCAGAATCTATAAAGAACTCAAAAAACTCTACACCAAGAATACAAATAATCCAATCAACAAATGGGCTAAGGAAATGAACAGACACTTCACAGAAGATGCATAAGCAATCAACAGATACATGAAAAAATGTTCAACATCTCTAGTAATAAGAGAAATGCAAATCAAAACTACCCTAAGATTCCATCTCACCCCAATTAGAATGGCGATTATCAAGAACACAAGCAACAATAGGTGTTGGCAAGAATGTGGGGAAAAAGGTACACTCATATATTACTGGTGGGGTTGCAAATTAGTGCAACCACTCTGGAAAGCAGTATGGAGATTCCTCAGAACGCTTGGAATGGAACCACCATTTGACCCAGCTATCCCACTCCTTGGCCTATATCCAAAGGACTTAAAATCAGCATACTACAGAGATACCGCCACATCAATGTTCATTGCTGCTCAGTTCACAATAGCCAGATTGTGGAACCAACCTATATGTCCTTCAATTGATGAATGGATAAAGAAACTGTGGTATGTATATACAATGGAATATTATTCAGCCATAAAGAATGATAAAATTATGGCATTTGCAGGCAAATGGATGAAACTGGAGAATATCATGCTAAGTGAGATAAGCCAATCTCAAAAAACCAAAGGACGAATGATATCGCTAATAAGTGGATGATGACACATAATGGGGGGTGGGAGGGGTTAGTGTTAGGGTTAGAGTTAGGGTTAGGGAGGGGGGCAAGAATGGAGGAAGCAAGGACTGTATAGAGGGAAAAGAGGGGTTGGAGGGGTAGGGGGGAAGGGAAAAAATAACAGAATGAATCAAACAACATTACCCTGTGTAAATTTATGATTACACAAATGGTACACCTTTACGCCATGTACAAACAGAGAAACAACATGTATCCCATTTGTTTACAATAAAAAAAAGAAAAAAAAAGAAACTGTGGCATATATATACAATGGAATATTACTCTGCCATGAAGAATGATAAAATTATGGCATTTGCAGGCAAATGGATGAAATTGGAGAATATCATGCTAAGTGAGATAAGCCAATCTCAAAAACTAAAGGACGAATGATCTCTTTGATAAGTGAATGAGGACATATAATGGGGAGTGGGAGGGGTTAGCGTTAGGGTTAGGGTTTACGTTTAGGGTTAGGGATAAGAAGGGTGGTAAGAATGGAGGAAGGAAGGACTGTATAGAGGGAAAAGAGGAGTGGGAGGGGTTGGGGAAGGGAAAAAATAATAGAATGAATCAAACAACATTACCCTATGTAAATTTATGATTACACAAATGGTATGCCTTGACTCCATGTACAAACAGAGAAACAACATGTATCCCATTTGTTTACAATAAAAAAAGAAACTGTGGTATACATATATATATATATACACAATGGAATATTACTCAGCTATAAAGAATAATAAAATTATGGCATTTGCAGGCAAATGGATGAAATTGGAGAATATCATGCTAAGTGAGATAAGCCAATCTCAAAGGACCAAAGGACAAATGATCTCACTGATAAGCGGATGATGACACCTAATGGGAGGTGGGAGGGGGGCAAGAATGGAGGAAGGAGGGACTGTATAGAGGGAAAAGAGTGGTGGGAGGGGTGGGGGGAAGGAAACAATAACAGAATGAATCAAACACCATTACCCTATGTAAATGTATGATGATGCAAATGGTATGCTGTTACTCCATTTACAAACAGAAACAACATGTATCCCATTTGTTTACAATAAAAATAAATTTTAAAAAAAATTGGCCACATCATATTCTCCAGCTTGAACTGACATTTCTCATTTCTGACAATGTCATTGAGATGTCACTATTCAATATTTCTGGAAAATGTACTTCCCCCTTGTTTGTGATTGCCCAGGGTTATTTTGAACAATTAGATTCTTAATATGTTTCAGACAGTTTAGACAGACACTGGCTGGGAAATAAAGAAAATTATTTAGATATAGAAAGCATCCACATAGAGCACTTGAACCTCCTTTGTACCTGTTTGGAGGGAAAAAATCATAAAATATACTACCAACCTAAATAAAGTTATTACAGTCTCACTGTTTGCAGTACCATTTTTTCCTCCTGTCTTTCCCACTTTCCAATGTACTCAAGAACATTGAAAAATTGTAATGGATCAATTGAAAATATTTTATTTCCTGAAAACCTTTTTTGCCTATTGTAATGTGCAGGACCCTTTTCCTTTGATGAGAAAGATAGGTAGTTAAGTTACCTGACTCTAGGTTGAAAAGGTTGTATAAAAAGAAATTATAATAAAAGGGATAATTTGATTTTCAGGTCCTTGTTTTCTCTTCACCTAGGTAAGTCATACCTACAATGAGTAGGTAAAGAAGAAAAATAAATGTTGTCCTCCTGGAAAAAAGAAAAGAAATTGTATTCTATGATGGCCTGGATGTCCTCTCTGCTATAGACTATTTGATGGGTGAAGCCCAGGGGGATAGTGTATAAAACCTTTGTAAATCAGACCACAGAGAAGTTTATCACTCCTCATTCCCCAAAGCTCTGCTACCTACCACACCACTCTGCAAGCATGACTAGGGAATCTAGTTGGGAGTCCAGGAAGCAGAATTGTGCTACCACCCAGCCAATCACCATCTCAGAGGTTCACCACCAGTCACCTGATGACATACGTCAGGAAGCAGAAGCAACAGAAGGATCCCTGGGAAAGCCCAAAAGTAGGTGGCCAAAGGGAAAGATCCTTCTTGCTGCTCTTCCATATTGTATTATAGGGCTCATCTGTGTCTCATTTTCCTGATCTGTAAATTGGGATAAGATCACCTGTCCTACCTACATTACTTATATTGACCAGTGCATTAGGTATCCTGAAGTTCCCCTTAGCCCCTTCCATATCTGTTCAGCTAAGTCCAACTTCAACTGGAAGCTTCTGCAAGTCTTTTCCTGACAGCTCTCTCCAGTCACTGGAACCCACTTGGTTTATATAAAAGCAGATTGGAAGTGCCAGGGAGTTAACAGAACCCCTTATAACCAGATTCTCCAAGGAGCACTCAATAGTTGACTGGCAGGCACTTGGTGGATGAATATCCCAGCTCCCTCACTCCTCAAGTAACACAGTTATGAAGTATGAAATATACTTCATAAGGCATATGAAATATATCGTTCTTAGAGCTCCCTGTGGGAGTGAGTTCTACTCATCCATGGTGGTAACCTGCTTGGTAACACAGGTTTTTTTAGGTCCTCCCCTTTCCTACCTCTCTTTCCTACTTGCTACTGATACTTGCTATAGGATCTCCCAAATTAACTCACTCAGATCCTTCTCTCAGGGCATGCTTCTGCAGAATTCCAAACCAAGACGTCACTTTCTGCTTTACTGAGTATACAATTCAAATATAATATATTCAAATATAAGCTTATGATTGTTATCATACACATTTGAAGATGAGGTTTTACTGTAGATGGTAGATCTACCAAAAAAAAAAAAAAAAACCTATCTCATTCTGCTCAGAGACGGAAGCTCTATTATAGTTCAACACCACAGAATTTTTACACAATTAATCTCCTAACTTTTGTGATTAGATTCAACAGCTAGAAAATTGCTCCTCCAAATACCTGTGTAAGTTTTTAAACATTTTTTCTTAGTTTTAGAATTCACTTTCTTGCTTACTATACAGATGGACCAGTATCACATCAAGGGCCACAATTTTAGTAGCACTGCTCAAAACAACTGAGGGAGAGTGATCAAAACCCCCATAAGCATTAACTCTGTCCTGATATATGAACTATGAAAAAACTTCTCAGGAAGTGTGGGGAGGGGTATGGGGTGGAATTCTCTCTTTGTCATCCATTTACAATTTCCAATGGAAAAATGTGTGTGTCCTTGCCATTATGCCTGCATAATTTCAGAAAAATTAAAGGCTTGCCTCAGTAATTACTGGGTGGGTCTATGTGAAACATACATCCATGTGTACAGGTCCTGCATACGGTAGTGTAAATTAAGGCACAAAGCTCACAGTCAGTTACTTTTCTGAGGTTTACAATTGGTTTGCCATATGGCATTAGAAGAAGAAGGATATTTTCTGGGACCAGAAGATAAGATTTTCTGGAACAAATTTATGCAACTAGCAACTCTTCATTGAACCCCACCAGAAGAACAAAGCTTAGATACAGATAATTTTTTTGTTTAGATCTCTATGTGGAGATCTGGAAAGCCAACATACAAATACCAGTGCCTCGCCTGTAACGGTAAAAATAACATCATCCTTAACCATTTTAGTGGCAGGGGAATTATCTAGGGACTGAATTGAGACACAGCTGCAATAGCAAAGCTGGGTAAGAATTTTATAACTTTGCTAATTTTCTATCTGTTCTGGGAGTAATAAATGTGCCCTTATAGATCTTCATGATTGCCCTCAAAGTGAAAAAAAAAAAAAACAAACAAACTTTTGAATGGCACAGAAAAGCCTTTCATTCTTGAGGCATGTAATTCATGGATGATTTTCAAAATGTCATGTTTGAATTGGGAAAGTAATGTTTCTTGAATTAATCATCCAATTGCTTCAAGAATATGACTCAAAGGATATAAAAATTTCAAGCCTGACTTTTTAAAAAGAAAAAGGAATTTTTTCTATGCAGTTAGGTTTATTTTTCACAAAGGTCATGGCTAAATCTTATGTTTATTTGCTATGGGTGGGAACTGACTAAATGAAACACACCTTTCATTGCTTAGTGAAAAGGAACGCTAGCAGGTCTTAACAAGCACCACTTTAAATTTTTATACCACTAGACATGCAGTTTCGCTTTGTCTAGTTGTACCCTCCTTTATGTCCCTCTACACCTGGATTTTTTGATGTTTTGGGTTTGGGGGTTTGGTTTGCTTTTGTTTTTGTTTTTTCACTCCTTTTTAAAATTGTTCTTTCATCTTTGGAGAGCTCAGCAAATGGAGAAGAAGCATGGAGGGGTTGGATTGAAGAAAAATAAAAAGCCAAGGTCTTCTAGAAGGAACTCTCTTTGGGGCTTCCAAAGTGACTCACCAGCTGTGTAGGCAATGTAAGCAAAGTGTGGTCTTTGCAAAGGGGAGACAGGAGAGACACATACCACAGCCACACTTTCCCTGGGGGGGCTTCAAATCTCACAGAGGACCTGGTCCTGCCAGTGAAGACTGGGAAGGGATTTCCAAAGGCCTACATATTAGAGACAAGTGGTGGGATTCCTCCACCCCCGTCGAACGAGAGCCAAGTGTTCTGTGCTGGTTGTCATGGAGGATGGGACTTTTTGTCAAGAACATTACAAGGTCCTCATCTGGGCTCACAGTGCATGTAGGCCAGGTCACCTGCCTCATTTCTTAGGAAAAAAAACACCATAGAGCTCTTCTAGAATGCTCACTCCTGCTATCATGGGATATTGTAAAGAATAAAAAAGAAGGAAAAGCAGGGATTTAGTGGTAGGAAGATAAAGGCTGGTTCACACAACCGACGAGCAGTAAACGTAGAAAGTTAAGCTTGACAAAACGGGCAGACCCACTTTCTGCTCCTCTTGTCCGCTGTTTCCACAGCACACCATTCCAATGGCCTTCCCACACCTCTTCTCCTACCCACTCAGCCACACAGTGGCCGCCCTTTTGTAGCCTTGCTGTCGAAACACATTAAACGATATGCTTTAAAAAGCGAATTTCTTCACTTATAAAATTTACCTCAACACAAAATAAATAAGACATTACCAACATTTCTGCCATGTAGGGACAAAGTAAGAAAACAGCAGTCTGCAACCCAGAATACGGCTTACCAGAACCTGACCGTGCTGCCACCCTGATTGCAGGCAGTTAGACTCCTAAAACGAGAATATTCTGTTTTAAAAGCCACCAGCTTGTGGTAATTTGCTACATCAGCCTGAACTGACCGAGAAATGTATAAAGTACTATTCAGTTCCAATATTTTGAAAGCTTATGAGACCATATTACCTCTAAACTCTGAAATATATAACAAAATACTATGGATGAGAAAGCCAACCAGCAACTTAAGGTAACTTCAAGGATGACAGTGAGTCAGCAGAAGAGGAAAATCTTCAGAGGTAATGTTTTTTTAGTTTGTTTTTGTTTTTGTTTTTTGTTTTTGAGTCAAGGTCTTATTATGTTGCTCGGGCTTGTCTTGAACTCATGGACTCAGTCCATCCTCCTCCCCCAGCCTCCTGAGTGCTGGGCCTTTAGGTGTGCATCTCTGCACCCAACAATATACCAATAGCAATCCCAGCCAAAGCAATTAGGCAAGAAAAAAGAAATAAAAAGCATCCACATCAGAAGAGAAGTTAAATTTCTCTTAAAAGTAATTTTAGTAAAGTTATAGGATACAAAATCAACACATAAAAATCAGTATTGTTGGGGCTGGGATCATAGGTCAGTGGTAAGAGAACTTGCCTAGCGCATGTGAGTTACTGGGTTTAATCTCAGCATCACATAGAAATAAATAAATAAATAAAAGATACTGTGTACATCTACAACTAAAAAGTTTTAATAAATCAGTATTATTTCTATGCACTTAAAACAAACTATCCAGGAAAGAAATCAAGACAATGTTTCAATTTATCATAACATCAAAAATAAAGAAATACTTATGAATCAATTGAATCAAAAAGATCTATATAGGATAGGGTAAAATAATAATGAAAGAAATTGAAGACACAAATAAATGAAAAGATATCCTGCATTCATGGATAAGAATTATTATAAAATATCCATACCACCCAGAAAAATCTAGAGATTCAATGAAATCCCTATCAAAATTCCAATGGCATTTTTCACAAAAACTGAAAATCAAACCTAAAATTCATATGGAATCATAAAAGATTCTAACCAGGCAAAGTAAACTTGAACAAATAAGAACTAAGCTGAAGGCATCATATTACCTGATTCAAAATACACTACAAATATATAGTATTCAAAACAGCATAATACTGGCACAAAAATAGTCATATAGTTCAATGAAGTAGAATAGAGAGACTAGAAATAAGTCTACACATTTTTGGTCAACTGATCTTTGACAAAGGTGCCAAGAATATACAATAGGGGAAAAACAATCTTTTCAATACCTAAACTAAACAAATACAAAGACATTACAAGAAAGTAAAAGTACAGACCAAAATTTTTTCAGAGCATTGATGCAAAATTAACAAGTAAAACTCAATAAATAGATAAACAATTATACACCATGACCAAGTGAGATTTATCCCAGATATGTAAAGTCGATTCAACATCTGAAAACCAATTAAGGTAATCATCACACCAAAAAGCTAAATAAGAGAAGCCCTTGATCATAAGAGACAGAAAAACATTTGACAAAATTCAACACCCATTGATGATAAAAACTCAATAAATGAGGAATAAAGAAGAATTTCCTAAACTTGATAAATAATATCCACAAAACATCTCATTTAATGATGAGAAACAATGCATTCCCACTAAGACAAGGTACAAAGCAATATGTCCACTCTGACCACTTCTTTTCAACATCATACTGGAAGCCCTGCTAAGTCAATAAGACAAGAAAAGGAAATAAAAGGTACACAGATTGAGAATGAACAAGTTAAGCTGTTCTTGTTCACAGATGACAAGATTATCTAGGCATAAAATCTGACACAATAAAAAACATTTTCTAGAATTAAAATATTATAGCAAGGTTGCAAGATACAAGGTTAATCCTTAAAATTAACTGCTTTGCTTACACGAGTAAAAATCATATGAGTGAAATTTTAAAATAAAACATAATACTATTTGCATTAGCACCCCCAATGAAATATTTAGATACAAATCTAACAAATTATGCACAAGATCTATATGAGGAAACTACCAAACTACTGAAAGAAATCAAAGAACTAAATAAGTGAAGAGATGTCCCATGCTAGGAATACTCAATTTTGTCAAGATGTCAGTTCTTCCCTACATGATGTATATAGATTTGATGCAATCTCAATCAATAAAATTATAGCAAGTTATTTTGTGGATTATCAACAAACTGATTCTACAGTTTCTATGGAAAGACAAAAACTCAGAATAACCAACACATTACTGGAGGAACAAAGTTGGAAGATCAATATCATTCTATTTCAAGAATTACTATAAAGCTATAAGCAACAAAGACAGAGTGGTGTTTGACAAATAAATCAATGGAACAGAATGGACAGACTAAGAATATACCCACACAACTAGTCAACCAATCTTTGGCAAAAGAAACAAAGAGAAAAGATAATCTTTTCAATAAATGGTGCAGGAAAACAACATGCAAAGGAAAGAAAGAGAGAAGGAGGGAGGGAGAGAGAAAAGAAGGAAGGGAGGGAGGGAGAGAGGGAGGGACATGAACCCTCTATCCTTCTAAAAATTAACTCAGTAGGGATCATAGATGTAAATGTAAAATATAACATATGAGAAAAATAACATATGAGAAAATCTATACAGCCCTGATCTTGACAATGACCTTTTAGAAGCAACAACAAAGACATAATCCATCACCATGTGATGTCCTCCACCACGTTAGGATGCAGCACAAAGGCTCTGAGCAGATCCAGATCATCATCCATTCATTCTTTCTACTCGGCAAAACACAGTGTCAAGAAAGTGAAAAGACAGTCCAACTGGGAGAAAATATCTGCCAACGCCATTATCATCACAGATTTTGTGTCAGTTTATTTTTTGTAAAAAAAGTGGGTGCAACCATTATGTAAAGCTTTTTTAAAAAATTGTGCCAGTATTACTTAAAAATAATTTATTACTAAACTGTCTTTGGTGAAAGATTAGGAGGCATGGAATATCTATGAATATACATTAATGCAGTGGCAATGATCACGCAGTGAAATACAGTATCAGGTAAAGTGTTAGTCTCCAAAACATACAAAGAACTCTTAAATTCAACAATAAGAACACAAACAACTCAATCAAAAACTGAGCCAGAAACCTTGCCACAACAAAGATATACAAATAGAAAATAAGCATACAAAACATGTCCACACAAAAACCTGTACACAGATGTTTAAAAACACTTCATTTGTAATCATCCAAACTTGAAAGGTAAAAAAAAAAAAATTCTTCAATAGAGGAATAGATTAATATACTCTTGTACATCTAGACAATAAAATGTCATTCAGCAATGCTGTGGTTTGAATGTGTCCCCAAACTTGTGTGTTGGAGACTTAATCACTAAATTCATATATTGGTGGTATTGGATGAATGGTAAGGAGGTGAAGAAGAAATGATTTTTAGGACAACCATCTTTGGAAGGTGGCTGTGTCATTAGAGCTTCCCTTGAGAGTGGATTAATTCATTCACATAACTACACTGCTATTCCTTATAAATTACCTGGTCTCGGGTATTTTGCTATAGCAACAGAAAATGGACAAGCACTATAAAGAAATGAGCCAATTTGAAAAGTTCACACACTGAATGACTCCAACTGTATGACATTCTGGAAAAGACATCACTATGGAGAAAATAAAAAAGGTCAATGGCAGCCAGATGTTAGGGGGAAATAAGGGTACATAGGTGAAGTACAAAGGAATTTTAGGACAATGAAACTACTTTCTATATGATGCTCCAGTGGTGGACATATATCATTCTACATTTATCCAAACCCATAGAATGTACAACCGACAGAGAACCTCAGGGCAAACTATGAATTCTGGGCACTAAGGTGTCAGTGTTGACTGCATTAAAGGAACCAGGCTGGCAGATCATACTGATAATGGATGGCCGTGCACACGTGGGGGTAAGGGGCATACAGGGGACTTCTGTACCTTCTGCTCAGTTTTGTTGTAAACCTAAAACTTCTCTAACAATAAAGTCTCTTTCTTTGAAAAGTGCTGATTACATAGAAAAAAAGGCCCTAATTGCAGAAAACCCAGCAGGATAAGAACAACTGGATTATGAGCCAGGGGTAGTTCCGCCACGTGTTGTAGATGCATGTGCTCTGGTCACGTGTGCCTCTCAGCCCAGGTGTTTCTACTCCTAGTCAGAAACTGGAAGCTACAGGAGACAGAGCTCAGGCAGGGGGTCCACTGGTCCAGGCCAAGGGTCCAGGAACGATCCTGGCTTAATTCTAACAGGAAACAGTCACCAGAGAGCAAGAGAAGAGTACTGGAGAAGTTACAGATTAGAGAAAAGAGGTAACAAAAGATTAAAAAAAAAAAAAAAAAGCAACAAGGTTGCTTAAAAAAATATATCCCACCTCCTATTTCATTTATTTGTCAAGAAAAAAAAAAGTTTATTTTTCAGAGTTCAAAGGTTACTGGAATGCCTGAAGATATGAATGGGTTTAAGTTTTGTCTACAGGGAAATATTTATATATATTCAAAGCTAACTCCACACACATATGTACACACACACACACACACACACACACACACTGCAGATAGTGAGGACCCAAGGACACCTGGGTGTCCTCCTCACCAGCAGGGAACCTGGCACATGACTGTAGCTGCAGATTAATTAAAGGAAGGAGTCTCTCCACACAGCCTGGATCCCACAGAGACTGTGCAGAGCTCTTCTGGAGAGCAAGGAGGTGACCAGCACTTTGGGCACCTCAAGGAGCAAAGAAAGCATCTGCAATTCTGAGATGCCCACCTCAGAGTTGGGGAGCTGAAGAGTCTGCCCCGTATGCTTCCAAGAGATGACTCCAGACCCCAAGTCAGAGGTTAGGGGACAATGGGTGGAGTCATGGAGAAAGGGACTCCAGGATCCCCTCCTCTGAGAACTAACCAGTGAACCCCACCCTGGCCCCAGTAACCATGACCTGTGGTGAGAGCTTCCTAGGGAGCAGCTGAGCAGCTCTGGGCTGTTTGGCCCTGGAAGAATGCAGGGTCTCTCTCTCCCTGAACCGAGAAGTGATCCACGGAAAGGGTGGGAGAATATGAGTTATACAAAAAACACTTCCTAAATTCTCCGGAGTTTATTTATTAGCCAAGTTCCGTGTGTGGTGTACAAGGTTTGTATCTGAGGGGTGTGATGTCGTCAAAAGGGGATGTTATATCAACTCGGATAAGGTTTGGCTATAATAAGAGAGGGGGAAGGGCTGGGGAGATAGCTCAGTCGGTAGAGTGCTTGCAAGGCAAGCACAAGGCCCAGGGTTCAATCCCCAGCATTGCAAAAAAAAAAAAAAAAGAGAGGTGGGGGAAACAAGGTAATTGTAGCTTAAATAAGATAGACGTCTATTGTTCTCTCATGAAAAATAAACCTAGATGTTGACAGTTTCGGGTGGGAGGTAGACGTCTATTGTTCTCTCATGAAAAATAAACCTAGATGTTGACAGTTTCGGGTGGGAGGGGAATCCAACTTCCTTCTGTCTCACTGTTCCACATTACTCTTCAAGCAGTTTCCACTTCATGGTCTAAAGTGACTGCCCCTGCTCCAGCCATCACATTCATATTTGAGCAGCAAAAAATTGGAAGAAGTGTAAAAGGACATCTCAGAAGCTGACACTATTTTTCCATACATCCTGTTGGCCAAAATATGACCATATGGTCAAAAACAGTTGCAAAAGATGATATGAAAAAAAATCACCTTTTCTGGAATAGTCATGGGTTCCAGGTTAAAATAATGATGATGATTGTGCAATGAATAAAGAATTTGCTGGAACAAAATTAGCCCTTTCTTCCAACAGGACCTACCCTCTATGAATCCCGACAGACAACTATAGCCAAATTTTTAAGTCAAGCGTGGTCAGAACAGGCAGTCACTGCAGCCCACTCTCTCAAGCAGGGCTTTCCATCTCTGGTAAGTGGCTGTCACTTCTTAGATCCATGGGGTGAAGTGGAAGTTCCAGAGTTCGGCCACACACCACCTAAAACCTTCACTAGCATCATAGTGAAACATGCTCCTGTCTCCCAGCTCAGGCCTGGCGTCTTCATACCTCAGTCCAAACACAGGGAATTAGTGTGTTTTCTTCCTTTCTCAACCCCTAGGATCTACCCCAGGGCCTGGCACACAGAGTCAGCTCTCAAAGAAATGTTTGTGAAGTCAATGAATGAACCACTACATTCAACTACGTCCCATATAAGCACCTATTTTTCATATGTATGTAAATATATTTTTTAAATATAGAATTCACATCCTTTCTCTTCATGTGAATTTCTAAGTGTATGTGGGAGGGGTAAAGGCAGCAAAGTCAGATTCTTGCACTAGTCTGCAATCTCTAATTGGCCACGTGCTAGCTGTGTGAATTTGAGCAACATACTTAACTTCTCTGAGCCTTAGTCTCACTTGTAAAATAGGATTAGTAAGTGGTACTGTTCCTCATAGGATGGTCTTGAAAAGTTAGCTAATTAACACTTAGAACATGTTAATATGGATATGTAACACAGAACAATGATTAACACAGAGAATTAAATTGAATGAATATTAAAAGTATAAGCACCAGTGAGGAAAGATGATATGTACCTGTGGTCCCAGCTACTTACGAGGCTGAGGCAGGAAGATCGTTTGAGCCCAAGAGTTCAAGACCAGCCTGAGCAACACAGCTGGACCCTGTCTCCAAATAAAAGTACAAGTATTTTTTTTTTTTGGCAAATTCATTTTTTTATTTTCATCAAGAGATGTTCCTCTTGAACAGAGCTGAAAGCTGCAACCTAGCCCGAAAGATTTTTAATTTGGCATTTGTTTGGGTTCAAGCGTTTCTTAAAGTTACCCCACTCCCAAGAATGGGTTAGTTCAATGTCATCAAAGACAGCTTGTGGTGCATCTCTTGGGTGCCTGGATCTGGCTTAAAGAGTCTCAGTGTGCTCTAAGAGAAACACAACCCCACCCTGTTTTCTTGGCTGATGGACCCAGTGCAGGCGATGACCGTTTTTCTCTCTCCAAACCCTCCACCTGCCAACTTGCTTGCTTCGGAGCTTCCCAGCGGCTGACCATGTTGCAAACAGAGATCTGTTCCCTTTGATGCACAAGGCCAGACGAAGTCCATATGAGGTTCTCAAACAAAGCTTTTGCTTTGTTTCTAAACAACTCAAGACGAAGTCAAAGAGGACTGTTTTCTCAGTCTCCTCTTTTCCTGCTGAAGCACAAAGAAAAACCCAAGACCTAGGAAGGGACTCAGTGAGACAGAGAGGCACTCTTTGAGAAGGAGACAGGAACACAGGACTAGGAATGGTTGCAGAGCTTAGATTACTTCCTAAAGAATGGGGGGTGGAGAGATACATGATCTTTATCTAATCAGACAGTCTACCCAGGAAGTCCCTGAGATCAAAGCAGGGAGCTTTTTTATTTAGCACTGTGTCAACTTAAAAACAGTCCTGGCAAAGCCACAGATCTGGACAAGCTCACACCTCTCCCCACCCCCATCACCCTGACCCATGTCTCAGCATCTGAACCCTCTTAACATTCCATTTGGAATAAAACCTAGGATGAAAAGAGTCCCTGGGATTACTGTAGGAAGAGACACCATTGGATAGGGAGAGGCAGAAAATGCCACAGTCTTTCTGGCTTCCCGGAACAACTACATGTGTGTTCTGGAGAAGGGACCGATGTTTGTGTAGATTCTGCACCACCTGCCCTTCCCTGGAGGGCAGAGGAGTCCGGGGAAGGAAGGCACACAGGCACTTGTCACAAACATTTTCCCCAACCTGCCAGATGCCGTGTCAGGACAACTTAGAAAGAAGCAAGCTCCAGTGGACAGCAACCAGACCGAGAGCAGAGGAAGGCCAAAGTGCACAGCTACAATCCCAGACTTTCCTTGGTCCAAGGGATGCGATGGCAGGCAGGGCTGGCAGGAGAGATGCATTAAAGAGATGTGTTGAAGAAAAGATGGGCCGTGGTGTGCGGGGTTGGGGAGGCAAGACCAAGACTTGTCCAAATAGAGGAAGGTCACTTCTGGGAAATACCAAAAGCTCCAGGGGAACAAGGCAGAAAAGTGCTCCCAGATCCAGGAGCTTTTAAAATGATGGACAGGACCCAAAGGTGCAAGAGACTAGGATTTAAATTTACCTCCTTATATCTCACAGAAAACTAGCAGGTCTTCATGGTGATTGGACGTGAGCCTTCTGGGAAGAAACTAAACTTAAGTTTCTGTTGGTTTTAATTAGGCACTGATCATGATCATCTCTTTCAAATATCAAGGAAGCTTGCACTGGTGGAGGTAGAAGGACTGGAAGATGGAGGACCAGGAAGTGTCTACAAAATATCTACATTTTCTTCAACTTCCCAGACACAATGTTTTCTTGCTCTGGTTTGGATGTTGTTTGTCCTCCAATAGTTTTTGTGCTGGAGGCTCGATTTCTAATGTGGTTGTGTTGAAGATGGTGGAACTGTTAAGAGGTGGTCCTAGTGGAAAGTGGTTAGGCCATTGGGGGCTTCACTTTTGAAATGGTCTGTGTTAGTCCACTTCCATTGCTATAACAAAATATCTGAGATGATCAACTTTAAAGAGGAAAGGTATATTTTGGCTAAAAGTTTTGAAGGCATCAGTCCATGACCAATTGTCTGCTGAGTTTTGGGCAAGTGGTAGCATAGTACATCATGGTGGGATCATATGGTGACCACCAAGAATAAAAGAAGCTGAAAATAAAGTGGTTATGATCAAGTGGTGTTAAACTCTGATCATCAGTATGAATCCTTGAAGTGTTTTTCCATTTGCCACATGGAAGCCAGAAAGCAAAGAGAGAATATGGAAGGACCAGGATCATACAGATCCTTTGAGGGCATATCCACAATGACCTAAGACCTAAGACCCTACCTCTTAAAGGTTCTACCACCTCCCAATAGCACTATCAGCAAAGGACCAAACCTTTAACACAATGACCTTTGGGGAACACCCCTGATCTAAACTATAGCAGGGATTAATGGGGATTTTGTGGGACCACTGTTAGTGGTGGCTTAGATAGTGGATTGTTATAAAAACAGCAATATTTGTCCCTTCTTACTCTCTGGCTTCCTATCTTATCATGTGATCCATCCCCCTCCTCACACACACTCCTGTCATGATGCCATCTGCCATGTCGTGATGGAGCCAAGGAGACCCTCACTAGAGTTGAAAAGATGCTGGTGCTATGTCCTCGAACCTCCAGAACTGTAAGCTAAGTAAATTCTTTTCTTTATACATTAACCCAACCTCAGGTGTTTCATTATAGAAACATAAAATGGATGAATACCCTTCTTAAGATTGGCATTAAGTCAGGTGGCAGAAAAAATACCTAAGAGCTGTACAAAACACCCACTAAATATTATTATTACATAAGGTTACAGCTGAAAGCTCTCAGAAATAACCTACTTTAAGGTTCTTATTTTCCAGATGAGAAAAATTAAAGCACAGGGAGGCAAAGAGACTTACTCAAGCAACTTAAGAAAACTTCTTCAAGGATTCATAGCTCTGATGATCACACTTGAACACCACTTCATCAGAAATACTTTATATTCTTCTCCTCATCTTGGTGGTCAGCTATTTCTTTATTGTTGCTCCAAAGAAATGCTTCCAAATGTTTCTGTTTACTTTATACACAGTGTTCCAGCCAGCCAGGGAGCTCCTGGATGAAAGGAACAGAAAGCCAACCAACATAACCACCAGGGGGTATCCACAGTACAGCCTGACAAATGGGGCAGTGACCCTGGCAAGAGACTTCCATTCTCATGGGAAGCAAATGTGATACCACAACTGAGACTATTAACTTTTGTTCTTAAGCAAGGGGTTAGAGGGTCCCTTCTGAAAAGCAAGGTCGCACATCTGTACTGGGCAAGAAAATCTCCAACATGTGCTGACCTTGTGCTTAAGATGTATTTGTTTAGAGCTAGCTCTTGCTTACTTGCTCTCTGAATTCACAAGTAAAATGGAGAGGAATGTGTCACTTCGATTTCCAAACAAGACAGAAGACTGTTGTGATTAGATTTCATGAGAGGGCCCGAATTTTTGTTACAGGAAAGGTAATAAGGGGGATTACAATACACACCCTCCTCAACCTGCTTCCTGAAACAATGACCTGGTTGTCCACAGGGGTTTGACCATGGGTTTGAACAAAACCCCTCTGCCCCCTTCAGAAGACAAACTCTCTTTAGAAAGAAGTCAGACCCAAGATTATCAGATCTTCAATGCATCACAGATGTATCAAAATTTTGAATTGTGGGTAATATTCATCCACTCATAATTCCCATCTGATGAACTTGTTTCACCAACTGGGACCTGATTTTTCTTAGACATACCATTAACTATTCTGAATCCTGATTATTAAAAGAAAAAATTTTAAAGGAGAGTACCTAACATTTACCTTGAAAGAAAACCTTGTTCTTTTACCCTGGTAATTCAAAATGGCAGCTTCCTTATCCAGAACTGTTTTTATCCCACCTCCCAAATAAAGAGGTACCTAAAAAGATGTAGTCTTAGATTATTCAACCTGTGCAATCACAGTGTCACCCTCTCCACTGCTAGAACCCATGGATCTATTTTATGTCACTAAGGTTTTGTATTTTTTTAATGAAATGTGTTAACCAGTTTATAACTGATTTCTCACTTTTCTTTGAGATCCATCCAAGTTGTAGTAGTACTTTATTCTTTTTTATTGCTCAATACTAATCCATTACATGGAAGTACCAGAGGTTTTTGTTTTTGTTTTTATCCATTTATCCACTAAAGGACACTTAAATTTCTTGTAAGATTGGGGAAATTATGAAAAGAGCTATTATATATATATATATATGTACAAATATATATATATTTATATATGTATGTATGTATGAATATTTACACATGGATTTTCTGTGTACATTTGATTTCTCTAAAGTAAATACCTAGGTTGAGCATGCTTGATTTTTAAAGAAACTACCAAATGGTTTTCAGAGTTGTTGTACCATTTTGTTTTCTTACCAGCAATGTCTGTTTCAGTTACTACACATCTTTACCAACAATTCATGTCAGTATTTCTTAGTTTAACCATCCTAATAGTTATGTAATAATATCTCATCATGTTGTTAGTTTGAATGTCCTTAATGGTTAACAATACTGAGCATTTTTTTCATGTTTTTATTTGCTTTCCACATATATCCTTTTTGGTGGAATGTCCAAATCTTCCACATATTTTTTAAAATTGGGTGTTGTCTTATTGTTCAGTTTTGAGAGTGTATTTTTGGATACTCTGGACACAGGTTGTTTTGAAATATTTCCTTTCAGAATGTGACTTTTCCTTCCATTTACATGAAAATGTCTTTCTCACAGCAAGAGTTATTAATTTTAATAAATTTCAACTTATCAATATTTTTCTTTTATCCCTTATAATTTTAGTGTCATAATTAAGACCTCAAACCTCATGTCAGGACATTTTTCTCCTTTCTTTTTTAAAATTTTATAGTTTTAACTTTTATATGAAGATCCATGCCAGGTACACCTGTAATCCCAGAAGTTTGAGAGGCTGAGGTAGAAGGATTGCAAGTTCAAAGCCAGTCTCAGCAACTTAGCAAGGCTGTAAAAACTTAGTGACACCTGGTCTGGGTTCAATCCCTGGTATAAAAAAAAAAAAAAAGAATCTACCACAAGAATGGGTAGTTATATTCCATGTATGTATAATATGTCCAAATACAGTCTACTGTCATGTATACCTAAAAAACACAAAAACAAATTTTAAAAAATTTTAAATGCAAAAAATAATCAGTTGACCATATTTGTGTGGATCTAGTTCTGGATGCCCTATTCTATTTCGTAGTCTAAAATTCTATCCCTTCCACAACACTACATTTTCTTGACTACTGTAGCTTTAAGGTAAATATTTAAATCAGATTGAGTCCAACCACTTTATTACTTAAATTTATTTGACTGTTCTATCTCTTTTAATTTTCCATATAAACTTTATAATTGACTTGTCCTTATCCACCAAAACCTGTGATGGAATTTTGATTGAAATTGCATCAAACATGTAAGTCAATTTGAGTGAAACTGGTATTTTACTACATTGAATCTTACAATCCATGAATATGGTATGTCTCTTCATTTATTCAAGACATCTTTGATTTATTTCATCAACATTGGTAGTCTAAAGCATAAAGATCCTGCACATATTTTGTTATATTTCTAACTTAAGTATTTCTTTCTTACAGTTGTTTTTAATAATAGGCCAAGTTGTTCCCCAACAACTGTTTGACATCCTAACCCCCAATACCTCAGAATGTAAGTGTATTTAGAAAGAGATTCTTTAAAGAGGTAACTAAGGTCAAATGAAGTCATGAAGGTGAGCACTAATCCAATATGACTGATGTCCTTATAAAAAGAGATTAGGTCATAGAAGTTGAGAGTAGAATGGTGGTTATCAGAGGCTGAGAATAGTAGAGAAGAGAGAGATGGGAAAGGGTGACCAATGGGTACCAAGTTATAGTTATGTAAGTGCACAAAGTTCCAGTATGCTATTGTACATAGTGTGATTATAGGTAATAATATGCCATACATCTCAAAAAACTAGATGAAAGGATTTTGAGAGTTTTTACCATAAAGAGAGAGGAAAAAAGTTTGAGAATGTAGATATACTGAATCTGATTTAAACATTACACAAAGTATACAGGTATGGAAACATCTTGGTACTCCATTAGTATTAATTTTATGTTTTTATATACCAGTTATAATGAATTAATTAATATTTTAAGTATTAAGACACAAATATGCACAAAGAAAAAAACTATATGAAGACACCAGGAGAAGGTGGCCATCTACAAGCCAAGGAGAGAGGTCTCAGAAGAAGTCAATCCTGCCAAACCCTTGCTCTCAGACTTCTAGCTTCCAGAACTATGAGAAAACAAATTTCAGTTACTTAAGCTACCTATTCTGTGGTATTTTGTTACAGTCCTAGCAAACTAATACCAAGTTTATGCTTTACGTCTTTTAATTTCAGTTTCA
This sequence comes from Sciurus carolinensis, assembly GCF_902686445.1. NCBI lineage: Eukaryota > Metazoa > Chordata > Mammalia > Rodentia > Sciuridae > Sciurus > Sciurus carolinensis. The sequence continues at coordinate 38,145,297 of NC_062214.1, forward strand.
ATGTTTTATTGACTGCTATAGAAACTCACTTATTAGGAGCTTTCTTAAAGATTCTTTGGGATTTTCTACTGGACAATCAAGTTACCTGCAGATAGGGACTGTTTTATTTTTATTTTTACTTTTCTTTTCCAATTGACATGCTTTTTTATTTCTTGTTCTTTCTATCTTAATGGCTAGGGACTTCCAGTATAATGGAGAATAGAAATAAAAAAGTGGAATCCTTTCTTTGTTTCCAATCTTACTCAGTCTTTCACCATTCCGTATGATGCTAGATTTAAGAACTTTGTAAAATATTCTCAAGTTGAGGGTGTTCACGATATTCCTCGATTTTTGAGAGATTTTAATAATGAATGAATTTGAATTTTCTCAATTGTTTTCCTGTATCTATTTATATAACCATAGATTTTGTCTTCTTTCAACTATCTCATACTGAATCACATGGATTAATTTTTTAATTAAATTTATTTTTTAACTAATACCATTGATTTTTGAATACTAAATCAACTTTGAATTTGCTTGATATGCCCCAATAAATTCTGTAGATTGCTAGATTTGACTTTCTAATATTTTGTCATGGATTTTTGTGTCTCCATTCATGAGAGCTGTTGATTAATAGTCTTCATTTCTTCTAGTGTCTGTAATTTTGTTATCAGGATAATATTGATCTCATAACATGAATTGGAAAAATGTTTTTTCCTTTATTTTGGGGAGGAGGTTGTGTGGAATTGGTAAGATGTCTCTTTTAAATTATTAGTAGAATATGCAGTGAACCAATCTAATCATTTATGGAACTGGTTTCTATGGAAGCATTTAAACTTTAAATTCAATTTCTTTAATAGTTATAGGATTATTTAGGTATGAATTTTGTCTTGAATCAGTTTTGGTAGTTTGTGTTTTTGAGGAATTGCCTCATTTCATCTAGGTTGTGGAATTCATATACATTAAACTGTTTATGGTATTTCTTTTGGCCTTTCTGATATTTACAGAATCTGCTTTCTTTCCCCTAACACTCATTACTTTTGTCTTTTTTTTTTTTTTTTCCTTTGTCAGTCTTGCTAGGTTTGTAAGTTTTGTTGATCTTTTCAAAGAACTAGCTTTTGGTTTAATGAATTTTCTCTATTGCTTTCCATGTTTTTAATTCCATCGATTTCTGCTCATACTTTCATGGTTTCCTTACTTCTGCTTGTTTTGAATTTGTTTTACCTCCTTTTTTTTTTCCAATTTTTAAGGTTGAAGTTCAGATTGATTTGAGAACTTTCCCATTACATAGTATAACCACTTAATACTTTAAATTTCCCTCTAAGCACTGTTTTAACTGCATCTTGCAATTTTGATGTGTTGTCTTTTCATTTTTGTTTGGTTTAAAATATTTTCTAATTTCTTATGTTTTTCCCCTCTGTTTCACCATTCCTGTTTCCTCAATGTTCTGTTTCTACTTTCCTTCCTTTGAAGATGGGGTAAGGGGAGATACTGAACCTTTTATTAATATTCTAAGACATGTAAGTCTTACATTTACAATGAACTAAAGGTCACAGCTTCCAGATTGAAGACACAGTTCAAAATAACAAAAGCATTCAGGAGTTTCTACTCTAAGAAAAACCATCACACTGATATCTTAAAGTCTCTACTTCATTAAGAACAGGAATGATTTTTCACATCATCAAAAGATTGATTCAACCATCTGTAGTGAAGTATCCAGTCTCCCTTTTCTGATAAAAATGGTTTAGCTGTCTTTGGGAAATTACCCCTACCCCACTGATAGTTCATGCGATTTGTATGATTGTATGAATTTATACTTTAGTTTTGTAGAATCTGGTTTAAAGAGAAAGTTTTTTTTTGGGGGGGGGCATTTTAAATATGATATTTCTTTCACTTGCAATGAAAGATTCCTGTTAACTAATTCCCATGACATGAAACTTTATGGAGATTTTAAGGGTTTTTTTTGTTTTGTTTTGTTTTAGTTTGTTTTCACTTTTTTAAAAAATTTGTTCTAATTGGTTATACATGACAGTAGAATGCATTCTGACACTTTGTGCACAAATGCAACACAACTTCTCTTTCCTCTGGCTGTATATGGTGCAGAGTCACTCCAGTAGAATAACCACACATATACATAGGATAATGTTTTTATGTTAAGGTTCACTTTATATGCTACTTTTTATGACACTGGTCCATGAATTCCACAAAGATATGACTGCCTGTCCGTGTTCACCATGCAAAATTTTGTGACACATCCATGTTTGTGAATAAATGAAGGGTCTCTGGTCTTCAACTGGGGTTGGTTTATGTCAGGGTACAAATGGTCTGGTTGACTTATTGAATGTAATGAAGCCAAAACATGTTTCATTTTTCTGGTCACATTGGAGAAATAATCCTACATGGCCTGATCCTCAAGCGATTTTCATAAGACTTCCCATGGGACATGGTTATCATAAGGGCATGCATTGGTTATGTTCCTGGGGACCACAAGAACTACCAACCCCTCATGAGCAACTTCTGAAAATTAATCTTTGTAGACTTTGAAATAGAGAGTACTTATAGCAAAAATGTTCTAGCATGCAATTTTTGTCTGCTGTAGTCCATTTGGGTGTTCAGGTCCAACTACATTATTTGTGGGACCCAGTGCAAAATGAAAATGTGGGGCCCTCATTCCAAAGCAGAGGCAAAACCCATGAAAACTACTAAAACAGAAAGCTTTTTTCTCTCTTTAATGATCTTCCTCGTATCTTGTAATGGTGTTTTGTAATTTTCTATTTTATGTTATCCTAAGTTACAGAAAATTAAATTATAAGTATTAGCATGAATTTTATCATTGCACAATACCCATTTTAAATGCAAGTATTATTTAACTTGGTGTAAGGGATCACTAGCATTATACAATTTGTATTTTACTTATACATATGTACTTCATTCTTGTGAGAACAATGGAAATGCTGTACAAAATTAACTGAACTGTTTTTATTTTACTTCTTCATACACTCCCTTTCAACGAACATCTCTATTATGGGTTTGGTGGTGAATAAGGAAGGACTGAAAGGAAAACAAATTATAGGTTGTCCTATGTGACTAGTTAGTATGGGATATGACAAGGTTTCTTGATCTTTCATGTTTCATTCAATGTCATTTTCTTCTTCCTAAATCCAAAGCCAGTTCAGTTTTGAGTGGAGAGTGCATCCTTTGAAGGTCAACAGTGATGTTGCTTGCTCCCTATATTGCAGACATAATGTGATTTGAGTCTTGCTGAACTTCCATGCATCAGGCATCCAAACAGAATTCTGAGCACATGGATCCTCACGAACACTCTATGCAATATTGTGACCACAGACATGAATATTGTACCTATATCTTCTTGCTCAGTACATGCTCCATTGACCCATCAGATCTCACTTACACAAAGTAAAAGATAAAATGGTTAAGAGTGTCCACAACACAGCAAAGCATTTAACTAAGTTCTGAGCATGTCCCCCAGGGTCACATGTCCATGAAACCAGTCTGGCACAAATGCATAGAAATCAATCAGGTGATTCTCCATATTTCATGTATTTTGTCACTCTGCCCATACTTGACTCCCTGGGAAATCTGCAGAATCCAGTGTGACATTTTGAGATCATTAACTACTTGGCAGGGGAGGAAAGAGAGATTTAAAGCAAATGTGTCAGAAGTCACACCTGATTAAAGATCAATCCAGAGCAAAGATAAAAGCATGTTGGAAATTGCAACATGAGTCAATAGCAAGATAGGATTTGAGTCTGAACATTTGGGAATAGGTCAGTTGTGTCAAGGAACACACAGAGCTGTTCACTCCAAAACACGCTGAAACAAAAATATTCACATTTTTTTCTTCTCCCTCAAACTCTTGACATTGCTTTCTTTTTAAGGGATGAAGACCATGTTTAATACCTAAGCTATGATGTTCAAACTTAAACAGCTTCGTAATATAATAGGATTGTTGTCTGTGTGAAAAATAACACCTCATTGTTCTATCAACATATATCTTATGACATATTTCATGATAAATTAAGAAATGCATGCTATGATAAATTAAAGGTAATGTGACCTTTACACGTGATAGAATTTATTTCATTTTTATTAGTTTTGAAATCTTTTAAAAGCACATCACATAGTTAACCTTCTTCAACAGAGTGAACAGATTTCTATTCAACCCTTCCTGAAGGACTATTATATAATCTAAAGCACTGTGGGAATACACAAGAGGGAAAAAGGAATTCTTTTTTGGGAATTCAAGTGGGTTGTTTTTGTTGGTAGTGGTGGTTTTGTGGCTGGTTGGTTGATTGGTTGGTTGTGATTGAATGCAGGGGTCCTTTACCACTGAGCTATATCCCCAATACCTTTTATTTTTTATTCTGAGACAGGGTCTTGCTAAGTTTCTGAGGGTCTCACTAAGTTGCTAAGGCTAGCCTTCAACTTGTGATCCTCCAGCTTTGGCCTCCTGGGATTTGGAGTCACTGGTATTATAGTTGTATACCACTATGCCTAACTTCAAATGGGTTTTGAGGGATGACTTATAATGATAAGAAAAAGTGTGCTGTATAAGAAATTTAAAGATCTGAAGCAGAAACTTGTGGGTATGAAAGAGCATGGGTTGCTTCAATGAAACCACAGGTCTCATGTTTGACAATAAAAGGAACAGGGAGAGAGCATGAAACCTATATATACAAACAAAGGGGATCCATAGCAGATTTTGTAATGGGGTGGGGAAGTATCTGAATTACACCTGCTTGCAGTAATGTCTTTCCAAATGTGTAGAATTGTTTGTACCCTCAGAAACTGTTGTACTATTATGTGTCCTCTTAGCTGATTATAAGTTCTGTATCATCTTTCTCTTTTGCTCTGCCAGCTCTCTTTTCTTAATGCTAACAGGAATCTAGTCACATCTATATCTGACTTTCTACAAAAATTCTGCTTCAAAGCTACAAAAACCTTAGAAACTAACAAATACTGTTAGAATTGTATTTGAATAAGCATAAATAGACTGAAAGTTACTCTTTCTCTAGATCATTTACTGTGTAACTTACAAAAAAAGAAAAAAAAGCAAGAATTCACCTAACAATAAAATGCATGGGTCTGGATGCCAATAAAGATTAAGGCTTCTGAAGGAACTTCTGGATGAATATTAGAATTGGCCATGACTATCTTTTCTTACTATCCAAATATCATTTGAAATGACAGTGTAGGATTTTTTTAAAAAACAAATTAATAGACAAAGTCAAGAAGAATGAGAAACCATTTGCCATAAATTCTTTCAATAAATTTTTGGAAGGTGAGAAATGAATGGAAGAATGGTAATTATCTTGGCAGAAGGAAGGAAAGGAAAGCCAAATGCTTGTGGGCAAGTAAAAACAGAGCTGCTTCACCCAGCAGAAGCTCTGGGTTGCTCTATGCTTACGAGTAGTGAGTGTTCCAGAAGAAAGGTGAGAGTAAGGCCCACGGTGGGAAAGGGCTTTTGCTGAAAGTCTGCCTGTGGTGGTTAAGCCCATCTGGTCTTCTCAATCATCATCATGCATCCACAAGAACCCTTTCTCTGCTCTTTGGAAAGAAGTTGGAGATCTATTCTTTAGAGTTACTGTATTTGTGGAGGAAGACCAAAGGAAAACAGAAACAAAACAAAAGTGAAGTAAAAGTCTACAACGGAACCCCTCAACTCCCTTCCCACATCTTCCTTCCAGAACTCCCCTTATGCACATGCACATACATGCACAATCTGATGGGAGATTAAGATTCCCCACTAGATAGTCCAGATGAAATTCTTGAAGATATCTGAGAGTTCTTTAATGAATTGGTAATTCACTTCTTGTTCACCAGTGGTGAAGTGTAGAGAAGAGCCCTGTCCCTGGTCTTAGAGCACCCAATCACAGTGCCACCCTTCTCAATATAAACATAACACCAGATATTTTTGAAGAGTCTCCAGCAAGAATGAATTCAATCAAAGAGGGAAAAAAAGTTAATATGGGAATTAATAAAAGTAATAAAAATATTGCTAGTATTCTTAAATAGAAAAACACATTGCATCCAAACAAGAATAGGCTGTTATGAAAAATGAGCAATGGGAAAAAAAGTTCTTAGAAATCGAAAATATGTTTGCTAATTTTAAAAATTTAGTATGAAGTTGACAAGGTTGAGGGAGATTCCTTGAGAGAAGAAGCAAAAAGCAAAACAAAGACAAAGCAAAGAAGCTACAAAATGAAAGGAAATTGCTATAGTTTGGTCTTAGATGTCCCCCTAAGGCCTATGTTAAAGGTCTTCTCCTCAGGGTGGCTCTATTGGGAAGTGGTGGAACCTTTAAGAGGAGGGGCTTAGTGGGAGTTGTTAGGTCACTGGGGGCATGCCCTTCAAAGGGATTGTGGGACTCTTGGTCCTCTCCTTACTCTTTTCGGCTTTTCCACCATGAGGTGAGTGGCTTTGGTTGGCTACATGCTCTTACCACGTTGTGCTGCCTTGTCACAAGTCTAAAAGCAATGGGGGGAATCAATCATGTATTAGAACCACAAAACTGTAAGCCAAAATAAGTCTTTTCTCTTTATAAGTTAATTTTCTTGGGTATTTTTTTTATAATAAAAAATTTTATTTTTTATTTTTATTTTTTATAAGTAATGGAAAACTGACTAACTCAGAAAGCAAACTAGAGGATTGATGCAGTATCTACTGGGAAGAGTTACAAAAAGAATGCAGAGAAAAAAGAGAAAATTTAAAAAGAGAGAGAGAGAGATCAAAGAAATCATGTAAGAAAATTTCCAGAACTGCAAGAGTTTCCAGATTGAAAAGGTTCTCTGAGGATCCAAAACTATAAATAATGAAAATTTTACACCAAAGTGCAAAATTGAGAAATCTCAGAACACCAGGGTTAAGGAGAAGATCCTTAATGTTTCCAGGAAGAAAAAACAGATGTGCAGAAAAACAGGATTCAAAACATCATCAGGCTTCTCATTAACAAGAAGATTCCAGATGGCCATTGAGCCGCAGCACGGCTTTCACAACGTTGAGGGAGAAGGAGTTTCAACCTCCCACACTCTGAAGAAGACTTCACGACCTTGGATTTCAAAGTTGTCAGTTTGAAATTCTTAATCATTTTATCTTTGGATTTGTATTCTGTAAGTGAAGTCCAACAGGGCAGTGGTGTAAGCATTGGGCAACTTTGGCTCATGCACATCCTGCTCCCTGCTGCCTCTTGTCTTCCTGGCATGACTTCTTTATGACTTGCATGCCCAACCATTCCCAGAGACTACCACTGCCTATGCCTCTGTGGGAGGATTGGGGTAGGGCAAACAACCACATTTAGTTGTAAGTTAGGATGCTGGTGACTATGAAGGTCTAGAATCACCCCTCAAGTACTCCTGAGCCAAAGGAAGTGTGTCAGTAAACAACAAATTTAAAACACCATGAAAGGGAAGGGTGGAGTAGCTCAGTGGTAGAGCACTTGCCTGGCGGAACTCTGAATTCAATCCGCAGCACGGCAAAACACAAACAATAACAACAACAATGAAAGGCTAAGAGAGATCAAAAATGAAAGGGGAGAGGATTTCCCCCCTTGCTGTTTGGAAAAGAAAAAAAAAAAAAAAAGACCCACAATTTCATTTTGCACTGGGCTCCATCAATTATGGAGCCAACCCTGATTTCAGTCTAATGACTACATGAAGAGATATATTTTTTACTCTCAAAAGCTGTGAATATCACCAAAGATTAAAAAAAAGAGCAAGGACTCCTAACATTAGCTGATTTTATAACCATGTCAGGATGGTTCCAATATGGAACCCGAACCCCACAGTTGGAATTCCCAATCCCAAGGCTTCTTTTCTGAGCTACGACTTTATTACTGGATGAGAGCACTGAGAGTAACTATTGGATTTACCAGTCATGGTTTCTGACCAAATAGGACAGTTTCATATAGCGCCAGATGCATCCAAGAGCATCCATGGTTGGATTGGGGGACTTAGTGGAGTTTTTGCCATATGAGTAGAGGCACCTGCATTTGGAGGATTCCTTAGGGTCTTCTAAGTTCAAGTTGAAGCAAAATCATCTCAAGGAGAATGTGAGACTTTGAACATCGCCCCAGGAATGAGGAGGATTTCCTTCTCAGGGGAGTTTTAAAAGGAAAAGAGATTCCAGCTCCGCTGAAAGGACAGAGTTTTGGCCAGAGGCAGAGGGATGAGGCGTACACAGACATGCTCTAAGCCCCTTCTACCTTGTGACTCTCTGATTTTTATTTTCTTAACCACCAAGGTCACTGCCAGCTGTGAGAATAGCCAAGTCTAGACCCTACTTCTTGCAGGTCCACATTCCCCAAGCATTTTAGCCCCCGCCTCCACCTTCCCCCTCGCCTCCATTCCCGGAGCCACAGACCTCACTGGATTTGGTGACCTGACAACTGCCCTTTACATAGGGATTTGTATCATAAATTGCCACTAAGAGGCCCCTGATCCACATCTTCCTCACCAATTTAGGCTGTCGTGGTTTTCAGACAGAAACTGGCGAGTTCACATGTGGCAGCCTTGGCGGCTCATCACACAGGTTCTATTAACTTGGTCACCAGGTGGTAACCATATTATTTCATGCTTCTCAGTAACTTTTGTGCAACACAATTACCTTTGACAGTTCTTGAGTGGGACAGCAATTTTCAGCAAATGTTTTCAGTAACCAGAGGCCAGAAGGAAAGGAAATGTGAGTGCTTCAGCTCAGCTTTGAGCATGGCTCTGACAGCTCTTCAGCACCTCAGTCATGTGCATGAACAGGAATTCTGTGGAAATTCAGTACACATGGAACTTACAGAAGGGAGTGAAGCGAGGCTGGTGGTTTCTATTGTGTTTAAGGAAAGAATGTGTCCTTTCATGGTATAATGACTCCTACAAGGATGAAGTTCTTCCAAGCCCCTAAATACAGTAGAATTTTCTTTCAGTGATGTTTCATGCTAAAGATGTTTTACCCTCCTTCATGTTAATTCCTCATCGCCAAGAGTGTGACATCTCCTTCTTGGACTTGCTTGGATTTGCAGCACTGTCAGCATTCCTCAAAATTTTCCAAGGAAGATGTAGCCCACCTTCCAAGTATTGCTTTCTAGTTTCAGGAAAATGATCCTTACTCATCACAAGAGGTTGTTTAAAATCTAACTTTATGGAGCAAGAATGTGAAAGTGAATTGCTTTTCCACACTCCCTACCACCACCACCCACCCACCCACCCACCCACACACACACACACACACACATATACACACACACAAAGCACACATACCCACAATAGTTACTTTGTAAGAAAATATAAAACAAAGTACCTAGTCTGTAGTCATTAAGACCTTGAAAAAGAAGTCGCTGGCCACCAAATCATTGGGTATTAAAAGGAATTACATACAACTGATTAATCTGCAGAGTTCAGGTCCAGTAGGAGGTAAAGATGGGGTCATATGGCCACAGTTACACCCCAAAAAATATCCTGGGACTCACATCCTATTGGCCTGCTGCTGAACAATTCTTCTCTTCGACACACCCAAGAGGAGTGTAGCCTTCACTCTCATTGCATTAGCCATATTTTACAGGCAAGCTTTCTTTTGATCTCCAGTGACTAGACACATGATGTCATCAGCTCTAAATCAAGCCACATTTTTACCCCTTCCCTAAAACAGGTCTCAGTGGTGAGGATAACATCAGCTAATCTGTAACACGTTACAGATTGCAACATCTCCTGGTACTGTCATTTTTTCACCTTCTTTATTTACTTAACAGCCACTTTGTCAATAACAGCTGGTGATTTTTCTCCTAGATTCAGAGAACAGAAATTTTGATTATAACCTTTCCTCCAAAATTTGACATGTGGTCATTACCTATTTTGAACTTTTCTTATTTTTACCAGGGCTTTGTTCTTTCTTTATATGTGATTTTATTTTGTAGAGGCCAACAATTGAAAAAGTGATCTGTATGGGGTATAATACAGTTCTCCTTCCCCTGCACATCATGGGTGACAGGGTGACAACTTCTCGTAAGTGTTGCACATCAATCTTCTCCTTGGTTTTGGAGATAAGAGGAGAAGCAATAGCCAGACATCGCACATGTGTAATCAAGCAGGGTATGGATCAGGCTCAATATGAAAACAGTAGTTTGAAGTCTTCTTTTTTTTTTTTTTTTTTTTTATTCCTTTCCACACTTGGGGTGGGGCGGGAGTCTTATTATAAAAACACAAAATATTTCTATACAAAAATGTCAGGAACCACAAGCAAGCAAAAAAAGTGAAAAAACAAAAGCAACTTAGATATCAAATTCCTCCTATAGGATCATGGTTGGTTAGTTAGGCCAACATGTTTCCAAATATTTTCTCACTTGGCTTTCTCTACTATCATCTGAAAAAGGTAAATACTATCTAACAGTTTAGGCAGTCATAAGACACATTTCTTTCTGATGAAACCTAAATAGGAGGGAAAAAAATCTCTAGGTAAATTCTAGTTTCTCCCTTCCTCCTTCCTTAATTGGAGCTATAGCTGCAATCTTGAGACCATGAGACAGAGACACTAACCATGATGACAAAAACCAACATGATCAATACAAAAGAGTAGGCACTAGGACATCATGTACAAGTGAATCAATGTCAGTGATTTCCTACCTTAAGGGAGAAAATAATACCAACTTATTTCAATCACTTCTAATTGAGTTTTTTCTTATAGGAAGAATTTTTAACTGATACACCTGATCACCTAGCAAAACCCCCGTCATACCAGCATACATTGTTCCAAGGGTTTTTTTGCCTTCAAAGGAAGTAAAATACATGTCTTTTTGTATAACCAAAAACTTTTTTAAATTCAGTGATGATTTTACCCTTGTAATAATAATAATAATAATAACATTCTTATGCATCTCAGTTTTCATTATATCATTCATTACTCTGATCACCATATTGAAAGTAAGAAACTGAAGCAAAGAGAGATTGAAGTTGCCCAGCAAGTAGTTGGGGCTTAAATTCAAATATCATGGCGATGAATACTTCCCTCTTGTAGTCATAGTACATGCTGAGTCTTCTCCATTGAATTTTAGCAAATACACAAACCTACAGCTTAGAGAATGAGCAAGCAGGTGCTCATTTAAAAAGTCAGCTGAGTTATTAACTAAATTCAAAATAAGGTTATTTTCCAAAAAGTTCACCCTGACTCAACCTAGTGGCCCAGGACTGTGCCACCAACAGGACTTGCTTCATCTCACATCATCACGGTACTTGAGAAATAAGACCGCTGACTTTCCCTAGTCCCCTAAAACAGAATACTTTCATCTTTTCTTTTCCAATATCTTTTATCTATTTAGGTTAACAGGGCTCAAATGTAGTTGTTAAATATATGAATCGAATTTTTTTATCCCAATAATTAAGAACATGGCCTTCAGTATCACAGAGCTGAATTCATATTTAGCTACACCATTACTAGGTAAGATTCTTGGCAGGTTAACCTCTTGAGATTTCAGTCTCCCTTCTGTAATAATATATACTCAAGGATTAAGAGTTTTAAGGATTAAGAGAGCATGTGCTTGAGAAAGAGAAGCTCACATATACATTGTTTTAAGCATATTTTTGATGATCTCTGTGGTCTTTTCCAATTCTATGACAGGATTCAACTAACACTTTTTTCTGGATTTATAGTTTAGCATTATCTTGCATGATCTTCAAAGGAACCCTATGGACTTGGGATATGATCCCCAAAACCATCCCAAAACTTAATGACCCCAAACAACCACTATTCACATTTTTTCCCCACCATTCTGTGGATGGGTTGGATGGTTTGTTTCATCTGAGCTACTCACGTAGGTCTCCTGCATGTCTGTGGTCAAATGAGGGGTCGCCTGGTGCCTGACTGTTCTGAGATGGCTATGATCACATGTCTGCTGGTTGAATGGCTGTCAGTGGACACAACAGAATGTTCACCACATGCCTGTCATCCTCCAGCAAGCTAACTTGGGCTTGCTCAGTTACAAGAGAGTGAGAGAAAGTAGGCAGCACCCCTAGAGGTCCAGGCTCAGAGCCAACACGTGCTCACTTATGCCACATCAATCAAAGAAAGTCGCAGGCCAGCTCAGGTTGAGCAGGTGAGGAAATAGACTCCACCACTTCATGAGAGGAGTAGCCAAGTCACATGCAAGACGGAAAAGAATGTGCAGCCATTTTAGTGATCAGTCACAATACTGGGTCAGTTTTCCAAAGCTACACATGTGGGCTTATCTTCCCAAGTCTTCTTTACCAAAAACCCAGACAGAGTTTATTTTTCCAGCAGGGCGCATGCTGCAGGTCTGCATGGGTTGTTTGTTTTTGTGTTTCTTTTGACTTTTAGCTATTTCCAGGATGTTTCTTTCAGAGAAGAGAATGATTCAGTTCTGTCTGCCATTGGGTGTTAAAAGGGGCTGTGAGGGAGCTTTTCCAGGCATTAGAGGCCGTGGAGCCTGGTAGAGACAGTCAACAGAGACCTCGACAGGCCCTTGGGGCACTGGAGGCCACTTTTGCATAAGACGATCTTCCTTCTTAGGTGCTCAGAGCCACTCGACAGCCAAGGTTGTACAGGCCAAAGTCATGACCACTGTTCCCAGCGCTCCAGGGGTGACAGGGTAAGCTCGCCTCACCAGCTAATGGGAGACAAGCCCAGAGTGAGGAATTTGTGGAACTCCTGGGCCATGGATGACAATGTCCATTACGTTTGGCAATTTCGCATAAGACATAAAAAATAGTAAAGGGACTTGGAACATCTTGTTTGATGGAACCACATTGTCCCCTGTGGACATGGACAAGGAAGAGGCCAACCAGAGTGCCTGCCTCCTTATGGTGTGCATGTAGGGGCTTAGCCAGTGGGCTACTACCCAGCTCTGATCACTTCTTGCCCCTTCCTCAAACCCGTCTAGGGCTGGGACAAGGAGAAAATAGAGGACAAGGGCTGGCAGAGATGCAGGAAAGATTGTCTCAAAAAGAAGCAAAACCTTGCTCTCATAAGCTTTTCTGGCTGAGCCTCTGGGAATAGAGCCTTCTCCTGGGGAAGTATTGCAACATGGCTCAGATGTAGAAGGGTCAGGGAAGGGTCCTGGCCGGTGGGGGCAAACATTCCTTCATTGGCCTCTCTTACCTCAGGCAGAGCCCTGCTCAGTGGCATTCCTCGGTGAGTGGGATAAAATGAGCAATTCCTTGTCCAAGCCCCACCGCCCACGTGCAGGTATTAAATGAGGTCCGGCAGGAGGCCAGTATCAGATATGCCCAGAGGCCTCCATGGGGAGACAAGAGCCTCCACCAAAACAAGCCACGGCCAGCTCACCCACCACTCTCCAATAGAGCAGAGACTCAACAGTGCCTTAGGGAAGCACAGTCTGGCTTGTGGAGAATGGCCCAATGGGCCCTCATTCCCAGGCACTTGTTTTGGCTTCAGAAACAATGCTGAGTTCAGTTCTCCCCCACGTGAACATTTCCAAATTCAAACCCCAAGGAGATTCCCCAAACTATACCTGGACCAAAGGACAAACAAAGGAAATGTATCTACTTTCTTCCTTTGCATTTCTGTCTGCTGGGTCAGTTCCATTATGTGGGGACAGTCAAATCAGGGCCAAGCACTGAGGTTCCTGCTTTGCTCAGGAAAGTCCTCCTCAACTACAGATGTCACACTTGTCTCAAGATGTGGGGTTCAGTTCAGGCCTCTTGCAATTGCACTTCCAGCTCCTTACAGCTCCACACCCCTTTCTGAGTCCCATTTGCAGAGTATCTGCTCTGGGTCTCCCAGCAGATACTTTTGACCAACCTTAGGAATCCCAACAAATAGAGTTCATTCCTGTAGAATCCAGAACCTGGAAGGATTCCCAAACCTAACTGGCAGCCCCATTTCCAAGGCCCCCCAGTAGGACAAGGCAAGCCCCTCCATTGGTTCTTCTAGATCACCTTGCTCCTACGTGGTGCTTCCATATCAATACCCCACAAAGGAATGTTCTCACTGGTAGCCACACTGCTTGTGAATGTCCTGCCTCTTCCCTTTTCTCAGCCTCTCCAACCCAGACTGATACTACTTTGTTTTTGTTCTTTTTTTGTTTGTTGTTTTGGTGAGTTTTGTTTTTTTTAGAATATTCTCTTTCTGGTATTCAATTGACTTTTGGGTTGTGTGACTTCAAAAGGAATCTCATTCTGAGCTGAGAATTGGGACCTACAGAAGGCCAGGACCTGAGGTCTTGACCTCCAGGTTTTGGGATAACTTCAAGGTTACAGAGTGTCTGTAATATTCACACACACACACACACACACACACACACACTCACTCACTCACATCTGCCCAGACTGAAATCCCAAGCCCAAGTATTCCTTCAGTACAAGATTTAGACTCAAACTTTTGAGAACCCAGTAAAAGGGTCTAGTTAATTTAAATGAATGGAAGCAAAGGAAAGCCCTGGGTGTCTATGTGAAGGTACAGCAAGTTTGCAGGGAAGAGACTGGGAGTTTTCATCTCCAATGAGAAGAGAGATAAAAAATCAGAGATTCTCAGAATTTAGCAGAAAGATCTACCTGTGAAGATATCTGTACTGGAGGGAGGGTTTCTGGAAAGATCTCTTTATTCTCTCAAAGATCTGGTTATACTTGCTAACATCAATCTCCTGTAGAAAAAATGTGAGGTTAGACCATGAGGTGTCTCCTGAATCTGAGGGAGGAAGGCCCCTGAGGCCAAGTTCTCAAGCACTCTTTGCCTGAGTCCTGTTCTCAGGGTTTTGTATTCCCCATGTGCCTGATACCCTTTGCCCATGCTGCTGCTCCCTCTATCTCTGCACACTATGTGTTCACGCCACATGGGTTCACGCAACTAGGTAACATGATTAATGGCTGTAGCAGGCCCAGAAATCAGCTCTGTGGCCTCCAAGCTTTCTTTGACTTGAGGTAAAGCAGAAGCCCTAAGTTCTCCAGGATTAAGCTCAACTCTGTAAAGAAATTGGCCTACACAGGTAAGCATTCAATTAAACTGCTCCCACCCACCCCAAAACCCCCACCTCCCCAAGCTCTTGAAAATGTACACACAATCACCAAGCTGGATGCCTTGAAATAGTCACCTGCCCTATTCCACCTCTTAGAACTGTTGGAAATTTTAGAAATTTTAGTTTCTTCTCCTTATTTTTTTATATAAATATAAGAACAATGTAGCCATGTTACTGGAAATTAAGAAACTGGAATTAAAAATAATCATTCCCAGTCCATCCACTCTTACTCAAAGAATTTTACTCCTTTTTTGTCCTTATTTGTATGCATTTTAATTTTACAACAGTAATCAGAACATAGGGAATTTTGTTAGCTGAAATTTTTCTCCACATCGGTTGTGCTTTCTGACCCACAAGGCCTTCAGGTACTATAGTCCACCACTGTCCAGGAAGGGCTACATCCCAGCAGCAGGCTCCATGAAGTTGGCTTAGAAAGGCTCTGAGGTCTAACACTGCAGCTTCTCCATCCATCCCCCAGCAAGGCTAAGAATCCCCAATCTCCACAGGGTGCCAGAGAAAGAGAGTCACCTCTCTGAGTTGAACTCTCTTGCCTGTATCCAATGCCATGGCTCTGGTCTTGCTTTCTGGCAGGGATTCATTTTGCAAGAGGGAGGGAGGTCCAGCACACACATTTTTCCAGTTGAGTGATGCAAGGCTAGTACCTCAAAGAACAGAGTTGACAGTGTCTCTGAAGAATGGACCCTGGCACTGGGTTCAGAGTAGGTAGAACACTGGGGGTTTGTTAGCTGAGCCAACTCCACCAGTTCTACTGCTTCCCCAAACCTAGTGGGTTTTCCTAACTTTGTCTGAGATTGAAGGGGGCAGCTGTGGATATTGAGAAGGACCCAGGGGACTGACCCCAGTACTGTCACAGCTTCTTCACACCCAGTTAGTCTCTTCCCATGAAAACACTCAGCTCCCTCCCAAACCATAAAAAACCAAAGAACAAGATTGTTTGAACAACACACTGGCAGAGAAACCTTGGAGGCAGTTTGGGGGCTACTGCCCATTTGACAGAAGCCTGGCTTCCAAATACAAATATTAACCTTGGCCATCTGGCCGTCTCCTGCTTCATGACTTAGACAGTGCTTTTTGGGGTCATGTTTAAGTTGGGAAAGAAAGAGATGAAGAAAAAAGAAACAAATTCTTCTGGAACAAAGTGAGCTTTTGATTTTCTGATAGTATTTAACTGGTACTGGTGTTTTAAATCTACTCTAGTTAAACCCTACTTTTCTATGACGTTCATGAGTTGAAGGGATTGTGTAGGTAAATCCCAGAAGCTCTTTCTCATGGGACTCTCAGGTTGGAAATGCAAAAATGAAAATGTTAACCCTTGGATTCTTGGTAAAGATGGCAAAGGCACTCAAATGACCCCTGACACCCACAACTCAAGACTGGAAGACTCAGGAATCAACTTTACAGAGCCTGAAGACTTTTCTGCACCACACCTTCCCCAGGAGACTGCAGAGCCAATGAACACACACCTAACCTCATCAGTGAGGCCAAATCCAGAAGGTGGCGGAGGCTCTGTCCACAGCACTATGTGAATGGCGATGCACACATGGTGTCCCAGGGGTTAGGTACACCCAAAGATAAAAGAGGCCAGTCTGATGGGGACCTCAGAGTTGACTTCTGCTGGGCATGACAAAACTCACATCAGTAGTGGATCTTTTGAAACCAGGAACCTCGACTTCAACAGTCATTTGAGTTTCAGGATGAAGTCAGAAAAATACATCTGTTAAAGTCACTTGATGATTATGCCAGAGTTATTTTAGTCCTTCAATCCACGAAAGCTTCAGGGCCTCTTTCTAGGAGGGAATTTCAATACACACCATTTGAACCAATCATTTTGTTTCCAATAATTTGCCATTAGACAATAATCAGGGATGCCCTGAAGTCTTCACCACTTAGATGTTCATGGGTATTCATAAAAGTTAAAAATGAATTGACTACCTGTGTTATGTACAAACAAGCGATATGCAACCATTTAAATTATGTCTTAAATAATTTAATATGAGAAATATTGATATGGTAACTGAAAAAGGGTTATCATATGTGCAATGTGATACTGAGAAGACTATAAAATGTGTATGATATATCTATGTATGAGGGAGTTGTTACTGACATAAAATACCTATGTGTGTTTATATATTCATAGAAAAGAACTCTATGTGGGGGAGTCCCTCTTGGCCCGTCCCCCACATTCCTCCCTTTATTTAAGAAACGGGACCTTTTTCCAAATTCTCGGCTCTCCGAGGACTACCAAAGAGATGACCACTTGTGAAGCTAGCCCTCTGACTTAGACAGAGAGTGCCTATCTTCATTGGTCATGCTGGCACCTAAGTAGATGGGAATCATTCTGCTCCTAAACCTAAAGCAGAATCCCCTCCTTTCCTGGCCTCTCAGAACAGCTTTCCCAAGGCCATGGCCTCTTTTCCTTCCAAAGACAGGTTCAACCCTGTCTCTCCTTTCTGGTTCCAGCTTCTCAAATTGCCTAAGGTGAGTGAAACCAGGCAGGCCTACCCTAAACCCCAGTTGCCTCAATTTGAAAGGTAACAAAGCTGATAAATTACATTCCAGTTGCCTCACTTTCTTGTACTTATTTGTAAGTGTCATCTGGACTCCTAGAGGGGAAACAAGGAATGAGAAGCAGTATTTAATAAACAAACCCCTTACTGATCCTAGAATGACACGGGTAGTGGTTCTGAGAGTTATTTGCTCCCAGTCCCATGAGATATTTGGCAATGCTTTGGAGTCATTTCTGGTTACCTCAACAGGAATAGGGAGGGAAGATAGGCTTGTTACTGGTGTTTAGTGGGTAGAGACTAGAGATCCTGCTAAATACACACCCCACAATGCACAGGGCAGTTCACAGCAGAGAATTGTTCAGCCTGAAATGTTACGGTAATAGCAATGTTGAGAAAGTATGGTCTTGGGGATATACACCAAAGTGTTAACAGAAATTCCTTCTCTAATTTTTGTATTTCTGATTTTTCTATAATATCTGTATGTTGCTTTATTACAGGGAAATCAATAGAACTTTAAATTTTAAGACAAAATGGCTATAGCATGTCTAAAATTTAGATGTGGCCAAATGTTGGTATTCATTAAGAAAGAAAATAATAAACATTCCTTCCAACAGCTCCCAGCACCCTTTGGAAGCTGCTCTAGAATGAAACTAGTGATTGAGAGCAAAGAGATTGAATTTGGTAGAATTCATTCGTATATATGCATTATTGGGAAAGAAACTTAGCAAGAAAACCCATTCCTAGGGATGAAGTAAATTTTATGTTGGTGTATTTTTTTTTCCCCTTTTCATTCAAATGGTGTGAATTTTTAGCTACTGAAACTGCTGTAGGGTGGTATACTGCATGCCAGGGAACATCCTGTTCTGGTTCCATAGGTTTATTATGGCTCAGTCCTAATTAAAAGACTCCTTTTGTCTTGTCTTCAAGACTTCTGGACAGGGCCTGGGCTTTATTTTTGGTTCTGAACATTCATGTTGCTTCCTGTTTGTTGCCAGATTCATGACATACAGCAAGAGAGCTAAGACAGTCCTAGAGGAATATTTCCCTAACCTTTCTTCTTATTCTCTAGGACAACCATGGACCCACAGAAGATTGAGCGCATCATAGCAGAGCCAGCATCTCTGACGTGCAAAACACCCATGTCCTGCACCTCCCGCGAGTTGCTATTTTTGACAGTCCTCAATTAGAACAGTACGGTTAACTTCAGCCTGTCATTTGTGTGGGCTAAACTGTTTGAAAAATTCTTCACAGATCAGCCAGTGGTGGGAGGACCTTTTTCCGATAAACAAATGATGGAAACTGAATGTCTGGAAGACACAGTGGTTTGGTTCCTTTT
This sequence comes from Sciurus carolinensis, assembly GCF_902686445.1. Lineage (NCBI taxonomy): Eukaryota > Metazoa > Chordata > Mammalia > Rodentia > Sciuridae > Sciurus > Sciurus carolinensis. The sequence continues at coordinate 38,164,129 of NC_062214.1, forward strand.
GAACGGGCAGAAATGCCAGCCCCCTTCCTCCTTGTTTCCATGGCTTCTTTTTGCTGTGGGACTGATGCTCCCTGTTCCATTACCAGAAGACCCTGAGGAGGCCTCTGAACCACAAGGGTGTCTGGCTTTATTTTATTATTATAAGCACTAAAAAGGTGCAACATTTTACTCCCAAGCAACTATATGGAATAACTTATTCAAGGGGTTGCTGAAGGGGTTTATGGAGTTATAAATCCTTGGGGATATTTGGCAAAATTGATTTTTATTTTAGAATAGTTAATATTTCAAAAGGACCAAGTCACCAAAAACAGTCTTGTTATAGACTACTTCATCAGGAAACTGTTTACATCAAAGTCCTTATGACTGGGGGCAGAGGAGAGAAAGCATGCAAATAATCTAAAAGGAGTTTATATCAGGAAGTTAGAAATGAAAAAAGAAAGGAACCAAAACATCTAGTTTTGTATTACATGACTGGACATTTTTATCTGATCTGATTTTGTTACCAAAATCCTGATATTAGAAAGAAGGCTCTACCTGTGCATATATGAGAGTTTATGTAAGAAATTTTCAAGAAGTCTACAAAACAAAAAATTCTAGAACTAATAAAAATGTTTATCAAGGTCACAGGTCAACGTAAAAGAAATCAGTCATATTTTTATAGATAAGTATCAACAACTTAAAAAAACAATTATAGTACCTACAAAAACTACATAATTACAAAAAATTCTAAAAATGGATGTAGAATTTATGATAAAAATTACAAAATAATGAAACAAACCAAGTAATATCTAAATAAGTAGAGAGACATCCAATATCCATGGACTAACATCCATATTAAGATGTTACTTTTTCCCCAAATGATCTAAGAATTTTAATTTCATCATCAATCCAATAGAGTATTCTTTTTATGGTAATCCTGGTTTCAAGTTTATATGGAAAAATTAAATAACTAAAACAGTCAAAATAATTTTGAAAATGAGTAAAACACATCCAATTTTAAGACTTTCTATAAAGCAACTAATCAGAACCATCAAAATTTAAAACTTTTGTTCTATAAAATAGAAGGAAAATCAAGCTATTGGGAACAATATTTGTAAATCACATATGTGATAAATATATAAAGAACTCCAAAAACCTCAACAATAAGTAAACAAACAATCTAATTTTAAAATAGGAGAAATATTGGAACAAGCATCTCTCCAAAATAGATACAAAGATGACAAATAAGCACATGAAAAAAAATTAAATATCATTAGCCATTAAGGAATAGCTAGCTAAACTCACAGCAAGGTACCACTACACATAAGTTAAAATGACTAAAAAAAAATTTTGACAGCACCATGTGTTGACAAAGATGCAGAGACTACTGGAACTCCCATTCATTTCTGGTGGGAATGCAAGATAGTATAGCCAGTCTGGGAAACTGGAAATTTCTTATAAAACTAAACATCTACTTACCATATGGCCCAGAAATTCCACTCTGAGATACTTATCCTAGAAAAATGATTTTCTTCACATAGAAGCTGATCACAACTATTTTAGCATTCTAATTCATACACCCCCAAAATTGGGAAAACACAACATGACCTTCATTGGGTTGCTGAGCAAATAAACCAAGGAATAACCATAAAATAGAAAACTGTTCAGCAATAAAGAAGGTCCCATGGGGCCACTTGGATGAATCTTAAAGGTACTAAGTTACAGAACTGAATCAGTCTCAATGAGAATACGTATTATATGATTTAATTTATATAACATTGTTGAAAAGACAAAACTATGGGAACAGAGAACAGATCAGTGGTTGTTTGGGGTGAAAAGTGTTTGCCTCTGAAGGAATAACATTGGGAAACTTGTGGGAGTTATGAAATTGTTCTGCACATGATTGTGCATCAAAACTCAGAACTGTACACACTGTGTATACATATAGTTTTATAAATATATATTTATAACTATATAAAACATATATAGTTAAAAATATATATATTTAGGAAAAGAGAGCCAAAGACCACCAGACCTTTGAGGAAATGCCTTCTTCACAGAACACAGAAAAAGAAAGAAGAAAAGGGAACACTCAGGACACAAAAATAATGAGGAGATCAGATGAAAATTTTTAAATCCCAATAAAATTAAAGTCTTCAAACTGAAAAGAGAAAATATTTCGTTGACGAGACAAGAACAGACTACTATGAAAAATAGTGGGCCAGGTAGTAAGAATTCATAAATGTTAAAAAGAATGGCTAATTTTTTTGATCAGCAGAAGTTTTGGAAAATAAAATAGATGAACCCTCTCATAAAGTAGAACAAATAAACCAAGATTTTTCTTGAGAGAGTGATAAAGAATATCAGAAATTAAAGACCCAGTGGCAGTTATTTCAGAGATATACAGAAAAAAGGGAAAGAAATCATCAAAGAAATAATAAAAGAAAAATTCTTTAACTGAACAGTGTATGGAGATTGAAAGCATCCAATGAATGACCAGTACTCCAAGGCTCACTGAAATAAAGAGATCATAAAAACTACCACAAAGGACAGAGAAATGTACTAAGGTTGGAAATGAGATGTACGTGGGACTACTCAAAGCAACATGTGCTAAAAGACAAGGAAGCAATTGACTTTCAACCAGGAATCTATATATTACCAAATTACAAATGATTTTGAGGGTGAAAATGAAGACATCTTTGTTCTTAAACTGAAGAATAATTGGTTCCCATGTGCTCTTTCTTAGGAAACCACTAGTGTATATAATCCTGCAACAGGAAGGAGTAAGTTGAGGAGATAGAAGACATTCAGAAAGGGTAATGATAAAGAAAAATTGGGAGATGACAACTGTAACCAAAAGATTGAAACAAAACAAGATGACTGAGGGATCCATCAATGTGATCTGTGGAGACAAAAATAGAACAATAAATTATCTGATAAGTTTGAGTTTTGGGAAAAGATATTAAATGAGTATTGGCAAATCCAATGGAAAAAACTAAGGTAGGATACAGAAAACTCTCCAAGTGAAAAACGATAACAAAATAAATCATTGTATGAGAAGATAACCACAGTTCCCTACTTAGTTCTGATGTAAACTATGTTTGCCAATCATAATAGGAACAGTGACAATGGATTTGGATGAAAATTGTGGTGTAATTATATTAGGAGAATAGGAAGAAAGGAAAAGAGGAGGAGAAGCATAAAGGTATTATGTTCTAATTTAGCACAGTAGGAAGTCAATATACGGGGTCCAAAAAGGAGAAATCCAGAAAATGTATGAGTAAATGAGGATAAATATCAGAAGAAAAAGTTGAAAGAGATGAAAAAGAGACTTGAGCAATAGAGTTAGGGTAGGAAAGGGTAAGATTCTTGCTACTTTGGGGCATTTACTTAATTTTTAATTATGGCCACGTTTTTTTTTTTTTTTTTGAAAAAAAAGAAACTTTTTTAAAAGGAGAGAGAAATTATGGTTACTGGGCTATAGATCAGAGAACAAAGATTCAGTTGCTGAGGGGAGCCATAAATTGTGGCACAGACATCTTTCTAAAGGGTCCCTTCTGCACATACCACCCTCAGATGATATGACTATATTATGCAAGGGAAGAGAAGGAAAGCCATGCCCAAGTTCCACTCTGCCTTTTGGGAAATTCTTGGCTCAGCTCACAATACTGAGTCTTTGTTCCATGGTGTTTGCAGGACTGTACCCTTTTGGAGGTGAGATGTTTATTTTCCATAGCTAGGAAGTTTCCTACAACCCTACCCATCATACATACTGCTCTCAGGAATTGCACAAGCCTCTGCGTGCTTCCTCAAACACTGGTGTGCCAAACCATGGCTGCCAAATACATGTAACATGATGGTGATGGTGGTTTTGGAATGCTTTATGAACTGGCTCTGTCTTCCATTTCAGCCAGGTGAACAGTTCATGAAGTAGCTGAGGTGCTGATTGGTGGGGAAATGACAACTTAATTTAATTACACTTAACTACCTCTGTGTAATTCTTTCTACTCCCCTTCTCCCCAAGCCTCCAGTCTTGTTTATCTTGGTTAAAAGTATACCTCCAAGCCTGAAAAGTCCTGTGGAGATCTCACCATTCCTCACATTAGCAGCAAAATAGCTGTATTGATACCATGGGCAACTTGCTTATAATTCAACCACTGCTTCTTCCTAATGGTGAGACTCCTTGGCATCATCTACTATTACATTAACATGCTGTTGGTACTTCCACTCTTCATTCCCACTGGATTTGGGACAAGAAAGCTAAGGTTTTGTCTAGTAAAGCAATCTTAATAAATAAATAAATAAAGTCAGAGAAAGGATAAAAAGACAGAAGTATCACAATTCTATATATTGATTCCAGGATGTGCTGTTGAGATGTTACCATTTTACTTAAGAGGTTTTAGTTTTATGGCTTAACCTCAAGAGATGAGATGCAGCAGTTGATATCTCAGTATGTCTACCATTTTCTCAGATCCAGCAACTAACAATACGAGTAATTGTCACAAAAGCACAATCACTTCATTTAGCATGCAAATGTCAGAGCTAGTCTGCCCTTTCTACACTGAGTTTTAGGGAACTGGGTTTGGGGATTGAGCCACAGTGTCATAACTATCAGAACTAAGGTGACATCAACAAAACTTCACTGTTTGTTCCAGAAAATTATTTCCTAATAATTAACTACAATGTTTTCTCTGGGAGCTTCATGAAAATCTGTTGTTTTCAAACAATGAACCACTCAGTTAGCCCCCTTTCTCAGATGAAGAGCTTGCTCCATAGGGCAGACCTTCTTGCTTATCAAAGCATGACTCGCTCTAGAAGCCTAATCTGTGTCCTTCAGTCCCAATCTATTAAACCATGAACCTTGCCCACTTGAAATCCCCACATTGAAAGACTTACCTCAAAGATTTTCACTCTAACTTGTAGACTCATAGCTGTTGGTTTGGCATTTTTGTTCTGTCATCCCATTTTCTAGTTCTTTGATTTACTTACACATTTATTCAAATATTTTTTGAGATCTACCATGAACCAGAGGATATAAGAGACTTGTTTCCTTATTACATGGAGTAAGAGAGAAAGATGCTAATCAACTAATTGTACAAACAAATGTCTATAAACTATGCTCAGTGCTATGAAGGAGGTAGGGTTGGTAGAGAAATATTTAGTAGGTTAGCTGTGAGAAATCTGCTCAGGATTAGGACATTAGAGCTGAGCAATCACCAGGTAAGAGCCTAAAAGGGAGGAGGAAGACCTACTTCAAACTACTCAAAACCAAATCTGAAGTTCTATAGAACCTGCCCTTTACCTCTTCCAGGATACTACTAGGAAGGATAATTAACCCTTGTGAAGCTACAAATTCATTAGCATTCTCCTTAATCCTTTGTCTCCAGGATCAGATAACTATTTTGTCTCTTCTGGCTATTTGTCTTTCATGGAAATAAAAAAGAAAGATAATCCTTGGCACATGCCTGCAATCCTAGTGGCTTGGGGAGGCTGATGCAGGAGGATTGCAAGTTCAAAGTCAGCCTCAACACCTGAACAAGGCCCTAAGCAACTTAGTGAGGCCCTGTCTCGAAATAAAAAATAAAAAGGGCTGGGAATGTGGCTCAGTGGTTAAGTGCCTCTGAGTTCAATTCTTGGTACTAAAAATAAACAAACAAATAAATAAAATGTGTTTCAAATAAGAAGAGAATTAGAGAAAAAAACAAATTTATGTTTCTCATTATTAAGTCCCTTTTCCTGACATCTCTTTTCACTCATGGTGAGAAGAGTGGTAATAAAAATGGAAGAAATTAAAACATTAGAAAACAGTTTGGCAGCTTCTTATGTATACTTAAAGTACCAGATAACCCAGAATTTTTGTTGTTAGATAATTATCTAAGAGAGATGACAGCATATAACCACACAAAGATTTATATAGAGAGTTTACTATATTAATATAGCACTATTACTTAGTACTACTATTCTCAATAGCCCCAAACTGAAAACAACACAGTATTCATCAGTTTTAGAATTGATAAGTAAATTGTGGTGCATGCATTTGATTGAATGCTATATAAGCAGAGAAAATTAATGATCTACTGCTACATATAACAGCATGGGTGCATCTTACAAACACTCTAAAGTAAACCAGACACAAATGAATACATCCTATATCCTGTATGACTTTGTTTATATAATATTCTAGAATAAGATAAAACTAATCTATAATGCCAAAAAAAAAAAAAAAAGATAACTGGTTGCCTAGAGCCAACACAACTGTAGAGGAGGGAAAGTTTATTTAAGGGCTCACAGTTTCAGAAGTCTCAGTCCAAAGACAGCTGGATCCATTCCTTTGGGTACAGGTGAAGCAGAACATCACGGTGGAAGAGTGTGGTGGAGTAAAGCAACTCACATGATGATCAGAAATCAGAGAGAGAGAGAGAGAGAGAGAGAGAGAGAGAGAGAGAGAGAGAGAGAGAGACTCCATTTGTCAGATACAAATATATACCCCAAAACCATGCCCCCAATGCCCCACCTCTTCCAATTACCACTCAGTTAATCCCATCATGGGATTAACTCACTGATTGGGTTAAGGCTCTCACAACCCAATGAACTTCCTTGCATTGTCTCACACGTGAGCTCTGGGAGGACACCTCACATCCAAACCATTATACCATTATATATATATATAATTATAAATTATACCATTATGTATATAATTATTACACATTATATATATACATGTGTGTGTGTGTGTGTGTGTGTATGTATCTGTGCCACTGGTTCCTAGCACAAAGTTCCTAAAATCCTTGTAATTTCTGAGAGCCAGAGTGTAGGAGAAACTTTTTTTCTAATAGTTGGTCTTTGACCCCAATTCCTGACAAAGTTCTGTAGACCTTTATTATTTCTTAAATGATAGGAGTATCTTATACAGAGCTCCCAAATCCCTTGGAATTTCCTGGGCAAGAGGAAGAAAAGCATTTATGATAAAGAGAGAGATATACTTCTCAAAAGAAATGTCCATGAGCCATTGAGCACTTTTAGCAAAAAGTGCTCAGGAACAATTGTAACTCCTGAGCAACAGGACCTTGGCTGGCACTCTTTTAAAGTGAGGGAAGTAGGCAGATGCAGGGAAAACTGATGCAAACTTGTGTAGCTCCACCCTGGCTCCACCTCCAATTCAGCCCCTGACTACTGACCTTCTATAAATACTGGAGCTCCAATTACATGGTTTTCTCATTCTCAGGATAGCCCACATTCTCCCTTGAATGTGTATCTACCTCCTAAATAAATCTCTATGTCTCTATCTGGTGTGCGCTGAAATTCTTTTCCATCACATATGTGAAGAGCCCTGCTGGACTTTAGGATATTCCCCCTTCTCTCTGGGAACTCCTGGGACCCTTCTTCAGAAACAAGTCTTCCATGACAATAGAAGGGTTCTAAATAAGTAACCATTGGTGGGATCCTGGGCTGGGGGTGGTACCAGAAATAAGCCACGGTTGTATGTTTAGTACTTCATCCCCACCCCTCATTCTTCTTAGAGGGGAGAAAGTCTGGAACTGGAGTTAATTTATGCTTTGTAATTAAAAAGTTTAAAAATCTCTGAACTATGGGTTTCAGACAACTTCTGGGTTGATGTGCATTTCCACAACCCAGAGGGTGGTGCGCTAATCTCCATAGGGACAGACGCAAGGGAGTTCAGTTAGGCTCAAGGACAAATATCTTCAATTCTTGTCTTCAACATCAGTGATAACAGTAATAATAATAATAATAGTCTGCAGTTGTTCCTAAGTATAATTAGGATTATGCTAACTATATTTCCTTAATATTCCTTGAGTATGATTAAAAATACTTATTAAAATACTAAACTGAAGTTTCTATATTTTCTTGGTACCAGTAGTACTTAGAACTTTCTATGTCATCTGTTTCCTGAAAGACCAGTGAGATAGGTCCACATGTCTAAATTTTCAAGATAAAGTGATGCCAGGTACACGTACTAAGTTGTCTAAATTATCAAAGGCTGCAGAAGTGTTCATGATTCTCTGGGTTCACCATTTGGTCCTTCTTTTTAACATAATAATGACTGGGACAATAATAACAGGAAGGTCCAGAATGGCCTTGTACATTTAGCTAGCAAATGATGTTGATGGCTGGTTTGCAGTCTAGGTAGGCTAACATGGGCTTCATCATGTTACTGCTTGTGCTTGCTCACAGCAGGAATGTTCCAAGAGGAAGGAAATAGAAACTTCCAATCCTCCTGCGGCCTGGGCTCAGAAGACCCATAATTTACTTCTGTGGCATCCTATTGGCAAATCATTGTCAAGACTGCCACTGTTGAAAAAGAAGAGAGGTAAGTTACAATAGCCCATAGAGTAGGAAGGAATTGATGGCAGACATTTTTGAAAATGATCTACTCCACAGGTATTAATTATGGAATTAATAGATGAATGGCCAATCCCAGGGCCCACAGCTTCTCAGAAAAAAGAGTGAAAGCAGGACAAGAATGCAGACCGTTATATGACCGTTATCTCCATATTGTTGAGAGGAGTAAGTGGAAAGTTTGGAACACTGGAACTCAACTAGTAGGGTTCAAATTCTGGTTTTGCTGTCATCTGTGCAACATTAAAAAAGTAAAACAATCTTTCTGAATCTCTTTTTCTGCATTAAGAGTTGTAGTGAGGTGAAATTACTTTGTACAAAGGGCTTTGACACATCCTAAGAGGTATGTATGTGAGTTTTGGCTCTGATCATTCAATTTGGTCATCTGCTTCTGATAATGCTAATTAGTCATTAGTGCTTAAACTTATTGACCTAGCAGTATTTTACTTTCTCTGAGATAAAAGTATAATACAGCAGCATGCTGTTCCTCAGTTTATGATCTACATAATTTCCAGTAAAAATTTCCTGAGACTTCTCAAAACAGAATTGACTAGAGGTATCACCACTTGAAATTCAGGTTTTTGAGACAGAGAATTTAGGGAATACGTACCTGATATTAAAGTTATTTATCCTTATTGCAAAACAATAAGATCCCATTTATCATAATTAAAAACAACAAAAAAACCTTTCAAAAACTATTTTGGTTAAGAGTACATGTCAAAATTTTCTGACAACCTCAGTACAGAGAAACTATAGCAGCCTAATCTAAGGATTTACTCTTATTGGGGACATCTTATGGGAAAATGAAATGGTAAGATGATCATTGTTAAATTGGATACAAAAAGAAAAAACAAAGTCTAAATATCTTTAGAATCTTTCCTGACAATCATCTGAAAATCAACTGGAAGGATGAGTAGCTGGTTTCTCACATGTGGTCTCCATACCATCAGAGTCCATCAGAAAATTGCTTATGTAATTAACTACAGCAGCAATGATAATTTCTTCCTATGAGGAGTTTTGTATATAATAACTCACAAAAAACTTTCACTCCCAAATAAGGTTTGGGATAATTTTTTCTCCCAAATATACATACACTAAAAACAATGGGAGAAAAATCACTTTGAATGTTATATGCTGTAATTATTTTCAGTAATGGAATTTTAAGGAAAACTTATTTTATTCATAGTATTTAAATTTTTTTCTAGTAAGTCAATGCATTACTTTTGTAGTTCTAGTAATAGCCAAAAAGGCTTTTATTGTCATTTAAATAAGAAATTCCCTTTTGCATTATAAAATACTTGATTACAAAAAAATGAAGTGATAAAAATGAAAATGCAGTTCCAAAAGACATGCATGGCCATGTCTCAACTGCACTGAACTGAGGAGTGCCTTGGGATTATGAAGGGAGATAATTTCTTAGAGAAGGAAGACATGGAGATCAATGCTGCCAAGCAGAAGTTGATGTGGTCTCATCAGTTCTCCCAACCTTTTGTTGCCTGAAGTGACCTGAGATGGACAGGACAGCACAGGTCCAACTATGAAGCCTGCTCTTTGCTCCTGTCCATGAACCTAAGATAGCTGAACTGAAACTCAGAATTTCAGGTCTACCTATCTAATCTCTGAGATGGACGAACGTGGCATCTCCACTGGAAAACCTACTTCCATTGAACGAAAAGAGAACTTGAAATGACCTGGGAGTGGTTTCCCATTCACTACATACCCCACCCACTGCACCTCCCAAGACCAAATTAGAATGTACATCTTTCTAAGTTGGTCTGTTCCTCATGTCTTCCTCACAGCATGTTTCTGTGCATCTTTACAGTAATTCACAATAAATGCTCAGAATAGCAGATAGCACTGAAACCTGCATGTACTATGTTTTCTCTTATACATATTTACTATGATACAGTTTGATTTATAAATTCAGCACAATAAGAGATGAACAACAATAAAAATAGCAGAATAATTTCAACCACAGAGTGTAATAAGGGTTATTAAAACTTATAAATTATTTATTTCTGGAATTTTCCAGTTAATATTTTGGGATCTTGGTTGACCATGAGTAACTGAAACCAGGGAGAGTGACCCCACAGATAAAGAAGGACCACAATACTAGATTTTTCTTCTATTTTCCATTCAGGTGGTAGTCACACATGTGTGCCATTGGATTATTTTTTGTTTTTGCTTTTTTGCTTTGTTTTTTCCTAAACTCAGTTAAAATAATTGAGTACTTAAATATTATGTGAGTGAACAAGTTAAAAGATTAATTTTGACTGATTTTTTTTTCAGACCAAATGGATGAATTTAGCTTAACTAAACATAATTGATGATGGAAAACTCAGTTTGACAAAAAATAAACTTTTTGTCTCTCACTTTTACATTATCTTTGCTATAAGTTCTTCTATCAACTATCTCAACAAACAGCATATAATTTATTTCAAAATCGAATTTATTTTCAGAATTTTTCTAGTTTATTCCACTGGAATCTCTTATACTTATTTATTTATTTTTTCACTCAATAAATATTGAGTGCCTACTCTGCACCAGGCATTTTTCTAGGCATTAGGAATAAAGTAATGAATAAAACAAATTTGGTTTCAAACTTCATGGAACTTACACATTAATGTAAAATACTGAAAATGACCAGATAAATAAAAATAATAATGTTAAATAATTGAAAATGCTATGATAAAAAATAAAGCAGGGTAAGGAGATAGAGCAGAATTGCAATGTGTGGGGGGTGTATTTTAGTTTGTTGTGCTATCAAAGGTCTCTCTAAGGTGATAATTGAGTACAGGTCTGAATGATTAAAGGAGATGGGCTCATCAGTCTTGGCAGAGACAATAGTATGTGCAAAATCCCCAAAGCTGGAATAAGCTTGATGCATTGAGGGAGCATAGGAAAGGCTACTATGGCCAGGACAATCAACAAAAGGGAGAGAGGAGAGATGAATTTGAAGAGATGGGGGGTACCAGGCCGTGGGGGAACTTAAAGGTCATGGTAAGAAGTTCTGATTTCATTTTGATTGAGAAGTCACTGGAGGTGCTAAATAGGGACAAGAGGTGATGATTTATGTCTTATAAAGCTCTTTCTGACTGAGCAGATGGGAAGAGTATGGAGATCAATGAGAAAGCAAAAGTCTAGGCAACATCAGATAGTAACTTATGCTAAAATGACATTGGTGGGTATGTTGAGAAATACTGGGATTCTGGGTATATTTGTAGTAGGCAGTATGCTCATTTTGATGCTATTATTTTTGCCTATCCAAGCACATGGGAGATATTTCCATCTTCTAAGTTCTTCTTCAATTTCTTTAGTGTTCTATAGTTTTCATTGTAGAGGTCTTTCGCCTTTGTTTTTTGTTTGTTTGTTTGTTTTTGTTTTGAAGATATTGTGAATGGGAAGTTTTTCTAATTTTTCTTTCAGCCGATTCTTCATTGGTGTATAGGAATGCAATTGATTTGTGGGTGTTCATTTTATATCCTGTTACTTTGCTGAATTCATTTATGAGTTCTACAAGTTTTCTGGTGGAATGTTTTGGGTCTTCTAGTTACAGGATCAAGTTGTGGGCAAATAGGGATAGTTTGAGCTCTTCTTTTCCTATTTGTATTCATTTAATTTTTTTCTTTTGCCTAATTACTCTGGTTAGAGTTTCAAGGACTATGTTGAATAGAAGTGATGAAAGAAGGAATTCCTGTCTTGTTCCAGTTTTTAGAGAAAATTCTTTCAGTTTTTCTCCATTTAGAATGATATTGACGTTGGATTTAACATATATGGTTTTTACAATGTTGATGTATGTTCCTACTATCCCTAGTTTTTCTAGTGTTTTGAACATGAATGGATGCTGTATTTTGTCAAATGTTTTTTCTGCTTCTGTTGAGATAATCATGTGATTCTTGTCTTTAAGTATACTGATGTGATGAAGTACGTTTATTGATTTCCATATATTGAACCAACCTTGAATCTATGTTCATCAGGGATACTAATCTGAAGTTTTCTTTCCTTGAGGTGTCTTTGGGTTTGGTAGTATCAGGGTGGTACTAACTTCATAGAATGAGTTTGTAAGGGTTCCCTCCTTTTCTATTTCTTGAAATGATTTGAGGAATATTAATGTTAGTTCTCTCAAGGCAATATCTTGGTGTTTTTACGTGAACAATTGGGTAAATGATAACATCAATTGAAATGGTAAATTCTGGGGACAGAGGAGGCTGGGGATAGGGAAAGGGAAGACAGGCAATAAGGGTTTTGTTGTGGACATATTAATTTGAGAATGCTTTCTTCCGTATCATGATGTAGATGTCAAATAGAAAACCTGGAGTTCCGGTGCAATTTAGATTGTAGTTTGGGGAAGCATAATAATTAAAACCATCAGATCATCTGTGGAAGGTTGAGAACCAAGTCCTGAGACCACAACTGTGCAAGAGTCAGGAAGAGAATGAGAAACCGTCAAAGGATACTGAGAAGGGAAACCAGGGAGGTGTAAGGAGAATCAGAAGCATGAGGTGTCTAAGAATCCAAGTGAAAAAAGTCTATAATTCTAAATCTTCTGCTACTTTTTACTTGCTTTTTATTTCTACTTTTTATCCATAAACAATTATTTAAGCAGTATCTGCACTGTTTCAGTCCAACAACATGCCACTCCCACACCTCCTGAAAAGATACTTACTATGGTTACACCTTTGGACCATAGCCCAGCATCCTCCCAGCTGCCTGTGCCGTTGATTTTTCCTCTACCTGCCCAGGGAAAGGTCAGCCAAAAAGAAGTCTCCTGAATAAGGCCTTTGTTGTCTGGCCTTTACAATACAAAAGCCTAGCATTTTGATTAATATTTATTCTCCATTTATTGTAGCCTCAATTTCTCTCTATGAAGAACAGCATGCGATAGAAAGAGATATTCTCCCAAATAAAAGATGGACTCCAAAGCATACTTGTGGGTGTTACCAAAATTTCCCTTTCCTCGCAGACTCTGCATTGCTTTGGGGACCAAAAGGGTTTTGCCTTACTAAGCCACACTCACATACACACATACATACAAATCTAATTCAGATCAGGGATAAAACTGTGAGCAGATCAGGGATTGGTTTTAGAAGTATCAAAAGTTACCACCACCCAGCTCTTGCTAAGCCTTGGGAGTTGTAGCTAATCAGTTAGTACATTGAAAGACTCCTTTTATGGAGGTTTCCCCACCATCAATAAACTCATTTTATGTAAATATTTAGCCAGGCAATAAACTGGACAGCCTATATTACTCAACATCAGCCTCAAAGACCCTCCCGATTTATATACACAGCATCTTGGTAGAGCAATACATTTTACACGCATGACATGGTCAGCGATAAATATACCAGGGTAGGTCAAAGCCTATTTGGTTCTCTGCTTTTAACTGTCTTGGACTTTGTGTGTTTCTTTAATCAGTTGGATGATTTAGATAAACAACATGTATTAGTCTTTGGAAGTATAACATGCCTTGAACTTTTTCCAGATATTCATTCCCATTCATCATCATAATAGTTGCTCCCCCTTGGCCATCATTAAGATTAGAAACGTCCTTGAACCATTTAATGATATTCCAGAAGACTGGACAGACTTTTCATGCCTTGATGAATTGCGATCACTCAGCTTAGACCAATGAAATCGGATATCCTTTAATGTGCCTGATGACTTTGAGGAGTTCAGGGGAAGCAGTTCTCCATAATCAAAATGGCTTCAAGAATAATCACCCATTTGGGGACGATGCATGACTTGTGTAAAAATTGTCTAATGAGTTACTATCTAATCTAATAGCTAATTGCAGTGAATATCATGGTTTTATCTGCAAGTGTCCATTTATTGAAGAACTTATTAGAATCCTTATAGGATGTATGAAATTTTTTTAAGCCCACATTGGAATGTTAAAGAATGGGATTCCTCTAAGAAAATTGATTTTTCAATGCTCACAACACTGATGAGGAGAAGAAAAAAACGTACACAAAGCTGGGCTAGGATGTGTTCCAAATACCTCACAGCTAAGAAAACCTACTTGCCTCATTTTATGAAGCACTGCATCTCTAAATGACCACTGTGAGAAGAATATGACTCCCAAATATCTGTGTGACATAAGCAAGAACACTTTGCAATTTGTGTTATAAATATTTTTAATATTTTCATAAGTATTTTTCCATAGACTGTGAAACCACTGACCTTGCTATGGTTTAGAATTGACTGTTGACATTGCTAGATTTAAATAATCTTTAAGTTCCTCCACAAACCATGATCTGAGACCAAGGGGTTAGGAACAGGAACCTGGATGTATGTACACTACAGAGAACACAGTGCTTGGAATCAAAGGGCATCGTTAAAGTCCTGGCTGTATCACTGGCAGTTTAATGAAATTGCTTCCTGGAGCATCAGTTTCTTCCTTTTTTGTCAGTTATTTATTGAGTATCTGTAATGTGCCAGGTGGTATTCTTGGGATACATGAGAAAACAAAACAGAACGTGGGGATTTCATTCCACTGTAGGTGTTGCTTAACGTATCTTTTTCCTTCCAGAATTTCTGTTTGGTCAAATGAAACACCAAATATAAAAGCACTTTGTGCGTTGGGGGAATTTATATACTTCCTGGGAGTCACAAATTGAGGGCTGCTCCAGGGAATGTCACTTCTGGCCTTCCAAGGTTATTGCAGTTTTGGAGAGAACCCTAAGGCACAGATGCAGATACTAGTAGTTGGAAATAGGCTGGAACACACCAGCAATAGTAGGGACCAAAGGCTATGAAAAGGAACTGCCAGCAAATGATAAAGACATGCAAAGAATGAGCCAATGGTTATCACTACCACGGCAGTTACATGGTGCCTACCTGTTCCTTTCTTCAACCCATGTGACCAAATCTTTACCAGCAGCATATTAGTAACCTTTCTCATTGAATATCTGAATCTGGAAATAGCCTAGCCCTCAGTTTCTTCAGTTTCTTAAACTGAAGTTGGTGGACTAATGCAGGTCTACTGATTTTAACCTTCAGAATCCATGAATTCAATGACATTTATGCAATTTTAAAAACAGTGAGTTCACAGTCTGACTAGAACAAAAAGGTCAACCTCTCTGAGCAAGAGGGAATTCCCCAGCAGACTGTCTTCTGACCTTAGAAATGCACCACTGGCTCTCCCAAGTCTCAAATCAATATTTTTTCTCTAGAGAATTTTAACTAATGTTACTCTTAGACATCTAGAGTTGCTACCAGATAGCTAGAGTTAGATTTATACCTGTCATTTAGTTTTTTGTTTCTATATGTCTATTTTGTTTCTCTCTTCCTCTATGAATATATTTTGCCTTGAGTGCATATTTCTAGTGTACCATTTAAATTTCTTTAATGAGTCTTTATTATTCATTTAGTTTTTTTCTTAGTGGTCGTTCTATGGTTTATCATATACATCATGACACCATGTGGTGATGTGGTGATGTGGTGTGTGTGTGTGTGTGTGTGTGTGTGTGTGTACACATTGCTGGGGATTGAGCCCAGGTCCTTGTGCATGATGCTAGGCAAGTGCTCTACCACTGAACTACATCTCAAGTTCCTTACCAAATACATCTTAATTGATCAGAATTTATTTTGGATTTGTGCTAACTTTAAAACATCAAGAAACAGAAATGTGGGCTGGGGCTGTAGCTCAGGGGCAGAGCACTTGTCTAGTGGTGTGAGGTGCTGGGTTCGATCCTTAGTACCACATAAAAATAAACAAATAAATAAAGGTGTTCTGTCCATCTACAACTACAAAAAATTTTAAAAAAAAGAAGTGTTACTCCTATACAGCTCTATTAACTCTTTTCCCTTTTTGTGCTTTTCTCTCTTGTCATATATATTAGATGCTAAAAATCAACATCATTACAACTATTACTTAATATAATTTTATATCTATTAATGAAGCTGAGACACAAATGGGGAGCAAGCTTGTATTTGTAATGTTTGTTATATTCACTTTCTTGTTTATCATTTCTGGTGCTCTTCACTTGTTCTGGTGGGTTCAAGTTGTCATCTGACCTCATTTTCCAACTCCAAGATGACTCTGCAAACACCCATCTCCTATGTGCTGTCATTGTTAAATATATTGCATTTCCATCCTTTTCTCCTTTCATTTAGCACCAAATATATTGCATTTATATATATTCCAGGCCCAGCCATACAAATATGTAATGTTTTAATAAAGTTAATTAAAAGAATAAAGGAAAAATGGGTATTTCTACTGTCTTTTATAATTTTGTAATTACCTTTGCCAGTACTCTTTGTTTTTTCATATAGATTTTAATTTCTACTTGCATTTACTTGCTGTCAGCCTGAAGAACTCCCTTTGGTGTTTGCTGTAAAGCAGGTATGCTATCAATGAATTCTGTTGCTGTTGCTTTCTTCTGGAAATACATTTTCCTTCATTTTTGAATGACAGATTTGCTAGACTTAAGATTTCTGATTGATAGTTTTTGTTACTGATTATTTCAGTACTTTGAATATGTAATTCCACTGCTTTCTGATCCCCATGGTTTCTATTGAAATGTCAGTTGTTGATTTAATTAGGGTTACCATGTAAGGGAGAATCATTTTTCTCTTTCTACTTTCAAAGTGTTCTCCTCATCTTTAGCGTTCAGTGTTTTTACTCTGATTTGTCTATTTGTAGATCTCTTTGTGTTTGTCCTATTTGGAGTTTCTTGATATTCACACTCAGTGTAGGTTGATGTGTTTCAGCAAATTCGGGAAGTTTTCAGCTGCCATTTCTTCAATATTCGTTCTCTGCTCCTTTCTCTTTCTTTTACTTCCATTATGCATATGTCAGTGTTCTTGAAGATGATCCATGTTTCTGTAAGGCTTTTTTTCTCTTCATTTTATTTTCTCTTGGCTCTCCAGATTGTATAATCTCTATCAATCTGTCAAGTTTGTATATTCTTTATTTCTGCCATTTCAAATCTCTGGTTGAGTCCCTCTAGTGAATTTTTCATCTCAGCTGTATTTTCAACTTAAGAATTTCCATTTGTTTTTTAAAAGTAGTTTTTATCTTTTTATTGAGAGATAATATCTTCATACCTTACTTTACTTCTGTAAGTATAGTCTAAGTTTTCTGAGTACATACATTATATCTAAAATCTTTACTAAACTAGCATCTGGACCTTCTCTGAGGCATTTTCTGTTGTTTCTTGTGAATGGGCCACATATTCCTGTTTTTTTTTTTTTTTTTTTTGTTGTTGTTGTTTTGTTCTGTGTTTTACTGTCTTGTAATTTTTTGGTGAAAGCTGAGTATTTAAGGTGATGTGGTATAGCAACTTGGGCTACAAAACCCTCTCCTCCCTTTTCATTTCTCAGTCTTGTTTTTGCTGTTGTTTGCTTGCTTATTTGTTTTGTGAATTGTCTAGGTTATTTTAGCAAAGTTTACAACTCCCATAGTATGAGGTCTTTGATGTTTCTTCTTATAGGATGCAGTCTTGGGCATGCACCCTAGAATTACAGTAATTTTAGCAGAGCTTTCTTTGATTATCTTTTCACTGACCTCTCTGTTAAGCTGACGATTCTTTTGGTATTATACCCAGAAATTAGGTTCCACTAATTATCCACAAGTTGTTCTATTGTTTTGGACAATGCTCTGGGGTATAAATTGCTCAGTAGTATGATCCCATAGAATTGGGCTAAGGTATTCCCATAGAATCAGTTCTGAGGTTTTTTCTGATCCACAGAGAGTCCCTCTTAGATATCTCTTTCCTGGCTGTCTCTGATAAACTAGATGGACTGTGGTTTAGCATATTGCTCCTAATTAAGAGGTGTTATTATTTTCAGGGACAATCTTAGGCTTGAATTTCTCCACACTCTGTTTCAATAAATTTGGTTCCTTTGGAGAGATCAACACTGCTCTCTTTTGTATGGACTACCTCTCCTCTGGGAAGGCTCTTCAAACCGTAACTGGATGCTGGGCAGAGCAGTAGCCGCTGGTCATCTTTGCTTGCCCCTCTAGCATATAACCTCTGACCTCACAAGAATTGAGGCCAATGGTAATTGAGACCCCAGTTTTCTTGACCTACCTCACCTGGGTAGAGTCTCCATCTATGTTTAGGAACTGAGGAGAGAAAAGTAGCCTCCAACCTCTCAGATGCACTTATCAGGAATTTAGCCTCTTCAACTTGACATTGGAGAGCTTGAGAAATGCAGGCATCCTGCCCCTCTTGGTGAGATCCAAAAGGAATTGATTGAAAACTGAAGGGAGAGAAAAAAGTTTTGACCACACCTAGTCAGAGTGACTCTTCTATCAAGAAAAGAAAGGGAATAACTGGGTTATGGTTCAAATGCCTCAGACTTTAGTTACTCTTCTCCAGTTTTAGATTTTCTTTAAAAAAAAAAGTTTCTTGTTTTTCATTTGCTTTATACTCTTGGGGCATTTTCCATAGATTTAAGTGATTGTCTTATTTATTTAGTTTTTTTAATAGTTTTCACCAGCATTGCTTGTTTCACTGGGGAATGGGTCTATGGAGCTCCTCATGCCAATATCCCAGAAGTAAAGTTTCCTTAAATAATTTTCTAAACGTCTATGTTTTTCTTTCACACTTAGCTATGAAATTTTCTTGGAATATATTAGACTCTACTTCTCCCCACTGCTTTGCCATGCCTTATTTATTGAAAACAAAATGTTCTCGTATTTTTAGGTTTGTTTCTAGGTCCTCTCTTCTTTTGTATTGTCCTATTTTTCTATATTTGTTGTAAAACCAAAGAGTCTTAATTACTATGCTTTACCATAATAAGTGTTGGCATCTCATAGTGCATATTCATTAGTGTTCTTCAAGAATGCTTTGACTATTATTGGCCCTTTGTATTTCCATGTACATTTTAGAATTAACTTGTTGTTTTCTATAAAAACACTAACATCAGTTAGGATTTCTACTGGGCCTGACTGAATATATACATTTTGAGAAGTGGCATCTTTACAACTTTGAGTCTTTTATTCTGTGAACTTATTTAGGTTGTCTCTAATTTCTCTAAATTATTCTTCATAACTTTCAGAGGTCTTGAACTTCTTTCACTGGATTTGTTTCTAAGTAGTTGATAACTTTTGTACTATTGTAGGTAAATGGATTGTCACATAGAAGATTTTTAAGAGCAGAAATGGTAAATAGATTTCCTCTTGGATGCAAAGACTGGGCAATTTGTATTGGTTGTCTAAAGCGTTGGACTGGATATTGTCCAGTCAATCCTGGTTCTGTAGGAAATCCTCATGTCTGGTTATTAAATCTTCAACAGTGGGGGTCAGTAATGGTATAAGAATTGTGAACCTGCCATTCTGATAAAATGATATAGAACTACCTGCTATGTGGTAATAATAGGGAAATCAGTGGATAGAAGTTAAAGGGAGGCAATTTAAGCAAAATTTTGTTAACCTGAATTATTTTTTAAAGTACAATGGACTGCTTTATAATGCAAAGAATTTCCTATCTTTAGAACTATTCAGGCAGAAACTGAATGGCCACTTTATAGTAACTCTGTAATTAGGATTGCTACATTAAATTCATGGTTGAATTAGGAAAAAAACTTACTATTATTAAGTTATATGATCCTAATTTATTAATTATATGAGGTGGGGGAGGATACCATCAAATGAACTTGTATATGAAAAACCTCTGACTGCAAACAGACTACAACAAATATCTTTGTACATATGTTGTTTTTGTATGTACATAGGCATATCTGTTAAGATAAACTCCCAGCATCATGTTGCTGAGTTAGTGGGTAAATATACATGTACTTTTGATAAACTTTGCCAAATTGTCCCCATAAGTACTTTATTAATACATTTTTACCAGTAATATTTGAGAGAACCTATTTGGATACAGCATATCAAAATTTTAGTCATTGCTTAAACAAGAAAAGAAAACCAAGGTGTGTCAGAATAAGTCACATAAAGTTATGACAGAGGCCAAAAGAACAATGGCATTTCTCTGGCAAACTGAAAAACTCTTGTTCATTGTGCACCTAACATTACCTAAGCCTAGGCTCTAGGGATCTCTAATCTAACCAAAAACTCCTAATTTGGCACATGTATAAACTGCGACCCGAAGAATATAAAGAACTTGCTTAAGGATACACAGGTTAGTGGCAGGACCAGAGCTAGCGCTTGATATTCTGCCTCCAGTTCACTGAACAAACAGAATGCTTGTGGTAAACAGAATGACAGCCTCAAAGATACCTACACTCTAATCCTCTGAACCGGTGAATAAGTCGGCTACATGCAAAAGGGACTTTGTGTTTGTGATGGTTTATGAACCTTGAGGTTGGGAGATTCTCCTGAATTGTCCAGGTGGGGCCAACATAATCTCATGAGCTCTTAAAAGTGAAGAACCTTTCCCACTTGCAGTCAGAAGAGATTCATGGGAAAGATGAAGCAAAAGGAGTTAAGAAGCATAAGAAGGATTCTATCCTGTAACTTGTTTTGAAGATAGAGAATAGGAGTCAGTATGCAGGGGGTGAGGGTGAAAGCTGAAAGCAACCTCCACCAACAGACAGCAAGGGAATGGAGATCTGTCTTGTAATCTCGTGGAACTGAGTTCTGCCAACAATGTGAATGAGTTGGAAATAAATTCTCTCCTGGTACTTCCCAAAGAAATGAAATCATGTTGATTTTGGCTTGTGGGAACTATAGTAGAGAAATCAGCTACGTTTCTTACTTGAAAAATTGTTAAGACAATAAAATTTATGTTGTTCTTAGCTGACAAGTTGGTGGTAATTTTTTTTTTTTTTTTACAGAAAAACAGTCAATCAATACACATTTCCACACTGTCTCTTCCATGTTACCATGAGAAACCTTCATTTATATATTCAAGAAGCATTTGTTGAGGACCTACTATGTGTCAGGAACTAGGGAAAATAGGTGCTGGAGGTTTAACATGAGTGACATAAAACTCCTTGTTTTCAGGGAGATTAAGTTCAAATGGAGACATACAGACCATCAGTTAGTGGTATGATAGATTAGAAATTGATAAATGCCAGAGACAAAACAGTAAAGGGATGTAGAGTGCTGGAAGGAGTGTGTTGAGGAGGGTGCTCATGGGGTAACCTTGCTAAGAAGGTAACATTCAAGCAAGAGTTGAACAAAGAGAAAAGCAAGCTGTGCAGATTTATCTGAAAAGTGCTAAGTGGAGTAGAAGTTTGTGCAACGATTCTGAGATGGAAGGATGTCTGGGTGCTCAAAGAACAGAAAGGAGGCCAGGATGGCTGGGCTTAGCTATCAAGAATAACAGGAAGTGGGTCAGAGAATTAGAGGGAACAGATCCCTGGGTCCAGGAAGGACTTTTGGGCAAGGTGTACAGAAAGGTTTTGATCAGGGGGGCAGCCTGGCAGCCTGATCTTACTCTTTCTGGCTGCCAGTGAACAAATGACCATCAGGCAAGAATGGAAGTAAGGAGACCAAAGCAGAGCCTATTGCAATAACTTAGGTAAGAGGATGATGAGTAAAGGACGATAGCAGTGGAGGTAGTTGAACTCACCAAACACTTCAGAGGAGAGCTAATGGAATTTGTTGATGGATTGATTGTAGAATAAGAAAGAAGGTAAAGATTCAATGATGTCAGATTGGTGCTCCCAGTGAACTTTGCCTCTGGATTAATGCCCTTTTACAGTTCCTTCCTCTTGAACCTGGGCTGAACAAGGTAACTTAATTTAAACAATCCATGAGGCAAAAATGATGCAAAGCCAGTCCGGACCAAAACCTTAAGAAGTTCTGGCAATTTCTACTTTTGTGCTCCTGGGAAACTTGACGTTCCATGTCTTTCAAGAAGGTGGCATAGAAAGTCCATGTCAAGAAGAGCTGAGTTTACGCAGAAAAAGAAGAAAGTTCCACCACCCATGTGCAACTGAGCCCAACCTCCAGGTTACCCTCTGCGAACACACCTCACCAGTGACTACCAGCAAGAACAGCAGAAAAGGGAAGCAAAGCACTAAGGGAAGCCAAACCCAGCTTATAGAATTGTGAGCAAATAAAATACTTGTAGTTTAAACCATAAAGGTTTAGGGTGATTTGCTATTCAGCCATAGGTATGTGAAACAGATGACCCCAAGTGTTTTGGCTTGAGCATCCAGAAGGATGGAGTTAACATTAACCAAATGAGAAGACTTAGTTAATATTTTTTGGGAAAGAACTTAAAATCTTACTACTTATACAAGGAAAGCAGCATGTTTTTCTTACTATATTAGAAATCCTCTATCTTTTAAGCATGGCTAGACTTTTAGGAGACCTTTAGGAGTAGTATCTTTAGATCTCTAACATAACAGCAATAGCAGGGGTTAAAGGAATTATTTTGATTTTTTCCCCCTTTCCCAGCTCTTGAAGTTCTGCTAACAAGAGAGAAATCCTCATGACAGTCTAAAGCAGGGAAACCCTCGCCCAGTTTTCCTGGCTTTTCACACTGTGGTTTCAGAGCTTTGGTGACTGCACCATGTAAAGGAGAAACCACTGAGCTCACATTCCCTCCCAGCTTTCCACAACTGGTCATGGTGAACCACCTTGGGCTTGGCTGATGGTCTTCTGGAAGCTTAGTGTACCACCCTGGAGGGAAGTCCTTGCCAGTTTTAGATTTAATCCTTCCTGTGGCCATACACTTGAGACAGCTGCATGTTGAAAATAAAAAACTGCCTGGTCAATCTGGTTTGCCTGTGGGTCTCTGATCATAGACATCTGGGCTAATACCTTGTGGACTTGAACCCATATGGAGTGTTGGGGAAAGTAGTGTATTCCTTAAGAATAATTAATGTCCCAGGACAAATATTAATGTAAAATGATTACTTTTATGTTGCTAACCTCCCATTCACTCTCAACAATGGCCTCCTATATTCACCCATCTATACTTCCTTCCCTTGGTTAACTTCAGAAAAAGGTTTAGAACAGAATTGAAGTAAAACAAATTAATAGTACACATGGGGTAATCTCTTCGTGGCTCAGTGTTTTCCTGGTCCAGTGTTCCTAAGAGGGAGGAGTGGTATCTGCATAAACTGCCTTTGGAGGCACTCCATTCCAGAACTAGCCACTGCAAGCTTATATTGGACAAGGAGATGGGGCTTCACAGCACAAAGGAACTCAGAGTTTTGAGTTTGTATGATTTATATCAGAATAAAATCTATATGCTTGACCAAATACACAGTTTGCTTTAAGAAAAGTCTGGGGAGGCATTTAAAAAAAAATTAACCATAAAATTATGTTATGGTTCAGTCAGCCTTGGAAGATGGAATTCTGGAAATGGGCCTCATATTAGATTGTTATGGAGATGTATCATATGTCAACATGTTCATGGCACAGGACACTGTTGGTATCTTCAAATGTCTTAAAATAATGAGAAGCCTTTGGCTAAAGTTTCTGATTACTACTGTTCACACAATTCCAGGTCATTTCCTCTAAGATGTTGTTCAATCCTGAGGATATCCTTGATGAATTCTTCATCAGCTTCTTAAGTGTCCACCTACCTCCAGCAGTCTGGTCCTATTAACCGACATAGTTGCAAAGTTCTCAGACTTTTGTGAAACATCCAAAGTTGCTTCTGGGAAATGGTGATTCTTCCTTATGATCCTTCACTTGTGGCATGCTGTGTGCTGGAACAGGGCAGTTTTCCATTGTTTCAGAGGAGTTCTCTCAAGCACAGAAGTATAGATATTAGCCTTTAGCTAACACACAGAAGGTCCAAGGGCAATGAAGATGAACTACTCTGGATGTCTGCTACATTGGTTTTCATTGGCTAAGACCTTACCACTGTGTTCACTGCACACACACGTAACCTCAGAAAATGGATACTGACTGTACTCTTCAGTAGCATCATGGATTTCTATAAAAGCTATAGGATAAAAAAATATGTATTGACCAGCATAAGACTGAATCAGCATTGTATGGAGAGGTAGTAAATAACATATTGTGTAAAATCATGAATATCTTTTCATGATATTCTTAAATAAAAACTACATGTCATATAACTCCATTTGGGATCTTCAATATAACACTATTTCCATGTTAAAAACAAGCTGAAAATTTATGCAAAAGGTGTTAAGAGTTGCCTCTAGGGAAGTGGGGCTATGAGTTAATTTTTTTCTTGATTTTCCTTATCTATTTTCTGCTTTTTTTTCACACTAAGCATAGTTTGCTTTTATAATAACAATGACCAATTTAAAAAAAAAGATTTCCCAATAATTAAATATAATATCAATATTCGAGAAAAACCTCCCAAAATATTCTCTTCAGTCACTCCTTAATTTCTTCCCTCCCTCCATTCAGTGTGTCAAAACAGAGCAATATTGGTTCTGTAGAAATCTTCAGGTAACTGGTATGCAATATTACCATTCTTAAACATAGGAGAAAACTAAGAAATAAGCAAAAAAGGGTTAGGAACAGCCAAAAAAGGACGTCTCTGATTCTATATGCCAAATTCATTCATTTTGCTCACAAGCACCTCAAATTAGCATTAGAGACTAGTTCATCCATAATTTATACACAGTTCCAACAGATGTACAAACAGATATCTGAGTTCAAGTTCATATTTAGAAGTGGTAATTAAGAGAAAGGGTTTGCCATAGGCAGAAAAACTGGAGATGGGTAGAAGTGGCAGAGATGACAAGAGAGGACAAAGCCTCAACCAGGACACCATCCCCAGCACAGGTGTTCTAGCTACCTCGAGAGCACACACCTCTACCCCTCACCAGGCCCTGATGACACTGCACCTCCAAACCCAGAACAGGGTCATAGTGATGGCTGTGGGAGTCCAGACCAGGCTTAATTATATTCAAGAGAACCAAACATCCAATGCTAAGCCCTTAAAAAGAAATTGAATATCGAGTCAAAATCACTCCTTACTACGTTAACATACATCTTCAGAATCTGGATGACATTAAGTCAGACTAGAGGATAAGGTTATATTCTTATCTGTTTCTACCTTTTCTACTTTTGTGTGAAATGAAATTGATTTTGTATCCATTGATATCTGATTCCAGCATCTGATCTTTAACATCTGGTCTTATAATAAAGGAACTTATATATCTTTTATATTTGTTCCCCCATGATTCTATACATCACTTTTTTTTCCTTCCTAGATTCACAATATTCCTTAAAAACGTATTTAGAAAATTGGAGAATAAAGTCAGAACAAACTTGTTCTTAGAAAGGTGATGCTTTTTTTATACTGACCAGTTTTTAAACTCTTCATAAAAGGGTACTTAACAAGCTCAAACTTTTAAATATGAATAAAATAAAGGCAAAAGGAGATGAAAGAAATGGCATTCCTAGTGAAAGAGGTCAGATGGTTTTTCAAACTCTAAAGTGTCCTGATAGTTTTATGTGATCCAGTCCAGTTCCTGAAAAAATCCTGACAACAGGTAACAGGTCTTTGAAGGCTTTTGAAGCCAAAATCTCCCAACCAGCCAGCCCATCCCTTACCAAGTTCTCAGACTCATTAAGAATGAGAAACAGATACTATGGCACCAACCTGTCTACAAGAGCACAGCGAGACAAATGTAATTGCCTGTGCGAGAAATATAAATCAGCCACTCTCAAATCATTCATATCTACACCCACTCCATTTTGGTTGTCCTTCCTTTATAATTTGGCCATACGTCCATGTCAAGTGTATAATTTCATCTGGGGCTTTATCAGTTACCGCCCAGAGCCATGATTATATGGTGCAGGGAAACTTCCTCCCCCTGAGTAAGTCTATCTTTAGTATCTTCTTGATAACCACTTCTTACCAAAAAAAAAAAAAAAAAATCAAAAAGAAAGTCTTGGGTTTTTTGTGTGGCTCCAGAATCCCGAAATATAGCATTTAGAAGCCATTTATCAACTTTCAGCTGCCATTACCATTTTTCAAGGCAAAGTGTTTTAGGGGTTTCCATATTGAGGATTCAATCATGTAGCAAGTTTATCTTGTAGTGTCTACCAAATCTGCACAGAGATAAGACTGGATTTTGAACAATCATAACAGCAGCAAGATTTCTGGAAGAAGTAACTTTTGACAAACACGATGAAAAACAGGGCTCCAATCTAGGGTTCAAAAGATAATTTATTAGTTTGAGAAGAGAAGTCACACACTATACTCAGTAATACGCTTCTTTTATTTTTGTGCCTTTATCTTAAAAATATATTTAAACAAGAAACAAATATTGAATTTTCCCATAAACTTTGCTTTCTTATTTACAGTGTTACATTGTAAATAACATTCCATTATACACAAATTAAAGACTATGCCTTACTGTATGTTCTCTTTACATATTCTTTCATAATATAGTACATATAGCTCGAAGCTATGCAATATTTAAGCTTAGAAAAGCTGAGGAAAGAAGTACAAACTTTCTCAATAAGACTATTATTTAAAAAGGTTCTGACCTTAATTCTCTGCTAGATTGTTTCACTGAAACCATTCTTTGTTAAAGAAAAATGCCCCATAT
The DNA here is from genome assembly GCF_902686445.1 of Sciurus carolinensis. Taxonomy (NCBI): domain Eukaryota; kingdom Metazoa; phylum Chordata; class Mammalia; order Rodentia; family Sciuridae; genus Sciurus; species Sciurus carolinensis. The sequence goes on from NC_062214.1 coordinate 38,190,877, forward strand.
GAGGGATGAAAACAACAGTTTAAGTTACCACAGGATCCACTTAAACTGGTTAACAAATAAAAACACCTTATTACTTATTACTGTTATTAAACAGAGCACTACCACTGTCAAATCATTTAAACAAATAGATTTACTCTTCAAATCAGACACATTACATCAATGACAGTTGGTACCTCTTTACAAAATAAAAAATGTTTCCTGTAACTTTAGGTTTCACTTGTAAACAGTTAAAGCACACATTTTGTAAAGATGATTTGATCATTCCTGGTCTTAGGTTACACAATGAGGAGTTTCTATTTCATTAAGGGAGAAGCAAGCACCCACGCTGCACACACACACATACACACACACATGCACGCCCACACACCTACAAGCACCCACACCCAGCACCCACACACGCTCACCCACCAAAGGCCCACGTGTCACTAAGCGCTAACTGCAGCAGCACTCGTGTCTTGAGCGGTGCATGAGGTTGAACAGGAATTATAAAACAAGGAAGATAAAACATCCAGCTTCGTTAAAAACCCCAAAAGCTTAGCTTCTGAACACTTCTCAGACACTTCATGCTTGGCCAGAAGAGTCAGTTCACTGGGCTCTCCAGGCGACAAACCCCACCTTCGATTGCAACCGACTGTCCTGCAACCGCACCAGGAGGAAGTCTTGAAATGTGAGTCTGCAAAGAAGGGAAAGCAGAAAGCAGAGATTAGAGGTGCCAGCAGTGTCCCTCCACGTCTGAGAAAGGTGGAGCAAACTCCAAGTGCCATTCACATTGCTCCTGAGCATTTACACACTGTGCTAATGTTAATCTTGAGGTACTGAAATATCCTGCTTATTTAAATTGCAGGGAATATTTACTGAGCATTGGCTACAAACCAAGCACAGCAGCAGCCAGTGGAAATGTCAGACGTGACCAAGACACCCAAGGCCCTTGACAGTGCCCAATATACAGTTTAATCATATTCACAACATAATGGTTTTAATGCCAACCATATTGAGCATACTCTAGTTACCTAAAGACTAATAATTTATTTACCTTTTGTCCTTTAAATATTCAAAACAACCAAGAATGCTTAATTCATGTTTATATCCCAATTTATTCCTTAAAGGATTTAAGTAGTTTACAAGAATTAAGATGATTCAATGACCTTAAGGGAATGAGGAAATGAAGTAAAATGAAATTAAGAATTACAAAACAAGGAAAGGACAAGAGTGAGATTTACACATAAAATATAGACTAAGGAGTCCTGTACCCATGCTGGAGGCAGAATGCTGCTCTGCTTCTCAGTTTCCTTCCAGCTAAGATCAGATAGGCAGTCGTATAGTGTATAGGATCACAGCAACCAATTGCTCAGATGAGAGCACATGTTCTCAGCTCTGGGGCCAGGGAGCCATTTCTCCTCTGGGTCTCCATAAAGAGGGTGCTGGGTAGAGTGGATGAGTGAAGACAAGTTGTATAGTGCTGACTGTAACAATATCACTCAAAGGAGGCTGAGGTCCAGCAGAAGACTTGGTGTTCCACAGAGGTCAGGACAGTATCAGCCAGGAATTCCTGTGTGTGTGTGTGTGTGTGTGTGTGTGTGTGTGTGTGTGTGTGAGAGAGAGAGAGAGAGAGAGAGAGAGAGAGAGAGAGAGAGGGAGAGAGAGAGAGAGATCTGACTTAATCCAGGGACTGAAAAATGTCAGGAGTTTCTAAGAAGAACAAAGAATCTGCATAACCTTTAGTTAATCCTCTTTAATTCTGTTTCTCTAAACAGCTTTTCCTAAGGACTGAACCACAGTGAGTTCAAGTTCCTAAGGACTGAACCACAGTGAGTTCAAGGTTGCTAGGCTATGCCCAGGATAGGACTACTTGCTTTTATGCAACCAAAAATGAAGCAGGTTATGTTTTACATGGAATAACAAGCCAGTTGGTTTGTAGTGTAAGGGCAGATTATCTCCTCTGAGGCTGACTAGACAAGTCCAACGAGTTGCTGACTAAAGTCAATAATTTGGAAAGTTATGAAGAATAAGAAATTTTTTTTGGCATTTACTTTTTCTGTGTGCAATTCATGAAGCAATCTATAATGAACAAGGGTGAGGTGAGTTGGATTTGGAATGTGAAGTTGGGCAAGGAAATCACTGTGGTACCTCTTAGAATCCAAGTATCCTTGAATTCACTCAACTGACTCAGGCCTCCAGGAATCATGCCCCAGAATCTGTTCTCATTATTGTAGCGAATAGCCAAATTTGGGCCTCACCACATAAATATATCAAACCTAAGAAGTTTTAGTAAAACAAACTTATGGAACTTTTGTTTCTTGTGATGCCTCATTAACCTGTGTATGGGGAGGGGACTTAGAAGTGTTCTTTTTCTGCTGCTCAGCACCTATTGTCACACCATGCATGAAAAGCTCAAATCCTTCAATTCCTGGAGTTTAACACTGATGAGACTGTTTTTTACATTTAGTCATTCATACCGTGGGTTGAGAATTTTTTCCCCAAGTCATCATCCATCAGAACTTTTGTTTAAGGTCTTCCTAAACAAAAAAAAAATCCTGAGAATCCCTCAATTTCATCCCTAATCTCATCCTTTAGTTATGAATACAGGAATGTAGCTATGACAAGGATTAAGAATTTAAAAAAACAGAATGGTGTTTCCTCAAAAGCTTACACATAGCATTATCATATAACAATTCTACTTCTGAATATATACCCCTCCCCCAACAAAAGTGAAAGCAATGACTCAGATGTTTGTACACCAATGTTCATAGCACATTATCCCCATAGGCAAAAGATGGAAGTAACCCAAAATGTGGTACATACACATGATGGAATGTTGTTCAGCCTTAAAAATGAAAGAAATTCTGACTCATGCTACAATATGAATAAATCTTAAAAACATGCTAAGTAAAATAAACCAGATATAAAAGGACAAAAATAGTATGGTTCTAGTTATATGAGATACTATTTCAGTCAGCTTTTCATTACTGTGACCAAAATACCTGACAAGAACAACTTAGAGGAGGGAAAGTTTATTTGGAGCTCATGTTTTCAGAGGTCTCAATCTGTAGAGGACCAATTCCATTGCTCTGGGCCCAAGGTGAGATAGAGCATCACAATGGAAGAGCATGGTGGGGAAAAAAGCAAGAAAGAAATGGAAGAACGATCCTTCCAGGGTAGGACCCCGTCTCCAGCCACACCTCCCCTGCAGAGTTATCACCCAGTCAGTCATTGAAAGTAGGATGGACTGATTAGGTTAAAGTTCTCACAATCTAATCACTTTACCACCAAACATTCCTGTATCAATACAGGAACTTTTGGGAGACACCTTCTATTCAAACCACAACAGGTACCTATTAGGCAAATTCATAGCTATAAGTGGAATATGGCTGGCAGGGGCTGTGGGAAGAATAGGATGGGGGAACTACTTTTTAATGGGTACAAAATTCAGTTTGGGAGAAAACTGAAAATAAGTACCAGAGATGGATGTGGTAATGGTTTCATACAATGTGAATATACTTAATGCCATTGAACAATACACCCTTAAAATTGGTTAAAATGGTAAAACCAACTCATGTATGTTTTACCACAATTAGAAAAAAAAAAACAAAGCATAAAGCAGAAATGACAAATTACTACCTGGTCCAAAGTAGCTGTTCATAAGAAAAGGAACTCACAAGAAATTAATCCATGATGCAGACCCAAAAGGAGAAACATCAACACCACTTTTCTACTCTTAAATAGATGGGAATTTTTCAGGTAGATTAGTCAAAATATCTATCCTAAAGAGAGATGCTTATAGGAAAATCTGTTCTCAGACTTCCCAGCAATTCAGGGAGAATTTAAAGGGACCACCTAGACGTCCTGATGGTTCAGGTATCAAAGGACAAAGAGAATAAATTAATTGTTTAAAAAGATTGAAGTGTGTCAACATTTCAAAGCAGATAATTTAAAAATTGACTGGGGAATGGTGGTATTAAAACAACAGATTTCCTGCTAACTAAAGAAAAGATCCAGAACTGGAAGGAGGAAACTTCTGTTCCATAGATCAGGGGGCTTGACAGCAATCTCCTTAGGTTACAAAAACAGAGATTACCAATCAAAAATTATTTCTAGCACTCCCACCCCTACCAAGCTTATGATAGCAGAATATCTAAATAAGTTGAAATAAACCACAAAGTATCAAGGAAAGTTAGAAAGGAAAAAATGGGGTAAGACTAGAAAAGGTGGCAATGATCTTGAGATATTTATCAACAATACTTGGGCATAATACTACACAAGCATTTAGATTTTTATACATTGAACTGTTTGAAAAAACACAAATATTCAAAATAAAAAAAACTAGACACATTAGTTGTTAAGATTAATATCTCAAGATGGTCTCTTCCCTAAATCACCATCTAGTCCAGGGAGATTTTGCAATTATAAAACACATGGGAATGACGTTGGTGTTGAGGAAAATAAAATGGTTAACTATCCATATGTCAACACTTCCTCAGTTTCATCCATTAACATGATCTTCTGACTCATTAGAAAATAAGTGACCGTGGTCTGAAAAAGTTTAAGTCACATGTACTTCCAGCTCTCTGTGGACATTTCAATAGGGCATCAAGTCATATAAATAGTAGGGCGCTGTTTAAGAAATGTTTTATATGAAGTGTTTATCTCCAAACACTTTTAGAGAAGTGGGTTTGAATTTCTCTTGATTCTAAAAATAGACCACTTTCTACAATGAACCTGGAAGTCAACATTTAAAAATTCAATAAAGTATTTTATATTGGGTGTTTAAGGACTATATAGATTTAATGGTATCCTACTGGTATCCTACAAACAGAGGAACTTAACAAGGAGCCTATACAACCATTTAAACAGCAGTGCAATTTTATTAGAATTTTGAATTAATGAAAAATAACACATGAAATGCAGGAGAATAATCCATTTGGAGTCATCCTGCTACATGCCCCAGCTGTATAGCTCTCTTTCTATGACTCCATGCCTTTAATATCTTTTTCTGGCTCTTTCTCAAGGAAAGACTCCCAGGACACAATTCAACCTATAAGTTCTTCTCCTCGTTCTATAGCACCCATCTGAGAATTTCTCACTGGTGAAAGAACTAGCATCATCAATTATTTCAGATAAAAAATCAATAGAACTATATTGTCACAGTAAAGATCCTTCTTAGATTTTTAAAAAATGGACTGACTAGTTTCCATTTTTCAATTGATCATGCTGAATAGAGATAGAGCTTTAGATTTTTCAGATGCAAACAGCTCTACACCAATGGAATCAAATGATCTTGTAGCTGAAACACTCTACTTTCTTGCTAATTCCTTATAGATCCTTGAGGTTAACACTCATGAGAAATATAAATTATAAACTAAATTGACTATTCAAAACCAATATTCTTAGGGCTATGTCTCTTTTAAAAACTGAATACATTTAGTTTTAAGATTTCAAAATAAGAAAGTTTAAAGAAAAAAATCAATTATATAATTACTTGATATTGGATCCAAGTAGTGTCTAAGATTTCCTACCATTCATGTTCACATGATAAAATTCTTTAAGACCACCTTAGAGCCTGTTCTGTGGTTTATAGGAAAACTGAAACACACGATTTAATTTTAAAAGTCTCAAAGTCTTATTTAGTGGTTATATTTTAATCTTCTCTCTCTACTCAACATACAACTATTTTTCCACTACGGGAGATTTGTTTGAGATCTTCCATGGGAGTCAAAGGAAGATTCTCTTAAACAAGTCATTATCCTACTTTGGGGGAGTTAAGAAAACAAAATCTAGACAGACATCATCCAAAATAATCTCTTGGAAATATTTTGTTCACTCGTTTCATAATTATGAGGGTTTGGTTTTCTTTTTTTTTTTTCAATGTAGAAAACTTGAAAGCAAGATACTAAAGTCAAAGCAATGCAGACATTTACAAATAGAATAAATGACAGTGGAAAAACACTTAGCAGTGGAGAGACTTACAAAACAGCATAGCAAAACAGAGTGGAGGTGTATTCATCAACCAGTAGCTAAACAAATGCTTGAAGCATTCTACATATTATGCCCAATTCTAAAATTAGTGTAACAGAGGCGGCATAATGGCCATGGGCATGGGCTGTAGAATCAGAATACCTGAGGTTCTTGGTTACCTATTCTTCTTCCTTGGGGGAAAAAAGCTATAATTCCCAGGCTGCTTTGCAATTAAGTATGGTTATGTGACAGAAATCAGGTCAATGGACTAAGATGAAAAGCACCATCATAGAAGGCCTGAAAAAATACCATTCTATGCACCATTCTCCAGGCTTTTTCTGATGACCTAAAGGCTTGTGAGATGGGAGGAGCCTGAGATCCCATATCTTCATTTGGAGGACAGCCCTTTGCCATCAGAAACCTCAATTTTGTATCTTATGTAAATGAGAACTACACTAAATCTGTGTGTGAGCAACTATGCATTTGGGAATTTGCTTGTTACAGAAGCTGCTGTTATCTTAACCAATACTGGTTCTTTCCAGGCTTCTGTATTTTTTAGCTGTGTGAACTCTGCTGGTTACTTAACAGGCACCTGTATCTATGGATAAAACAGTAGCATTTATCATAAGGTTGATAAAGACTATATGAGAAAATACATGCAAAGAAAGTATGTCTCAATAAATGTAAATATTACTGTTCATACACAGCCCTAGCATAAAATACTGTGCAGTACTACTGTATATCCCAGAATTGGGAAACAGTTTGAAAAGTTTGTTAGTCTGTAAAAAATAGAACAAGATGCTTTATTAAAAAATTAGTTACATACCAAAAGTAAGGTTGAAGATAATGGATATTTTAAAGTCAGTACTTTTGATGCTGCTATTTTGCTACTACCAACAAAATAATTGCTGATTATTGCTAAAGGTTTTGCATATACTAGTATGCTGTATCATGAGTCTTCTAAGACTCAAAAACAATAAGCTCAATATGCTTGAGTGCTACTGAAAAAACCAAAGTGGTAGAATGCTGACAAACTGCCTTCTAATAACATGTAACATTCTTGAGAAGACAAATATAGCCATATGAAATGATTAGAAAACCATTAAAGAATGCAAAAATACAAATTTGGGGGGACATAATTCATACCATAACAGGTAGAGACCTCAAAGTGATACATAAAGTCTATAATACCCCATTAAGCTCTGGTTTCCATTAGTTATGAGCTGAAATATCTCCTCCTGTCCCCTTCGCTCCTTCCTCTCCTTGTCCACTTGCCTCCTTGCCATTCCTCAACATCACAGCATTCTCCAGCATTAGGACTATTACACATGTCCCTCTCACTGCAGAAAGTTCTTCCAGCATCAGTAGGGCCCACTTCTGATGGATCCTTACCCAAAAGGTCCCTTCTCAAGATTTATCCTGGTTACCCACCTGAGTTTCACTACCCACCAGCCTTTCCACTTCAGCATTTCACATATCCCTACCATCATGTACCCATCAACCTATTTTGCTCATTGATCTCATTCATTGCCTGTCTTTCCCACTGGAACATAAACTCCCCGAGGACAGAGAGTTTTATCTTCTGGTTCACTATTTTCCTTCAGCACCAAAAAGACAGCCTGCACATGATGGGAGTTCAGTATATTTGTTAAGTGAATGAAGGATTTTTAAAATCCTTCATGGATAGAGGATGTTGGGGAGGGAGAATAATTGAGAGAAAAAGTACAAATTAGACATTTTATATTTTTAACATATATTTTGTAGTTTTTGAGTTTGCTATAAATTTTCGAAGAGATTTATATCAATTAAATAATCAAAATGATATTGAAGGTGTGAACCTTAAATCTCTAAAAATAAAAGCCTACATGCTTCCCAAGACTGATATAAAATGTAGAAACATTGTGATCCGATATTATCTGTTCATTTATCATGCACAATTGTGCTCCAGCACACCTACCATCCTCTTTCAGAGGGAAATCATCAGAGGCGTCAGCAATCTAAATAATGGTCAAGCACAGACTGTAAGCTTTCTGTATCTTTCGTGTTATGCTGTAATAATGAAATTCTGATGAATTCAACACTAGGAAAAATATGAACACCAGGGCAAATTTGTTGCATGGGCATTTTTCCCTTCTGGAATGCAGGACTCCAGCCTAGTAAAATGCTAGTGTGCTAAGCTCAATTTTATGTTATTATGTACTTGAGAAGAGACACCCCTTTTCTCTACCATTTTCTCTTCTCTTGTTAATTCTACTTTATTTTTCAAATTGAGTCCTAGATAACTTGTTTTTATTCATAGACTGGTAGTGTCACATGCATTTTCTAAATACAAACTGCAATAATGTGCATATTTTATAGAATAAAAATAAAAATTCATTTAATATTTACAGGTTAAGCACCTCTTTTGCATTTATCATTATGTGACTTGGGCAATATAAATTTAGTTCTGTGAGATGGTACTGTGGGCTGAGGATACCTTACATCCTCACACAGTAAATTCTTCAGCAATTCTTTTACTGGCACAAACATGATAGACCTTAAGCAGTCTTAAGCAGAGATAGGTTGGGGAAGTATGTCTAGTAAGCCTTAATGCCTTGTTTCTATTGGAGACTTTATTTTTTCTTTCTTAAAGAGTGGAATCAGGAGATATTGCCACCCCCATCCATTTCCCAGAAGTTCCTACCCACTGCTTTCAAAAGCAGTCTTTCAAGGACATACAACTTGTGAATAAGTATATTCTGAGCATTCTCTGTGTGGCATTAAATTTGGAATGTAGTTAACTACTCTAAAAATAGTCTGGTCTTCAGATCTCATCCTGAAAGCAGATGTACTCTATGAGCTGACAATTTCACATGAACCTTCTTAATATAGTCTGGAATACTGTATATTGTTTATAGAATAACAATCCATTAACTAATGGTCAAAAGATCTGGGTACTCACTTCCTAAGCTTGGGTAATTTTGGGGCAATGTAAAATAAGGACTGTGGATTTGATAATCTCTATTGCATCCTCTCTGAGTTTTGAGATCCCTGATGCTGACTTCATTTAACTTTCACACATGTTGTTAATGAATCAAAAAATGAGTATTTATTTCTATTCCATCACTGTCTTACATTAAAAGTAAATAGGCCAGAGCAATCTGAAGATTCCCAAGTTCAACCTAACAAATCAGAGATATCAACAACATGAAGAATCAATTCCATATGTTTGTTGTTTTACCATATGCTACCCCTACCTTGTTTTCCACGTTCAAAATAAGGATGCCATAAAAGATCCATTGGCAAATGTGGAAAAAACACAAAGACAGTACTATGGTAAATTTCATTGTTAGCACTGAAACAGGTCTATATAAAGGGCAAAACGTTCTATTGTTCTCACATGAAAATATCATGTCCAAGGAGCCTTAAAACACTCTGATGAGAACAGTATGTTGTTTCAGATTCACGGTCACTTTGGTTTCTTCTTTTACCATGCCTACTGACACCACACTTTAGTTAGAGGGAACATCAGACAAGAGTTCCCTCCTATTTTTAGCTTAAAAGCCCCATGAGTGAACCCACATAAACATGGCAAGCCTAATAGTAACTATTATCCCACCTCTCACATGGAGAATTATCACAAATATTTCCTTTGCTAAAAGTGATAAAAGCTCTCCACTATTTAGCACATATTTTTTTCTGCACTTCTTATGGAGGAACAGAAGAATAAAACACACATGGATCTTGCTCTAAAGGCAATTAATGTCTTTGTAGAATATAGAAACTAGGTCCTTATGAAATCTTAATAAAAATAACACGTCCCTGTGTTACATAATGCTTTAGTTTCCATAGACTTTTGCATTGATGAGATCTCTAAATACCCCATCAGGTAGAAGGATGTATACTATACCTATTTTTCAACTGGGGGGGGGGAGTAAGTAACAGAATGGTTACATGGTTTGTTTATGGTCAGAAAGGAAGTGGAAAAACTGAGATGTGAATGAATGCCTCTGGACTCCAAATTTAGGGCTTTCTTTACGCCCACAAAGCCTTACCCTGAAGAAGGATGCTAAATGGAGCTCTGTTTCACCTTTCACTGCAGGAGGCTTATGATGAAGCAGTTTTTCAGGGTAAAATAGAGCTTGCTCAAAAAAGTTAGTGTTGCAAATTTTAATAACCAATTTCAGAAAGTGTTTTAGTCAGATTTCTTGCTGCTGTGACCAAAAGACCTGGAAGAACAATTTTAAGGAGAAAGTTTATTTGGGCCTCACAGTTTCAGAAGTCTCAGTCTATAGATGGTCAAATCCATGAGGGCCATCCCTTAGGGTCCAAGATGTGGCAGAGGAAAGTAGCTCAGGACATGGTACCAGGAAGTATACAGAACTCTTCTCAACAAAAACAAAATATATACCCCAAAGGCTCCCAGGGACCCACCTCCTCTAGCCACATCCTACCTACCTTCAATTACCACCCAATTAAACCCTATCAGGGGACTAATGCACTGAATAGTTAAGATTCTCATAACCCAATCACTTCACTTCTGAATTTTCTTGCATTGTCTTACACATGAATTTTTTGGTTAGGCCACATATCTAAATCTAATGGACAATAAAATCACTAGCTCTAGGTTTTGGCATTCTTATAGGTAAAAATAAAAAATCTGACTCAATTATATCCAGGTCTTTTCTGATTGTGACATACTACATAGTTTTATATTAGAATGTCCCTATAAATGTTAAAATAAATTTTAAAAAAGTCCACATCTCTAAATTTTCCTAGATTCCAGGTTATAGCTTTTTTTTTTTTTAATTAGCCCTTCTAAGGATTAATTAGAGTCTCACTTGGTCCTAAAAATTTATCTCACCTTCTTAGACTCAACCTAACCCTAAATGCGCAGTGTTCTGAGAGAGTAATCTGAAGATCACCTACAAAAGCTCACCATATCAAAGAATCCTAGGAGGCTGGACTTTTCAGCCTTCCCTGGACACTTGTACTTCCACCTCTATCAGGACAAAGCCTATATGAAAATACATCTGTGATTCCATAATGTTTATGGTGCACACTGAGATGGTAGAGACATTTAAAACTCTAATTTTTAAAATATTTATTAATCTTCTTTTTCAAATATCTTAAAAGGAACATGTACTATTTTATGTAAAGTACTGAAGTAAAAAAAAAATCAGTATATATCATTACATGTATTTTACATGACTTTAAATTTATTTTTAAAAAATCAGGTGCAAAATGTTAATAGTAGTTAATGTGGAATAGCTCACTGAATCCCAGGGAAATTCATTTAGGATTGGACTGGAATTTTTTCCTTGTCATTTTCTTTTCTTTTCTTAACTATGTAGCAGGATGATTTAGTGAGTGTTTAATGGAGCAACATAATCATAATTAATTGAGTAATTAATCTGTATCCTTTTCTCACTTTCCTTATGGCTCTAGACTCATCTGAAAGGTATGACTATGTTTCCACTCTACTCTTTAACACTGCTATAAAAATAATGAACACAGTAACTAATGTCCATCCAGGATCCAGCAACAGCATCTGAAAAAGGTGACCCTCTTTTCCCTGAAACACACTGTTTCCTTGATTTCTAGCCTATGCTTACTGGGTTCTCCTTCAATATCTCTAGCCCTAACTCCTCAGAATTCGTCACTGTTCTTCATTTCCCCAATTTATAAAGATGAGAGTTCCCAGAAATTGGACCTCTTTTTTTTTTTTTCCTCTCCCTGTTTGTATTCTCTGTGTTGGTGATCTTATCCAGTTTTGTTTTCTAAAGCAATCATATGCTGAAATTCTCAAACTCTCTAATTAAGTCACCTCTTAGCTTGTGTCTCCCAAAGTCATGAGATTTTAAGTGATTAGAAGTTTGAGTTCTGGAGTTAAAATTGTGTATCTGGGCTTAGCTCCACAACTTTGTAGCTGTGAAACCTTAGATCTGTAACTTGACTCTGGCATTTCTTCTCTGAGGAGGCAGGGAGATACGAAACTAAGAGGAAAAAATTTAACTGAGTTCTGCAGAGTGAGGTACTGTTGACCCCAACTTGTGCACAGATGCTATGGGTTTCGCCTCAGGTCTATAAGGGATGGGGGTTCTAGGCCACCATTTTCTAGTTTTCTCTTTGTAAAGAACCTTCTGGAGAGGTCTCAACATTCTCATTATTTGTAGTAGGTGAAAATCCAAAATGTCAATTACAGTCTTCTGTTTCTTAAGCTACCAGATAACATAGATGTTACTATAGCTTGAAAAGAACATCTGGTATTTGAAAAGAAATGAAAGGTTAATGTTTAAACAATCGTAAAGAGTGAAACTACTATTTGTGTAATGGACTATTTCCTGAGACTCTTACTTGATCTGTCAGTGAGGAATTTAGGAGGAGTAAAATTAAAAACCAAGCAAACTCTTTAAAGAAAAATTTCCTTGTCAAAATCATCTGCTTTTTGACTTCTTATTGACCAGACCCATGCAATGACAAAGAACTTTTAAGACACTGTGACCTAAATTTCCCAAGATGACTTCTACTGGGTCCTGGGAGGTACTCTCTGAAGAAATTAAAGAAGTATGGTAAGGTAAGGTTAGGTGTGGGAAGCCATCCTTATTTAGCAGAATCAGACTAGGTTGAGCCATGTGACACAGAGGCCTGGCTTCTAGGAACTGCTGGGAAATATGTGGCACTGCATGGGAGTGGTTCCCTGTCTCCTTCTGGAACTTTCCCCCTAAGAGGATGGTTCCCCTAACTCCACCCTATTCTGTCCATCAGTGAAGAAGCTCCTCCCGGTCCTTGCCCCTTTTATCTGTATGTCTATAAGTAACAGAGAGTTGGGTGACTGGTGATTGTAAAGAGGCCAGAGTTGGTATGGCCCAGACCCGTCACACCCCCGCTCATAAAAAGAATATTGGCTCTCATGTGTTTACTGAGTAGATACGTTTTTTGGGTAACAGATAGAAAAACTGCTGACATCCTCCTCTGGCAGTCAACCCTTTCTTCCTCCACGCAGGACGTGGCAGAGAGGACCCCAAAAGTTAGGTAAGGTAAGGTAAGTAAGGTAAGGTAAGAGAAGGGACGGGAAGGGAAGGGGCATTGGCAAATGTCAGGGTAGTGTTGCAAACTTACTGCTCTGCCTCACTCCATTCTTCTTAGAGATAGTTAGGTACATGAGCACAAAAAATTCAGACATATTGCAATCAAGAAATCTGTTTAAGCTAATTTACCCTGAATGTGAAAGCATGCCATCCTTTAATAGCAGCTATACCTGCAATTATTACAACAAATATACTAAGACTTCCCTTTATTTGACTCCAAAACTGAACCTCAGTTTCATTTGCTGTTTTTTTCCCACCTCCCCAACCAGTAAATGTTGGAGTGTCCCAGGACTCTCAGTAAGTTGAACCACTTGTTTTTCACTCATTGCATAGAAAAATATCTGTAAAGTGTTTTAGACATAAAGTGAAGCATCTGTTTGTACTGGAAAAATAGGCAGGAATAATAACTTTTTAATTCTACCTCCTCCTCCAGTTACCACGCCATTTCTTTATTTCCATTTAAGTTCTTTGAAAAAGTTGTCCACACTTGTGACCTCAAATTCTTTTCTTTCATTCTCTCTTTAAACCTCTACAATCATGGTTTTGCCTTGACCTCTGCACTAAAACCCCTCTTATCAAGATAAACAAAGGATTCCAATATCATATTCAACTGTCCTAATTTCAAAAGAGGCCAGCAACATCATGTGGTAAAATTGATCACATTCTTCTCCTTGAAAATAGTTCTTCCTTTGGTGTTTAGAATATCATGCTCACTTTGCCCTTCTTCTTACCTCTTTGATCATGACTTCTTGGTTCCCCAACTTAAGGGAGTTCCTTAGGTCTCTTTTCTCTCATCTGTATTTATTCCCTTGGTGATCTCATCCAAGAATCCCAAATATATATCTCTAGCTTCGTATACTCTCGAGACATATGCATCCAACACTCTACTGGACATGTCCACTCAATACCTAACAGGCATCTCAGAATTAACATGTTTAACAAGATTCCTGCTTCTTTCCCTCAAATTTTCCCCTCCTTCACCTGAGTAAGTGGCAACTCTACTCTTCTAACTATTTAGGCCAGAATCTTAGGAGCTATCATTGCCTTTTCTATTTCTCTCGTATTTGCATTCAACCTATCAGCAAATTCCATTTGCTTTATCTTAAAAAATACACAGAAGCCAGCATCTTCTCATCATCTGTGTGGTTAAATTCTAAGTCATTAGTATCACTTACCTGACAATGACCTCCTACCTGCCTCCCTTTCAGCATCAGGACTGGTCTCTTAAGTTTAAAAATTTTTTTTTGTGGCACTGGGGATCATACCCAGTATCTCACACATGTGAGGCAAGTGCTCTATCACTGAGCTATAGCCCCAGCCCTTTTTAAAATTTTATTTTGAGACAAGGTCTCACTACATTGCCCAGGTTGACTTTAAACTTTTAATACCCGGGTGTCAGCCTTGTGAGTAGCCAGGATTAGAGGTCACTGCCACCACTCCCAGCTCTGGAGTGGCCCCTTAA